>NW_027271129.1:0-1230000 GCF_040938485.1 Diadema antillarum | reverse complement strand
ATTAGAGTTATTTTGTGTGTGTGTGTGTGTGTGTGTGTGTGTTTCTTAGGTTAAATGTATGCTGATATAAGTTCATTTTAGTGTTTTTTTTCTTTTCGTCCTGAAACAGCTGTTCATGTATCATGTTTGTGTGTAAATGTACTTGTATACATGTATATATTTGTGTAACTGTCAATTGTGGTGTGATGGACCGGGTCCACTGTATTTCTTTCCTTGTACTTACCTGCCTGTGGGCAGGTAGTATCCTAGGAATATTCATCACATGCTTTAATTTGCAATGGAAATAAAGTATGTTATATATATATATATATATATATATATATATATATACTTTATCCAGAGTAGCCTGATCAGCATGAAATATATAAACGGCATAAAATAAACAAATACATTTCCAAACGATATAAAGTGGTCACACACACATCAAGTATTTAAATAGCTGCCGGTCTTCCTCAGGGCTCTGTTTTCGTTACAAAATCCATGGAACATGAACAACAACAGTAACAACACCAACAATAAGAGAACAATTTGTTTAAAAATAAATAATCGCGGCAGATTAACAACGGGTCACGTGATACAGTGAAATATAAAAATGAAGTGAACGCACATGTACAAGAATCTGGAAATACGATAAAACAAAAATAACATCTAGAAAGAAGAGAGGAAATGATTCAATATCACGTATGCAGCTGCCACTCATCCTGCTGTGGAAATGAGGGTGTCTTATGAACAGGGGTCCCCTTAGTTGTCAGTGCAATGCTTTTAATTGCCCTCGACATATTTTAGAATCCGTTCATTCAATCGTGCAACATCTGCTCCTTACAGGGATAAAATGTTTGCTTCCTTTCAATATTGTGGCCCAAGCGCATGTACTTTAGAGAAGAGATGGGAGAGGAGAGGTGATGAGATACTCCAACAGTGGGTGCTCGTCAATTGATCAGGGACAGGGAATAAGCAACCCCTTTATGTGTGTTTAAGGTAGTATTTAAATGATGCTATGCTATCTATAAAGTGGGCAGGTTCGGGGAGCTTATTCCAGTTTTCTGAGCCTGCATAAACAAAGGATTTTTGATAAAAGGCTGTACGACACTTTCGGAGTCTTGAAAGGAGTTACTCTTGACGACACTTCGTCGACAAATGAGAATTTCTCATAAAGTATAAACATGAGACAGTTTATATACACATTCCGCAGGAGGACCTGTGAAAAAAATCTGGTGTAACTGAGGTCAATCAAGTTTTCTAAAGACCTCCTCAGAGCTGGTTTCCCATGAACAATTCGCTATTCCACTGTCTGTGTTCTGTTTTTGTTCTTGTTGTTGCTCTTCTTTGCTCTGTGTGTGAGTGTGTGTGGGTGTGCGTGTGTGTGTGCGTTTTGTGTGTGGATGTCTGTCTGTGGTCGTGTACTAACGTTGAAGTCGAATCGGGCACCAGTACGGCGCCGGAGTGGCCAGAAGAGAAGCTGACGAATCGGACCACGAGGATATGAAACTTTCGTTGTCTGTGTTCTGGTTTTTTTTTTTTTTTTTTGTTCTTGTTGTTGCTGTTCTTTGCTGTGTGTGTGTGTGTGTGTGTGTGTGTGCATGTGCGTGCGTGCGTTGTGTGTGTGGATGTCTGTCTGTGTTCGTGTGGGAACGTTGAAGTCGAATCGGGCACCATTACGGCACCGGAGTGGCCAGAAGAGAAAGTGTAGTGTCCCCGAAAGGACAACGGTGCTTGGGTGCTTGCACCGTTAGCTCCCCCGGAGTTCCGGCGGGACAGACGGTCAACGTCCCGCTGAAAAGCCGACGGGGTGGAAGAGAGTGCACGAAGAGGCGAGCTCCCATCTGTTGTCCCTCAGCTCCCTACCCGGAGTTGTGGCTCATAGCGTTCCTCTCGATTGCTTGCGATGAATCGGACCACGAGGAGATGAAACTCTGCAGTCTGTGTTCTGTCTTTGTTCTTTTTGTTGCTCTTCTTTGCTCTGTGTGTGTGTGTGTGTGTGTGTGTGCGTTGTATGTGTGTCTCTGGCTGTTGCCTTGCAGTCTTGTGGGAATAAATTAAAGTCGAATCGGGCACCATCCCGGCACCGGAGTGGCCAGAAAAGAAACATGTATTAAAGTTCGGGGCTGCCGAAAAAGACAGCGGTGTTGTACAGGAAGCTCCCCCGGAGTTCCGGCAGGCGAGGCAGCAACCGTTCCGCTGGAAAGCCCACGTCCTGAAAACAGCCCACGAGGAGACGAAGGGAAGGCGTCGACGCTTGGCATGTCCGTGTGTGACCGGAGATGCGTCGGGCGTGTCCCCTAGCAATCAGTTGGTCAGGTCAGGACTCGACCAGCTTTCCTCCTGCTGAAAGAAAAGAAAAAAAAATATGTCAAAGTGGACGACGGGGAGAAAAACGAAAGCAAAACAACCCCCACCAAAAGAAAAAAGAAGAAGAAGAAGAAGAAGAAGAAGAAAAGGTCCAGCTTTGGCCGTTGGCACACGAGGAAGGGTTGGAAATGGTTGAAGCAGGCTGCCGTCCGGTCCGGCGTGGACAGAAACTCACTTTGGGGCGACGGCGTGCAGCTGCCGAAGTGACGGCGGTGCTCGCCCCTCTGCTCCCCCGGAGTTCCGGCGGGGGCGGCTGTCGTCTGCCGCCTGCCAGGTGACTATCGCAAAATGGAGGGCGTGTCTTCCTGGTTTGATGCAGCATGTTTGCGGCCGTGCGGCCGGTCTCGGGACGCAAGTGGCCTTCTCTTGGGCTGGTGCTTTCGAGTCCCAGTGGTCCTAGTCCGAATCCGAAACGGCCCTCTTTGATTTTTTTTGCCATAGAATCAAGCATCTGAAATTGGTCATTTGTCAAGAAAAAAGGCATTTCATTCGTTCTATTTACTTTTAAATACTTTGGTACTTGTGACAAACTGCAATAGATTGTCAATCATCTTATCTTGGTCATTTATCATTCATTTGCATTCATAACACACTCATTTTTGAAAATTAATTATTTCTTTTACGTTGCACGAAAAGTTGTCGGTTTTCCGTTGGAAACGGTTTCAAACCTGTTTTCAATGTATTGCCCGCTTTGCCCAATAACGGATTTTTGTCATTTTGTCGAAAATTTCATTATGGGCTAATCCGATTTTATCACCGTTATAATGCCGAGAGTCATTACACAGACTAATTTCGTTCTAAAAAACATGATCGTGAACCAAAAATTGTCTTTTTTAATCTTGATTTGTAGAAAGCCATGCTATAGAATCACTATTTTCTTGTATTCACGCAGTTTCTTTGAAACTTGTGAATTGCGTCATAAGAAATGAAAACAAAATTCACAATTCACTGATTTATTTCCTTTCAACAAAGAAGAAAGAGCTTTGTACCTAATTCACAAAATTCGCGGTGTGTGAAAACATTGTTCCATATAATCTATTATAGGCCTATATTGATTCATTGGCAGTAATGACGTAAAGATAAGAATCAAGCATCTGAAATTGGTCATTTGCCATTCTCGAATTCATAGCGTTCTGTTCTTGATAATCAATAATTTTGTATACCTTGCACGAAATTATAACGGTTTTACGCGTTGGTAACGGGTTCAAACCCGTTTTCAATATGATGTACACTTGCTCATTTGTCATTCACTTTAATTCATAGCATTCTTGATTTGGAAAATCAGGCTATAGAATCGCTATTTTCTTGTATTAGCGCACTTTCTTTTAAACTTGTGATTTCCATTTTAAGAAATGAAATCAAAATTGACAATTAAATGTTTTGTTTCATTTGAACAAAATAGATTTGCGATCAGAATAACAAAATTGGCTGGATTGCACAATATTTGACGGTTTTACGTTAGAAACGGTGTCAAACCCGTTTTCAATGTAATATACGATTTCCCAATAATGGATTTTTTTTTTTGACCGAGTAACAAAGTAGAAAAAATTGACAGAACGAATCAAAGGAATTTTCTCTCCTTAAAGAGTCTGTACAGTACTCATTGAGGTGGGGATTCATGCTTTTTTACATTTCTAAGTGAGATAATGAGAAACCTCTTATTAGATGATATAGATGATATGAAAGAGCATGTAATTTTAAGGATTCAACGTTTATTTGATGAAAATCGGTTTTGAAACGGCTCAGATATCCAAAAAAGGGATAATCATAAGACTGCAGGCCACGTTTTTACTTAGGATCTCTTTGTTTCACCTTGTTTTTGGATATCTCAGCCCTTTCAAAACCGATTTTCATCAAATAAACTTTTGATACCCCTTAGCTTAGAATTGCATGCTCTTTGACATCTCATAGAGTGATTTCTGAATATCTTGCAAAACGTTAAAAGCTAAAGCCTCACCTCGACCAGAACTGTACACACCTTTAAAGGAACACATCGAAAATGCTTGCTCGATGTTTATGTCTTTTTCGTTATTACCGTTAAAGGGGAAGGCTAGTAACTGATCAGTGGGAATCAGTTGAAATGCTGGGAGATGATTGTTCCAATCCTTATGGGATTCATTCAAGAGTTCATTGTATATCTATTGTTGTGTGAAAAGGATTTGCTTCAGAACGGTCTCATATTCAAGTAATGTGCAGATTAATGCTCCGTCACTGACCAGGGACGCTAAGCAGAAAGCATTCAACTGCACATTACTTGAATATGAGACCATTCTGAAGCAAATCATTTTCACACAACAATAGATATACAATGAACTCTTGAATGAATCCCATAAGGATTGGAACAATCATCTCCCAGCATTTCCACTGATTCCCACTGATCAGTTACTAGCTTTCCCCTTTAATTGCGTGTCCTATGGTTTCTCATCTTTGCGTCATTACTACTAATCACGCAATGTATTGTAAGTGATTTGTAACAATCCCGCCAATTTTGTCAATCTGATCGCAAAGCTATTTTGTTGAAATGAAACAAAACATTTAATTGTGAATTTTGATTTCATTTCTTAAAATGGAATTCACAAGTTTAAAAGAAACTGCTACAGATTTCGATCAAAATAGAAGGTTTGGGTCACGATAATGTTTCAAAACGATATAATTCCGTGTAATGAGTCTACATTCTTAATATACCAAATTGTGCTACTTTCTCCAAAGTAATTTAGATTGCCGTAACAATTGGAAATCGAACTGCCCTACTTACAGGTCATTCAAGCAAACTCCCATTCAAAATTAAAAATAAAAGTGGCGATTAACGTTTTATGGCAAAAAGATGCCAATAAGCGCGCAACGGTGACGAATTCTACTCAGATAATAATAACCACAACTCGTACAATCTGCCGTTGGTGAATTTCTTCTCAATTTGACAGTTTTAAAAGCTTTTTCTTTAGAAACTTGTAATTTCCATACTTGCGTAAGGGAGTTTGATATAACAGTAATGAAATGGAATTAGCGTTTTATAAAAGTTTCCCTGAATTTCCTGTAGATTTTATATTTAACGGTAATAACGAAAAAGACATAAACATCGAGCAAGCATTTTCGATGTGTTCCTTTAAGGGTGTATACAGTTCGGGTCGAGGTGAGGCTTTAGCTTTTAACGTTTTGCAAGATATTCAGAAATCACTCTATGAGATGTCAAAGAGCATGCAATTCTAAGCTAAGGGGTATCAAAAGTTTATTTGATGAAAATCGGTTTTGAAAGGGCTGAGATATCCAAAAACAAGGTGAAACAAAGAGATCCAAACGTGGCCTGCAGTCTTTTATGATTATCCCTTTTTTGGATATCTCAGCCCTTTCAAAACCGATTTTCATCAAATAAACGTTGAATCCTTGAAATTACATGCTCTTTCATATCATTTAATAAGAGGTTTCTCATTATCTCACTTAGAAATGTAAAAAAGCATGAATCCCCACCTCAATGAGTACTGTACAGACTCTTTAAGGAGAGAAAATTCCTTTGATTCGTTCTGTCAATTTTTTCTACTTTGTTACTCGGTCAAAAAAAAAAAATCCATTATTGGGAAATCGTACATTACATTGAAAACCGGTTTGACACCGTTTCTAACGTAAAACCGTCAAATATTCGTGCAATCCTGCCAATTTATTCAATCTGATCGCAAATCTGTTTTGTTCAAATGAAACAAAACATTTAATTGTGAATTTTGATGTCATTTCTTAAAATAGAAATCACAAGTTTAAAAGAAAGTGCGCCAATACAAGAAAATATTGATTCTATAGCCTGATTTTCCAATTCAAGAATGCTATGAATTAAAGTGAATGACAAATGAGCAATTGTATATCATATTGAAAACGGGTTTGAACCCGTTATCAATGCCTAAAACTGTTGTAATTTCGTGCAAGGTATACAAAATTATTGATTATCAAGAACAGAACGCTATGAATTCGTGAATGGCAAATGACCAATTTCAGATGCTTGATTCTTATCTTTGCGTCATTACTACCATTGACGCAATATAGGATTGTAGTAGATCATATGTAACAATGTTTTCACACACCGCGAATTTTGTGAATTAGGTACAAAGCTCTTCCTTCTTTGTTGAAAGGAAATAAATCAGTGAATTGTGAATTTTGTTTTCATTTCTTATGACGCAATTCACAAGTTTCAAAGAAACTGCGTGAATACAAGAAAATAGTGATTCTATAGCATGTCTTTCTACAAATCAAGATTAAAGAAGACAATTTTTGGCTCACGATCATGTTTTAGAACGAAATTAGTCTGTGTAATGACTCTCGGTATTATAACGGGGATAAAATCGGATTAGCCCATAATGAAATTTTCGACAAAATGACAAAAATCCGTTATTGGGTAAATCGGGCATTACATTGAAAACGGGTTTGAAACCGTTTCCAACGGAAAACCGTCAAATTTTCGTGCAACGTAAACGAAATAATTAATTTTCAAAAAAGAGTGTGTTATGAATGCAAATGAGAGATAAATGACCAAGATAAGATGCTTGATAATCTATTGCAGTTTGTCACAAGTAAAAAAGTATTTAAAAGTAAATAGAACGAATGAAATGCCTTTTTTCTTCTCTATCTTTAATTGCGTGTCGTATGGTTTCTCATATTTGCGTCATTACTACTAATGACGCAATGTATTGTAAGTGATTTGTAACAATCCCGCCAATTTTGTCAATCTGATCGCAAAGCTATTTTGTTCAAATAAAACAAAACATTTAATTGTGATTTTTGATTTCATTTCCTATAATGGAATTGACAAGTTTAAAAGAAACTGGTACAGATTTCGATCAAAATAGAAGGTTTGGGCCACGATAATGTTTTAAAACGATATAATTCCGTGTAATGAGTCTACATTCTTAATATACGAAATTGTGCTACTTTCTCCAAAGTACTTTAGATTGCCCTAACAATTGGAAATCGAACTGTCCTACTTACAGGTCATCCAAGCAAACTCCCATTCAATATTTAAAAAAAAAAGTGGCGATTGACGTTTTATTGCAAAAAGATGCCAATAAGCGCGCAACGGTGACGAAGTCTACTTAGATCATAATAACCACAACTCTTACAATCTGCCGTTGGTGGATTTCTTCTCAATTTGACAGTTTTAAACGCTTTTTGTTTAGAAATTTGTACTTTCCATACTTGCGTAAGGGAGTTTGATATAACAGTAATGTAATGGAATTAGCGTTTTATAAAACTTTCCCTGAATTTCCTGCAGATTTTATATTTGACGGTAATAACGAAAAAGACACAAACATAGAGCAAGCATTTTCGATGTGTTCCTTTAAGGGTGTGTACAGTTCTGGTCGAGGTGAAGCTTTAGCTTTTAACGTTTTGCAAGATATTCAGAAATCACTCTATGAGATGTCAAAGAGCATGCAATTCTAAGCTAAGGGGTATCAAAAGTTTATTTGATGAAAATCGGTTTTGAAAGGGCTGAGATATCCAAAAACAAATTGAAACAAAGAGATCCTAAGTAAAAACGTGGCCTGCAGTCTTTTATGATTATCCCTTTTTTGGATATCTCAGCCCTTTCAAAACCGATTTTCATCAAATAAACGTTGAATCCTTGAAATTACATGCTCTTTCATATCATCTAATAAGTTTCTCATTATCTCACTTAGAAATGTAAAAAAGCATGAATCCCCACCTCAATGAGTACTGTACAGACTCTTTAAGGAGAGAAAATTCCTTTGATTCGTTCTGTCAATTTTTTCTACTTTGTTACTCGGTCAAAAAAAAGAGGAAATCCATTATTGGGAAATCGTACATTACATTGAAAACGGGTTTAACACCGTTTCTAACGTAAAACCGTCAAATATTCGTGCAATCCTGCCAATTTTGTCAATCTGATCGCAAATCTATTTTGTTCAAATGAAACAAAACAATTAATTGTGAATCTTGATTTCATTTCTTAAAATGCAAATCACAAGTTTAAAAGAAAGTGCGCTAATACAAGAAAATAGTGATTCTATAGCCTGATTTTCTAAATCAAGAATGCTATGAATTAAAGTGAATGACAAATGAGCAATTGTATATCATATTGAAAACGGGTTTGAACCCGTTACCAACGCGTAAAACCGTTATAATTTCGTGCAAGGTATACAAAATAATTGATTATCAAGAACAGAACGCTATGAATTCGTGAATGACAAATGACCAACTTCAGATGGTTGATTCTTATATTTGCGTCATTACTACCAATGACGCAATATAGGCCTATAGTAGATCATATGTAACAATGTTTTCACACACCGCGAATTTTGTGAATTACGTACTAAGCTCTTTCTTCTTTGTTGAAAGGAAATAAATCAGTGAATTGTGAATTTTGTTTTCATTTCTTATGACGCAATTCACAAGTTTCAAAGAAACTGCGTGAATACAAGAAAATAGTGATTCTATAGCATGTCTTTCTACAAATCAAGATTAAAGAAGACAATTTTTGGTTCACGATCATGTTTTAGAACGAAATTAGTCTGTGTAATGCCTCTCGGTATTATAACGGTGATAAAATCGGATTAAAACATAATGAAATTTTCGACAAAATGACAAAAATCCGTTATTGGGTAAATCGGGCATTACATTGAAAACGGGTTTGAAACCGTTTCCAACGGAAAACCGTCAAATTTTCGTGCAACGTAAACGAAATAATTAATTTTCAAAAAAGAGTGTGTTATGAATGCAAATGAATGATAAATGGCCAAGATAAGATGCTTGATAATCTATTGCAGTTTGTCACAGGTACCAAAGTATTTAAAAGTAAATAGAACGAATGAAATGCCTTTTTTCTTCTCTATCTTTAATTGCGTGTCGTATGGTTTCTCATCTTTGCGTCATTACTACTAATGACGCAATGTATTGTAAGTGATTTGTAACAATCCCGCCAATTTTGTCAATCTGATCGCAAAGCTATTTTGTTCAAATGAAACAAAACATTTAATTGTGAATTTTGATTTCATTTCTTAAAATGGAATTGACAAGTTTAAAAGAAACTGGTACAGATTTCGATCAAAATAGAAGGTTTGGGCCACGATAATGTTTCAAAACGATATAATTCCGTGTAATGAGTCTACATTCTTAATATACGAAATTGTGCTACTATCTCCAAACTACTTTAGATTGCCGTAACAATTGGAAATCGAACTGGCCTACTTACAGGTCATTCAAGCAAACTCCCATTCAAATTTTTTTTTAAAAAGTGGCGATTGACGTTTTATTGCAAAAAGATGCCAATAAGCGCGCAACGGTGACGAAGTCTACTCAGATCATAATAACCACAACTCGTATAATCTGCCGTTGGTGAATTTCTTCTCAATTTGACAGTTTCAAACACTTTTTCTTTCGAAACTTGTACTTTCCATACTTGCGTAAGGGAGTTTGATATAACAGTAATGTAATGGAATTAGCGTTTTATAAAACTTTCCCTGAATTTCCTGCAGATTTTATATTTGACGGTAATAACGAAAAAGACATAAACATCGAGCAAGCATTTTCGATGTGTTCCTTTAAGGGTGTGTCTGGTCGAGGTGAGGCTTTAGCTTTTAACGTTTTGCACGATATTCAGAAATCACTCTATGAGATGTCAAAGAGCATGCAATTCTAAGGTGTATCAAAAGTTTATTTGATGAAAATCTTTTTTGAAAGGGCTGAGATATCCAAAAACAAGGTGAAACAAAGAGATCCTAAGTAAAAACGTGGCCTGTAGTCTTTTATGATTATCACTTTTTTGGATATCTCAGCCCTTTCAAAAAGGATTTTCATCAAATAAACGTTGAATCCTTGAAATTACATGCTCTTTCATATCATCTAATAAGAGGTTTCTCATTATCTCACTTAGAAATGTAAAAGCATGAATTCCCACCTCAATGAGTACTGTACAGACTCTTTAAGGAGAGAAAATTCCTTCGATTCGTTCTGTCAATTTTTCTACTTTGTTACTCGGTCAAAAAAAAAAGAAATCCATTATTGGCAAATCGTATATTACATTGAAAACGGGTTTACACCGTTTCTAACGTAAAACCGTCAAATATTCGTGCAATCTCGCCAATTTTGTCAATCTGATCGCAAATCTATTTTGTTCAAATGAAACAAAACATTTAATTGTGAATCTTGATTTCATTTCTTAAAATGAAAATCACAAGTTTAAAAGAAAGTGCGCTAATACAAGAAAATAGTGATTCTATAGTCTGATTTCCCAAATCAAGAATGCTATGAATTAAAGTGAATGACAAATGAGCAATTGTACATCATATTGAAAACGGGTTTGAACCCGTTACCAACGCGTAAGACCGTTATAATTTCGTGTAAAACCGTTATAATTTCGTGCAAGGTATACAAAATAACTGATTATCAAGAACAGAACGCTATGAATTCGCGAATGACAAATGACCAATTTCAGATGACAAATTTCAGATGCCTGATTCTTATCTTTGCGTCATTACTACCAATGACGCAATATAGGCCTTTAGTAGATTATATGTAACAATATTTTCACTCACCGCAAATTTTGTAAATTAGGTACAAAGCTCTTTCTTCTTTGTTGAAAGGAACTAAATCAGTGAATTGTGAATTTTGTTTTAATTTCTTATGATGCAATTCACAAGTTTCAAAGAAACTGCGTGAATACAAGAAAATAGTGATTTTATAGTATGTTTTTCCACAAATCAAGATTAAAGAAGACAATTTTTGGCTCATGGTCATGTTTTTTAGAACGATATTAGTCTGTGTAATGACTCTCGGTATTATAACGGTGATAAAATCGGATTAGCGCATAATGAAATTTTCGACAAAATGACAAAAATCCGTTATTGGGTTAATCGGGCAATACATTGAAAACGGGTTTGAAACCGTTTCCAACCGAAAACCGTCAAATTTTCGTGCAACGTAAACGAAATAATTAATTTTCAAAAAATAGTGTGTTATGAATGCAAATGAATTATAAATGACCAAGATAAGATGCTTGATAATCTATTGCAGTTTGTCACAAGTACCAAAGTATTTGAAAGTAAATAGAACGAATTAAATGCCTTTTTTCTTCTCTATCTTTAATTGCGTGTCCTATGGTTTCTCATCTTTGCGTCATTACTACTAATGACGCAATGTATTGTAAGTGATTTGTAACAATCCCGCCGATTTCGATCAAAATAGGTTTGGGCCACGATAATGTTTTAAAACGATATAATTCCGTGTAATGAGTCTACATTCTTAAAATTCGAAATTTTGCTACTTTCTCCAAACTACTTTAGATTGCCGTAACAATTGGAAATCGAACTGTCCTTGTTACAGGTCATTCAAGCAAACTCCCATTCAAAATTTAAAAAAAAAAGTGGCGATTGACGTATTATTGCAAAAAGATGCCAATAAGCGCGCAACGGTAACGAAGTCTACTCAGATCATAATAAGCACAACTCGTACAATCTACCGTTGGTGAATTTCTTCTCAATTTGACAGTTTTAAACGCTATTTTGTAAAGAAAGCACTGTGGACCCTTGGTTGCCATTGCTTGATGGTTTATTTCTGCCCGCAGTCAATGCTTGAATGTAACTCACATAGTATACACAAATTGTCATGTTTGACAATAAACGCTAACAATACGTTTGAACACATAAGTTGGACTAAACAATATGCTCACTAAACAATGTTTGAGCACTAAACCATATGCTCATTGCTCACTCAATAATATGCTGTAATGATCAACATTTTATCTTTGGCTCACTGCTGATAACACGGCCAGTTAGATTTAAAACATCATCTATGGACGGGCATTTCAAGCTCAGCACTAATGTAATCATTTTGCACTTCTCATCAATGTTATCAAAACTACCATTAAAGGTAGAGCTTAAACCAGTTGGAGCATTTGAATAAATGAATAATTGTTGACACCATAGTAAAACGTATTTGTCTCGGTTTTGGGTTGTGTAGTCACTTGCTGGGCGATTGTACCTCGTCCCAGCACGCAATTACGCCAACGGGATGGTGCTAGCTTTTATTCTTTATGAAGTATAGGGGCCCAGAGAAGTTTAATGCCACCTTCCACCCAATTTTTTTTTTGCCTTCCTTAATGGGGCAGTTTTCCTTTCTATTTAAATACCTTAAATCGTTACTATAATAAAGTATACAAATAGTATATTAAAACCAACCATTGATTCCTAAACAAATAAGTTGAGGAGCACCAGTCTCTCTCTGGGCCACCATGCATTCAGTTTGTCCATTATTAAAGCCAAAATATAGTTCTGTTTTGAAAGGGTGAATTTTTCTCCTCCTTTCTAAACTAAATAATCCACATTCCAAATAAGTGTCCAGAACCAAAAAATAAGATTAAACACTTGTAGTAACTTTAAATAACAGGGTTTGAATAATCACTAAATGGCCCCTAGAGGGAGCTCTGTATATAATCCTTTAGAAAGAATCTCAAGGTCCCCTCGAGATATTACATTTTATGAACCTTAAATAATCACATATTCACCGGACTATAAGAACTCATAAAACTCTATACACTAGAACCAATTAGGGATTTTGTTTTTTAAAAAGTCCTTAAACTATGCTTTGGCTTTAAGTTATTCTACGAATAAAATTGGGCTGAAAATTGCCACTGGTGGAACAGCGGTGATAGGGGCGAAAAACCAGCAAGTTGCAATGGCGTTTATAGCTAATATTGTGTGTGTGTACTACGCTGGAAAAAATTCCCCTATGGCCCACTATACTGCGCTTGTGCGACCGAGTTTCCACTCCACCACTATGCCCCCAGTGGCAATGTCCCCAGGAAGGTTATCCTTTATCGGGTGTTTGATGTTCATGTAACAACGCCTTAAATATACAAACAGTGTATATAAAATTACGATATGATATGATGTAAATATATCATGCATGCTTCAAGGCTGTATTGCCATGTATTGTGGCATGACCGACTGTCCAGGCGGCCCTGGCCCCTCTATTTGTGTATCATTCTCATAAGCAACTGCATACTGAACGAGGGGGGAGGGGGGCAGCGGTGTACCTTCGGTCTATCCCAGTCTGACTTATTATTGGAATAGTGCTTTCTTGATTGCCAGGGCAAGGTCCGCAATTAGGATGTCTGATCCCTGGTCCGACAGGTGGACGCCATCCCTGATAAACATTTGGTGATTGCTCCTGGCAATATTGTGCATGATGATTGAGGCGTTACCCATGCGCTTTGTCTGTCGTCTTGCGTAGTTGTTAAGCGATATGCGCACACCTTCCAATGCATCTTGGTTAGTATGACCTGTTGGTCGCTTCCCATGGTAGACCAGGCGAGGGAGGATGGAAGACCACATGATAAGAGCTTGTGGCATCCTGGCTCTGAGTGTGCTGAGGGCTGTTCTGATTGCGGCCCTGCAGCTACATGCATCCATTTGGCCAATGTTGTTGGTTCCCAAGTGAAGCACCACTATTGATGGGGGAGCAGAATACCTCAGCCCGTTGTTCACCATCCTTTCCACATCCTTAAGTCTTGCGCCCCCTTGGCCATGCCACTGGATGGTGTATGGTGTGCCTAGCTGGAGCTGGCGTGTTGCTGCGGCCCTCTCCTTGGCTCTGCGCACGATGCTGTCACCCATTATCCAGATGTTAGGGTGCCCTGAAATGACAAAATAAGACAGCCGGCAGTATCTTGTGCTACACGTAACATAATTGTTGTGTAATAGAGGGCCTATCTGTATATAAGTGCATATCATATCCCCAATTAATTATGCTACTGCTAAAGAGAGGATTATTATAATGATCTCATATTATGTGATTGACACCATCACTATTTAGCCTCTTATGGCTTATTACTGCTTTTTCTTCTTTTATTTTCTCTTCTTTGTTTGTATGTTTGTTTGTTTTTTTCTTTTTTGTCTTTGCTTTTTTTTCCCTTTTTTTCTTTGTTGTTTTGTTTTGTTTTGTTTGTTTGTTTTGTTTGTTTGTTTTTTTTTCTTTTGTTTTTTTTGTTTTGTTTTGTTTTTTGGTTTTTTTTGGGGGGGGGGTTTTGTTCAACAGAATCCATTTTTCTTTTCTTTTCTTTCCTTCCCTTTTCTTTTGCTATTATTCTGGGCCTTGATCTCCTTAAAAGAAGTTGCTGCCAAATTTACCGTATGTACCTCCTGTACACATCAGTGCACCATCTCCCCATGGCCATAATTTGTTCCCCTGGTACCCCTTCCATGGCTGCTGTGGTTGCAGCTCCTATTCGGAATGAATGGGTGCCATAATGGCTTGGGTTTGCACCTATGCATGCCAACACTTTTCGCAAAACTGCACTGAATTGGTACCTGGTGAGTGGGGAACCACTTGTGTGGCAGAACAGTGGCCCTTTCATGGGGGGCCTCAGCTGTAAAAAGGCTGTCATGTTCGACACTGAGCATATCTCCTTGTTTTCATTTTCTCCTATTCTCAATGTGGTTGCTTGCCCATATTGGTCTGTTTTGGATTGTCTGATGCGTACTAACATGAATTGTCCTGGGGTTTGGGTTATCTGAATGTCATCTCTGATTAGTGCTTTGTCTGTAATCTCATGTTTCTGCTGGGCTGTGAACTCCCCCACGCGTAGGAACCCAAAGAAGGCTAGGAGAAATGCGGCCCTGAACATTATTGCTTCATACTGGGATTTGCACACCAGTCGTACTAGGGGATCATCCTTTTGAGTAGATCCTGTGTGATAGGCCTTCTATCATCTCCCTTCTTTTTGTCTCTCCTGCTCCCTTCCTGTAGTTTCTTTATTACAAAATGATCAATGGGGTCTGCCCAGCCATGCATTTTATGCATGTATGACAGGGCTGCTACGTGAAGTGAGATGGTTGATGTCGCTTTACCTCTAATGGAGAGGAAAGCTATGAAGGAGATGATTTGTGTTGTAGGTGCTGGCCATGACAGGTCCAGGTGGTGATCTTTACGGAATTCCTGGAATGCGTTAACCGCCCTTTGGTATGCCCGGTGTGACCCTTCTGCCAATGCCTGTCCAAGCAGTCTGTGGGCTTCTTGAGCTAAATCTGCCATATCCCTGCTGGAACTGGAGTAGGGTGTACCGCTGCCATTGGGGCCAGTTTCCTGAAGCGATCGACCTGGGATCGTGAGAGGGAGTCAGCAATGCCATTATCCTGGGTGGGGACATGGACTGCTTTGATTGAGATGTTTTTTACTAGGCATGTTACTACCAACTTTCTCAGAAGTGCCATTATTTGTGGGCATGGGGATGTTTGCTTATTGACCGCGTGTTTAACCGCCATGTTGTCTGTGTGTAACAGTATCCTTCTATCTTTGAGTTCCTCTCCCCATACCATCATTGCAATCACAATGGGGATCATTTCTTTCCATGCTATGGATGTGGTCCTAATTATGTTCTGCGATGGCCATTTCCCATTGAACCATTTGCCATTGAGGTAGCCACCGTAGCCTATCTCCCCGCTTGCATCTGTGTAGAGGTCTATGTCCTCATCTGTCACCCATTCTTCTTGTGGGATAACAGACACCCCATTGTAACCTTCTAGAAATTCTAACCAAACTCCCAGGTCCTCATTTGCCCCTTCTGAAAGGACCACTTGCTTATCTCCTCTGGTCTGTCCTTTAGTCATATCTATTAGCCTCCGGAGAAAGGCCCTGCCAGGGCGTACTGCCCTGCATATGAAGTTCAGCATGCCAACTATGGACTGAATTTCCTTAACTGTAGCCAATTTGGCTGACCGAGTCTTGTTGATTTTGCGTTTAATTACCTGGATCTTCTCCAGGGGAACCCGTACTTGCATTTTCACCGAATCTAGTTCTAGGCCCAGGAACGTCAGACATGTGGTGGGCCCTTCTGATTTCCCTTTTGCTAATGGGACTCCCAAATCGGTACAAACATCCCGCAGGGCCTGAATCATTTTGTAGCAGGGCACTCTTCCCTTCTGGGTTGAGCCTACACACAAAAAGTCATCAACATAATGAATGATGTTCTCACATTGGCTTTGCCTCCTTGCACAGTATTCAAGGAATGTGGAGAAGGTTTCAAAGGATGCTGGTGCACAGCGGACCCCCATTGGTAGACACTTATCAACATAATATTTCCCTTCGAATTTGACACCTAGTAGTTCAAAGTCGTCTGGGTGTATGGGTAGCAGGCGGAATGCTGACTCTATGTCTTCCTTTGCCATTTCCACTCCCACGCCTGCTGAGGCTACCAGGTTGACTGCTGTATCAAACGTTGTATATGTTACTGCACAGGACTCGTCTGGAATAAAATCATTAATTGAGAAGCCCTCTGGATATGAGAGGTGATTAATCAGTCTAAATTTGCCAGGGTTTTTTTTGGGTACTAGACCAATTTGGCTGGATCTCAGGTTTTTTAGTGGTCTTGTACTAAATGGGCCCATATACCGTCCCAGTTTGACTTCATTTTCTATTTTCCTCAACGCTTCCTCTTTGTTGTTTTCTACCGATTTCAAGTTTGGCAGATCTACCGGCAGACGTGGACCTGTGTAGTTTAATCTGAATCCTTCACTAAAACCTGTGAGAATCATTCTTGCTGCTACTTTGTTTGGGTATTGGTTCAATAGTGGTTTCAGGTTGTCCAGTATGATGGGTGTTGGTGCTAGTGATCTCAAGTTCCCCACACGTGCATTATAACCCTTTTTGCTACTCGATTGATGAATTGGGGGTGACTCTCCAGTGTGATGTGTACTGTTATTCCCTGTGTCACAATAGAGTACTCTACTGGGATGGTTTGAGGGTTCCTGCATTGGGTTGCTTGCCTGGGCACTGTGTTTTTTTGTGACCGTTTTTTCCACACTGCATACACTTGTGCATGTATCGACAGTACCTGTATGTGCCGTTGTTGAAGTCATAGCAGTATTGTAGTGTGCGGGGGGTGGAGGGTCGAAAATTCCTATTGGGCTTTGCGAGGGGCTGGTATCGCCTCCTCTCTGTACCCCTGGTCTCTCGTGTAGATTGTGGTGGATAACTGAACCCCCTTGTCATCCTAGGTGACCCCCCACTAACCACATGGAGTAGCCATAGCTCGCCATCCATTATTGCCCAAGAACCCCCCTTCCTGTGGAGGCGGTGTCGAAATTCTCTGTCATAGTCCCTCCAACCAAGGCCATGGTAGCGGGAGGCAGCAGAGCGGATCAGATGGCAGTACTTGAGCAGATCGTGTGTGCTTGTGGGGTGTGCCTCAATATATATGCTCATGTACACAAGAAATGCATTTGTCCATGCCTCGATGGAGAAAATCTTGTTTTTGGTAGGGGGGGGGTGACCGGCTTTAAATACCCAGGTCCCATCTACTTGTGCTACTGTGAGGTTGGCCCGCTCTTGTTCTGCCATGTCCTGCATAACCTGGGTTGCATGGTCTTGGTTGTCTATCAACAAATTCAAATCAATGAATTCCCCCTTCCATATCTTTTCCTCGGATGTTGTGGGGGATGGATGTGCCCAACCTGTCCCCAGCCGGGTGCAGGGGAGATTGGTGTTGGTGGTAGGTGTGACTGTGGATATGAGTACCCGTACTTGGCCTTTGAAGGTTTTGTGGCAGGCCCTGGGCCTGGGGCTCTGTGTGGTTGGGTTGTTCATTTTGTTGTTGATCAGGATTTGTGTCACCGGGTTGACCTCCCGGCACATTGGCCAGGACTGGGTTGTGACCCTCTTTCCATATTTCCCAGGAGGAAATTCGCATTGGTTACTATGGAGGGGAAAGAGGAAGGGATTGTGGGGTTGGTAACAAATCTATTCGTCCCTTCCAACAATCTACCGTCTATTTCAGTGTGTTGCCTGTTTAGGTTGTTTGACTGATTGACTGGGGCTTGCTGTGAATCAAGCAGCATATGCATAGGAAACTCACCCGGTGTTCGTGGGTGCGGCGGTTGCTGGCCTGTCATTCCGACCGCCACGTCTGCCTGGGCCGCAGATGGCTCCCGTTGTGGTGCTGTCGTTTCAGCAGCCGCGCTTGTGCCGCCATTACGTCTACGTGTACGCGTACGAGGCGGGTTGACCTGTTGCTGATTGCCTGGCGCCTCTGCATCTGTGACAGTACTTTGAGCCCTTTTTTCTGCTGGCCTTTGACGTCTGTTTGACTTTTTTGGGTGGTGGATCCTGTCCTTTGTCCCTTGTCTTCCTCTTTCCCATCTTTTGGTTGATAGACGATCTCACAAGTGGAGTTTTGGACCGTAAAAACGTTCCGAGAACTTAACACGTTGTTGCCTGGGGCAAAGTGCATCGAACAATGGCGGTACGAAGGCTAACGTGGCCCCGGTTGCTATAGTAACTTTGCCGGGGGCCGAGCATATCATTAAAAATTGCCAATTTGGCGTGTAAACGCCTTACAAATTGAATGAAACTGGAGGGATCCCCCTTGCTTCTCTCCCAAAATTTACTGATCAGCCTATTATGATCAGGTAATTTCTTTCGAAACTTGTAATTTCCATACTTGCGTAAGGGAGTTTGATATAACAGTAATGAAATGGAATTAGCGTTTTATAAAAGTTTCCCCCGAATTTCCTGCAGATTTTATATTTAACGGTAATAACGAAAAAGGCAAAAACATCGAGCAAGCATTTTCGATGTGTTCCTTTAAGGGTGTGTAAAGTTCTGGTCGAGGTGAGGCTTTAGCTTTTAACGTTTTGCAAGATATTCAGAAATCACTCTATGAGATGTCAATGACGCAATATAGGCCTATAGTAGATTATATGTAACAATGTTTTCACACACACCGCGAATTTTGTGAATTAGGTACAAAGGTCTTTCTTCTTTGTTGAAAGGAAATAAATCAGTGAATTGTGAATTTTGTTTTAATTTCTTATGATGCAATTCACAAGTTTCAAAGAAACTGCGTGAATACAAGAAAATAGTGATTTTATAGCTTGTTTTTCCACAAATCAAGATTAAAGAAGACAATTTTTGCTTAACGATCATGTTTTAGAACGATATTAGTCTGTGTAATGACTCTCGGTATTATAACGATGATAAAATCGGATCAGCCCATAATGAAATTTTCGACAAAATGACAAAAATCCGTTATTGGGTAAATCGGGCAATACATTGAAAACGGGTTTGAAACCGTTTCCAACCGAAAACCGTCAAATTTTCGTGCAACGTAAACGAAATAATTAATTTTCAAAAAAGAGTGTGTTATGAATGCAAATGAATTATAAATGACCAAGATAAGATGCTTGATAATCTATTGCAGTTTTTCACCAGTACCAAAGTATTTAAAAGTAAATAGAACGAATGAAATGCCTTTTTTCTTCTCTATCTTTAATTACGTGTCCTATGGTTTCTCATCTTTGCGTCATTACTACTAATGACGCAATGTATTGTAAGTGATTTGTAACAATCCCGCCGATTTCGATCAAAATAGGTTTGGGCCACGATAATGTTTTCAATCGATATAATTCCGTGTAATGAGTCTACATTCTTAATATTCGAAATTGTGCTACTTTCTCCAAACTACTTTAGATTGCCGTAACAATTGGAAATCGAACTGTCCTTCTTACAGGTCATTCAAGCAAACTCCCATTCAAAATTAAAAAAAAAAAAGTGGCGATTGACGTTTTATTGCAAAAAGATGCCAATAAGCGCGCAACGGTAACGAAGTCTACTCAGATCATAATAAGCACAACTCGTACAATCTGCCGTTGGTGAATTTCTTCTCAATTTGACAGTTTTAAACGCTTTTTTCTTTAGAAACTTGTAATTTCCATACTTGCGTAAGGGAGTTTGATATAACAGTAATAAAATGGAATTAGCGTTTTATAAAAGTTTCCCCGAATTTCCTACAGATTTTATATTTAACGGTAATAACGAAAAAGGCATAAACATCGAGCAAGCATTTTCGATGTGTTCCTTTAAGGGTGTGTACAGTCCTGGTCGAGGTGAAGCTTTAGCTTTTGTTTTGCAAGATATTCAGAAATCACTCTATGAGATGTCAAAGAGCATGCTATTCTAAGGGGTATCAAAAGTTTATTTGATGAAAATCGGTTTTGAAAGGACTGAGATATCCAAAAACAAGGTGAAACAAAGAGATCCTAAGTAAAAACGTGGCCTGTAGTCTTATGATTATCAATTTTTTGGATATCTCAGCCCTTTCAAAACCGATTTTAATCAAATAAACGTTGAATCCTTGAAATTACACGCTCTTTCATATCATCTAATAGGAGGTTTCTCATTATCTCACTTAGAAATATAAAAAAGCATGAATCCCCACCTCAATGAGTACTGTACAGACTCTTTGGCCCGAATTCAAGAAGGTGGTACAAATGAAACCATGGTTTAAACTATAGACAAAAACCATGGAGCGCCAATTGTCGCATGGAATATTTCGTTACGAAATCAGTCATTTCGTCGATGAAATTTTGTAACTAAATGAACGTTTCGTCCACAAAATGATAATTTCGTTAACGAAACGGTCATTTTGTCGACGAAATGACCAATCTCTTAACGAAATATTCCGTGCCACACTTGGCGCTCCATGGTTTTTGTCCATGGTTTAAACCATGGTTTCATTTGTACCACCTTCGTGAATTCGGGCCTTTGAGGAGAGAAAATTCCTTTGATTCGTTCTGTCAATTTTTTCTACTTTGTTACTCGGTCAAAAAAAAAAGAAATCCATTATTGGGAAATCGTACATTACATTGAAAACGGGTTTGACACCGTTTCTAACGTAAAACCGTCAAATATTCCTGCAATCCCGACAATTTTGTCATTCTGATCGCAAATCTATTTTGTTCAAATGAAACAAACATTTAATTGTGAATTTTGATTTCATTTCTTAAAATGGAAATCAAGTTTAAAAGAAAGTGCGCTAATACAAGAAAATAGTGATTCTATAGCCTGATTTTCCAAATCAAGAATGCTATGAATTAAAGTGAATGACAAATGAGCAATTGTACATCATATTGAAAACGGGTTTGAAACCCGTTACCAACGCGTAAAACCGTTATAATTTCGTGCAAAGTATACAAAATAATTGATTATCAAGAACAGAACGCTATGAATTCGTGAATGACAAATGACCAATTTCAGATGCTTGATTCTTATCTTTGCGTCATTACTACCAATGACGCAATATAGGCCTATAATAGATTATATATAACAATGCTTTCACACACCGCGAATTTTGTGAATTAGGTACAAAGCTCTTTCTTCTTTGTTGAAAGGAAATAAATCAGTGAATTGTGAATTTTCTTTTCATTTCTTATGACGCAATTCACGTTTCAAAGAAACTGCGTGAATACAAGAAAATAGTGATTCTATAGCATGTCTTTCTACAAATCAAGATTAAAGAAGACAATTTTTGGTTCACGATCATGTTTTAGAACGAAATTAGTCTGTTTAATGACTCTCGGTGATAAAATCGGATTAGCCCATAATGAAATTTCCGACCAAATGACAAAAATCCGTTATTGGGTAAATCGGGCATTACATTGAAAACGGGTTTGAAACCGTTTCCAACGGAAAACCGTCGTGTAACGTAAACGAAATAATTAATTTTCAAAAAAGAGTGTGTTATGAATGCAAATGAATGATAAATGACCAAGATAAGATGCTTGATAATCTATTGCAGTTTGTCACAAGTACCAAAGTATTTAAAAGTAAATACAACGAATAAAATGCCTTTTTTCTTCTCTATCTTTAATTGCGTGTCCTATGGTTTCTCATCTTTGCGTCATTACTATTAATGACGCAATGTATTGTGAGTGATTTGTAACAATTCCGCCAATTTTGTCAATCTGATCGCAAAGCTATTTTGTTGAAATGAAACAAAACATTTAATTGTGAATTTTGATTTCATTTCTTAAAATGGAATTCACAAGTTTAAAAGAAACTGCTACAGATTTCGATCAAAATAGAAGGTTTGGGCCACGATAATGTTTTAAAACGATATAATTCCGTGTAATGAGTCTACATTCTTGATATACGAAATTGTGCTACTTTCTCCAAACTACTTTAGATTGCCGTAACAATTGGAAATCGAACTGTCCTACTTACAGGTCATTCAAGGAAACTCCCATTCAAAATTTAAAATAAAAGTGGCGATTAACGTTTTATGGCAAAAAGATGCCAATAAGCGCGCAACGGAGACGAAGACATCTTAGACCATAACACCAACCCGTATTTCTTCTCAATTTCTTCTCAATTTGACAGTTTTAAACGCTTTTTTTTAGAAACTTGTAATTTCCATACTTGCGTAAGGGAGTTTGATATAACAGTAATGAAATGGAATTAGCGTTTTATAAAAGTTTCCCTGAATTTCCTGCAGATTCTATATTTAACGGTAATAACGAAAAAGACATAAACATCGAGCAAGCATTTTCGATGTGTTCCTTTAAGGGTGTGTACAGTTCTGGTCGAGGTGAGACTTTAGCTTTTAACGTTTTGCAAGATATTCAGAAATCACTCTATGAGATGTCAAAGAGCATGCAATTCTAAGGGGTATCAAAACTTTATTTGATGAAAATCGGTTTTGAAAGGGCTGAGATATCCAAAAACAAGGTGAAACAAAGAGATCCTAAGTAAAAACGTGGCCTGTAGTCTTATGATTATCCTTTTTTGGATATCTCAGCCCTTTCAAAACCGATTTTCATCAAATAAACGTTGAATCCTTTAAATTACATGCTCTTTCATATCATGTAATAAGAGGTTTCTCATTATCTCACTTAGAAATGTAAAAAAGCATGAATCCCCACCTCAATGAGTACTGTACAGACTCTTTAAGGAGAGAAAATTCCTTTGATTCGTTCTGTCAATTTTTTCTACTTTGTTACTCGGGCAAAAAAAAAAAAATCCATTATTGGGAAATCGCACATTACATTGAAAACGGGTTTGACACCGTTTCTAACGTAAAACCGTCAAATATTCCTGCAATCCCGCCAATTTTGTCAATCTGATCGCAAATCTATTTTGTTCAAAAGAAACAAAACATTTAATTGTGAATTTTGATTTCATTTCTTAAAATGGATATCACAAGTTTAAAAGAAAGTGCGCTAATACAAGAAAATAGTGATTCTATAGCCTGATTTCCCAAATCAAGAATGCTATGAATTAAAGTGAATGACAAATGAGCAATTGTACATCATATTGAAAACGGGTTTGAACCCGTTACCAACGCGTAAAACCGTTATAATTTCGTGCAAGGTATACAAAATAATTGATTATCAAGAACAGAACGCTATGAATTCTTGAATGACAAATGACCAATTTCAGATGCTTGATTCTTATCTTTGCGTCATTACTACCAATGACGCAATATAGGCCTGTAGTAGATTATATGTAACAATGTTTTCACACACCGCGAATTTTGTAAATTAGGTACAAAGCTCTTTCTTCTTTGTTGAAAGGAAATAAATCAGTGAATTGTGAATTTTCTTTTCATTTCTTATGACGCAATTCACAAGTTTCAAAGAAACTGCGTGAATACAAGAAAATAGTGATTCTATAGCATGTCTTTCCAGAAATCAAGATTAACGAAGACAATTTTTGGTTCACGATCATGTTTTAGAACGAAATTAGTCTGTTTAATGATTCTCGGTATTATAACAGTGATAAAATCGGATTAGCCCATAATGAAATTTTCGACAAAATGACAAAAATCCGTTATTGGGTAAATAGGGCACTACATTGAAAACGGCTTTGAAACCGTTTCCAACGGAAAACCGTCGTGCAACGTAAACGAAATAATTAATTTTCAAAAAAGAGTGTGTTATGAATGCAAATGAATGATAAATGACCAAGATAAGATGCTTGATAATCTATTGCAGTATGTCACAAGTACCAAAGTATTTAAAAGTAAATAGAACGAATGAAATGCCTTTTTTCTTCTCTATCTTTAATTGCGTGTCCTATGGTTTCTCATCTTTGCGTCATTACTACTAATGACGCAATGTATTGTAAGTGATTTGTAACAATCCCGCCAATTTTGTCAATCTGATCGCAAAGCTATTTTGTTCAAATGAAACAAAACATTTAATTGTGAATATTGATTTCATTTCTTAAAATGGAATTCACAAGTTTAAAAGAAACTGGTACAGATTTCGATCAAAATAGAAGGTTTGGGCCACGATAATGTTTTAAAACGATATAATTCCGTGTAATGAGTCTACATTCTTAATATACAAAATTGTGCTACTTTCTCCAAAGTACTTTAGATTGCCGTAACAATTCGAAATCGAACTGTCCTACTTACAGGTCATTCAAGCAAACTCCCATTCAAAATTTAAAAAAAAGTGGCGATTGACGTTTTATTCCAAAAAGATGCCAATAAGCGGGCAACGGTGACAAAGTCTACTCAGATCATAATAACCACAACTCGTACAATCTGCCGTTGGTGAATTTCTTCCTAATTTGACAGTTTTAAACGCTTTTTCTTTAGAAACTTGTAATTTCCATACTTGCGTAAGGGAGTTTGATATAACAGTAATGAAATGGAATTAGCGTTTTATAAAAGTTTCTCTGAATTTCCTGCAGTTTTTATATTTGACGGCAATAACGAAAAAGACATAAACATCGAGCAAGCATTTTCGATGTGTTCCTTTAAGGGTGTGTACAGTTCTGGTCGAGGTGAGGCTTTAGCTTTTAACGTTTTGCAAGATATTCAGAAATCACTCTATGAGATGTCAAAGAGCATGCAATTCTAAGGGGTATCAAAACTTTATTTGATGAAAATCGGTTTTGAAAGGGCTGAGATATCCAAAAACAAGGTGAAACAAAAGTAAAAACGTGGCCTTGAGTCTTATGATTATCCTTTTTTGGATATCTCAGCCCTTTCAAAACCGATTTTCATCAAATAAACGTTGAATCCTTGAAATTACATGCTCTTTCATATCATCTAATAAGAGGTTTCTCATTATCTCACTTAGAAATGTAAAAAAGCATGAATCCCCACCTCAATGAGTACTGTACAGACTCTTTAAGGAGAGAAAATTCCTTTGATTCGTTCTGTCAATTTTTTCTACTTTGTTACTCGGGCAAAAAAAAAATGCATTATTGGGAAATCGTACATTACATTGAAAACGGGTTTGACACCGTTTCTAACGTAAAACCGTCAAATATTCCTGCAATCTCGCCAATTTTGTCAATCTGATCGCAAATCTATTTTGTTCAAAAGAAACAAAACATTTAATTGTGAATTTTGATTTCATTTCTTAAAATGGAAATCACAAGTTTAAAAGAAAGTGCGCTAATACAAGAAAATAGTGATTCTATAGCCTGATTTCCCAAATCAAGAATGCTATGAATTAAAGTGAATGACAAATGAGCAATTGTACATCATATTGAAAACGGGTTTGAACCCGTTACCAACGCGTAAAACCGTTATAATTTCGTGCAAGGTATACAAAATAATTGATTATCAAGAACAGAACGCTATGAATTCGTGAATGACAAATGACCAATTTCAGATGCTTGATTCTTATCTTTGCGTCATTACTACCAATGACGCAATATAGGCATGTAGTAGATTATATGTAACAATGTTTTCACACACCGCGAATTTTGTAAATTAGGCACAAAGCTCTTTCTTCTTTGTTGAAAGGAAATAAATCAGTGAATTGTGAATTTTGTTTTCATTTCTTATGACGCAATTCACAAGTTTCAAAGAAACTGCGTGAATACAAGAAAATAGTGATTCTATAGCATGTCTTTCCAGAAATCAAGATTAAAGAAGACAATTTTTGGTTCACGATCATGTTTTAGAACGAAATTAGTCTGTTTAATGATTCTCGGTATTATAACAGTGATAAAATCGGATTAGCCCATAATGAAATTTTCGACAAAATGACAAAAATCCGTTATTGGGTAAATAGGGCATTATATTGAAAACGGTTTGGAAACCGTTTCCAACGGAAAAAAGTCGTGCAACGTAACCGAAATAATTAATTTTCAGAAAAGAGTGTGTTATGAATGCAAATGAATGATAAATGACCAAGATAAGATGCTTGATAATCTATTGCAGTTTGTCACAAGTACCAAAGTATTTAAAAGTAAATAGAACGAATGAAATGCCTTTTTTCTTCTCTATCTTTAATTGCGTGTCCTATGGTTTCTCATCTTTGCGTCATTACTACTAATGACGCAATGTATTGTAAGTGATTTGTAACAATCCCGCCAATTTTGTCAATCTGATCGTAAAGCTATTTTGTTGAAATTAAACAAAACATTTAATTGTGAATTTTGATTTCATTTCTTAAAATGGAATTCACAAGTTTAAAAGAAACTGGTACAGATTTCGACCAAAATAGAAGGTTTTGGCCACGATAATGTTCTAAAACGATATAATTCCGTGTAATGAGTCTACATTCTTAATATGCGAAATTGTGCTACTTTCTCCAAAGTACTTTAGATTGCCGTAACAATTCGAAATCGAACTGTCCTACTTACAGGTCATTCAAGCAAACTCCCATTCAAAATTTAAAATAACAGTGGCGATTAACGTTTAATGGCAAAAAGATGCCAATAAGCGCGAAACGGTGACGAAGTCTTCTCAGACCATGACACCAACTCGTACAATCTGCCTTTGGTGAATTTCTTCTAAATTTGACAGGTTTAAACGCTTTTTCCTGAGAAACTTGTACGTTCCATACTTCGTTTCCAGTTTCAAGTTCATTCATATTTCCACTTTCCCAGTGATGGGATTATAAAATTATTGACAATAAAACAAAGGTACAAAATATGTACAACCATATCTGATGATTGAAAAAAAAAACAAGCATTAAACACAAATATAAAATGGTCATTATCATCTGATGATCTCACAAATCATGCTTGGAAAAACTGTAGGTTCCCGAATTTATAGGCATGAAATTATACGGAGGACGGACATGTTTATCTTGACCAAAGAAAGTGCTTGCGTAAGGAAGTACTTGCGTAAGGGAGTTTGAAATAACAGTAATGAAATTGAATTAGCGTTTTATAAACGTTTCCCTGAATATCCTGCAGACTTTATATTTGACGGTAATAACGGAAAAGACATAAATATCGAGCAACCATTTTCGATGAGTTCCTTAAGGAGAAAAAATTTCTTTCATTCGTCCTGTCAATTTCTTCTCCTTTGTTACTCGGGCAAAAAAAAAAAGAAATAGGTTATTGAGAAATCGTGAATTACATTGAAAACGGGTTTGAAACCGTTTTTAACGTAAAACCGTCAAATTTTCTTACAAGGTAAAGGAAATGATTAATTTTGAAGAAAGAGTGGGTTATGAATTCAAGTGAATGATAAATGACCAAGATAAGATGCTTGATAATCTATTGCAGTTTGTCACAAGTACCAAAGTATTTTAAAAGTAAATAGAAAGAATGAAATGCCTTTTTTCTTCTCTATCTTTTTCTTCTCTATCCCTATGGTTTCTCATCTTTGCGTCATTACTACTAATGACGCAATGTATTGTAAGTGATTTGTAACAATCCCGCCAATTTTGTCAATCTGATCGCAAAGCTATTTTGTTGGAATGAAACAAAACATCTAATTGTGAATTTTGATTTCATTTCTTAAACTGGAATTCACAAGTTTAAAAGAAACTGGTACAGATTTCGATCAAAATAGGTTTGGGCCACGATAATGTTTTAAAACGATATAATTCCGTGTAATACGAAATTGTGCTACTTTCTCCAAACTACTTTAGATTGCCGTAACAATTCGAAATCGAACTGTCCTACTTACAGGTCATTCAAGCAAACTCCCATTCAAAATTTAAAAAAAAAGTGGCGATTGACGTTTTATTTCAAAAAGATGCCAATAAGCTCGCAACGGTGACGAAGTCTACTCAGATCATAATAACCACAACTCGTACAATCTGCCGTTGGTGAATTTCTTCCCAATTTGACACTTTTAAACGCTTTTTCTTTAGAAACTTGTACTTTCCATACTTGCGTAAGGGACTTTGATATAATAGTAATGAAATGGAATTAGCGTTTTATAAAAGTTTCCCTGAATTTCCTGCAGATTTTATATTTGACGGTAATAACGAAAGGGACATAAACATCGAGCAAGAATTTTCGATGTGTTCCTATAAGGGTGTGTACAGTTCTGGTCGAGGTGAGGCTTTTGCTTTTAACGTTTAGCAAGATATTCAAAAATCACTCTATGAGATGTCAAAGAGCATGCAATTCTAAGGGGTATCAAAAGTTTATTTGATGAAAATCGATTTTGAAAGGGCTGAGATATCCAAAAACAAAGTGAAACAAAGAGATCCTAAGTAAAAACGTGGCCTGTAGTCTTATGATTATCACTTTTTTTTTGATATCTCAGCCCTTTCAAAACCGATTTTCATCAAATAAACGTTGAATCCTTGAAATTACATGCTCTTTCATATCATCTAATAAGAGGTTTCTCATTATCTCACTTAGAAATGTAAAAAAGCATGAATCCCCACCTCAATGAGTATTGTACAGACTCTTTAAGTAGAGAAAATTCCTTTGATTTGTTCTGTCAATTTTTTCTACTTTGTTACTCGGTCAAAAAAAAAAGAAATCCATTATTGGGAAATCGTACATTACATTGAAAACGGGTTTGACACCGTTTCTAACGTAAAACCGTCAAATATTCCTGCAATCCCGTCAATTTTGTCAATCTGATCGTAAATCTATTTTGTTCAAATGAAACAAAACATTTAATTGTGAATTTTGATTTCATTTCTTAAAATGGAAATCACAAGTTTAAAAGAAAGTGCGCTAATACAAGAAAATAGTGATTCTATAGCCTGATTTTCCAAATCAAGAATGCTATGAATTAAAGTGAGTGACAAATGAGCAATTGTACATCATATTGAAAACGGGTTTGAACCCGTTACCAACGCGTAAAACCGTTATAATTTCGTGCAAGGTATACAAAATTATTGATTATCAAGAACAGAACGCTATGAATTCGTGAATGACAAATGACCAATTTCAGATGCTTGATTCTTATCTTTACGTCATTACTACCAATGAATCAATATAGGCCTATAATAGATTATATGTAACAATGTTTTCACACACCGCGAATTTTGTAAATTAGGTACAAAGCTCTTTCTTCTTTGTTGAAAGGAAATAAATCAGTGAATTGTGAATTTTCTTTTCATTTCTTATGACGCAATTCACAAGTTTCAAAGAAACTGCGTGAATACAGTAAAATAGTGATTCTATAGCATGTCTTTCTACAAATCAATGGGTTTGAAACCGTTTCCAACGGAAAACCGTCGTGCAACGTAAACGAAATAATTAATTTTCAGAAAAGAGTGTGTTATGAATGCAAATGAATGATAAATGACCAAGATAAGATGCTTGATAATCTATTGCAGTTTGTCACAAGTACCAAAGTATTAAAAAGTAAATAGAACGAATTAAATGCCTTTTTTCTTCTCTATCTTTAATTGCGTGTCCTATGGTTTCAAAGATGAGTCTTTGCGTCATTACTACTAATGACGCAATGTATTTTAAGTGATTTGTAAGAATACCGCCAATTTTGTCAATCTGATCGCAAAGCTATTTTGTTGAAATGAAACAAAACATTTAATTGAGAATTTTGATTTCATTTCTTAAAATGGAATTCACAAGTTTAAAAGAAACTGGCACAGATTTCGATCAAAATAGAAGGTTTGGGCCACGATAATGTTTCAAAACGAAATAAGTCCGTGTAATGAGTCTCTACATTCTTGATATACGAAATTGTGCTACTTTCTCCAAAGTACTTTAGATTGCCGTAACAATTGGAAATCGAGCTGTCCTACTTACAGGTCATTCAAGCAAACTCCCATTCAAAATTAAAAATAAAAGTGGCGATTAACGTTTTATGGCAAAAAGATGCCAATAAGCGCGCAACAGTGACGAAATCTTCTCAGACCATAACACCAACTCGTATAATCTGCCTTTGGTGAATTTCTTTTCAATTTGACAGGTTTAAACGCTTTTTCCTGAGAAACTTGTACGTTCCATACTTCGTTTCCAGTTTCAAGTTCATTCATATTTCCACTTTCCCAGTGATGGGATTATAAAATTATTGACAATAAAACAAAGGTACAAAATATGTACAACCATATCTGATGTTTGAAAAAAAAGACAAGCATTAAACACAAATATAAATGGTCATTATCATCTGATGATCTCACAAATCAATCTCAAAAATATGATGGGGCCTGCATAAAAGCAATGATGCTTGTAAAAACTGTAGGTTCCCAAATTTAAAGGCATGAAATTATACGGAGGACGGACATGTTTATCTTGACCAACTTAAAGGGGATGGCTAGTAACCGATCAGTGGGAATGCTGAGGGATGACAGTGGCGTATCTAGGGAAAACGGCGCCCGGGGCAAGCGCGAAAATTGCGCCCCTAATTTCTGAAAAAGTGTTCAACCCCAACCCCATCCCGATAGGGACTTTTAGAAAAAAGGTCCACATATGCTTTTTCAAGCACTTAAAAGGGGTCTTTTGAGGGTGATTTAAATGTAATGAATTTAGATAAATATTGGCGAGCGAGCGCAGCGAGCGAGCCGAAAATTTTTGTATATTTCGCGTCATCTTCACGTTTGGTTCTTATCTTCTTCTTTTTTGTTGACAAATTGCGGCGAGCGAGCTCAGCGAGCGAGCCGAAAATTTCTGTATTTTAGCTTACAATACATGGAATTCTTGTCATTTTTTGCTTATTAAATCTTACAATTCTAATCAAGATATTGTGACGGCCTTATAGATAACGATTTATACCAACAAACTTAGGACTTGAAAAAGTACTCCAAATTAGTACGCACGAGTGAGCCGAAATTCGTATATTTCCGCGCCATCATCACGTTTGGTTCTTATCTTCTTCTTCTTCTCTTTTTGATAAATTTTGGCGAGCGAGCGCAGCGAGCGAGCAGAAGATTTGTGTATTTCAGCTTACAAAACATAGAATTCTTGTCATTTTTTGCTTATTAAATCTTACAATTCTAATCAAGATATATAAGTGACGGCCTTATAGATTACGATTTATACCAACAAACTGAGGAGTTGAAAAAATATTCCAAATTAGTACGCACGAGTGAGCCGAAAATTTCTGTATTTCAGCTTACAAAACATGGAATTATTGCCATTTTTTGCTTATTAAATCTTACATTTCTAATCAAGATATAGTGACGGCCTTATAGATAACGATTTATACCAACAAACTGAGGACTTGAAAAAAAATACTCTAAATTATTACGCGCGAGTGAGCCGAAATTTGTATATTTCCGCGTCATCATTACGTTTTGTTCTTATCTTGTTTGATTTTTTTTGCGCCCCCCCCCCCGTAATGTTCGACACCTTTGGTGCCCTCGTTTGATCCAGTAGGCGATCGCTTCAGAACGAAAGAAATAAAACTGCAGCCGCTGCTCCGTGTAACATTTTGCCTTCTAAAAATGGCATGTGTGAACACAATATACATTGTAATTTTGTCCGCGTTATCATCACGTTTTGTTCTTATCTTCTTTTCTATACATTTTGTCGAGCGAGCGCAGCGAGCGAGCCTAAATTTCAGCTTACAAAACATGGAATTCTTGTGTGAACACAATTAACATTGTCATTTTTTGTTTTTATCTTGTTTGATTTGGTTTTCTCCCCCCCCCCCCCCCCGTCCGGGCGAGGGTTTTTTTTTTCCTTCCTCTTCTTCTTCTTCTTTTTTTTTTCGTTTTTTCGTTTTCGGCGCCCCCAAGGAGTGGCGCCCGGGGCACGTGCCCCCCTTGCCCCCCCCCCCCTAGATACGCCACTGATTGTTCCAATCCTTGTGGGATTCATTTAAGAGTACAATATATATCTACTGTTGTGTGAAAATCATTTGCTTCAGAACGGTCTCATATTCAAGTAATGTGCAGAATAATGACCCGTCACTGACCAGGGACGCTTATCTGGAAACATTAAACTGCACATTACTTGAATATGAGACCATTCTGAAGCAAATAATTTTCACTCAAGAATAGATATATAATGTACTCTTAAATGAATCCCACACGTATTGGAACATTCATCCCTCAGCATTCCCACTGATTCCCACTGATCAGTTACTAGTCATCCCCTTTAAATTGTACCAGTGCAAAGTCAGTTTTAAGAACGAACTATTGAACCACATGAATACTTTAGGATCGCTTAAACGAGACTGTACATATTTCGCCGTGTTTACAAAGAAAATGCTTGCGTAAGGGAGTACTTGCGTAAGGGAGTTTGAAATAACAGTAATGAAATGGAATTAGCGTTTTATAAAATTTTCCCTATATATCCTGCAGACTTTATATTTGACGGTAGTAACGGAAAAGACAAATATCGAGCAACCAATTTCGATGCGTTCGTTAAGGAGAAAAAATTTCTTTCATTCGTCCTGTCAATTTCTTCTCCTTTGTTACTCGGGCAAAAAAAAAAAAAAATCCGTTTCGGAAATCGTGCATTACATTGAAAACGGGTTTGAAACCGTTTTGAACGTAAAACCGTCAAATTTTCTTACAAGGTAAACGAAATAATTAATTTTGAAAAAAAAGTGGGTTATGAATTCAAGTGAATGATAAATGACCAACATAAGATGCGTGATAATCTATTGCAGTTTGTCACAAGTACCAAAGTATTTTAAAAGTAAATAGAACGAATGAAATGTCTTTTTTCTTCTCTACCTTTAATTGAGTGTCCTATGGTTTCTCATCTTTGCGTCATTACTACTAATGACGCAATGTATTTTAAGTGATTTGTAACAATCCCGCCAATTTTGTCAATCTGATCGCAAAGCTATTTTGTTGAAATGAAACAAAACATTTAATTGAGAATTTTGATTTCATTTCTTAAAATGGAATTCACAAGTGTAAAAGAAACTGGTACAGATTTCGATCAAAATAGAAGGTTTGGGCCACGATCATGTTTCAAAACGATATAATTCCGTGTAATGAGTCTACATTCTTAATATACGAAATTGTGCTACTTTCTCCAAACTACGTTAGATTGCCGTAACAATTGGAAATCGAACTGTCCTACTTACTACAGGTCATTCAAGCAAACTCCCATTCAAAATTAAAAATAAAAGTGGCGATTAACGTTTTATGGCAAAAAGATGCCAATAAGCGAGCAACTTTGACGAAGTCTACTCAGATCATAATAACCACAACTCGTACAATCTGCCTTTGGTGAATTTCTTCTCAATTTGACAGTTTTAAACGCTTTTTCTTTAGAAACTTGTAATTTCCATACTTGCGTAAGGGAGTTTGATATAACAGTAATGAAATGGAATTAGCGTTTTATAAAAGTTTCCCTGAATTTCCTGCAGATTTTATATTTAACGGTAATAACGAAAAAGACATAAACATCGAGCAAGCATTTTCGATGTGTTCCTTTAAGGGTGTGTACAGTTCTGGTCGAGGTGAGGCTTTAGCTTTTAACGTTTTGCAAGATATTCAGAAATCACTCTATGAGATGTCAAAGAGCATGCAATTCTAAGGGGTATCAAAAGTTTATTTGATGAAAATCGGTTTTGAAAGGGCTGAGATATCCAAAAACAAGGTGAAACAAAGAGATCCTAAGTAAAAACGTGGCCTTCAGTCTTATGATTATCCCTTTTTTGGATATCTCAGCCCTTTCAAAACCGATTTTCATCAAATAAACGTTGAATCCTTGAAATTACATGCTCTTTCATATCATCTAATAAGAGGTTTCTCATTATCTCACTTAGAAATGTAAAAAAGCATGAATCCCCACCTCAATGAGTACTGTACAGACTCTTTAAGGAGAGAAAATTCCTTTGATTCGTTCTGTCAAATTTTACTACTTTGTTACTCGGTCAAAAAAAAAATCCATTATTGGGAAATCGTACATTACATTGAAAACGGGTTTGACACCGTTTCTAACGTAAAACCGTCAAATATTCCTGCAATCCCGCCAATTTTGTCAATCTGATCGCAAATCTATTTTGTTCAAATGAAACAAAACATTTAATTATGAATTTTGATTTCATTTCTTGAAATGGAAATCACAAGTTTAAAAGAAAGTGCGCTCATACAAGAAAATAGTGATTCTATAGCCTGATTTTCCAAATCAAGAATGCTATGAATTAAAGTGAATGACAAATGAGCAATTGTACATCATATTGAAAACGGGTTTGAACCCGTGACCAACGCGTAAAACCGTTATAATTTCGTGCAAGGTATACAAAATTATTGATTATCAAGAACAGAACGCTATGAATTCGTGAATGGCAAATGACCAATTTCAGATGCTTGATTCTTATCTTTGCGTCATTGCTACCATTGACGCAATATAGGCCTGTAGTAGATTATATGTAACAATGTTTTCACACACCGCGAATTTTGTAAATTAGGTTCAAAGCTCTTTCTTCTTTGTTGAAAGGAAATAAATCAGTGAATTGTGAATTTTGTTTTCATTTCTTATGACGCAATTCACAAGTTTCAAAGAAACTGCGTAAATACAAGAAAATAGTGATTCTATAGCATGTCTTTCTACAAATCAAGATTAAAGAAGACAATTTTTGGTTCACGATCATGTTTTTTAGAACGAAATTAGTCTGTGTAAGGACTCTCGGCATTATAACGGTGATAAAATCGGATTAGCCCATAATGAAATTTTCGACAAAATGACAAAAATCCGTTGTTGGGTAAAGCGGGCAATACATTGAAAACGGGTTTGAAACCGTTTCCAACGGAAAACCGACAACTTTTCGTGCAACGTAAACGAAATAATTAATTTTCAAAAATGAGTGTGTTATGAATGCAAATGAATGATAAATGACCAAGATAAGATGATTGATAATCTATTGCAGTTTCTCACAAGTACCAAAGTATTTAAAAGTAAATAGAACGAATGAAATGCCTTTTTTCTTCTCTATCTTTAATTGCGTGTCCTATGGTTTCTCATCTTTGCGTCATTACTACTAATGACGCAATGTATTGTAAGTGATTTGTAAGAATCCCGCCAATTTTGTCGATCTGATCGCAAAGCTATTTTGTTGAAATGAAACAAAACATTTAATTATGAATTTTGATTTCATTTCTTAAAGTGGAATTCACAAGTTTAAAAGAAACTGGTACAGATTTCGATCAAAATAGAAGGTTTGGGCCATGATAATGTTTCAAAACGAAATAAGTCCGTGTAATGAGTCTCTGCATTCTTGATATACGAAATTGTGCTACTTTCTCCAAACTACTTTAGATTGCCGTAACAATTGGAAATCGAACTGTCCTACTTACAGGTCATTCAAGCAAACTCCCATTCAAAATTAAAAATAAAAGTGGCGATTAACGTTTTATGGCAAAAAGATGCCAATAAGCGCGCAACAGTGAGGAAATCTTCTCAGACCATAACACCAACTCGTACAATCTGCCTTTGGTGAATTTCTTCTCAATTTGACAGGTTTAAACGCTTTTTCCCGAGAAACTTGTACGTTCCATACTTCGTTTACAGTTTCAAGTTCATTCATATTTCAACTTTCCCAGTGATGGGATTATAAAATTATTGACAATAAAACAAAGGTACAAAATATGTACAACCATATCTGATGTTTGAAAAAAAACACAAGCAATAAACACAAATATAAATGGTCATTATCATCTGATGATCTCACAAATCAATCTCAAAAATATGATGGGGCCTGCATAAAAGCAATGATGCTTGTAAAAACTGTAGGTTCCCGAATTTATAGGCATGAAATTATACGGAGGACGGACATGTTTATCTTGACCAACTTAAAGGGGATGGCTAGTAACCGATCAGTGGGAATGCTGAGGGATGATTGTTCCAATCCTTGTGGGATTCATTTAAGAGTACATTATATATCTACTGTTGTGTGAAAATCATTTGCTTCAGAACGGTCTCATATTCAAGTAATGTGCAGAATAATGACCCGTCACTGACCAGGGACGCTTACCTGGAAATATTAAACTGCACATTACTTGAATATGAGACCATTCTGAAGCAAATAATTTTCACACAATAATAGATATGTAATGTACTCTTAAATGAATCCCACAAGTATTGGAACAATCATCCCTCAGCATTCCCACTGATCAGTTACTAGTCATCCCATTTAAATTGTACCGGTGCAAAGTCAGTATTAAGAACGAACTATTGAACCACATGAATACTTTAGGATCGCTTAAACGAGATTGTACATATTTCGCCGTGTTTACAAAGAAAGTGCTTGCGTAAGGAAGTACTTGCGTAAGGGAGTTTGAAATAACAGTAATGAAATGGAATTAGCGTTTTATAAACGTTTCCCTGAATATCCTGCAGACTTTATATTTGACGGTAATAACGGAAAAGACATAAATATCGAGCAACCATTTTCGATGTGTTCCTTAAGGAGAAAAAATTTCTTTCATTCGTCCTGTTAATTTCTTCTCCTTTGTTACTCGGCCAAAAAAAAAAAAAGAAAATCCGTTATTCGGAAATCGTGCATTACGTTGAAAACGGGTTTGAAACAGTTTTTAACGTAAAACCGTCAAATTTTCTTACAAGGTAAACGAAATAATTAATTTTCAAAAAAGAGTGGGTTATGAATTCAAGTGAATGATAAATGACCAAGATAAGATGCTTGATAATCTATTGCAGTTTGTCACAAGTACCAAAGTATTTTAAAAGTAAATAGAACGAATGAAATTGCCTTTTTTCTTCTCTATCTTTAATTGTGTGTCCTATGGTTTCTCATCTTTGCGTCATTACTACTAATGACGCAATGTATTGTAAGTGATTTTTAACACTCCCGCCAATTTTGTCAATCTGATCGCAAAGCTATTTTGTTGAAATGAAACAAAACATTTAATTGTGAATTTTGATTTCATTTCTTAAAATGGAATTCACAAGTGTAAAAGAAACTGGTACAGATTTCGATCAAAATAGAAGGTTTGGGGCCACGATCATGTTTCAAAACGATATAATTCCGTGTAATGAGTCTACATTCTTAATATACGAAATTGTGCTACTTTCTCCAAACTACGTTAGATTGCCGTAACAATTGGAAAATCGAACTGTCCTACTTACTACAGGTCATTCAAGCAAACTCCCATTCAAAATTAAAAATAAAAGTGGCGATTAACGTTTTATGGCAAAAAGATGCCAATAAGCGAGCAACTTTGACGAAGTCTACTCAGATCATAATAACCACAACTCGTACAATCTGCCTTTGGTGAATTTCTTCTCAATTTGACAGTTTTAAACGCTTTTTCTTTAGAAACTTGTAATTTTCCATACTTGCGTAAGGGAGTTTGATATAACAGTAATGAAATGGAATTAGCGTTTTATAAAAGTTTCCCTGAATTTCCTGCAGATTTTATATTTAACGGTAATAACGAAAAAGACATAAACATCGAGCAAGCATTTTCGATGTGTTCCTTTAAGGGTGTGTACAGTTCTGGTCGAGGTGAGGCTTTAGCTTTTAACGTTTTGCAAGATATTCAGAAATCACTCTATGAGATGTCAAAGAGCATGCAATTCTAAGGGGTATCAAAAGTTTATTTGATGAAAAATCGGTTTTGAAAGGGGCTGAGATATCCAAAAACAAGGTGAAACAAAGAGATCCCTAGTAAAAACGTGGCCTTCAGTCTTATGATTATCCCTTTTTTGGATATCTCAGCCCTTTCAAAACCGATTTTCATCAAATAAACGTTGAATCCTTGAAATTACATGCTCTTTCATATCATCTAATAAGAGGTTTCTCATTATCTCACTTAGAAATGTAAAAAAGCATGAATCCCCACCTCAATGAGTACTGTAACAGACTCTTTAAGGAGAGAAAATTCCTTTGATTCGTTCTGTCAAATTTTACTACTTTGTTACTCGGTCAAAAAAAAAATCCATTATTGGGAAATCGTACATTACATTGAAAACGGGTTTGACACCGTTTCTAACGTAAAACCGTCAAATATTCCTGCAATCCCCGCCAATTTTGTCAATCTGATCGCAAATCTATTTTGTTCAAATGAAACAAAACATTTAATTATGAATTTTGATTTCATTTCTTGAAATGGAAATCACAAGTTTAAAAGAAAGTGCGCTCATACAAGAAAATAGTGATTCTATAGCCTGATTTTCCAAATCAAGAAATGCTATGAATTAAAGTGAATGACAAATGAGCAATTGTACATCATATTGAAAACGGGTTTTGAACCCGTGACCAACGCGTAAAACCGTTATAATTTCGTGCAAGGTATACAAAAATTATTGATTATCAAGAACAGAACGCTATGAATTCGTGAATGGCAAATGACCAATTTCAGATGCTTGATTCTTATCTTTGCGTCATTGCTACCATTGACGCAATATAGGCCTGTAGTAGATTATATGTAACAATGTTTTCACACACCGCGCAATTTTGTAAATTAGGTTCAAAGCTCTTTCTTCTTTGTTGAAAGGAAATAAATCAGTGAATTGTGAATTTTGTTTCATTTCTTATGACGCAATTCACAAAGTTTCCAAGAAACTTCGTAAATACAAGAAAAATAGTGATACTATAGCATGTCTTTCTACAAATCAAGATTAAAGAAGACAATTTTTGGTTCACGATCATGTTTTTTAGAACCGAAAATTAGTCTGTGTAAGGACTCTTCGGCATTATAACGGTGATAAAATCGGATTAGCCTCATAATGAAATTTTCGACAAAATGACAAAAATCCGTTGTTGGGTAAAGCGGGCAATACATTGAAAACGGGTTTGAAAACACGTTTCCAACGGAAAACCGACAACTTTTCGTGCAACGTAAACGAAATAATTAATTTTCAAAAATGAGTGTGTTATGAATGCAATTGAATGATAAATGACCAAGATAAGATGATTGATAATCTATTGCAGTTTCTCACAAGTACCAAAGTATTTAAAAGTAAATAGAACGAATGAAATGCCTTTTTTCTTCTCTATCTTTAATTGCGTGTCCTATGGTTTCTCATCTTTGCGTCATTACTACTAATGACGCAATGTATTGTAAGTGATTTGTAAGAATCCCGCCAATTTTGTCGATCTGATCGCAAAGCTATTTTGTTGAAATGAAACAAAACATTTAATTATGAATTTTGATTTCATTTCTTAAAGTGGAATTCACAAGTTTAAAAGAAACTGGTACAGATTTCGATCAAAATAGAAGGTTTGGGCCATGATAATGTTTCAAAACGAAATAAGTCCGTGTAATGAGTCTCTGCATTCTTGATATACGAAATTGTGCTACTTTCTCCAAACTACTTTAGATTGCCGTAACAATTGGAAATCGAACTGTCCTACTTACAGGTCATTCAAGCAAACTCCCATTCAAAATTAAAAATAAAAGTGGCGATTAACGTTTTATGGCAAAAAGATGCCAATAAGCGCGCAACAGTGAGGAAATCTTCTCAGACCATAACACCAACTCGTACAATCTGCCTTTGGTGAATTTCTTCTCAATTTGACAGGTTTAAACGCTTTTTCCCGAGAAACTTGTACGTTCCATACTTCGTTTACAGTTTCAAGTTCATTCATATTTCAACTTTCCCAGTGATGGGATGAAAAAAAACACCAAGCAATAAACACAAATATAAATGGTCATTATCATCTGATGATCTCACAAATCAATCTCAAAAATATGATGGGGCCTGCATAAAAGCAATGATGCTTGTAAAAACTGTAGGTTCCCGAATTTATAGGCATGAAATTATACGGAGAGGACGGACATGTTTATCTTGACCAACTTAAAGGGGATGGCTAGTAACCGATCAGTGGGAATGCTGAGGGATGATTGTTCCAATCCTTGTGGGATTCATTTAAGAGTACATTATATATCTACTGTGTTGTGTGAAAATCATTTTGCTTCAGAACGGTCTCATATTCAAGTAATGTGCAGAATAATGACCCGTCACTGACCAGGGACGCTTACCTGGAAATATTAAACTGCACATTACTTGAATATGAGACCATTCTGAAGCAAATAATTTTCACACAATAATAGATATGTAATGTACTCTTAAATGAATCCCACAAGTATTGGAACAATCATCCCTCAGCATTCCCACTGATCAGTTACTAGTCATCCCATTTAAATTGTACCGGTGCAAAGTCAGTATTAAGAACGAACTATTGAACCACATGAATACTTTAGGATCGCTTAAACGAGATTGTACATATTTCGCCGTGTTTACAAAGAAAGTGCTTGCGTAAGGAAGTACTTGCGTAAGGGAGTTTGAAATAACAGTAATGAAATGGAATTAGCGTTTTATAAACGTTTCCCTGAATATCCTGCAGACTTTATATTTGACGGTAATAACGGAAAAGACATAAATATCGAGCAACCATTTTCGATGTGTTCCTTAAGGAGAAAAAATTTCTTTCATTCGTCCTGTTAATTTCTTCTCCTTTGTTACTCGGCCAAAAAAAAAAAAGAAATCCGTTATTCGGAAATCGTGCATTACGTTGAAAACGGGTTTGAAACAGTTTTTAACGTAAAACCGTCAAATTTTCTTACAAGGTAAACGAAATAATTAATTTTCAAAAAAGAGTGGGTTATGAATTCAAGTGAATGATAAATGACCAAGATAAGATGCTTGATAATCTATTGCAGTTTGTCACAAGTACCAAAGTATTTTAAAAGTAAATAGAACGAATGAAATTGCCTTTTTTCTTCTCTATCTTTAATTGTGTGTCCTATGGTTTCTCATCTTTGCGTCATTACTACTAATGACGCAATGTATTGTAAGTGATTTTTAACACTCCCGCCAATTTTGTCAATCTGATCGCAAAGCTATTTTGTTGAAATGAAACAAAACATTTAATTGTGAATTTTGATTTCATTTCTTAAAATGGAATTCACAAGTGTAAAAGAAACTGGTACAGATTTCGATCAAAATAGAAGGTTTGGGCCACGATCATGTTTCAAAACGATATAATTCCGTGTAATGAGTCTACATTCTTAATATACGAAATTGTGCTACTTTCTCCAAACTACGTTAGATTGCCGTAACAATTGGAAATCGAACTGTCCTACTTACTACAGGTCATTCAAGCAAACTCCCATTCAAAATTAAAAATAAAAGTGGCGATTAACGTTTTATGGCAAAAAGATGCCAATAAGCGAGCAACTTTGACGAAGTCTACTCAGATCATAATAACCACAACTCGTACAATCTGCCTTTGGTGAATTTCTTCTCAATTTGACAGTTTTAAACGCTTTTTCTTTAGAAACTTGTAATTTCCATACTTGCGTAAGGGAGTTTGATATAACAGTAATGAAATGGAATTAGCGTTTTATAAAAGTTTCCCTGAATTTCCTGCAGATTTTATATTTAACGGTAATAACGAAAAAGACATAAACATCGAGCAAGCATTTTCGATGTGTTCCTTTAAGGGTGTGTACAGTTCTGGTCGAGGTGAGGCTTTAGCTTTTAACGTTTTGCAAGATATTCAGAAATCACTCTATGAGATGTCAAAGAGCATGCAATTCTAAGGGGTATCAAAAGTTTATTTGATGAAAATCGGTTTTGAAAGGGCTGAGATATCCAAAAACAAGGTGAAACAAAGAGATCCTAAGTAAAAACGTGGCCTTCAGTCTTATGATTATCCCTTTTTTGGATATCTCAGCCCTTTCAAAACCGATTTTCATCAAATAAACGTTGAATCCTTGAAATTACATGCTCTTTCATATCATCTAATAAGAGGTTTCTCATTATCTCACTTAGAAATGTAAAAAAGCATGAATCCCCACCTCAATGAGTACTGTACAGACTCTTTAAGGAGAGAAAATTCCTTTGATTCGTTCTGTCAAATTTTACTACTTTGTTACTCGGTCAAAAAAAAAATCCATTATTGGGAAATCGTACATTACATTGAAAACGGGTTTGACACCGTTTCTAACGTAAAACCGTCAAATATTCCTGCAATCCCGCCAATTTTGTCAATCTGATCGCAAATCTATTTTGTTCAAATGAAACAAAACATTTAATTATGAATTTTGATTTCATTTCTTGAAATGGAAATCACAAGTTTAAAAGAAAGTGCGCTCATACAAGAAAATAGTGATTCTATAGCCTGATTTTCCAAATCAAGAATGCTATGAATTAAAGTGAATGACAAATGAGCAATTGTACATCATATTGAAAACGGGTTTGAACCCGTGACCAACGCGTAAAACCGTTATAATTTCGTGCAAGGTATACAAAATTATTGATTATCAAGAACAGAACGCTATGAATTCGTGAATGGCAAATGACCAATTTCAGATGCTTGATTCTTATCTTTGCGTCATTGCTACCATTGACGCAATATAGGCCTGTAGTAGATTATATGTAACAATGTTTTCACACACCGCGAATTTTGTAAATTAGGTTCAAAGCTCTTTCTTCTTTGTTGAAAGGAAATAAATCAGTGAATTGTGAATTTTGTTTTCATTTCTTATGACGCAATTCACAAGTTTCAAAGAAACTGCGTAAATACAAGAAAATAGTGATTCTATAGCATGTCTTTCTACAAATCAAGATTAAAGAAGACAATTTTTGGTTCACGATCATGTTTTTTAGAACGAAATTAGTCTGTGTAAGGACTCTCGGCATTATAACGGTGATAAAATCGGATTAGCCCATAATGAAATTTTCGACAAAATGACAAAAATCCGTTGTTGGGTAAAGCGGGCAATACATTGAAAACGGGTTTGAAACCGTTTCCAACGGAAAACCGACAACTTTTCGTGCAACGTAAACGAAATAATTAATTTTCAAAAATGAGTGTGTTATGAATGCAAATGAATGATAAATGACCAAGATAAGATGATTGATAATCTATTGCAGTTTCTCACAAGTACCAAAGTATTTAAAAGTAAATAGAACGAATGAAATGCCTTTTTTCTTCTCTATCTTTAATTGCGTGTCCTATGGTTTCTCATCTTTGCGTCATTACTACTAATGACGCAATGTATTGTAAGTGATTTGTAAGAATCCCGCCAATTTTGTCGATCTGATCGCAAAGCTATTTTGTTGAAATGAAACAAAACATTTAATTATGAATTTTGATTTCATTTCTTAAAGTGGAATTCACAAGTTTAAAAGAAACTGGTACAGATTTCGATCAAAATAGAAGGTTTGGGCCATGATAATGTTTCAAAACGAAATAAGTCCGTGTAATGAGTCTCTGCATTCTTGATATACGAAATTGTGCTACTTTCTCCAAACTACTTTAGATTGCCGTAACAATTGGAAATCGAACTGTCCTACTTACAGGTCATTCAAGCAAACTCCCATTCAAAATTAAAAATAAAAGTGGCGATTAACGTTTTATGGCAAAAAGATGCCAATAAGCGCGCAACAGTGAGGAAATCTTCTCAGACCATAACACCAACTCGTACAATCTGCCTTTGGTGAATTTCTTCTCAATTTGACAGGTTTAAACGCTTTTTCCCGAGAAACTTGTACGTTCCATACTTCGTTTACAGTTTCAAGTTCATTCATATTTCAACTTTCCCAGTGATGGGATTATAAAATTATTGACAATAAAACAAAGGTACAAAATATGTACAACCATATCTGATGTTTGAAAAAAAACACAAGCAATAAACACAAATATAAATGGTCATTATCATCTGATGATCTCACAAATCAATCTCAAAAATATGATGGGGCCTGCATAAAAGCAATGATGCTTGTAAAAACTGTAGGTTCCCGAATTTATAGGCATGAAATTATACGGAGGACGGACATGTTTATCTTGACCAACTTAAAGGGGATGGCTAGTAACCGATCAGTGGGAATGCTGAGGGATGATTGTTCCAATCCTTGTGGGATTCATTTAAGAGTACATTATATATCTACTGTTGTGTGAAAATCATTTGCTTCAGAACGGTCTCATATTCAAGTAATGTGCAGAATAATGACCCGTCACTGACCAGGGACGCTTACCTGGAAATATTAAACTGCACATTACTTGAATATGAGACCATTCTGAAGCAAATAATTTTCACACAATAATAGATATGTAATGTACTCTTAAATGAATCCCACAAGTATTGGAACAATCATCCCTCAGCATTCCCACTGATCAGTTACTAGTCATCCCATTTAAATTGTACCGGTGCAAAGTCAGTATTAAGAACGAACTATTGAACCACATGAATACTTTAGGATCGCTTAAACGAGATTGTACATATTTCGCCGTGTTTACAAAGAAAGTGCTTGCGTAAGGAAGTACTTGCGTAAGGGAGTTTGAAATAACAGTAATGAAATGGAATTAGCGTTTTATAAACGTTTCCCTGAATATCCTGCAGACTTTATATTTGACGGTAATAACGGAAAAGACATAAATATCGAGCAACCATTTTCGATGTGTTCCTTAAGGAGAAAAAATTTCTTTCATTCGTCCTGTTAATTTCTTCTCCTTTGTTACTCGGCCAAAAAAAAAAAAGAAATCCGTTATTCGGAAATCGTGCATTACGTTGAAAACGGGTTTGAAACAGTTTTTAACGTAAAACCGTCAAATTTTCTTACAAGGTAAACGAAATAATTAATTTTCAAAAAAGAGTGGGTTATGAATTCAAGTGAATGATAAATGACCAAGATAAGATGCTTGATAATCTATTGCAGTTTGTCACAAGTACCAAAGTATTTTAAAAGTAAATAGAACGAATGAAATTGCCTTTTTTCTTCTCTATCTTTAATTGTGTGTCCTATGGTTTCTCATCTTTGCGTCATTACTACTAATGACGCAATGTATTGTAAGTGATTTTTAACACTCCCGCCAATTTTGTCAATCTGATCGCAAAGCTATTTTGTTGAAATGAAACAAAACATTTAATTGTGAATTTTGATTTCATTTCTTAAAATGGAATTCACAAGTGTAAAAGAAACTGGTACAGATTTCGATCAAAATAGAAGGTTTGGGCCACGATCATGTTTCAAAACGATATAATTCCGTGTAATGAGTCTACATTCTTAATATACGAAATTGTGCTACTTTCTCCAAACTACGTTAGATTGCCGTAACAATTGGAAATCGAACTGTCCTACTTACTACAGGTCATTCAAGCAAACTCCCATTCAAAATTAAAAATAAAAGTGGCGATTAACGTTTTATGGCAAAAAGATGCCAATAAGCGAGCAACTTTGACGAAGTCTACTCAGATCATAATAACCACAACTCGTACAATCTGCCTTTGGTGAATTTCTTCTCAATTTGACAGTTTTAAACGCTTTTTCTTTAGAAACTTGTAATTTCCATACTTGCGTAAGGGAGTTTGATATAACAGTAATGAAATGGAATTAGCGTTTTATAAAAGTTTCCCTGAATTTCCTGCAGATTTTATATTTAACGGTAATAACGAAAAAGACATAAACATCGAGCAAGCATTTTCGATGTGTTCCTTTAAGGGTGTGTACAGTTCTGGTCGAGGTGAGGCTTTAGCTTTTAACGTTTTGCAAGATATTCAGAAATCACTCTATGAGATGTCAAAGAGCATGCAATTCTAAGGGGTATCAAAAGTTTATTTGATGAAAATCGGTTTTGAAAGGGCTGAGATATCCAAAAACAAGGTGAAACAAAGAGATCCTAAGTAAAAACGTGGCCTTCAGTCTTATGATTATCCCTTTTTTGGATATCTCAGCCCTTTCAAAACCGATTTTCATCAAATAAACGTTGAATCCTTGAAATTACATGCTCTTTCATATCATCTAATAAGAGGTTTCTCATTATCTCACTTAGAAATGTAAAAAAGCATGAATCCCCACCTCAATGAGTACTGTACAGACTCTTTAAGGAGAGAAAATTCCTTTGATTCGTTCTGTCAAATTTTACTACTTTGTTACTCGGTCAAAAAAAAAATCCATTATTGGGAAATCGTACATTACATTGAAAACGGGTTTGACACCGTTTCTAACGTAAAACCGTCAAATATTCCTGCAATCCCGCCAATTTTGTCAATCTGATCGCAAATCTATTTTGTTCAAATGAAACAAAACATTTAATTATGAATTTTGATTTCATTTCTTGAAATGGAAATCACAAGTTTAAAAGAAAGTGCGCTCATACAAGAAAATAGTGATTCTATAGCCTGATTTTCCAAATCAAGAATGCTATGAATTAAAGTGAATGACAAATGAGCAATTGTACATCATATTGAAAACGGGTTTGAACCCGTGACCAACGCGTAAAACCGTTATAATTTCGTGCAAGGTATACAAAATTATTGATTATCAAGAACAGAACGCTATGAATTCGTGAATGGCAAATGACCAATTTCAGATGCTTGATTCTTATCTTTGCGTCATTGCTACCATTGACGCAATATAGGCCTGTAGTAGATTATATGTAACAATGTTTTCACACACCGCGAATTTTGTAAATTAGGTTCAAAGCTCTTTCTTCTTTGTTGAAAGGAAATAAATCAGTGAATTGTGAATTTTGTTTTCATTTCTTATGACGCAATTCACAAGTTTCAAAGAAACTGCGTAAATACAAGAAAATAGTGATTCTATAGCATGTCTTTCTACAAATCAAGATTAAAGAAGACAATTTTTGGTTCACGATCATGTTTTTTAGAACGAAATTAGTCTGTGTAAGGACTCTCGGCATTATAACGGTGATAAAATCGGATTAGCCCATAATGAAATTTTCGACAAAATGACAAAAATCCGTTGTTGGGTAAAGCGGGCAATACATTGAAAACGGGTTTGAAACCGTTTCCAACGGAAAACCGACAACTTTTCGTGCAACGTAAACGAAATAATTAATTTTCAAAAATGAGTGTGTTATGAATGCAAATGAATGATAAATGACCAAGATAAGATGATTGATAATCTATTGCAGTTTCTCACAAGTACCAAAGTATTTAAAAGTAAATAGAACGAATGAAATGCCTTTTTTCTTCTCTATCTTTAATTGCGTGTCCTATGGTTTCTCATCTTTGCGTCATTACTACTAATGACGCAATGTATTGTAAGTGATTTGTAAGAATCCCGCCAATTTTGTCGATCTGATCGCAAAGCTATTTTGTTGAAATGAAACAAAACATTTAATTATGAATTTTGATTTCATTTCTTAAAGTGGAATTCACAAGTTTAAAAGAAACTGGTACAGATTTCGATCAAAATAGAAGGTTTGGGCCATGATAATGTTTCAAAACGAAATAAGTCCGTGTAATGAGTCTCTGCATTCTTGATATACGAAATTGTGCTACTTTCTCCAAACTACTTTAGATTGCCGTAACAATTGGAAATCGAACTGTCCTACTTACAGGTCATTCAAGCAAACTCCCATTCAAAATTAAAAATAAAAGTGGCGATTAACGTTTTATGGCAAAAAGATGCCAATAAGCGCGCAACAGTGAGGAAATCTTCTCAGACCATAACACCAACTCGTACAATCTGCCTTTGGTGAATTTCTTCTCAATTTGACAGGTTTAAACGCTTTTTCCCGAGAAACTTGTACGTTCCATACTTCGTTTACAGTTTCAAGTTCATTCATATTTCAACTTTCCCAGTGATGGGATTATAAAATTATTGACAATAAAACAAAGGTACAAAATATGTACAACCATATCTGATGTTTGAAAAAAAACACAAGCAATAAACACAAATATAAATGGTCATTATCATCTGATGATCTCACAAATCAATCTCAAAAATATGATGGGGCCTGCATAAAAGCAATGATGCTTGTAAAAACTGTAGGTTCCCGAATTTATAGGCATGAAATTATACGGAGGACGGACATGTTTATCTTGACCAACTTAAAGGGGATGGCTAGTAACCGATCAGTGGGAATGCTGAGGGATGATTGTTCCAATCCTTGTGGGATTCATTTAAGAGTACATTATATATCTACTGTTGTGTGAAAATCATTTGCTTCAGAACGGTCTCATATTCAAGTAATGTGCAGAATAATGACCCGTCACTGACCAGGGACGCTTACCTGGAAATATTAAACTGCACATTACTTGAATATGAGACCATTCTGAAGCAAATAATTTTCACACAATAATAGATATGTAATGTACAAGTTGTACTCTTAAATGAATCCCACAAGTATTGGAACAATCATCCCTCAGCATTCCCACTGATCAGTTACTAGTCATCCCATTTAAATTGTACCGGTGCAAAGTCAGTATTAAGAACGAACTATTGAACCACATGAATACTTTAGGATCGCTTAAACGAGATTGTACATATTTCGCCGTGTTTACAAAGAAAGTGCTTGCGTAAGGAAGTACTTGCGTAAGGGAGTTTGAAATAACAGTAATGAAATGGAATTAGCGTTTTATAAACGTTTCCCTGAATATCCTGCAGACTTTATATTTGACGGTAATAACGGAAAAGACATAAATATCGAGCAACCATTTTCGATGTGTTCCTTAAGGAGAAAAAATTTCTTTCATTCGTCCTGTTAATTTCTTCTCCTTTGTTACTCGGCCAAAAAAAAAAAAGAAATCCGTTATTCGGAAATCGTGCATTACGTTGAAAACGGGTTTGAAACAGTTTTTAACGTAAAACCGTCAAATTTTCTTACAAGGTAAACGAAATAATTAATTTTCAAAAAAGAGTGGGTTATGAATTCAAGTGAATGATAAATGACCAAGATAAGATGCTTGATAATCTATTGCAGTTTGTCACAAGTACCAAAGTATTTTAAAAGTAAATAGAACGAATGAAATTGCCTTTTTTCTTCTCTATCTTTAATTGTGTGTCCTATGGTTTCTCATCTTTGCGTCATTACTACTAATGACGCAATGTATTGTAAGTGATTTTTAACACTCCCGCCAATTTTGTCAATCTGATCGCAAAGCTATTTTGTTGAAATGAAACAAAACATTTAATTGTGAATTTTGATTTCATTTCTTAAAATGGAATTCACAAGTTTAAAAGAAACTGCTACAGATTTCGATCAAAATAGAAGGTTTGGGCCCCGATAATGTTTCAAAACGAAATAACTCCGTGTAATGACTCTCTACATTCTTGATATACGAAATTGTGCTACTTTCTCCAAACTACTTTAGATTGCCGTAACAATTGGAAATCGAACTGTCCTACTTACAGGTCATTCAAGCGAACTCCCATTTAAAATTTAAAATAAAAGTGGCGATTAACGTTTTATGGCAAAAAGATGCCAAAAAGCGCGCAACGGTGACGAAGTCTACTCAGATCATAATGACCACAACTCGTACAATCTTCCGTTGGTGAATTTCTTCCCTATTTGACAGTTTTAAACGCTTTTTCTTTAGAAACTTGTAATTTCCATACTTGCGTAAGGGAGTTTGATATAACAGTAATGAAATGGAATTAGCGTTTTATAAAAGTTTCCCTGAATTTCCTGCAGATTTTATATTTGACGGTAATAACGAAAAAGACATAAACATCTAGGAAGCATTTTTGATGTGTTCCTTTAAGGATGTGTACAGTTCTGGTCGAGGTGAGGCTTTAGCTTTTAACGTTTGGCAAGATATTCAGAAATCACTCTATGAGATGTCAAAGAGCATGCAATTCTAAGGGGTATCAAAAGTTTATTTGATGAAAATCGGTTTTGAAAGGGCCGAGATATCCAAAAACAAGGTGAAACAAAGAGATCCTAAGTAAGAACGTGGCCTTCAGTCTTATGATTATACCTTTTTTGGATATCTCAGCCCTTTCAAAACCGATTTTCATCAAATAAACGTTGAATCCTTGAAATTACATGCTCTTTCATATCATGTAATAAGAGGTTTCTCATTATCTCACTTAGAAATGTAAAAAAGCATGAATCCCCACCTCAATGAGTACTGTACAGACTCTTTAAAAGGAGAGAAAATTCCTTTGATTCGTTCTGTCAATTTTTTCTACTTTGTTACTCGGTCAAAAAAAAAGAAACCCATTATTGGGAAATCGTACATTACATTGAAAACGGGTTTGACACCGTTTCTAACGTAAAACCGTCAAATATTCCTGCAATCTCGACAATTTTGTCAATCTGATCGCAAATCTATTTTGTTCAAATGAAACAAAACATTTAATTGTGAATTTTGATTTCATTTCTTAAAATGGAAATCACAAGTTTAAAAGAAAGTGCGCTAAATACAAGAAAATAGTGATTCTATAGCCTGATTTTCCAAATCAAGAATGCTATGAATTAAAGTGAATGACAAATGAGCAATTGTACATCATATTGAAAACGGGTTTGAACCCGTTACCAACGCGTAAAACCGGTATAATTTCGTGCAAGGTATACAAAATTATTGATTATCAAGAACAGAACGCTATGAATTCGTGAATGACAAATGACCAATTTCAGATGCTTGATTCTTATCTTTGCGTCATTGCTACCATTGACGCAATATAGGCCTGTAGTAGATTATATGTAACAATGTTTTCACACACCGCGAATTTTGTAAATTAGGTTCAAAGCTCTTTCTTCTTTGTTGAAAGGAAATAAATCAGTGAATTGTGAATTTTGTTTTCATTTCTTATGACGCAATTCACAAGTTTCAAAGAAACTGCGTAAATACAAGAAAATAGTGATTCTATAGCATGTCTTTCTACAAATCAAGATTAAAGAAGACAATTTTTGGTTCACGATCATGTTTTTTAGAACGAAATTAGTCTGTGTAAGGACTCTCGGCATTATAACGGTGATAAAATCGGATTAGCCCATAATGAAATTTTCGACAAAATGACAAAAATCCGTTGTTGGGTAAAGCGGGCAATACATTGAAAACGGGTTTGAAACCGTTTCCAACGGAAAACCGACAACTTTTCGTGCAACGTAAACGAAATAATTAATTTTCAAAAATGAGTGTGTTATGAATGCAAATGAATGATAAATGACCAAGATAAGATGATTGATAATCTATTGCAGTTTCTCACAAGTACCAAAGTATTTAAAAGTAAATAGAACGAATGAAATGCCTTTTTTCTTCTCTATCTTTAATTGCGTGTCCTATGGTTTCTCATCTTTGCGTCATTACTACTAATGACGCAATGTATTGTAAGTGATTTGTAAGAATCCCGCCAATTTTGTCGATCTGATCGCAAAGCTATTTTGTTGAAATGAAACAAAACATTTAATTATGAATTTTGATTTCATTTCTTAAAGTGGAATTCACAAGTTTAAAAGAAACTGGTACAGATTTCGATCAAAATAGAAGGTTTGGGCCATGATAATGTTTCAAAACGAAATAAGTCCGTGTAATGAGTCTCTGCATTCTTGATATACGAAATTGTGCTACTTTCTCCAAACTACTTTAGATTGCCGTAACAATTGGAAATCGAACTGTCCTACTTACAGGTCATTCAAGCAAACTCCCATTCAAAATTAAAAATAAAAGTGGCGATTAACGTTTTATGGCAAAAAGATGCCAATAAGCGCGCAACAGTGAGGAAATCTTCTCAGACCATAACACCAACTCGTACAATCTGCCTTTGGTGAATTTCTTCTCAATTTGACAGGTTTAAACGCTTTTTCCCGAGAAACTTGTACGTTCCATACTTCGTTTACAGTTTCAAGTTCATTCATATTTCAACTTTCCCAGTGATGGGATTATAAAATTATTGACAATAAAACAAAGGTACAAAATATGTACAACCATATCTGATGTTTGAAAAAAAACACAAGCAATAAACACAAATATAAATGGTCATTATCATCTGATGATCTCACAAATCAATCTCAAAAATATGATGGGGCCTGCATAAAAGCAATGATGCTTGTAAAAACTGTAGGTTCCCGAATTTATAGGCATGAAATTATACGGAGGACGGACATGTTTATCTTGACCAACTTAAAGGGGATGGCTAGTAACCGATCAGTGGGAATGCTGAGGGATGATTGTTCCAATCCTTGTGGGATTCATTTAAGAGTACATTATATATCTACTGTTGTGTGAAAATCATTTGCTTCAGAACGGTCTCATATTCAAGTAATGTGCAGAATAATGACCCGTCACTGACCAGGGACGCTTACCTGGAAATATTAAACTGCACATTACTTGAATATGAGACCATTCTGAAGCAAATAATTTTCACACAATAATAGATATGTAATGTACTCTTAAATGAATCCCACAAGTATTGGAACAATCATCCCTCAGCATTCCCACTGATCAGTTACTAGTCATCCCATTTAAATTGTACCGGTGCAAAGTCAGTATTAAGAACGAACTATTGAACCACATGAATACTTTAGGATCGCTTAAACGAGATTGTACATATTTCGCCGTGTTTACAAAGAAAGTGCTTGCGTAAGGAAGTACTTGCGTAAGGGAGTTTGAAATAACAGTAATGAAATGGAATTAGCGTTTTATAAACGTTTCCCTGAATATCCTGCAGACTTTATATTTGACGGTAATAACGGAAAAGACATAAATATCGAGCAACCATTTTCGATGTGTTCCTTAAGGAGAAAAAATTTCTTTCATTCGTCCTGTTAATTTCTTCTCCTTTGTTACTCGGCCAAAAAAAAAAAAGAAATCCGTTATTCGGAAATCGTGCATTACGTTGAAAACGGGTTTGAAACAGTTTTTAACGTAAAACCGTCAAATTTTCTTACAAGGTAAACGAAATAATTAATTTTCAAAAAAGAGTGGGTTATGAATTCAAGTGAATGATAAATGACCAAGATAAGATGCTTGATAATCTATTGCAGTTTGTCACAAGTACCAAAGTATTTTAAAAGTAAATAGAACGAATGAAATTGCCTTTTTTCTTCTCTATCTTTAATTGTGTGTCCTATGGTTTCTCATCTTTGCGTCATTACTACTAATGACGCAATGTATTGTAAGTGATTTTTAACACTCCCGCCAATTTTGTCAATCTGATCGCAAAGCTATTTTGTTGAAATGAAACAAAACATTTAATTGTGAATTTTGATTTCATTTCTTAAAATGGAATTCACAAGTGTAAAAGAAACTGGTACAGATTTCGATCAAAATAGAAGGTTTGGGCCACGATCATGTTTCAAAACGATATAATTCCGTGTAATGAGTCTACATTCTTAATATACGAAATTGTGCTACTTTCTCCAAACTACGTTAGATTGCCGTAACAATTGGAAATCGAACTGTCCTACTTACTACAGGTCATTCAAGCAAACTCCCATTCAAAATTAAAAATAAAAGTGGCGATTAACGTTTTATGGCAAAAAGATGCCAATAAGCGAGCAACTTTGACGAAGTCTACTCAGATCATAATAACCACAACTCGTACAATCTGCCTTTGGTGAATTTCTTCTCAATTTGACAGTTTTAAACGCTTTTTCTTTAGAAACTTGTAATTTCCATACTTGCGTAAGGGAGTTTGATATAACAGTAATGAAATGGAATTAGCGTTTTATAAAAGTTTCCCTGAATTTCCTGCAGATTTTATATTTAACGGTAATAACGAAAAAGACATAAACATCGAGCAAGCATTTTCGATGTGTTCCTTTAAGGGTGTGTACAGTTCTGGTCGAGGTGAGGCTTTAGCTTTTAACGTTTTGCAAGATATTCAGAAATCACTCTATGAGATGTCAAAGAGCATGCAATTCTAAGGGGTATCAAAAGTTTATTTGATGAAAATCGGTTTTGAAAGGGCTGAGATATCCAAAAACAAGGTGAAACAAAGAGATCCTAAGTAAAAACGTGGCCTTCAGTCTTATGATTATCCCTTTTTTGGATATCTCAGCCCTTTCAAAACCGATTTTCATCAAATAAACGTTGAATCCTTGAAATTACATGCTCTTTCATATCATCTAATAAGAGGTTTCTCATTATCTCACTTAGAAATGTAAAAAAGCATGAATCCCCACCTCAATGAGTACTGTACAGACTCTTTAAGGAGAGAAAATTCCTTTGATTCGTTCTGTCAAATTTTACTACTTTGTTACTCGGTCAAAAAAAAAATCCATTATTGGGAAATCGTACATTACATTGAAAACGGGTTTGACACCGTTTCTAACGTAAAACCGTCAAATATTCCTGCAATCCCGCCAATTTTGTCAATCTGATCGCAAATCTATTTTGTTCAAATGAAACAAAACATTTAATTATGAATTTTGATTTCATTTCTTGAAATGGAAATCACAAGTTTAAAAGAAAGTGCGCTCATACAAGAAAATAGTGATTCTATAGCCTGATTTTCCAAATCAAGAATGCTATGAATTAAAGTGAATGACAAATGAGCAATTGTACATCATATTGAAAACGGGTTTGAACCCGTGACCAACGCGTAAAACCGTTATAATTTCGTGCAAGGTATACAAAATTATTGATTATCAAGAACAGAACGCTATGAATTCGTGAATGGCAAATGACCAATTTCAGATGCTTGATTCTTATCTTTGCGTCATTGCTACCATTGACGCAATATAGGCCTGTAGTAGATTATATGTAACAATGTTTTCACACACCGCGAATTTTGTAAATTAGGTTCAAAGCTCTTTCTTCTTTGTTGAAAGGAAATAAATCAGTGAATTGTGAATTTTGTTTTCATTTCTTATGACGCAATTCACAAGTTTCAAAGAAACTGCGTAAATACAAGAAAATAGTGATTCTATAGCATGTCTTTCTACAAATCAAGATTAAAGAAGACAATTTTTGGTTCACGATCATGTTTTTTAGAACGAAATTAGTCTGTGTAAGGACTCTCGGCATTATAACGGTGATAAAATCGGATTAGCCCATAATGAAATTTTCGACAAAATGACAAAAATCCGTTGTTGGGTAAAGCGGGCAATACATTGAAAACGGGTTTGAAACCGTTTCCAACGGAAAACCGACAACTTTTCGTGCAACGTAAACGAAATAATTAATTTTCAAAAATGAGTGTGTTATGAATGCAAATGAATGATAAATGACCAAGATAAGATGATTGATAATCTATTGCAGTTTCTCACAAGTACCAAAGTATTTAAAAGTAAATAGAACGAATGAAATGCCTTTTTTCTTCTCTATCTTTAATTGCGTGTCCTATGGTTTCTCATCTTTGCGTCATTACTACTAATGACGCAATGTATTGTAAGTGATTTGTAAGAATCCCGCCAATTTTGTCGATCTGATCGCAAAGCTATTTTGTTGAAATGAAACAAAACATTTAATTATGAATTTTGATTTCATTTCTTAAAGTGGAATTCACAAGTTTAAAAGAAACTGGTACAGATTTCGATCAAAATAGAAGGTTTGGGCCATGATAATGTTTCAAAACGAAATAAGTCCGTGTAATGAGTCTCTGCATTCTTGATATACGAAATTGTGCTACTTTCTCCAAACTACTTTAGATTGCCGTAACAATTGGAAATCGAACTGTCCTACTTACAGGTCATTCAAGCAAACTCCCATTCAAAATTAAAAATAAAAGTGGCGATTAACGTTTTATGGCAAAAAGATGCCAATAAGCGCGCAACAGTGAGGAAATCTTCTCAGACCATAACACCAACTCGTACAATCTGCCTTTGGTGAATTTCTTCTCAATTTGACAGGTTTAAACGCTTTTTCCCGAGAAACTTGTACGTTCCATACTTCGTTTACAGTTTCAAGTTCATTCATATTTCAACTTTCCCAGTGATGGGATTATAAAATTATTGACAATAAAACAAAGGTACAAAATATGTACAACCATATCTGATGTTTGAAAAAAAACACAAGCAATAAACACAAATATAAATGGTCATTATCATCTGATGATCTCACAAATCAATCTCAAAAATATGATGGGGCCTGCATAAAAGCAATGATGCTTGTAAAAACTGTAGGTTCCCGAATTTATAGGCATGAAATTATACGGAGGACGGACATGTTTATCTTGACCAACTTAAAGGGGATGGCTAGTAACCGATCAGTGGGAATGCTGAGGGATGATTGTTCCAATCCTTGTGGGATTCATTTAAGAGTACATTATATATCTACTGTTGTGTGAAAATCATTTGCTTCAGAACGGTCTCATATTCAAGTAATGTGCAGAATAATGACCCGTCACTGACCAGGGACGCTTACCTGGAAATATTAAACTGCACATTACTTGAATATGAGACCATTCTGAAGCAAATAATTTTCACACAATAATAGATATGTAATGTACAAGTTGTACTCTTAAATGAATCCCACAAGTATTGGAACAATCATCCCTCAGCATTCCCACTGATCAGTTACTAGTCATCCCATTTAAATTGTACCGGTGCAAAGTCAGTATTAAGAACGAACTATTGAACCACATGAATACTTTAGGATCGCTTAAACGAGATTGTACATATTTCGCCGTGTTTACAAAGAAAGTGCTTGCGTAAGGAAGTACTTGCGTAAGGGAGTTTGAAATAACAGTAATGAAATGGAATTAGCGTTTTATAAACGTTTCCCTGAATATCCTGCAGACTTTATATTTGACGGTAATAACGGAAAAGACATAAATATCGAGCAACCATTTTCGATGTGTTCCTTAAGGAGAAAAAATTTCTTTCATTCGTCCTGTTAATTTCTTCTCCTTTGTTACTCGGCCAAAAAAAAAAAAGAAATCCGTTATTCGGAAATCGTGCATTACGTTGAAAACGGGTTTGAAACAGTTTTTAACGTAAAACCGTCAAATTTTCTTACAAGGTAAACGAAATAATTAATTTTCAAAAAAGAGTGGGTTATGAATTCAAGTGAATGATAAATGACCAAGATAAGATGCTTGATAATCTATTGCAGTTTGTCACAAGTACCAAAGTATTTTAAAAGTAAATAGAACGAATGAAATTGCCTTTTTTCTTCTCTATCTTTAATTGTGTGTCCTATGGTTTCTCATCTTTGCGTCATTACTACTAATGACGCAATGTATTGTAAGTGATTTTTAACACTCCCGCCAATTTTGTCAATCTGATCGCAAAGCTATTTTGTTGAAATGAAACAAAACATTTAATTGTGAATTTTGATTTCATTTCTTAAAATGGAATTCACAAGTTTAAAAGAAACTGCTACAGATTTCGATCAAAATAGAAGGTTTGGGCCCCGATAATGTTTCAAAACGAAATAACTCCGTGTAATGACTCTCTACATTCTTGATATACGAAATTGTGCTACTTTCTCCAAACTACTTTAGATTGCCGTAACAATTGGAAATCGAACTGTCCTACTTACAGGTCATTCAAGCGAACTCCCATTCAAAATTTAAAATAAAAGTGGCGATTAACGTTTTATGGCAAAAAGATGCCAAAAAGCGCGCAACGGTGACGAAGTCTACTCAGATCATAATGACCACAACTCGTACAATCTTCCGTTGGTGAATTTCTTCCCTATTTGACAGTTTTAAACGCTTTTTCTTTAGAAACTTGTAATTTCCATACTTGCGTAAGGGAGTTTGATATAACAGTAATGAAATGGAATTAGCGTTTTATAAAAGTTTCCCTGAATTTCCTGCAGATTTTATATTTGACGGTAATAACGAAAAAGACATAAACATCTAGGAAGCATTTTCGATGTGTTCCTTTAAGGATGTGTACAGTTCTGGTCGAGGTGAGGCTTTAGCTTTTAACGTTTGGCAAGATATTCAGAAATCACTCTATGAGATGTCAAAGAGCATGCAATTCTAAGGGGTATCAAAAGTTTATTTGATGAAAATCGGTTTTGAAAGGGCCGAGATATCCAAAAACAAGGTGAAACAAAGAGATCCTAAGTAAGAACGTGGCCTTCAGTCTTATGATTATACCTTTTTTGGATATCTCAGCCCTTTCAAAACCGATTTTCATCAAATAAACGTTGAATCCTTGAAATTACATGCTCTTTCATATCATGTAATAAGAGGTTTCTCATTATCTCACTTAGAAATGTAAAAAAGCATGAATCCCCACCTCAATGAGTACTGTACAGACTCTTTAAAAGGAGAGAAAATTCCTTTGATTCGTTCTGTCAATTTTTACTACTTTGTTACTCGGTCAAAAAAAAAAAACCCATTATTGGGAAATCGTACATTACATTGAAAACGGGTTTGACACCGTTTCTAACGTAAAACCGTCAAATATTCCTGCAATCTCGACAATTTTGTCAATCTGATCGCAAATCTATTTTGTTCAAATGAAACAAAACATTTAATTGTGAATTTTGATTTCATTTCTTAAAATGGAAATCACAAGTTTAAAAGAAAGTGCGCTAAATACAAGAAAATAGTGATTCTATAGCCTGATTTTCCAAATCAAGAATGCTATGAATTAAAGTGAATGACAAATGAGCAATTGTACATCATATTGAAAACGGGTTTGAACCCGTTACCAACGCGTAAAACCGGTATAATTTCGTGCAAGGTATACAAAATTATTGATTATCAAGAACAGAACGCTATGAATTCGTGAATGACAAATGACCAATTTCAGATGCTTGATTCTTATCTTTGCGTCATTGCTACCATTGACGCAATATAGGCCTGTAGTAGATTATATGTAACAATGTTTTCACACACCGCGAATTTTGTAAATTAGGTTCAAAGCTCTTTCTTCTTTGTTGAAAGGAAATAAATCAGTGAATTGTGAATTTTGTTTTCATTTCTTATGACGCAATTCACAAGTTTCAAAGAAACTGCGTAAATACAAGAAAATAGTGATTCTATAGCATGTCTTTCTACAAATCAAGATTAAAGAAGACAATTTTTGGTTCACGATCATGTTTTTTAGAACGAAATTAGTCTGTGTAAGGACTCTCGGCATTATAACGGTGATAAAATCGGATTAGCCCATAATGAAATTTTCGACAAAATGACAAAAATCCGTTGTTGGGTAAAGCGGGCAATACATTGAAAACGGGTTTGAAACCGTTTCCAACGGAAAACCGACAACTTTTCGTGCAACGTAAACGAAATAATTAATTTTCAAAAATGAGTGTGTTATGAATGCAAATGAATGATAAATGACCAAGATAAGATGATTGATAATCTATTGCAGTTTCTCACAAGTACCAAAGTATTTAAAAGTAAATAGAACGAATGAAATGCCTTTTTTCTTCTCTATCTTTAATTGCGTGTCCTATGGTTTCTCATCTTTGCGTCATTACTACTAATGACGCAATGTATTGTAAGTGATTTGTAAGAATCCCGCCAATTTTGTCGATCTGATCGCAAAGCTATTTTGTTGAAATGAAACAAAACATTTAATTATGAATTTTGATTTCATTTCTTAAAGTGGAATTCACAAGTTTAAAAGAAACTGGTACAGATTTCGATCAAAATAGAAGGTTTGGGCCATGATAATGTTTCAAAACGAAATAAGTCCGTGTAATGAGTCTCTGCATTCTTGATATACGAAATTGTGCTACTTTCTCCAAACTACTTTAGATTGCCGTAACAATTGGAAATCGAACTGTCCTACTTACAGGTCATTCAAGCAAACTCCCATTCAAAATTAAAAATAAAAGTGGCGATTAACGTTTTATGGCAAAAAGATGCCAATAAGCGCGCAACAGTGAGGAAATCTTCTCAGACCATAACACCAACTCGTACAATCTGCCTTTGGTGAATTTCTTCTCAATTTGACAGGTTTAAACGCTTTTTCCCGAGAAACTTGTACGTTCCATACTTCGTTTACAGTTTCAAGTTCATTCATATTTCAACTTTCCCAGTGATGGGATTATAAAATTATTGACAATAAAACAAAGGTACAAAATATGTACAACCATATCTGATGTTTGAAAAAAAACACAAGCAATAAACACAAATATAAATGGTCATTATCATCTGATGATCTCACAAATCAATCTCAAAAATATGATGGGGCCTGCATAAAAGCAATGATGCTTGTAAAAACTGTAGGTTCCCGAATTTATAGGCATGAAATTATACGGAGGACGGACATGTTTATCTTGACCAACTTAAAGGGGATGGCTAGTAACCGATCAGTGGGAATGCTGAGGGATGATTGTTCCAATCCTTGTGGGATTCATTTAAGAGTACATTATATATCTACTGTTGTGTGAAAATCATTTGCTTCAGAACGGTCTCATATTCAAGTAATGTGCAGAATAATGACCCGTCACTGACCAGGGACGCTTACCTGGAAATATTAAACTGCACATTACTTGAATATGAGACCATTCTGAAGCAAATAATTTTCACACAATAATAGATATGTAATGTACTCTTAAATGAATCCCACAAGTATTGGAACAATCATCCCTCAGCATTCCCACTGATCAGTTACTAGTCATCCCATTTAAATTGTACCGGTGCAAAGTCAGTATTAAGAACGAACTATTGAACCACATGAATACTTTAGGATCGCTTAAACGAGATTGTACATATTTCGCCGTGTTTACAAAGAAAGTGCTTGCGTAAGGAAGTACTTGCGTAAGGGAGTTTGAAATAACAGTAATGAAATGGAATTAGCGTTTTATAAACGTTTCCCTGAATATCCTGCAGACTTTATATTTGACGGTAATAACGGAAAAGACATAAATATCGAGCAACCATTTTCGATGTGTTCCTTAAGGAGAAAAAATTTCTTTCATTCGTCCTGTTAATTTCTTCTCCTTTGTTACTCGGCCAAAAAAAAAAAAGAAATCCGTTATTCGGAAATCGTGCATTACGTTGAAAACGGGTTTGAAACAGTTTTTAACGTAAAACCGTCAAATTTTCTTACAAGGTAAACGAAATAATTAATTTTCAAAAAAGAGTGGGTTATGAATTCAAGTGAATGATAAATGACCAAGATAAGATGCTTGATAATCTATTGCAGTTTGTCACAAGTACCAAAGTATTTTAAAAGTAAATAGAACGAATGAAATTGCCTTTTTTCTTCTCTATCTTTAATTGTGTGTCCTATGGTTTCTCATCTTTGCGTCATTACTACTAATGACGCAATGTATTGTAAGTGATTTTTAACACTCCCGCCAATTTTGTCAATCTGATCGCAAAGCTATTTTGTTGAAATGAAACAAAACATTTAATTGTGAATTTTGATTTCATTTCTTAAAATGGAATTCACAAGTGTAAAAGAAACTGGTACAGATTTCGATCAAAATAGAAGGTTTGGGCCACGATCATGTTTCAAAACGATATAATTCCGTGTAATGAGTCTACATTCTTAATATACGAAATTGTGCTACTTTCTCCAAACTACGTTAGATTGCCGTAACAATTGGAAATCGAACTGTCCTACTTACTACAGGTCATTCAAGCAAACTCCCATTCAAAATTAAAAATAAAAGTGGCGATTAACGTTTTATGGCAAAAAGATGCCAATAAGCGAGCAACTTTGACGAAGTCTACTCAGATCATAATAACCACAACTCGTACAATCTGCCTTTGGTGAATTTCTTCTCAATTTGACAGTTTTAAACGCTTTTTCTTTAGAAACTTGTAATTTCCATACTTGCGTAAGGGAGTTTGATATAACAGTAATGAAATGGAATTAGCGTTTTATAAAAGTTTCCCTGAATTTCCTGCAGATTTTATATTTAACGGTAATAACGAAAAAGACATAAACATCGAGCAAGCATTTTCGATGTGTTCCTTTAAGGGTGTGTACAGTTCTGGTCGAGGTGAGGCTTTAGCTTTTAACGTTTTGCAAGATATTCAGAAATCACTCTATGAGATGTCAAAGAGCATGCAATTCTAAGGGGTATCAAAAGTTTATTTGATGAAAATCGGTTTTGAAAGGGCTGAGATATCCAAAAACAAGGTGAAACAAAGAGATCCTAAGTAAAAACGTGGCCTTCAGTCTTATGATTATCCCTTTTTTGGATATCTCAGCCCTTTCAAAACCGATTTTCATCAAATAAACGTTGAATCCTTGAAATTACATGCTCTTTCATATCATCTAATAAGAGGTTTCTCATTATCTCACTTAGAAATGTAAAAAAGCATGAATCCCCACCTCAATGAGTACTGTACAGACTCTTTAAGGAGAGAAAATTCCTTTGATTCGTTCTGTCAAATTTTACTACTTTGTTACTCGGTCAAAAAAAAAATCCATTATTGGGAAATCGTACATTACATTGAAAACGGGTTTGACACCGTTTCTAACGTAAAACCGTCAAATATTCCTGCAATCCCGCCAATTTTGTCAATCTGATCGCAAATCTATTTTGTTCAAATGAAACAAAACATTTAATTATGAATTTTGATTTCATTTCTTGAAATGGAAATCACAAGTTTAAAAGAAAGTGCGCTCATACAAGAAAATAGTGATTCTATAGCCTGATTTTCCAAATCAAGAATGCTATGAATTAAAGTGAATGACAAATGAGCAATTGTACATCATATTGAAAACGGGTTTGAACCCGTGACCAACGCGTAAAACCGTTATAATTTCGTGCAAGGTATACAAAATTATTGATTATCAAGAACAGAACGCTATGAATTCGTGAATGGCAAATGACCAATTTCAGATGCTTGATTCTTATCTTTGCGTCATTGCTACCATTGACGCAATATAGGCCTGTAGTAGATTATATGTAACAATGTTTTCACACACCGCGAATTTTGTAAATTAGGTTCAAAGCTCTTTCTTCTTTGTTGAAAGGAAATAAATCAGTGAATTGTGAATTTTGTTTTCATTTCTTATGACGCAATTCACAAGTTTCAAAGAAACTGCGTAAATACAAGAAAATAGTGATTCTATAGCATGTCTTTCTACAAATCAAGATTAAAGAAGACAATTTTTGGTTCACGATCATGTTTTTTAGAACGAAATTAGTCTGTGTAAGGACTCTCGGCATTATAACGGTGATAAAATCGGATTAGCCCATAATGAAATTTTCGACAAAATGACAAAAATCCGTTGTTGGGTAAAGCGGGCAATACATTGAAAACGGGTTTGAAACCGTTTCCAACGGAAAACCGACAACTTTTCGTGCAACGTAAACGAAATAATTAATTTTCAAAAATGAGTGTGTTATGAATGCAAATGAATGATAAATGACCAAGATAAGATGATTGATAATCTATTGCAGTTTCTCACAAGTACCAAAGTATTTAAAAGTAAATAGAACGAATGAAATGCCTTTTTTCTTCTCTATCTTTAATTGCGTGTCCTATGGTTTCTCATCTTTGCGTCATTACTACTAATGACGCAATGTATTGTAAGTGATTTGTAAGAATCCCGCCAATTTTGTCGATCTGATCGCAAAGCTATTTTGTTGAAATGAAACAAAACATTTAATTATGAATTTTGATTTCATTTCTTAAAGTGGAATTCACAAGTTTAAAAGAAACTGGTACAGATTTCGATCAAAATAGAAGGTTTGGGCCATGATAATGTTTCAAAACGAAATAAGTCCGTGTAATGAGTCTCTGCATTCTTGATATACGAAATTGTGCTACTTTCTCCAAACTACTTTAGATTGCCGTAACAATTGGAAATCGAACTGTCCTACTTACAGGTCATTCAAGCAAACTCCCATTCAAAATTAAAAATAAAAGTGGCGATTAACGTTTTATGGCAAAAAGATGCCAATAAGCGCGCAACAGTGAGGAAATCTTCTCAGACCATAACACCAACTCGTACAATCTGCCTTTGGTGAATTTCTTCTCAATTTGACAGGTTTAAACGCTTTTTCCCGAGAAACTTGTACGTTCCATACTTCGTTTACAGTTTCAAGTTCATTCATATTTCAACTTTCCCAGTGATGGGATTATAAAATTATTGACAATAAAACAAAGGTACAAAATATGTACAACCATATCTGATGTTTGAAAAAAAACACAAGCAATAAACACAAATATAAATGGTCATTATCATCTGATGATCTCACAAATCAATCTCAAAAATATGATGGGGCCTGCATAAAAGCAATGATGCTTGTAAAAACTGTAGGTTCCCGAATTTATAGGCATGAAATTATACGGAGGACGGACATGTTTATCTTGACCAACTTAAAGGGGATGGCTAGTAACCGATCAGTGGGAATGCTGAGGGATGATTGTTCCAATCCTTGTGGGATTCATTTAAGAGTACATTATATATCTACTGTTGTGTGAAAATCATTTGCTTCAGAACGGTCTCATATTCAAGTAATGTGCAGAATAATGACCCGTCACTGACCAGGGACGCTTACCTGGAAATATTAAACTGCACATTACTTGAATATGAGACCATTCTGAAGCAAATAATTTTCACACAATAATAGATATGTAATGTACAAGTTGTACTCTTAAATGAATCCCACAAGTATTGGAACAATCATCCCTCAGCATTCCCACTGATCAGTTACTAGTCATCCCATTTAAATTGTACCGGTGCAAAGTCAGTATTAAGAACGAACTATTGAACCACATGAATACTTTAGGATCGCTTAAACGAGATTGTACATATTTCGCCGTGTTTACAAAGAAAGTGCTTGCGTAAGGAAGTACTTGCGTAAGGGAGTTTGAAATAACAGTAATGAAATGGAATTAGCGTTTTATAAACGTTTCCCTGAATATCCTGCAGACTTTATATTTGACGGTAATAACGGAAAAGACATAAATATCGAGCAACCATTTTCGATGTGTTCCTTAAGGAGAAAAAATTTCTTTCATTCGTCCTGTTAATTTCTTCTCCTTTGTTACTCGGCCAAAAAAAAAAAAGAAATCCGTTATTCGGAAATCGTGCATTACGTTGAAAACGGGTTTGAAACAGTTTTTAACGTAAAACCGTCAAATTTTCTTACAAGGTAAACGAAATAATTAATTTTCAAAAAAGAGTGGGTTATGAATTCAAGTGAATGATAAATGACCAAGATAAGATGCTTGATAATCTATTGCAGTTTGTCACAAGTACCAAAGTATTTTAAAAGTAAATAGAACGAATGAAATTGCCTTTTTTCTTCTCTATCTTTAATTGTGTGTCCTATGGTTTCTCATCTTTGCGTCATTACTACTAATGACGCAATGTATTGTAAGTGATTTTTAACACTCCCGCCAATTTTGTCAATCTGATCGCAAAGCTATTTTGTTGAAATGAAACAAAACATTTAATTGTGAATTTTGATTTCATTTCTTAAAATGGAATTCACAAGTGTAAAAGAAACTGGTACAGATTTCGATCAAAATAGAAGGTTTGGGCCACGATCATGTTTCAAAACGATATAATTCCGTGTAATGAGTCTACATTCTTAATATACGAAATTGTGCTACTTTCTCCAAACTACGTTAGATTGCCGTAACAATTGGAAATCGAACTGTCCTACTTACTACAGGTCATTCAAGCAAACTCCCATTCAAAATTAAAAATAAAAGTGGCGATTAACGTTTTATGGCAAAAAGATGCCAATAAGCGAGCAACTTTGACGAAGTCTACTCAGATCATAATAACCACAACTCGTACAATCTGCCTTTGGTGAATTTCTTCTCAATTTGACAGTTTTAAACGCTTTTTCTTTAGAAACTTGTAATTTCCATACTTGCGTAAGGGAGTTTGATATAACAGTAATGAAATGGAATTAGCGTTTTATAAAAGTTTCCCTGAATTTCCTGCAGATTTTATATTTAACGGTAATAACGAAAAAGACATAAACATCGAGCAAGCATTTTCGATGTGTTCCTTTAAGGGTGTGTACAGTTCTGGTCGAGGTGAGGCTTTAGCTTTTAACGTTTTGCAAGATATTCAGAAATCACTCTATGAGATGTCAAAGAGCATGCAATTCTAAGGGGTATCAAAAGTTTATTTGATGAAAATCGGTTTTGAAAGGGCTGAGATATCCAAAAACAAGGTGAAACAAAGAGATCCTAAGTAAAAACGTGGCCTTCAGTCTTATGATTATCCCTTTTTTGGATATCTCAGCCCTTTCAAAACCGATTTTCATCAAATAAACGTTGAATCCTTGAAATTACATGCTCTTTCATATCATCTAATAAGAGGTTTCTCATTATCTCACTTAGAAATGTAAAAAAGCATGAATCCCCACCTCAATGAGTACTGTACAGACTCTTTAAGGAGAGAAAATTCCTTTGATTCGTTCTGTCAAATTTTACTACTTTGTTACTCGGTCAAAAAAAAAAATCCATTATTGGGAAATCGTACATTACATTGAAAACGGGTTTGACACCGTTTCTAACGTAAAACCGTCAAATATTCCTGCAATCCCGCCAATTTTGTCAATCTGATCGCAAATCTATTTTGTTCAAATGAAACAAAACATTTAATTATGAATTTTGATTTCATTTCTTGAAATGGAAATCACAAGTTTAAAAGAAAGTGCGCTCATACAAGAAAATAGTGATTCTATAGCCTGATTTTCCAAATCAAGAATGCTATGAATTAAAGTGAATGACAAATGAGCAATTGTACATCATATTGAAAACGGGTTTGAACCCGTGACCAACGCGTAAAACCGTTATAATTTCGTGCAAGGTATACAAAATTATTGATTATCAAGAACAGAACGCTATGAATTCGTGAATGGCAAATGACCAATTTCAGATGCTTGATTCTTATCTTTGCGTCATTGCTACCATTGACGCAATATAGGCCTGTAGTAGATTATATGTAACAATGTTTTCACACACCGCGAATTTTGTAAATTAGGTTCAAAGCTCTTTCTTCTTTGTTGAAAGGAAATAAATCAGTGAATTGTGAATTTTGTTTTCATTTCTTATGACGCAATTCACAAGTTTCAAAGAAACTGCGTAAATACAAGAAAATAGTGATTCTATAGCATGTCTTTCTACAAATCAAGATTAAAGAAGACAATTTTTGGTTCACGATCATGTTTTTTAGAACGAAATTAGTCTGTGTAAGGACTCTCGGCATTATAACGGTGATAAAATCGGATTAGCCCATAATGAAATTTTCGACAAAATGACAAAAATCCGTTGTTGGGTAAAGCGGGCAATACATTGAAAACGGGTTTGAAACCGTTTCCAACGGAAAACCGACAACTTTTCGTGCAACGTAAACGAAATAATTAATTTTCAAAAATGAGTGTGTTATGAATGCAAATGAATGATAAATGACCAAGATAAGATGATTGATAATCTATTGCAGTTTCTCACAAGTACCAAAGTATTTAAAAGTAAATAGAACGAATGAAATGCCTTTTTTCTTCTCTATCTTTAATTGCGTGTCCTATGGTTTCTCATCTTTGCGTCATTACTACTAATGACGCAATGTATTGTAAGTGATTTGTAAGAATCCCGCCAATTTTGTCGATCTGATCGCAAAGCTATTTTGTTGAAATGAAACAAAACATTTAATTATGAATTTTGATTTCATTTCTTAAAGTGGAATTCACAAGTTTAAAAGAAACTGGTACAGATTTCGATCAAAATAGAAGGTTTGGGCCATGATAATGTTTCAAAACGAAATAAGTCCGTGTAATGAGTCTCTGCATTCTTGATATACGAAATTGTGCTACTTTCTCCAAACTACTTTAGATTGCCGTAACAATTGGAAATCGAACTGTCCTACTTACAGGTCATTCAAGCAAACTCCCATTCAAAATTAAAAATAAAAGTGGCGATTAACGTTTTATGGCAAAAAGATGCCAATAAGCGCGCAACAGTGAGGAAATCTTCTCAGACCATAACACCAACTCGTACAATCTGCCTTTGGTGAATTTCTTCTCAATTTGACAGGTTTAAACGCTTTTTCCCGAGAAACTTGTACGTTCCATACTTCGTTTACAGTTTCAAGTTCATTCATATTTCAACTTTCCCAGTGATGGGATTATAAAATTATTGACAATAAAACAAAGGTACAAAATATGTACAACCATATCTGATGTTTGAAAAAAAACACAAGCAATAAACACAAATATAAATGGTCATTATCATCTGATGATCTCACAAATCAATCTCAAAAATATGATGGGGCCTGCATAAAAGCAATGATGCTTGTAAAAACTGTAGGTTCCCGAATTTATAGGCATGAAATTATACGGAGGACGGACATGTTTATCTTGACCAACTTAAAGGGGATGGCTAGTAACCGATCAGTGGGAATGCTGAGGGATGATTGTTCCAATCCTTGTGGGATTCATTTAAGAGTACATTATATATCTACTGTTGTGTGAAAATCATTTGCTTCAGAACGGTCTCATATTCAAGTAATGTGCAGAATAATGACCCGTCACTGACCAGGGACGCTTACCTGGAAATATTAAACTGCACATTACTTGAATATGAGACCATTCTGAAGCAAATAATTTTCACACAATAATAGATATGTAATGTACTCTTAAATGAATCCCACAAGTATTGGAACAATCATCCCTCAGCATTCCCACTGATCAGTTACTAGTCATCCCATTTAAATTGTACCGGTGCAAAGTCAGTATTAAGAACGAACTATTGAACCACATGAATACTTTAGGATCGCTTAAACGAGATTGTACATATTTCGCCGTGTTTACAAAGAAAGTGCTTGCGTAAGGAAGTACTTGCGTAAGGGAGTTTGAAATAACAGTAATGAAATGGAATTAGCGTTTTATAAACGTTTCCCTGAATATCCTGCAGACTTTATATTTGACGGTAATAACGGAAAAGACATAAATATCGAGCAACCATTTTCGATGTGTTCCTTAAGGAGAAAAAATTTCTTTCATTCGTCCTGTTAATTTCTTCTCCTTTGTTACTCGGCCAAAAAAAAAAAAGAAATCCGTTATTCGGAAATCGTGCATTACGTTGAAAACGGGTTTGAAACAGTTTTTAACGTAAAACCGTCAAATTTTCTTACAAGGTAAACGAAATAATTAATTTTCAAAAAAGAGTGGGTTATGAATTCAAGTGAATGATAAATGACCAAGATAAGATGCTTGATAATCTATTGCAGTTTGTCACAAGTACCAAAGTATTTTAAAAGTAAATAGAACGAATGAAATTGCCTTTTTTCTTCTCTATCTTTAATTGTGTGTCCTATGGTTTCTCATCTTTGCGTCATTACTACTAATGACGCAATGTATTGTAAGTGATTTTTAACACTCCCGCCAATTTTGTCAATCTGATCGCAAAGCTATTTTGTTGAAATGAAACAAAACATTTAATTGTGAATTTTGATTTCATTTCTTAAAATGGAATTCACAAGTTTAAAAGAAACTGCTACAGATTTCGATCAAAATAGAAGGTTTGGGCCCCGATAATGTTTCAAAACGAAATAACTCCGTGTAATGACTCTCTACATTCTTGATATACGAAATTGTGCTACTTTCTCCAAACTACTTTAGATTGCCGTAACAATTGGAAATCGAACTGTCCTACTTACAGGTCATTCAAGCGAACTCCCATTTAAAATTTAAAATAAAAGTGGCGATTAACGTTTTATGGCAAAAAGATGCCAATAAGCGCGCAACGGTGACGAAGTCTACTCAGATCATAATGACCACAACTCGTACAATCTTCCGTTGGTGAATTTCTTCCCTATTTGACAGTTTTAAACGCTTTTTCTTTAGAAACTTGTAATTTCCATACTTGCGTAAGGGAGTTTGATATAACAGTAATGAAATGGAATTAGCGTTTTATAAAAGTTTCCCTGAATTTCCTGCAGATTTTATATTTGACGGTAATAACGAAAAAGACATAAACATCTAGGAAGCATTTTTGATGTGTTCCTTTAAGGATGTGTACAGTTCTGGTCGAGGTGAGGCTTTAGCTTTTAACGTTTGGCAAGATATTCAGAAATCACTCTATGAGATGTCAAAGAGCATGCAATTCTAAGGGGTATCAAAAGTTTATTTGATGAAAATCGGTTTTGAAAGGGCTGAGATATCCAAAAACAAGGTGAAACAAAGAGATCCTAAGTAAGAACGTGGCCTGCAGTCTTATGATTATACCTTTTTTGGATATCTCAGCCCTTTCAAAACCGATTTTCATCAAATAAACGTTGAATCCTTGAAATTACATGCTCTTTCATATCATCTAATAAGAGGTTTCTCATTATCTCACTTAGAAATGTAAAAAAGCATGAATCCCCACCTCAATGAGTACTGTACAGACTCTTTAAAAGGAGAGAAAATTCCTTTGATTCGTTCTGTCAAATTTTACTACTTTGTTACTCGGTCAAAAAAAAAAAACCATTATTGGGAAATCGTACATTACATTGAAAACGGGTTTGACACCGTTTCTAACGTAAAACCGTCAAATATTCCTGCAATCCCGCCAATTTTGTCAATCTGATCGCAAATCTATTTTGTTCAAATGAAACAAAACATTTAATTATGAATTTTGATTTCATTTCTTGAAATGGAAATCACAAGTTTAAAAGAAAGTGCGCTCATACAAGAAAATAGTGATTCTATAGCCTGATTTTCCAAATCAAGAATGCTATGAATTAAAGTGAATGACAAATGAGCAATTGTACATCATATTGAAAACGGGTTTGAACCCGTGACCAACGCGTAAAACCGTTATAATTTCGTGCAAGGTATACAAAATTATTGATTATCAAGAACAGAACGCTATGAATTCGTGAATGACAAATGACCAATTTCAGATGCTTGATTCTTATCTTTGCCTCATTACTACCAATGACGCAATATAGGCCTATAGTAGATTATATGTAACAATGTTTTCACACAAAGCGAATTTTGTAAATTAGGTACAAAGCTCTTTCTTCTTTGTTGAAAGGAAATAAATCAGTGAATTGTGAATTTTGTTTTCATTTCTTATGACGCAATTCACAAGTTTCAAAGAAACTGCGTGAATACAAGAAAATAGTGATTCTATAGCATGTCTTTCTACAAATCAAGATTAAAGAAGAGAATTTTTGGTTCACGATCATGTTTTAGAACGAAATTAGTCTGTTTAATGATTCTCGGTGTTATAACGGTGATAAAATTGGATTAGAACATAATGAAATTTTCGACAAAATGACAAAAATCCGTTATTGGGTAAATAGGACACTACATTGAAAACGGGTTTGAAACCGTTTCCAACGGAAAACCGTCGTGCAACGTAAACGAAATAATTAATTGTCAAAAAAGAGTGTGTTATGAATGCAAATGAATGATAAATGACCAAGATATGATGCTTGATAATCTATTGCAGTATGTCACAAGTACCAAAGTATTTAAAGGTAAATAGAACGAATGAAATGCCTTTTTACTTCTCTATCTTTAATTTCGTGTCCTATGGTTTCTCATCTTTGCGTCATTACTACTAATGACGCAATGTATTGTAAGTGATTTGTAACAATCTCGCCAATTTTGTCAATCTGATCGCAAAGCTATTTTGTTGAAATGAAACAAAACATTTAAAGGGGATGGCTAGTAACCGATCAGTGGGAATGCTGAGGGATGATTGTTCCAATCCTTGTGGGATTCATTTAAGAGTACATTATACATCTACTGTTGTGTGAAAATTATTTGCTTGAGAACGGTCTCATATTCAAATAATGTGCAGATTAATGACCCGTCACTGACCAGGGACGCTTACCTGGAAACATTAAGCTGCACATTACTTGAATATGAGACCCTTCTGAAGCAAATAATTTTCACACAAGAATAGATATATAATGTACTCTTATTCCCACTCCAAGACAACAAAAGGGCAAGAGACTCTTAATTTGCGTTTTCCGTGGTCTTTAATAAAGGAAAACATTTGTATTTCACAGCAGGTTGCCCAAAAACAAATTCCATAAATTGTCGATTCAAAACTGGTGTATTGATAGCAAGGTAATAAACCAACCATACGTTATACATACAGTGTATAAGATTAGAACAGGGAATGCGGTCTGCTAGGAACTGTAGTATTTTGGAAGAAAAACTTTTATGACCCTCTAGGCTTGAAAAATTAGCAGGCTGCGTCCAGCCTCTCGCCTAGCGAAGTTGACCAGAAGCAATAAATTATTTTGTCTCTCCGCCAGTGCGACTATGGCCGCACGAACGAGACAAACACAACCAGTGATTACACGATACCCCTTCGCCTTGCGAACCATGGCTGCTAGCATCATGCACGGGATAAGAATCACATACAAAACTGTGGCATCACGATATCCCTCCGCACGAAGGGATAAGTACCACTACTTCAACTATCAGTGATTACACGATATCCCTCCGCCTGTGCAAACCATGGCCGCTAGCGTCATGTGCGGGATAAGAATCACAACAGTATGTGGCATCACGATATCCCTCTCACGAAGGGATAAGTACCACTACTTCCGCGGGTCAGCCCAGCCCTATGGCCGGAGAGCATGGGCGTGACCCCTTGGCGGTCTTCCCAACTAAGCTCCGAGCGACACCACCTGTTGGCCATAATTTATGTGTGTCGCCGGCATGCGGGCAAGACCGCTCTTCCCACAATACTATATTGGTCAACTCGGGTCTGTAACTCTGAAATCATAAAACTCCCCAAAGCCGAAGCAAACCGCTTTCCTGTGTATCACACCATAAGCGAACAGAAGAACAATAAAATACATCATACTAGTTAACCTTAATTAACAAAGTTCTGTGTGTATCGGCGATTAGGCGTAAAAATTGGTAAATTCCGCCGGTCCGGCGCCCAAGTACGGGTGAAAAACGACCTAAAAAACCATGCCAACTTGCATGTGCATGGAAAAAGGGGTCGAAAAGCCCCGTACAGTCCATCGCGAGGATGCAACTAGGCTTGGAGAAAAAGTGAAATTGTGTTTTTGTTTGTTTATTTAGACTTCTCCATTGACAAAGCCTTTGATTGCATTCACAGAACATTGCTATACGATCAGCTCGGAGGCTGGGGTGGGAGGCGGAAAATATTTTGGACAACCTGCCTTCTCAGTGACCACGAAGATAATGCCATCAATTCCTCATACAGCTGCCAAGCATAACGCGATGGCTGCAGCTAGTCTCTTGCCGACGCATGAAGTTTATTGGTCCTGAGAGACCTCGCCGGCCTCGTCTCGGCGGTCGGCCCAGACATGCTAATCCATGTAGTAGTCTTGTCCCGGGAATAAATTGTTTTAACTTTCCCCATTTTCAATGTACGTTAAAACCTGTTATTCCCACTCCAAGACAACAAAAGGGCAAGAGACTCTTAATTTGCGTTTTCCGTGGTCTTTAATAAAGGAAAACATTTGTATTTCACAGCAGGTTGCCCAAAAACAAATTCCATAAATTGTCGATTCAAAACTGGTGTATTGATAGCAAGGTAATAAACCAACCATACGTTATACATACAGTGTATAAGATTAGAACAGGGAATGCGGTCTGCTAGGAACTGTAGTATTTTGGAAGAAAAACTTTTATGACCCTATAGGCTTGAAAAATTAGCAGGCTGCGTCCAGCCTCTCGCCTAGCGAAGTTGACCAGAAGCAATAAATTATTTTGTCTCTCCGCCAGTGCGACTATGGCCGCACGAACGAGACAAACACAACCAGTGATTACACGATACCCCTTCGCCTTGCGAACCATGGCTGCTAGCATCATGCACGGGATAAGAATCACATACAAAACTGTGGCATCACGATATCCCTCCGCACGAAGGGATAAGTACCACTACTTCAACTATCAGTGATTACACGATATCCCTCCGCCTGTGCAAACCATGGCCGCTAGCGTCATGTGCGGGATAAGAATCACAACAGTATGTGGCATCACGATATCCCTCTCACGAAGGGATAAGTACCACTACTTCCGCGGGTCAGCCCAGCCCTATGGCCGGAGAGCATGGGCGTGACCCCTTGGCGGTCTTCCCAACTAAGCTCCGAGCGACACCACCTGTTGGCCATAATTTATGTGTGTCGCCGGCATGCGGGCAAGACCGCTCTTCCCACAATACTATATTGGTCAACTCGGGTCTGTAACTCTGAAATCATAAAACTCCCCAAAGCCGAAGCAAACCGCTTTCCTGTGTATCACACCATAAGCGAACAGAAGAACAATAAAATACATCATACTAGTTAACCTTAATTAACAAAGTTCTGTGTGTATCGGCGATTAGGCGTAAAAATTGGTAAATTCCGCCAAAAGAGATGTGGAACATCTCTCCACCAAATCGCCTTAGCTCTACACGAAGAATCAGTCACGAAAGTAGAAAGAGAACACTTGATACAAGTAATAAAAGTCCGCACGTGTGAAAACTACGCCATCATGCTGAACTTAAATTAACTCATGGGCTATTTAACTATTCGTTGTAGTCCGGAAGCTACTCAACAAACAGCAATAGCCAGTTACAAACTTCGCACGACTCAAAAGGCATAGTTCACCATTGGGAGCAGTGATTTGATAACAGGCACAAAATCGCTAAAATTATATTCTCTTTGATGTATAACCTATATTATCATTACTTGAAGGTCAGTTGCGCAGTACTACCCGCAATATGCGAATTTCGCAATAGCCTTAATAAGAAATTATCACTGCATGTCTTCCTTACTATTAACCAAGCCCTGATTGTAGAATGTTCAACCTATTGATTATACCTGTCCGCTTGTGTTTAACGCGAACATTCCAACTCTTAAAACATTTTGATGCACCAACGCGGAATTTTCAATTATTATAGTAAGCATGCCAGAACAGCACGAAATGAAAATAGCGTTGATTAATACTACTCGAATGTGATACAAACGAGGAGCTCGAGAAATACCAGCTGATGACAGTTCAGAATGGAACATCTGTAGGCGAAGAATGAACGAAGGTGACGATACCAAAAAGAGCGTAGGGCGCATGTTGTTTCGTATTAGAGGCTGAGGTCCCAGCGTCGTATAGTAATAACCGTCTCAAAGGAAGAGTACTAGTAATTCACTGCTCGTGTGAGTTAAAGAGGTTGATGCGACTGACCGCGCGGCGATGTTCTTGGACTGCCCGCCGCATTCCGGTTGCAATGTTTTGGTGTTGGGTGACGCCGGGTGCGCTGAGTGGTGGTGGAGTGGGGAGGCCTACATGTGATGTGGAAGAGAAAAAAACACAAACCCGGCAGTATCCTCCTCGACTAAAATGAGCGAGGACATTATTTGTGTCCTCTGTCTTATGTTGCAGCTCGACCATCATTATTCAATCAATGTTGTCAACGTTGTGTATTATTGTAAACATTGTACATTAAAATGCTGTTTAAATATGTGTACAATAAGGGCACAACATAATTCACAGACCTATAGTGTGGCACAGCACACTGGGGCTTACACTGGACTTAAATTACGTATAGGTAAGTCGGTGCTCCGACGCTTGTCCCCGTCTATGTTAACACGTCTAAACGAATATAACGACGGTACGAGTGAGATGCCCATCGCCCCATTACTTGAATTTGTTCGTCTGAGTAGCCCGCCATAGCTGCAGATGTAGCTGCCCCTATCCTAAAGGAGTGGGCCGTGTAACATTGCAGCGGGAGACCGACAAATGACACGCAACGCCGCAAAATGCGATTAAATTCAAATCTTGACAAGGGAGTGGTATTGAATTGCTGAAAAAATGCCCCTCTCTGCTCAGAACGAATGCGCAAATAATTCAAAGCCGCCCGCACCGGGCAGAGTGACGCACATGCACTCTCTGGAATGATTACGACACGTCCCGCGCCACGCTGATCTGTTTTGGACAACCGAATCGTTAAGACCAAGCGTCGGTGAGGGGGATTTCCCTTAATGGTGACGTCATCGGTCAACAAGGGGACGCGCTGTGGCGTGGCTGTGAATTCGCCTATTCGTAGGAAACCGAAAAACGCAACAAGAAAAGCGGAAGTCAACATAATACAATCATACGAATTCGCACAAACAGAAGGTAACGCGCGTACCAGGCGCCGCAAAATAGTCAGCGTAATGGGGCAACGAATATCTTCCCTGGAATGAAGCCGTCCACATCCTTCAATTAAGTGTTTAATTGGAAAACTGTTAGTAATGTCCTCTTCCTTATGTCCGCGTAAGCAGAACGACAAGCCCGAAACGTACGTGGCAATCGTGTTCGGGGAATAACCGTGCCAAGACAGATAAGAAATAAATAGAGCTATCTGCTCAGTAGTAGGGGCCGCTGTGATATCAAAGTGATAGGAGCGTCGGAAGGCTTGGAAAGCTGACCACGCTTGGCGGTACGTACTCATGGTGTTTCGGGCCCTGTAAGATTCTAGCAAGAGGGCTTGTTCCCCGTGAAGTTGGTCCAAAGTTGGACTGGGAGTGGTGTCCCCACGCGGTCGGCATCGGGAGCCAGGCGATGAAATCTGCCCATCTGGAAGCGTGATAGAGAGTCAGCAATGTCATTATTAACACCGGGCACATACTTGGCTCGAAACCAAATATTCCATTTCAGACACAGCACAACTAAACTAAGAGTCATGATGTGCCTGCATGTAGACGATTGCCTGTTAATTACCGCCACAACTGCTTGGTTGTCTGACCAAAATACTACCTTCTTGTCGGTCAATTGGTCACCCCATAGCGAAACACCCACAACAATTGGAAACAGCTCCAGAAATGCGATCGAATACTGGCAGGCGAGGACGTCCTCCGGCCATTTAGCTTGAGCCCATTTCCCATCGAAATAGACACCGAAACCAATGCTTGCTGCCGCATCTGAATAGAAATGAAAGAAGGCGTTCCCGTGCCACACTTGATCTGGAATTTTCACCGTCCCATTGAAATGGCGTAGAAATTCGATCCAAGCAGAAATGTCGGCCTTAGCCCCGGAAGAAATTCGAATTCGGTGGTGAGGCAGACTTCCCCCGCGCGTGAGATCGATTAGTCGACGGAGAAAGGCCCTACCGGGCCCAATCGCCTTACATATGAAGTTAAGGCTGCCTATGAGCGATTGCATTTCCCGCAATGTGACCTTGCTCTTGCCGACGCATGAAGTTTATTGGTCCTGAGAGACCTCGCCGGCCTCGTCTCGGCGGTCGACCCAGACATGCTAATCCATGTAGTAGTCTTGTCCCGGGAATAAATTGTTTTAACTTTCCCCATTTTCAATGTACGTTAAAACCTGTTAAATGAATCCCACAAGTATTGGAACAATCATCCCTCAGCATTGCCACTGATTCCCACTGATCAGTCATCCCCTTTAATTGTGAATTTTGATTTCATTTCTTAAAATGGAATTCACAAGTTTAAAAGAAACTGCTACAGATTTCGATCAAAATAGAAGGATTGGGCCACGATAATGTTTTAAAACGATATAATTCCGTGTAACGAGTCTACATTCTTAATATACGAAATTGTGCTACTTTCTTCAAAGTACTTTAGATTGCCGTAACAATTGCAAATCGAACTGTCCTACTTACAGGTCATTCAAGGAAACTCCCATTCAAAATTTAAAATAAAAGTGGCGATTAACGTTTTATTGCAAAAAGATGGCAATAAGCGTGCAACTTTGACGAAGTCTACTCAGATCATAATAACCACAACTCGTAGAATCTGCCGTTGGTGAATTTCTTCCCAATTTGACAGTTTTAAATGCTTTTTCTTTAGAAACTTGTAATTTCCATACTTGCCTAAGAGAGTTTGATATAATAGTAAAGGAATGGAATTAGCGTTTTATAAAAGTTTCCCTGAATTTCCTGCAGATTTTATATTTGACGGTAATAACGAAAAAGACATAAACATCTAGGAAGCATTTTTGATGTGTTCCTTTAAGGATGTGTACAGTTCTGGTCGAGGTGAGGCTTTAGCTTTTAACGTTTGGCAAGATATTCAGAAATCACTCTATGAGATGTCAAAGAGCATGCAATTCTAAGGGGTATCAAAAGTTTATTTGATGAAAATCGGTTTTGAAAGGGCTGAGATATCCAAAAACAAGGTGAAACAAAGAGATCCTAAGTAAAAACGTGGCCTGCAGTCTTATGATTATACCTTTTTTGGATATCTCAGCCCTTTCAAAACCGATTTTCATCAAATAAACGTTGAATCCTTGAAATTACATGCTCTTTCATATCATGTAATAAAAGGTTTCTCATTATCTCACTTAGAAATGTAAAAAAGCACGAATCCCCACCTCAATGAGTACTGTACAGACTCTTTAAGGAGAGAAAATTCCTTTGATTCGTTCTGTCAATTTTTTCTACTTTGTTACTTGGTCATAAAAAAAAAAGAAATCCATTATCGGCAAATCGTACATTACATTAAAAACGGGTTTGACACCGTTTCTAACGTAAAACCGTCAAATATTCGTGCAATCCCGCCAATTTTGTCAATCTGATCGCAAATCTATTTTGTTCAAATGAAACAAAACATTTAATTGTGAATTTTGATTTCATTTCTTAAAATGGAAATCACAAGTTTAAAAGAAAGTGCGCTAAATACAAAAAAATAGTGATTCTATAGCCTGATTTTCCAAATCAAGAATGCTATGAATTAAAGTGAATGACAAATGAGCAATTGTACATCATATTGAAAACGGGTTTGAACCCGTTACCAACGCGTAAAACCGTTATAATTTCGTGCAAGGTATACAAAATTATTGATTATCAAGAACAGAACGCTATGAATTCGTGAATGACAAATGACCAATTTCAGATGCTTGATTCTTATCTTTGCGTCATTGCTACCATTGACGCAATATAGGCCTGTAGTAGATTATATGTAACAATGTTTTCACACACAGCGAATTTTGTAAATTAGGTACAAAGCTCTTTCTTCTTTGTTGAAAGGAAATAAATCAGTGAATTGTGAATTTTGTTTTCATTTCTTATGACGCAATTCACAAGTTTCAAAGAAACTGCGTGAATACAAGAAAATAGTGATTCTATAGCATGTCTTTCTACAAATCAAGATTAAAGAAGACAATTTTTTGTTCACGATCATGTTTTTTAGAACGAAATTAGTCTGTGTAATGACTCTCGGCATTATAACGGTGATGAAATCGGATTAGCCCATAATGAAATTTTCGACAAAATGACAAAAATCTGTTATTGGGTAAATCGGGCAATACATTGAAAACGGTTTGACACCGTTTCCAACGGAAAACCGACAACTTTTCGTGCAACGTAAACGAAATAATTAATTTTCAAAAATGAGTGTGTTATGAATGCAAATGAATGATAAATGACCAAGATAAGATGATTGATAATCTATTGCAGTTTGTCACAAGTACCAAAGTATTTAAAAGTAAATAGAACGAATGAAATGCCTTTTTTCTTCTCTATCTTTAATTGCGTGTCCTATGGTTTCTCATCTTTGCGTCATTACTACTAATGACGCAATGTATTGTAAGTGATTTGTAACAATCCCGCCAATTTTGTCGATCTGATCGCAAAGCTATTTTGTTGAAATGAAACAAAACATTTAATTGTGAATTTTGATTTCATTTCTTAAAATGAAATTCACAAGTTTAAAAGAAACTGGTACAGATTTCGATCAAAATAGAAGGTTTGGGCCATGATAATGTTTCAAAACGAAATAAATCCGTGTAATGAGTCTCTACATTCTTGATATACGAAATTGTGCTACTTTCTCCAAACTACTTTAGATTGCCGTAACAATTGGAAATCGAACTGTCCTACTTACAGGTCATTCAAGCAAACTCCCATTCAAAATTTAAAATAAAAGTGGCGATTAACGTTTTATGGCAAAAAGATGCCAATAAGCGCGCAACGGTGACGAAGTCTTCTCAGACCATAACACCAACTCGTACAATCTGCCTTTGGTGAATTTCTTCTCAATTTGACAGGTTTAAACGCTTTTTCCTGAGAAACTTGTACGTTCCATACTTCGTTTCCAGTTTCAAGTTCATTCATATTTCCACTTTCCCAGTGATGGGATTATAAAATGATTGACAATAAAACAAAGGTACAAAATATGTACAACCATATCTGATGATTGAAAAAAAAGAAGCATTAAACACAAATATAAATGGTCATTATCATCTGATGATCTCACAAATCAATCTCAAAAATATGACGGGGCCTGTATAAAAGCAATGATGCTTGTAAAAACTGTAGGTTCCCGAATTTATAGGCATGAAATTATACGGAGGACGGACATGTTTATCTTGACCAACTTAAAGGGGATGGCTAGTAACCGATCAGTGGGAATGCTGAGGGATGATTGTTCCAATCCTTGTGGGATTCATTTAAGAGTACATTATATATCTACTGTTGTGTGAAAATTATTTGCTTCAGAACGGTCTCATATTCAAATAATGTGCAGATTAATGACCCGTCACTGACCAGGGACGCTTACCTGGAAACATTAAGCTGCACATTACTTGAATATGAGACCATTCTGAAGCAAATAATTTTCACACAAGAATAGATATATAATGTACTCTTAAATGAATCCCACAAGTATTGGAACAATCATCCCTCAGCATTGCCACTGATTCCCACTGATCAGTCATCCCCTTTAATTGTGAATTTTGATTTCATTTCTTAAAATGGAATTCACAAGTTTAAAAGAAACTGCTACAGATTTTGATCAAAATAGAAGGTTTGGGCCACGATAATGTTTTAAAACGATATAATTCCGTGTAACGAGTCTACATTCTTAATATACGAAATTGTGCTACTTTCTCCAAAGTACTTTAGATTGCCGTAACAATTGGAAATCGAACTGTCCTACTTACAGGTCATTCAAGGAAACTCCCATTCAAAATTTAAAATAAAAGTGGCGATTAACGTTTTATTGCAAAAAGATGCCAATAAGCGTGCAACTTTGACGAAGTGTACTCAGATCATAATAACCACAACTCGTAGAATCTGCCGTTGGTGAATTTCTTCCCAATTTGACAGTTTTAAACGCTTTTTCTTTAGAAACTTGTAAGTTCCATACTTGCGTAAGGGAGTTTGATATGATAGTAAAGAAATGGAATTAGCGTTTTATAAAAGTTTCCCTGAATTTCCTGCAGATTTTATATTTGAAGGTAGTAACGAAAAAGACATAAACATCTAGGAAGCATTTTTGATGTGTTCCTTTAAGGATGTGTACAGTTCTGGTCGAGGTGAGGCTTTAGCTTTTAACGTTTGGCAAGATATTCAGAAATCACTCTATGAGATGTCAAAGAGCATGCAATTCTAAGGGGTATCAAAAGTTTATTTGATGAAAATCGGTTTTGAAAGGGCTGAGATATCCAAAAACAAGGTGAAACAAAGAGATCCTAAGTAAAAACGTGGCCTGTAGTCTTATGATTATCACTTTTTTGGATATTCAGCCCTTTCAAAACTGATTTTCATCAAATAAACGTTGAATACTTGAAATTACATGCTCTTTCATACCATCTAATAAGAGGTTTCTCATTATCTCAATTACAAATGTAAAAAAATATGAATCCCCACCTCAATGAGTACTGTACAGACTCTTTAAGGAGAGAAAATTCCTGTGATTCGTTCTGTCAATTTTTTCTACTTTATTACTCGGTCAAAAAAAAAAAGAAATCCATTATTTGCAAATCGTACATTACATTGAAAACGGGTTTGACACCGTTTCTAACGTAAAACCGTCAAATATTCGTGCACGGATAGAAGATAAGACCAGAATGAAGATGTAAGGTTGCCAAATTTTATGTAATATTGTGAATTTTGATTTCATTTCTTAAAATGGAAATCACAAGTTTAAAAGAGAGTGCGCTAATACAAGAAAATAGTGATTCTATAGCCTGATTTTCCAAATCAAGAATGCTATGAATTAAAGTGAATGACAAATGAGCAATTGTACATCATATTGAAAACGGGTTTGAACCCGTTACCAACGCGTAAAACCGTTATAATTTCGTGCAAGGTATACAAAATTATTGATTTTCAAGAACAGAACGCTATGAATTCGTGAATGACAAATGACCAATTTCAAATGCTTGATTCTTATCTTTGCCTCATTACTACCAATGACGCAATATAGGCCTATAGCACATTATATTTAACAATGTTTTCACACACCGCGAATTTTGTAAATTAGGTACAAAGCTCTTTCTTCTTTGTTGAAAGTAAATAAATCAGTGAATTGTGAATTGTGTTTTCATTTCTTATGACGCAATTCACAAGTTTCAAAGAAACTGCGTGAATACAAGAAAATAGTGATTCTATAGCATGTCTTTCTACAAATCTAGATTAAAGAAGACAATTTTTGGTTCACGATCATGTTTTAGAACGAAATTAGTCTGTGTAATGACTCTCGGCATTATAACGGTGATAAAATCGGATTAGCCCATAATGAAATTTTCGACAAAATGACAAAAATCCGTTATTGGATAAATCGGGCAATACATTGAAAACGGGTCTGAAACCGTTTCCAACGGAAAACCGTCGTGCAACGTAAACGAAATAATTAATTTTCAAAAAAGAGTGTGTTATGAATGCAAATGAATGATAAATGACCAAGATAAGATGCTTGATAATCTATTGCAGTATGTCACAAGTACCAAAGTATTTAAAAGTAAATAGAACGAATGAAATGCTTTTTGTCTTCTCTATCTTTAATTGCGTGTCCTACGGTTTCTCATCTTTGCGTCATTACTACTAATGACGCAATGTATTGTAAGTGATTTGTAACAATCTCGCCAATTTTGTCAATCTGATCGCAAAGGTATTTTGTTGAAATGAAACAAAACATTTAAAGGGGATGGCTAGTAACCGATCAGTGGGAATGCTGAGGGATGATTGTTCCAATCCTTGTGGGATTCATTTAAGAGTACATTATATATCTACTGTTGTGTGAAAATTATTTGCTTCAGAAAGGTCTCATATTCAAATAATGTGCAGATTAATGACCCGTCACTGACCAGGGACGCTTACCTGGAAACATTAAACTGCACATTACTTAAATATGAGACCCTTCTGAAGCAAATAATTTTCACACAAGAATAGATATATGTAATGACTCTCGGTATTATAACGGTGATAAAATCGGATTAGCCCATAGTGAAATTTGCGACAAAATGACAAAAATCCGTTATTGGGTAAATCGGGCATTACATTGAAAACGGGTTTGACACCGTTTCCAACGGAAAACCGTCAAATTTTCGTGACACTTTCAACAAAGAAGAAAGAGCTTTGTACCTAATTTACAAAATTCGCGGTGTGTGAAAACATTGTTACATATAATCTACTATAGGCCTATATTGCGTCAATGGTAGTAATGACCCAAATATAAGAATCAAGCATCTGAAATTGGTCATTTGTCATTCACGAATTCATAGCGTTCTGTTCTTGATAATCAATTATTTTGTATACCTTGCACGAAATTATAACGGTTTTACGCGTTGGTCACGGGTTCAAACCCGTTTTCCAATATGATGTACAATTGCTCATTTGTCATTCACTTTAATTCATAGCATTCTTGATTTGGAAAATGAGGCTATAGAATCACTATTTTCTTGTATTTAACGCACTTTCTTTTAAACTTGTGATTTCCATTTTAAGAAATGAAATCAAAATTCACAATTAAATGTTTTGTTTCATTTGAACAAAATAGATTTGCGATCAGTTGACAAAATTGGCGAGATTGCAGGAATATTTGACGGTTTTACGTTAGAAACGGTGTCAAACCCGTTTTTAATGTAATGTACGATTTCCCAATAATGGATTTCTTTTTTTTTACCGAGTAACAAAGTAGAAAAAATTGACAGAACGAATCAAAGGAATTTTCTCTCCTTTTAAAGAGTCTGTACAGTACTCATTGAGGTGGGGATTCATGCTTTTTTACATTTCTAAGTGAGATAATGAGAAACCTCTTATTAGATGATATGAAAGAGCATGTAATTTCAAGGATTCAACGTTTATTTGATGAAAATCGGTTTTTGAAAGGGCTGAGATATCCAAAAAAGTGATAATCATAAAAGAGTACAGGCCACGTTTTTACTTAGGATCTCTTTGTTTCACCTTGTTTTTGGATATCTCAGCCCTTTCAAAACCGATTTTCATCAAATAAACTTTTGATACCCCTTAGAATTGCATGCTCTTTGACATCTCATAGAGTGATTTCTGAATATCTTCCCAAACGTTAAAAGCTAAAGCCTCACCTCGACCAGAACTGTACACATCCTTAAAGGAACACATCAAAAATGCTTCCTAGATGTGTATGTCTTTTTCGTTAGTACCGTCAAATATAAAATCTGGAGGAAATTCAGGGAAACTTTTATAAAACGCTAATTCCATTTCATTATTGTTATATCAAACTCCCTTACGCAAGTATGGAAATTACAAGTTCCTAAAGAAAAAGCGTTTAAAACTGTCAAATTGAGAAGAAATTCACCAATGGTAGATTGTACGAGTTGTGGTTATTATGATCTGAGGAGACTTCGTTACCGTTGCGCGCTTATTGGCATCTTTTTGCCATAAAACGTTAATCGCCACTTTTATTTTTAAATTTGAATATGAGTTTGCTTGAATGACCTGTAAGTAGGACAGTTCGATTTCCAATTGTTACGGCAATCTAAAGTAGTTTGGAGAAAGTAGCACAATTTCGTATATTAAGAATGTAGACTCATTACACGGAATTATATCGTTTTAAAACATTATCGTGGCCTAAACCTTCTATTTTGATCGAAATCTGTACCAGTTTCTTTTAAACTTGTGAGTTCAATTTGAAGAATTAAAATCAAAATTCACAATTAAATGTTTTGTTTCATTTGAACAAAATAGCTTTGCGATCAGATTGACAAAATTGGCGGGATTGTTACAAATCACTTACAATACATTGCGTCATTAGTAGTAATGACGCAAAGATGAGAAACCATAGGACACGCAATTAAAGATAGAGAAGAAAAAAGGCATTTCATTCGTTCTATTAACTTTTAAAAAACTTTGGTACTTGTGACAAACTGCAATAGATTATCAAGCATCTTAATATTGGTCATTTATCATTCATTTGCATTCATAACACACTCTTTTTTTGAAAATTAATTATTTCGTTTACGTTGCACGAAAAGTTGTCGGTTTTCCGTTGGAAACGGTTTCAAACCCGTTTTCAATGTATTGCCCGCTTTACCCAATAACGGATTTTTGTCATTTTGTCGAAAATTTCATTATGGGCTAATCCGATTTTATCACCGTTATAATGCCGAGAGTCATTACACAGACTAATTCCGTTCTAAAAAACATGATCGTGAACCAAAAATTGTCTTCTTTAATCTTGATTTGTAGAAAGACATGCTATAGAATCACCATTTTCTTGTACTCACGCAGTTTCTTTGAAACTTGTGAATTGCGTCATAAGAAATGAAAACAAAATTCACAATTCACTGATTTATTTCCTTTCAACAAAGAAGAAAGAGCTTTGTACCTAATTTACAAAATTCGCGGTGTGTGAAAACATTGTTACATATAATCTACTATAGGCCTATATTGCGTCATTGGTAGTAATGAGGCAAAGGTAAGAATCAAGCATCTGAAATTGGTCATTTGTCATTCACGAATTCATAGCGTTCTGTTCTTGATAATCAATAATTTTGTATACCTTGCACGAAATTATAACGGTTTTACGCGTTGGTAATGGGTTCAAACCCGTTTTCAATATGATGTACAATTGCTCATTTGTCATTCACTTTAATTCATAGCATTCTTGATTTGGAAAATGAGGCTATAGAATCACTATTTTCTTGTATTTAGCGCACTTTCTTTTAAACTTGTGATTTCCATTTTAAGAAATGAAATCAAAATTCACAATTAAATGTTTTGTTTCATGTGAACAAAATAGATTTGCGATCAGATTGACAAAATTGGCGGGATTGCAGGAATATTTGACGGTTTTACGTTAGAAACGGTGTCAAACCCGTTTTCAATGTAATGTACGATTTCCCAGTAATGGATTTCTTATTTTTTTTGACCGAGTAACAAAGTAGAAAAAATTGACAGAACGAATCAAAGGTAATTTCTCTCCTTAAAGGCACGAATTCACGAAGGTGGTACAAATGAAACCATGGTTTAAACCATGAACAAAAACCATAGAGCGCCAAGTGTCGCACGGAATATTTCGTTAAGAAATTATTGGTCATTTCATCGACAAAATGACCGTTTCGTTAACGAAATTATCATTTTGTAGACGAAATGTTCATTTAGTTACAAAATGTTGTCATTTCGTTACAAAATAATCATTTCATCGACGAAATGACTGATTTCGTAACGAAATATTCCATGCGACAATTGGCGCTCCATGGTTTTTGTCTATAGTTAAACCATGGTTTCATTTGTACCACCTTCGTGAATTCGGGCCAAAGAGTCTGTACAGTATTTATTGAGGTGGGATTCATGCTTTTTTTACATTTCTAAGTGAGATAATGAGAAACCTCTTATTAGATGATATGAAAGAGCATGTGATTTCAAGGATTCAACGTTTATTTGATGAAAATCGGTTTTGAAAGGGCTGAATATCCAAAAAATTGATAATCATAAGACTACAGGCCACGTTTTTACATAGGATCTCTTTGTTTCACCTTGTTTTTGGATATCTCAGCCCTTTCAAAACCGATTTTCATCAAATAAACTTTTGATACCCCTTAGAATTGCATGCTCTTTGATATCTCATAGAGTGATTTCTGAATATCTTGCTAAACGTTAAAAGCTAAAGCCTCACCTCGACCAGAATTGTCCCTTAAAGGAACACATCGAAAATGCTTGCTCGATGTTGATGTCTTTTTCGTTATTACCGTCAAATATAAAATCTGCAGGAAATTCAGAGAAACTTTTATAAAACGCTAATTCCATTTCATTACTGTTATATCAAACTCCCTTACGCAAGTATGGAAATTACATGTTTCTAAAGAAAAAGCGTTTAAAACTGTCAAATTGGGAAGAAATTCAACAACGGCAGATTGTACGAGTTGTGGTTATTATGATCTGAGTAGACTTCGTCAAAGTTGCGCGCTTATTGGCATCTTTTTGCAATAAAACTTCAATCGTCACTTTTTTTATAATTTTGAATGGGAGTTTGCTTGAATGACCTGTAAGTAGGACAGTTCGATTTCGAATTGTTACGGCAATCTAAAGTACTTTGGAGAAGGTAACACAATTTCGTATATTAAGAATGTAGACTCATTACACGGAACTATATCGTTTTAAAACATAATCGTGGCCCAAACCTTCTATTTTGATCGAAATCTGTAGCAGTTTCTTTTAAACTTGTGAATTCCATTTTAAGAAATGAAATCAAAATTCACAATTAAATGTTTTGTTTCATTTCAACAAAATAGCTTTGCGATCAGATTGACAAAATTGGCGGGATTGTTACAAATCACTACAAAACATTGCGTCATTAGAAGTAATGACGCAAAGATGAGAAACCATAGGACACGCAATTAAAGATAGAGAAGAAAAAAGGCATTTCATTCGTTCTATTTACTTTTAAATACTTTGGTACTTGTGACAAACTGCAATAGATTATCAAACATCTTATCTTGGTCATTTATCATTCATTTGCATTCATTACACACTCTTTTTTGAAAATTAATTATTTCGTTTACGTTGCACGAGGGTTTTCCGTTGGAAACGGTTTCAAACCCGTTTTCAATGTAATGCCCGATTTACCCAATAACGGATTTTTGTCATTTTGTCGAAAATTTCATTATGCGCTAATCCGATTTTATCACCGTTATAACACCGAGAGTCATTAAACAGACTAATTTCGTTCTAAAACATGATCGTGACCCAAAAATTGTGTTCGTTAATCTTGATTTGTAGAAAGACATGCTATAGAATTACTATTTTCTTGGATTTACGCAGTTTCATTGAAACTTGTGAATTGCGTCATTAGAAATGAAATCAAAATTCACAATTCACTGATTTATTTCCTTTCAACAAAGAAGAAAGAGCTTTGTACCTAATTCACAAAATTCGCGGTGTGTGAAAACATTGTTACATATAATCTACTATAGGCCTATATCGCGTCATTGGTAGTAATGACGCAAAGATAAGAATCAAGCATCTGAAATTGGTGATTTGTCATTCACGAATTCATAGCGTTCTGTTCTTGATAATCAATAATTTTGTATACCTTGCACGAAATTATAACGGTTTTACGCGTTGGTAATGGGTTCAAACCCGTTTTCAATATGATGTACAATTGCTCATTTGTCATTCACTTTAATTCATAGCATTCTTGATTTGGAAAATCAGGCTATAGAATCACTATTTTCTTGTATTAGCGCACTTTCTTTTAAACTTGTGATTTCCATTTTAAGAAATGAAATCAAAATTCACAATTAAATGTATTGTTTCATTTGAAGAAAATATATTTGCGATCAGATTGACAAAATTGGCGGGATTGCAGGAATATTTGACGGTTTTACGTTAGAAACGGTGTCAAACCCGTTTTCAATGTAATGTACGATTTCCCAGTAATGGATTTCTTTTTTTTTCACCGAGTAACAAAGTAGAAAAAATTGACAGAACGAATCAAAGGTAATTTCTCTCATTAAAGGCCCGAATTCACGAAGGTGGTACAAATGAAACCATGGTTTAAACCATGGAAAAAAACCGTAGAGCGCCAAGTGTCGCAGGGAATATTTCGTTAAGAAATTATTGGTCATTTCGTCGACAAAATGACCGTTTCGTTAATGAAATTATCATTTTGTGGACGAAATGTTCATTTAGTTACAAAATGTTGTCATTTCGTTACAAAATAATCATTTCATCGACGAAATGACTGATTTCGTAACGAAATATTCCATGCGACAATTGGCGCTCCATGGTTTTTGTCTATAGTTTAAACCATGGTTTCATTTGTACCACCTTCGTGAATTCGGGCCAAAGAGTCTGTACAGTATTTATTGAGGTGGGGATTCATGCTTTTTTACATTTCTAAGTGAGATAATGAGAAACCTCTTATTAGATGATATGAAAGAGCATGTGATTTCAAGGATTCAACGTTTATTTGATGAAAATCGGTTTTGAAAGGGCTGAATATCCAAAAAATTGATAATCATAAGACTAACAGGCCACGTTTTTACTTAGGATCTCTATGTTTCACCTTGTTTTTGGATATCTCAGCCCTTTCAAAACCGATTTTCGTCAAATAAACTTTTGATACCCCTTAAAATTGCATGCTCTTTGACATCTCATAGAGTGATTTCTGAATATCTTGCTAAACGTTAAAAGCTAAAGCCTCACCTCGACCAGAATTGTCCCTTAAAGGAACACATCGAAAATGCTTGCTCGATGTTGATGTCTTTTTCGTTATTACCGTCAAATATAAAATCTGCAGGAACTTCAGAGAAACTTTTATAAAACGCTAATTCCATTTCATTACTGTTATATCAAACTCCCTTACGCAAGTATGGAAATTACATGTTTCTAAAGAAAAAGCGTTTAAAACTGTCAAATTGGGAAGAAATTCACCAACGGCAGATTGTACGAGTTGTGGTTATTATGATCTGAGTAGACTTCGTCAAAGTTGCGCGCTTATTGGCATCTTTTTGCAATAAAACGTCAATCGTCACTTTTGTTATAATTTTGAATGGGAGTTTGCTTGAATGACCTGTAAGTGGGACAGTTCGATTTCCAATTGTTACGGTAATCTAAAGTACTTTGGAGAAGGTAACACAATTTCGTATATTAAGAATGTAGACTCATTACACGGAACTATATCGTTTTAAAACATAATCGTGGCCCAAACCTTCTATTTTGATCGAAATCTGTAGCAGTTTCTTTTAAACTTGTGAATTCCATTTTAAGAAATGAAATCAAACTTCACAATTAAATGTTTTGTTTCATTTCAACAAAATAGCTTTGCGATCAGATTGACAAAATTGGCGGGATTGTTACAAATCACTACAAAACATTGCGTCATTAGTAGTAATGACGCAAAGATGAGAAACCATAGGACACGCAATTAAGGATAGAGAAGAAAAAAGGCATTTCATTCGTTCTATTTACTTTTAAATACTTTGGTACTTGTGACATACTGCAATAGATTATCAAGCATCTTATCTTGGTCATTTTTCATTCATTTGCATTCATTACACACTCTTTTTTGAAAATTAATTATTTCGTTTACGTTGCACGAGGGTTTTCCGTTGGAAACGGTTTCAAACCCGTTTTCAATGTAATGCCCGATTTACCCAATAACGGATTTTTGTCATTTTGTCGAAAATTTCATTATGCGCTAATTCGATTTTATCACCGTTATAATACCGAGAGTCATTAAACAGACTAATCTCGTTCTAAAACATGATCGTGAACCAAAAATTGTCTTCGTTAATCTTGATTTGTGAAAGACATGCTATAGAATCACTATTTTCTTGTATTCACGCAGTTTCTTTGAAACTTGTGAATTGCGTCATAAGAAATGAAAACAAAATTCACAATTCACTGATTTATTTCCTTTCAACAAAGAAGAAAGAGCTTTGTACTGTACCTAATTCACAAAATTCGCGGTGTGTGAAAACATTGTTACATATAATCTACTATAGGCCTATATCGTGTCATTGGTAGTAATGACGCAAAGATAAGAATCAAGCATCTGAAATTGGTGATTTGTCATTCACGAATTCATAGCGTTCTGTTCTTGATAATCAATAATTTTGTATACCTTGCACGAAATTATAACGGTTTTACGCGTTGGTAACGGGTTCAAACCCGTTTTCAATATGATGTACAATTGCTCATTTGTCATTCACTTTAATTCATAGCATTCTTGATTTGGAAAATCAGGCTATAGAATCACTATTTTCTTGTATTAGCGCACTTTCTTTTAAACTTGTGATTTCCATTTTAAGAAATGAAATCAAAATTCACAATTAAATGTATTGTTTCATTTGAAGAAAACAGATTTGCGTTCAGATTGACAAAATTGACGGGATTGCACGAATATTTGACGGTTTTACGTTAGAAACGGTGTCAAACCCGTTTTCAATGTAATGTACGATTTCCCAGTAATGGATTTCTTTTTTTTTGACCGAGTAACAAAGTAGAAAAAATTGACAGAACGAATCAAAGGTAATTTCTCTCCTTAAAGGCCCGAATTCACGAAGGTGGTACAAATGAAACCATGGCTTAAACAATGGACAAAAACCATAGAGCGCCAAGTGTCGCACGGAATATTTCGTTAAGAAATTGGTCATTTCGTCGACAAAATGACCGTTTCGTTAACGAAATTATCATTTTGTGAACGAAATGTTCATTTAGTTACAAAATGTTGTCATTTCGTTACAAAATAATCATTTCATCGACGAAATGACTGATTTCGTAACGAAATATTCCATGCGACAATTGGCGCTCCATGGTTTTTGTCTATAGTTTAAACCATGGTTTCATTTGTACCACCTTCGTGAATTCGGGCCAAAGAGTCTGTACAGTATTTATTGAGGTGGGGATTCATGCTTTTTTACATTTCTAAGTGAGATAATGAGAAACCTCTTATTAGATGATATGAAAGAGCATGTGATTTCAAGGATTCAACGTTTATTTGATGAAAATCGGTTTTGAAAGGGCTGAATATCCAAAAAATTGATAATCATAAGACTAACAGGCCACGTTTTTACTTAGGATCTCTATGTTTCACCTTGTTTTTGGATATCTCAGCCCTTTCAAAACCGATTTTCGTCAAATAAACTTTTGATACCCCTTAAAATTGCATGCTCTTTGACATCTCATAGAGTGATTTCTGAATATCTTGCTAAACGTTAAAAGCTAAAGCCTCACCTCGACCAGAATTGTCCCTTAAAGGAACACATCGAAAATGCTTGCTCGATGTTTATGTCTTTTTCGTTATTACCGTCAAATATAAAATCTGCAGGAACTTCAGAGAAACTTTTATAAAACGCTAATTCCATTTCATTACTGTTATATCAAACTCCCTTCTTTTAAACTTGTGAATTCCATTTTAAGAAATGAAATCAAAATTCACAATTAAATGTTTTGTTTCATTTCAACAAAATAGCTTTGCGATCAGATTGACAAAATTAGCGGGATTGTTACAACCTTGCGTCATTAGTAGTAATGACGCAAAGATGAGAAACCATAGGACACGCAATTAAAGATAGAGAAGAAAAAAGGCATTTCATTCGTTCTATTTACTTTTAAATACTTTGGTACCTCTGACAAACTGCAATAGATTATCAAGCATCTTATCTTGGTCATTTATCATTCATTTGCATTCATTACACACTCTTTTTTGAAAATTGATTATTTCGTTTACGTGGCACGAGGGTTTTCCGTTGGAAACGGTTTCAAACCCGTTTTCAATGTAATGCCCGATTTACCCAATAACGGATTTTTGTCATTTTGTCGAAAATTTCATTATGCGCTAATTCGATTTTATCACTGTTATAATACCGAGAGTCATTAAACAGACTAATTTCGTTCTAAAACATGATCGTGAACGAAAAATTGTCTTCGTTAATCTTGATTTGTAGAAAGATATGCTATAGAATCACTATTTTCTTGTATTCAGGCAGTTTCTTTGAAACTTGTGAATTGCGTCATAAGAAATGAAAACAAAATTCACAATTCACTGATTTATTTCCTTTCAACAAAGAAGAAAGAGCTTTGTACCTAATTTACAAAATTCGCGGTGTGTGAAAACATTGTTACATATAATCTACTATAGGCCTATATTGCATCATTGGTAGTAATGACCCAAATATAAGAATCAAGCATCTGAAATTGGTCATTTGTCATTTACGAATTCATAGCGTTCTGTTCTTGATAATCAATAATTTTGTATACCTTGCACGAAATTATAACGGTTTTACGCGTTGGTAACGGGTTCAAACCCGTCTTCAATATGATGTACAATTGCTCATTTGTCATTCACTTTAATTCATAGCATTCTTGATTTGGAAAATCAGGCTATAAAATCACTATTTTCTTGTATTTAGCGCACTTTCTTTTAAACGTGATTTCCATTTTAAGAAATGGAATCAAAATTCACAATTAAATGTTTTGTTTCATTTGAACAAAATAGATTTGCGATCAGATTGACAAAATTGGCGGGATTGCACGAATATTTGACGGTTTTACGTTAGAAACGGTGTCAAACCCGTTTTTAATGTAATGTACGATTTCCCAATAATGGATTTCTTTTTTTTTTGACCGAGTAACAAAGTAGAAAAATTGACAGAACGAATCAAAGGTAATTTCTCTCCTTAAAGGCCCGAATTCACGAAGGTGGTACAAATGAAACCATGGCTTAAACAATGGACAAAAACCATAGAGCGCCAAGTGTCGCACGGAATATTTCGTTAAGAAATTGGTCATTTCGTCGACAAAGTGACCGTTTCGTTAACGAAATTATCATTTTGTGAACGAAATGTTCATTTAGTTACAAAATGTTGTCATTTCGTTACAAAATAATCATTTCATCGACGAAATGACTGATTTCGTAACGAAATATTCCATGCGACAATTGGCGCTCCATGGTTTTTGTCTATAATTTAAACCATGGTTTCATTTGTACCACCTTCGTGAATTCGGGCCAAAGAGTCTGTACAGTATTTATTGAGGTGGGGATTCATGCTTTTTTACATTTCTAAGTGAGATAATGAGAAACCTCTTATTAGATGATATGAAAGAGCATGTGATTTCAAGGATTCAACGTTTATTTGATGAAAATCGGTTTTGAAAGGGCTGAATATCCAAAAAATTGATAATCATAAGACTAACAGGCCACGTTTTTACTTAGGATCTCTATGTTTCACCTTGTTTTTGGATATCTCAGCCCTTTCAAAACCGATTTTCGTCAAATAAACTTTTGATACCCCTTAAAATTGCATGCTCTTTGACATCTCATAGAGTGATTTCTGAATATCTTGCTAAACGTTAAAAGCTAAAGCCTCACCTCGACCAGAATTGTCCCTTAAAGGAACACATCGAAAATGCTTGCTCGATGTTTATGTCTTTTTCGTTATTACCGTCAAATATAAAATCTGCAGGAACTTCAGAGAAACTTTTATAAAACGCTAATTCCATTTCATTACTGTTATATCAAACTCCCTTCTTTTAAACTTGTGAATTCCATTTTAAGAAATGAAATCAAAATTCACAATTAAATGTTTTGTTTCATTTCAACAAAATAGCTTTGCGATCAGATTGACAAAATTAGCGGGATTGTTACAACCTTGCGTCATTAGTAGTAATGACGCAAAGATGAGAAACCATAGGACACGCAATTAAAGATAGAGAAGAAAAAAGGCATTTCATTCGTTCTATTTACTTTTAAATACTTTGGTACCTCTGACAAACTGCAATAGATTATCAAGCATCTTATCTTGGTCATTTATCATTCATTTGCATTCATTACACACTCTTTTTTGAAAATTAATTATTTCGTTTACGTTGCACGAGGGTTTTCCGTTGGAAACGGTTTCAAACCCGTTTTCAATGTAATGCCCGATTTACCCAATAACGGATTTTTGTCATTTTGTCGAAAATTTCATTATGCGCTAATTCGATTTTATCACCGTTATAATACCGAGAGTCATTAAACAGACTAATTTGATCGTGATCTAAAACATGATCGTGAACCAAAAATTGTCTTCGTTAATCTTGATTTGTAGAAAGATATGCTATAGAATCACTATTTTCTTGTATTCACGCAGTTTCTTTGAAACTTGTGAATTGCGTCATAAGAAATGAAAACAAAATTCACAATTCACTGATTTATTTCCTTTCAACAAAGAAGAAAGAGCTTTGTACCTAATTCACAAAATTCGCGGTGTGTGAAAACATTGTTACATATAATCTACTATAGGCCTATATCGCGTCATTGGTAGTAATGACGCAAAGATAAGAATCAAGCATCTGAAATTGGTCATTTGTCATTCACGAATTCATAGCGTTCTGTTCTTGATAATCAATAATTTTGTATACCTTGCACGAAATTATAACGGTTTTACGCGTTGGTAACGGGTTCAAACCCGTTTTCAATATGATGTACAATTGCTCATTTGTCATTCACTTTAATTCATAGCATTCTTGATTTGGAAAATCAGGCTATAGAATCACTATTTTCTTGTATTAGCGCACTTTCTTTTAAACTTGTGATTTCCATTTTAAGAAATGAAATCAAAATTCACAATTAAATGTTTTGTTTCATTTGAACAAAATAGATTTGCCATCAGATTGACAAAATTGGCGGGATTGCAGCAATATTTGACGGTTTTACGTTAGAAACGGTGTCAAACCCGTTTTCAATGTAATGTACGATTTCCCAGTAATGGATTTCTTTTTTTTTGACCGAGTAACAAAGTAGAAAAAATTGACAGAACGAATCAAAGGAATTTTCTCTCCTTAAAGGCCCGAATTCACGAAGGTGGTACAAATGAAACCATGGTTTAAACCACGGACAAAAACCATGGAGCGCCAAGTGTCGCACGGAATATTTCGTTAAGAAATTGGTCATTTCGTCGACAAAATGACCGTTTCGTTAACGAAATTATCATTTTGTGGACGAAATGTTCAGTTAGTTACAAAATGTTGTCATTTCGTTACAAAATAATCATTTCATCGACGAAATGACTGATTTCGTAACGAAATATTCCATGCGACAATTGGCGCTCCATGGTTTTTGTCTATAGTTTAAACCATGGTTTCATTTGTACCACCTTCGTGAATTCGGGCCAAAGAGTCTGTACAGTACTCATTGAGGTGGGGATTCATGCTTTTTTACATTTCTAAGTGAGATAATGAGAAACCTCTTATTAGATGATATGAAAGAGCATGTAATTTCAAGGATTCAACGTTTATTTGATGAAAATCGGTTTTGAAAGGGCTGAGATATCCAAAAAAAGGTGATAATCATAAGACTACAGGCCACGTTTTTACTTAGGATCTCTTTGTTTCACCTTGTTTTTGGATATCTCGGCCCTTTCAAAACCGATTTTCATCAAATAAACTTTTGATACCCCTTAGAATTGCATGCTCTTTGACATCTCATAGAGTGATTTCTGAATATCTTGCTAAACGTTAAAAGCTAAAGCCTCACCTCGACCAGAACTGTCCTTTAAAGGAACACATCGAAAATGCTTGCTCGATGTTTATGTCTTTTTCGTTATTACCGTCAAATATAAAATCTGCAGGAAATTCAGAGAAACTTTTATAAAACGCTAATTCCATTTCATTACTGTTATATCAAACTCCCTTACGCAAGTATGGAAATTACATGTTTCTAAAGAAAAAGCGTTTAAAACTGTCAAATTGGGAAGAAATTCACCAACGGCAGATTGTACGAATTGTGGTTATTATGATCTGAGTAGACTTCGTCAAAGTTACGCGCTCATTGGCATCTTTTTGCAATAAAACGTCAATCGTCACTTTTTTTAAATTTTGAATGGGAGTTTGCTTGAATGACCTGTAAGTAGGACAGTTCGATTTCGAATTGTTACGGCAATCTAAAGTACTTTGGAGAAGGTAACACAATTTCGTATATTAAGAATGTAGACTCATTACACGGAACTATATCGTTTTAAAACATAATCGTGGCCCAAACCTTCTATTTTGATCGAAATCTGTAGCAGTTTCTTTTAAACTTGTGAATTCCATTTTAAGAAATGAAATCAAAATTCACAATTAAATGTTTTGTTTCATTTCAACAAAATAGCTTTGCGATCAGATTGACAAAATTGGCGGGATTGTTACAAATCACTTACAATACATTGCGTCATTAGTAGTAATGACGCAAAGATGAGAAACCATAGGACACGCATTTAAAGATAGAGAAGAAAAAGGCATTTCATTCGTTCTATTTACTTTTAAATACTTTGGTACTTGTGACAAACTGCAATAGATTATCAATCATCTTACCTTGGTCATTTATCATTCATTTGCATTCATTACACACTCTTTTTTGAAAATTAATTATTTCGTTTACGTTGCACGAGGGTTTTCCGTTGGAAACGGTTTCAAACCCGTTTTCAATGTAATGCCCGATTTACCCAATAACGGATTTTTGTCATTTTGTCGAAAATTTCATTATGCGCTAATCCGATTTTATCACCGTTATAATACCGAGAGTCATTAAACAGACTAATTTCGTTCTAAAACATGATCGTGAACCAAAAATTGTCTTCGTTAATCTTGATTTGTAGAAAGACATGCTATAGAATCACTATTTTCTTGTATTCACGCAGTTTCTTTGAAACTTGTGAATTGCGTCATAAGAAATGAAAACAAAATTCACAATTCACTGATTTATTTCCTTTCAACAAAGAAGAAAGAGCTTTGTACCTAATTCACAAAATTCGCGGTGTGTGAAAACATTGTTACATATAATCTACTATAGGCCTATATCGCGTCATTGGTAGTAATGACGCAAAGATAAGAATCAAGCATCTGAAATTGGTCATTTGTCATTCACGAATTCATAGCGTTCTGTTCTTGATAATCAATAATTTTGTATACCTTGCACGAAATTATAACGGTTTTACGCGTTGGTAACGGGTTCAAACCCGTTTTCAATATGATGTACAATTGCTCATTTGTCATTCACTTTAATTCATAGCATTCTTGATTTGGAAAATCAGGCTATAGAATCACTATTTTCTTGTATTAGCGCACTCTCTTTTAAACTTGTGATTTCCATTTTAAGAAATGAAATCAAAATTCACAATTAAATGTTTTGTTTCATTTGAACAAAATAGATTTGCCATCAGATTGACAAAATTGACGGGATTGCAGGAATATTTGACGGTTTTACGTTAGAAACGGTGTCAAACCCGTTTTCAATGTAATGTACGATTTCCCAGTAATGGATTTCTTTTTTTTTTGACCGAGTAACAAAGCAGAAAAAATTGACAGAACGAATCAAAGGTAATTTCTCTCCTTAAAGGCCCGAATTCACGAAGGTGGTACAAATGAAACCATGGTTTAAACCATGGACAAAAACCATAGAGCGCCAAGTGTCGCACGGAATATTTCGTTAAGAAATTGGTCATTTCGTCGACAAAATGACCGTTTCGTTAACGAAATTATCATTTTGTGGACGAAATGTTCATTTAGTTAAAAAATGTTGTCATTTCGTTACAAAATAATCATTTCATCGACGAAATGACTGATTTCGTAACGAAATATTCCATGCGACAATTGGCGCTCCATGGTTTTTGTCTATAGTTTAAACCATGGTTTCATTTGTACCACCTTCGTGAATTCCTTGCCAAAGAGTCTGTACAGTATTTATTGAGGTGGGGATTCATGCTTTTTTACATTTCTAAGTGAGATAATGAGAAACCTCTTATTAGATGATATGAAAGAGCATGTGATTTCAAGGATTCAACGTTTATTTGATGAAAATCGGTTTTGAAAGGGCTGAATATCCAAAAAATTGATAATCATAAGACTACAGGCCACGTTTTTACTTAGGATCTCTTTGTTTCACCTTGTTTTTGGATATCTCAGCCCTTTCAAAACCGATTTTCGTCAAATAAACTTTTGATACCCCTTAAAATTGCATGCTCTTTGACATCTCATAGAGTGATTTCTGAATATCTTGCTAAACGTTAAAAGCTAAAGCCTCACCTCGACCAGAACTGTCCGTTAAAGGAACACATCGAAAATGCTTGCTCGATGTTTATGTCTTTTTCGTTATTACCGTCAAATATAAAATCTGCAGGAAATTCAGAGAAACTTTTATAAAACGCTAATTAAATTTCATTACTGTTATATCAAACTCCCTTACGCAAGTATGGAAATTACAAGTTTCTAAAGAAAAAGCGTTTAAAACTGTCAAGTTGGGAAGAAATTCACCAACGGAAGATTGTACGAGTTGTGGTTATTATGATCTGAGTAGACTTCGTCACCGTTGCGCGCTTATTGGCATCTTTTTGCAATAAAACGTCAATCGTCACTTTTTTTATAATTTTGAATGGGAGTTTGCTTGAATGACCTGTAAGTAGGACAGTTCGATTTCCAATTGTTACGGCAATCTAAAGTACTTTGGAGAAGGTAACACAATTTCGTATATTAAGAATGTAGACTCATTACACGGAACTATATCGTTTTAAAACATAATCGTGGCCCAAACCTTCTATTTTGATCGAAATCTGTAGCAGTTTCTTTTAAACTTGTGAATTCCATTTTAAGAAATGAAGTCAAAATTCACAATTAAATGTTTTGTTTCATTTCAACAAAATAGCTTTGCGATCAGATTGAGAAAATTGGCGTTATTGTTACAAATCACTACAATACATTGCGTCATTAGTAGTAATGACGCAAAGATGAGAAACCATAGGACACGCAATTAAAGATTGAGAAGAAAAAAAGGCATTTCATTCGTTCTATTTACTTTTAAATACTTTGGTACTTGTGACAAACTGCTATAGATTATCAAGCATCTTATCTTGGTCATTTATCATTCATTTGCATTCATTACACACTCTTTTTTGAAAATTAATTATTTCGTTTACGTTGCACGAGGGTTTTCCGTTGGAAACGGTTTCAAACCCGTTTTCAATGTAATGCCCGATTTACCCAATAACGGATTTTTGTTATTTTGTCGAAAATTTCATTATGCGCTAATCCGATTTTATCACCGTTATAATACCGAGAGTCATTAAACAGACTAATCTCGTTCTAAAACATGATCGTGAACCAAATATTGTCTTCGTTAATCTTGATTTGTAGAAAGACATGCTATAGAATCACTATTTTCTTGTATTCACGCAGTTTCTTTGAAACTTGTAAATTGCGTCATAAGAACAAGAATGTAGACTCATTACACGGAACTATATCGTTTTAAAACATAATCGTGGCCCAAACCTTCTATTTTGATCGAAATCTGTAGCAGTTTCTTTTAAACTTGTGAATTCCATTTTAAGAAATGAAATCAAAATTCACAACTAAATGTTTTGTTTCATTTCAACAAAATAGCTTTGCGATCAGATTGACAAAATTGGCGGGATTGTTACAAATCACTACAAAACATTGCGTCATTAGAAGTAATGACGCAAAGATGAGAAACCATAGGACACGCAATTAAAGATAGAGAAGAAAAAAGGCATTTCATTCGTTCTATTTACTTTTAAATACTTTGGTACTTGTGACAAACTGCAATAGATTATCAAACATCTTATCTTGGTCATTTATCATTCATTTGCATTCATTACACACTCTTTTTTGAAAATTAATTATTTCGTTTACGTTGCACGAGGGTTTTCCGTTGGAAACGGTTTCAAACCCGTTTTCAATGTAATGCCCGATTTACCCAATAACGGATTTTTGTCATTTTGTCGAAAATTTCATTATGCGCTAATCCGATTTTATCACCGTTATAACACCGAGAGTCATTAAACAGACTAATTTCGTTCTAAAACATGATCGTGAACCAAAAATTGTCTTCGTTAATCTTGATTTGTAGAAAGACATGCTATAGAATCACTATTTTCTTGGATTCACGCAGTTTCATTGAAACTTGTGAATTGCGTCATAAGAAATGAAAACAAAATTCACAATTCACTGATTTATTTCCTTTCAACAAAGAAGAAAGAGCTTTGTACCTAATTCACAAAATTCGCGGTATGTGAAAACATTGTTACATATAATCTACTATAGGCCTATATCGCGTCATTGGTAGTAATGACGCAAAGATAAGAATCAAGCATCTGAAATTGGTGATTTGTCATTCACGAATTCATAGCGTTCTGTTCTTGATAATCAATAATTTTGTATACCTTGCACGAAATTATAACGGTTTTACGCGTTGGTAACGGGTTCAAACCCGTTTTCAATATGATGTACAATTGCTCATTTGTCATTCACTTTAATTCATAGCATTCTTGATTTGGAAAATCAGGCTATAGAATCACTATTTTCTTGTATTAGCGCACTTTCTTTTAAACTTGTGATTTCCATTTTAAGAAATGAAATCAAAATTCACAATTCAATGTATTGTTTCATTTGAACAAAATAGATTTGCGATCAGATTGACAAAATTGGCGGGATTGCAGGAATATTTGACGGTTTTACGTTAGAAACGGTGTCAAACCCGTTTTCAATGTAATGTACGATTTCCCAGTAATGGATTTCTTAATTTTTTTGACCGAGTAACAAAGTAGAAAAAATTGACAGAACGAATCAAAGGTAATTTCTCTCCTTAAAGGCGCGAATTCACGAAGGTGGTACAAATGAAACCATGGTTTAAACCATGAACAAAAACCATAGAGCGCCAAGTGTCGCACGGAATATTTCGTTAAGAAATTATTGGTCATTTCGTCGACAAAATGACCGTTTCGTTAATGAAATTATCATTTTGTGGACGAAATGTTCATTTAGTTACAAAATGTTGTCATTTCGTTACAAAATAATCATTTCATCGACGAAATGACTGATTTCGTAACGAAATATTCCATGCGACAATTGGCGCTCCATGGTTTTTGTCTATAGTTTAAACCATGGTTTCATTTGTACCACCTTCGTGAATTCCTTGCCAAAGAGTCTGTACAGTATTTATTGAGGTGGGGATTCATGCTTTTTTACATTTCTAAGTGAGATAATGAGAAACCTCTTATTAGATGATATGAAAGAGCATGTGATTTCAAGGATTCAACGTTTATTTGATGAAAATCGGTTTTGAAAGGGCTGAATATCCAAAAAATTGATAATCATAAGACTACAGGCCACGTTTTTACTTAGGATCTCTTTGTTTCACCTTGTTTTTGGATATCTCGGCCCTTTCAAAACCGATTTTCATCAAATAAACTTTTGATACCCCTTAGAATTGCATGCTCTTTGACATCTCATAGAGTGATTTCTGAATATCTTGCTAAACGTTAAAAGCTAAAGCCTCACCTCGACCAGAACTGTCCTTTAAAGGAACACATCGAAAATGCTTACTCGATGTTTATGTCTTTTTCGTTATTACCGTCAAATATAAAATCTGCAGGAAATTCAGAGAAACTTTTATAAAACGCTAATTCCATTTCATTACTGTTATATCAAACTCCCTTACGCAAGTATGGAAATTACATGTTTCTAAAGAAAAAGCGTTTAAAACTGTCAAATTGGGAAGAAATTCACCAACGGCAGATTGTACGAGTTGTGGTTATTATGATCTGAGTAGACTTCGTCAAAGTTACGCGCTCATTGGCATCTTTTTGCAATAAAACGTCAATCGTCACTTTTTTTAAATTTTGAATGGGAGTTTGCTTGAATGACCTGTAAGTAGGACAGTTCGATTTCGAATTGTTACGGCAATCTAAAGTACTTTGGAGAAGGTAACACAATTTCGTATATTAAGAATGTAGACTCATTACACGGAACTATATCGTTTTAAAACATAATCGTGGCCCAAACCTTCTATTTTGATCGAAATCTGTAGCAGTTTCTTTTAAACTTGTGAATTCCATTTTAAGAAATGAAATCAAAATTCACAATTAAATGTTTTGTTTCATTTCAACAAAATAGCTTTGCGATCAGATTGACAAAATTGGCGGGATTGTTACAAATCACTTACAATACATTGCGTCATTAGTAGTAATGACGCAAAGATGAGAAACCATAGGACACGCATTTAAAGATAGAGAAGAAAAAGGCATTTCATTCGTTCTATTTACTTTTAAATACTTTGGTACTTGTGACAAACTGCAATAGATTATCAATCATCTTACCTTGGTCATTTATCATTCATTTGCATTCATTACACACTCTTTTTTGAAAATTAATTATTTCGTTTACGTTGCACGAGGGTTTTCCGTTGGAAACGGTTTCAAACCCGTTTTCAATGTAATGCCCGATTTACCCAATAACGGATTTTTGTCATTTTGTCGAAAATTTCATTATGCGCTAATCCGATTTTATCACCGTTATAATACCGAGAGTCATTAAACAGACTAATTTCGTTCTAAAACATGATCGTGAACCAAAAATTGTCTTCGTTAATCTTGATTTGTAGAAAGACATGCTATAGAATCACTATTTTCTTGTATTCACGCAGTTTCTTTGAAACTTGTGAATTGCGTCATAAGAAATGAAAACAAAATTCACAATTCACTGATTTATTTCCTTTCAACAAAGAAGAAAGAGCTTTGTACCTAATTCACAAAATTCGCGGTGTGTGAAAACATTGTTACATATAATCTACTATAGGCCTATATCGCGTCATTGGTAGTAATGACGCAAAGATAAGAATCAAGCATCTGAAATTGGTCATTTGTCATTCACGAATTCATAGCGTTCTGTTCTTGATAATCAATAATTTTGTATACCTTGCACGAAATTATAACGGTTTTACGCGTTGGTAACGGGTTCAAACCCGTTTTCAATATGATGTACAATTGCTCATTTGTCATTCACTTTAATTCATAGCATTCTTGATTTGGAAAATCAGGCTATAGAATCACTATTTTCTTGTATTAGCGCACTCTCTTTTAAACTTGTGATTTCCATTTTAAGAAATGAAATCAAAATTCACAATTAAATGTTTTGTTTCATTTGAACAAAATAGATTTGCCATCAGATTGACAAAATTGACGGGATTGCAGGAATATTTGACGGTTTTACGTTAGAAACGGTGTCAAACCCGTTTTCAATGTAATGTACGATTTCCCAGTAATGGATTTCTTTTTTTTTTGACCGAGTAACAAAGCAGAAAAAATTGACAGAACGAATCAAAGGTAATTTCTCTCCTTAAAGGCCCGAATTCACGAAGGTGGTACAAATGAAACCATGGTTTAAACCATGGACAAAAACCATAGAGCGCCAAGTGTCGCACGGAATATTTCGTTAAGAAATTGGTCATTTCGTCGACAAAATGACCGTTTCGTTAACGAAATTATCATTTTGTGGACGAAATGTTCATTTAGTTAAAAAATGTTGTCATTTCGTTACAAAATAATCATTTCATCGACGAAATGACTGATTTCGTAACGAAATATTCCATGCGACAATTGGCGCTCCATGGTTTTTGTCTATAGTTTAAACCATGGTTTCATTTGTACCACCTTCGTGAATTCCTTGCCAAAGAGTCTGTACAGTATTTATTGAGGTGGGGATTCATGCTTTTTTACATTTCTAAGTGAGATAATGAGAAACCTCTTATTAGATGATATGAAAGAGCATGTGATTTCAAGGATTCAACGTTTATTTGATGAAAATCGGTTTTGAAAGGGCTGAATATCCAAAAAATTGATAATCATAAGACTACAGGCCACGTTTTTACTTAGGATCTCTTTGTTTCACCTTGTTTTTGGATATCTCAGCCCTTTCAAAACCGATTTTCGTCAAATAAACTTTTGATACCCCTTAAAATTGCATGCTCTTTGACATCTCATAGAGTGATTTCTGAATATCTTGCTAAACGTTAAAAGCTAAAGCCTCACCTCGACCAGAACTGTCCGTTAAAGGAACACATCGAAAATGCTTGCTCGATGTTTATGTCTTTTTCGTTATTACCGTCAAATATAAAATCTGCAGGAAATTCAGAGAAACTTTTATAAAACGCTAATTAAATTTCATTACTGTTATATCAAACTCCCTTACGCAAGTATGGAAATTACAAGTTTCTAAAGAAAAAGCGTTTAAAACTGTCAAGTTGGGAAGAAATTCACCAACGGAAGATTGTACGAGTTGTGGTTATTATGATCTGAGTAGACTTCGTCACCGTTGCGCGCTTATTGGCATCTTTTTGCAATAAAACGTCAATCGTCACTTTTTTTATAATTTTGAATGGGAGTTTGCTTGAATGACCTGTAAGTAGGACAGTTCGATTTCCAATTGTTACGGCAATCTAAAGTACTTTGGAGAAGGTAACACAATTTCGTATATTAAGAATGTAGACTCATTACACGGAACTATATCGTTTTAAAACATAATCGTGGCCCAAACCTTCTATTTTGATCGAAATCTGTAGCAGTTTCTTTTAAACTTGTGAATTCCATTTTAAGAAATGAAGTCAAAATTCACAATTAAATGTTTTGTTTCATTTCAACAAAATAGCTTTGCGATCAGATTGAGAAAATTGGCGTTATTGTTACAAATCACTACAATACATTGCGTCATTAGTAGTAATGACGCAAAGATGAGAAACCATAGGACACGCAATTAAAGATTGAGAAGAAAAAAAGGCATTTCATTCGTTCTATTTACTTTTAAATACTTTGGTACTTGTGACAAACTGCTATAGATTATCAAGCATCTTATCTTGGTCATTTATCATTCATTTGCATTCATTACACACTCTTTTTTGAAAATTAATTATTTCGTTTACGTTGCACGAGGGTTTTCCGTTGGAAACGGTTTCAAACCCGTTTTCAATGTAATGCCCGATTTACCCAATAACGGATTTTTGTTATTTTGTCGAAAATTTCATTATGCGCTAATCCGATTTTATCACCGTTATAATACCGAGAGTCATTAAACAGACTAATCTCGTTCTAAAACATGATCGTGAACCAAATATTGTCTTCGTTAATCTTGATTTGTAGAAAGACATGCTATAGAATCACTATTTTCTTGTATTCACGCAGTTTCTTTGAAACTTGTAAATTGCGTCATAAGAACAAGAATGTAGACTCATTACACGGAACTATATCGTTTTAAAACATAATCGTGGCCCAAACCTTCTATTTTGATCGAAATCTGTAGCAGTTTCTTTTAAACTTGTGAATTCCATTTTAAGAAATGAAATCAAAATTCACAACTAAATGTTTTGTTTCATTTCAACAAAATAGCTTTGCGATCAGATTGACAAAATTGGCGGGATTGTTACAAATCACTACAAAACATTGCGTCATTAGAAGTAATGACGCAAAGATGAGAAACCATAGGACACGCAATTAAAGATAGAGAAGAAAAAAGGCATTTCATTCGTTCTATTTACTTTTAAATACTTTGGTACTTGTGACAAACTGCAATAGATTATCAAACATCTTATCTTGGTCATTTATCATTCATTTGCATTCATTACACACTCTTTTTTGAAAATTAATTATTTCGTTTACGTTGCACGAGGGTTTTCCGTTGGAAACGGTTTCAAACCCGTTTTCAATGTAATGCCCGATTTACCCAATAACGGATTTTTGTCATTTTGTCGAAAATTTCATTATGCGCTAATCCGATTTTATCACCGTTATAACACCGAGAGTCATTAAACAGACTAATTTCGTTCTAAAACATGATCGTGAACCAAAAATTGTCTTCGTTAATCTTGATTTGTAGAAAGACATGCTATAGAATCACTATTTTCTTGGATTCACGCAGTTTCATTGAAACTTGTGAATTGCGTCATAAGAAATGAAAACAAAATTCACAATTCACTGATTTATTTCCTTTCAACAAAGAAGAAAGAGCTTTGTACCTAATTCACAAAATTCGCGGTATGTGAAAACATTGTTACATATAATCTACTATAGGCCTATATCGCGTCATTGGTAGTAATGACGCAAAGATAAGAATCAAGCATCTGAAATTGGTGATTTGTCATTCACGAATTCATAGCGTTCTGTTCTTGATAATCAATAATTTTGTATACCTTGCACGAAATTATAACGGTTTTACGCGTTGGTAACGGGTTCAAACCCGTTTTCAATATGATGTACAATTGCTCATTTGTCATTCACTTTAATTCATAGCATTCTTGATTTGGAAAATCAGGCTATAGAATCACTATTTTCTTGTATTAGCGCACTTTCTTTTAAACTTGTGATTTCCATTTTAAGAAATGAAATCAAAATTCACAATTCAATGTATTGTTTCATTTGAACAAAATAGATTTGCGATCAGATTGACAAAATTGGCGGGATTGCAGGAATATTTGACGGTTTTACGTTAGAAACGGTGTCAAACCCGTTTTCAATGTAATGTACGATTTCCCAGTAATGGATTTCTTAATTTTTTTGACCGAGTAACAAAGTAGAAAAAATTGACAGAACGAATCAAAGGTAATTTCTCTCCTTAAAGGCGCGAATTCACGAAGGTGGTACAAATGAAACCATGGTTTAAACCATGAACAAAAACCATAGAGCGCCAAGTGTCGCACGGAATATTTCGTTAAGAAATTATTGGTCATTTCGTCGACAAAATGACCGTTTCGTTAATGAAATTATCATTTTGTGGACGAAATGTTCATTTAGTTACAAAATGTTGTCATTTCGTTACAAAATAATCATTTCATCGACGAAATGACTGATTTCGTAACGAAATATTCCATGCGACAATTGGCGCTCCATGGTTTTTGTCTATAGTTTAAACCATGGTTTCATTTGTACCACCTTCGTGAATTCGGGCCAAAGAGTCTGTACAGTATTTATTGAGGTGGGGATTCATGCTTTTTTACATTTCTAAGTGAGATAATGAGAAACCTCTTATTAGATGATATGAAAGAGCATGTGATTTCAAGGATTCAACGTTTATTTGATGAAAATCGGTTTTGAAAGGGCTGAATATCCAAAAAATTGATAATCATAAGACTAACAGGCCACGTTTTTACTTAGGATCTCTATGTTTCACCTTGTTTTTGGATATCTCAGCCCTTTCAAAACCGATTTTCGTCAAATAAACTTTTGATACCCCTTAAAATTGCATGCTCTTTGACATCTCATAGAGTGATTTCTGAATATCTTGCTAAACGTTAAAAGCTAAAGCCTCACCTCGACCAGAACTGTCCCTTAAAGGAACACATCGAAAATGCTTGCTCGATGTTTATGTCTTTTTCGTTATTACCGTCAAATATAAAATCTGCAGGAACTTCAGAGAAACTTTTATAAAACGCTAATTCCATTTCATTACTGTTATATCAAACTCCCTTACGCAAGTATGGAAATTACATGTTTCTAAAGAAAAAGCGTTTAAAACTGTCAAATTGGGAAGAAATTCACCAACGGCAGATTGTACGAGTTGTGGTTATTATGATCTGAGTAGACTTCGTCAAAGTTACGCGCTCATTGGCATCTTTTTGCAATAAAACGTCAATCGTCACTTTTGCTTAAATTTTGAATGGGAGTTTGCTTGAATGACCTGTAAGTAGGACAGTTCGATTTCGAATTGTTACGGCAATCTAAAGTACTTTGGAGAAGGTAACACAATTTCGTATATTAAGAATGTAGACTCATTACACGGAACTATATCGTTTTAAAACATAATCGTGGCCCAAACCTTCTATTTTGATCGAAATCTGTAGCAGTTTCTTTTAAACTTGTGAATTCCATTTTAAGAAATGAAATCAAAATTCACAATTAAATGTTTTGTTTCATTTCAACAAAATAGCTTTGCGATCAGATTGACAAAATTGGCGGGATTGTTACAAATCACTTACAATACATTGCGTCATTAGTAGTAATGACGCAAAGATGAGAAACCATAGGACACGCATTTAAAGATAGAGAAGAAAAAGGCATTTCATTCGTTCTATTTACTTTTAAATACTTTGGTACTTGTGACAAACTGCAATAGATTATCAATCATCTTACCTTGGTCATTTATCATTCATTTGCATTCATTACACACTCTTTTTTGAAAATTAATTATTTCGTTTACGTTGCACGAGGGTTTTCCGTTGGTAACGGGTTCAAACCCGTTTTCAATATGATGTACAATTGCTCATTTGTCATTCACTTTAATTCATAGCATTCTTGATTTGGAAAATGAGGCTATAGAATCACTATTTTCTTGTATTTAGCGCACTTTCTTTTAAACTTGTGATTTCCATTTTAAGAAATGAAATCAAAATTCACAATTAAATGTTTTGTTTCATGTGAACAAAATAGATTTGCGATCAGATTGACAAAATTGGCGGGATTGCAGGAATATTTGACGGTTTTACGTTAGAAACGGTGTCAAACCCGTTTTCAATGTAATGTACGATTTCCCAGTAATGGATTTCTTATTTTTTTTGACCGAGTAACAAAGTAGAAAAAATTGACAGAACGAATCAAAGGTAATTTCTCTCCTTAAAGGCACGAATTCACGAAGGTGGTACAAATGAAACCATGGTTTAAACCATGAACAAAAACCATAGAGCGCCAAGTGTCGCACGGAATATTTCGTTAAGAAATTATTGGTCATTTCATCGACAAAATGACCGTTTCGTTAACGAAATTATCATTTTGTGGACGAAATGTTCATTTAGTTACAAAATGTTGTCATTTCGTTACAAAATAATAATTTCATCGACGAAATGACTGATTTCGTAACGAAATATTCCATGCGACAATTGGCGCTCCATGGTTTTTGTCTATAGTTAAACCATGGTTTCATTTGTACCACCTTCGTGAATTCGGGCCAAAGAGTCTGTACAGTATTTATTGAGGTGGGATTCATGCTTTTTTACATTTCTAAGTGAGATAATGAGAAACCTCTTATTAGATGATATGAAAGAGCATGTGATTTCAAGGATTCAACGTTTATTTGATGAAAATCGGTTTTGAAAGGGCTGAATATCCAAAAAATTGATAATCATAAGACTACAGGCCACGTTTTTACATAGGATCTCTTTGTTTCACCTTGTTTTTGGATATCTCAGCCCTTTCAAAACCGATTTTCATCAAATAAACTTTTGATACCCCTTAGAATTGCATGCTCTTTGATATCTCATAGAGTGATTTCTGAATATCTTGCTAAACGTTAAAAGCTAAAGCCTCACCTCGACCAGAATTGTCCCTTAAAGGAACACATCGAAAATGCTTGCTCGATGTTGATGTCTTTTTCGTTATTACCGTCAAATATAAAATCTGCAGGAAATTCAGAGAAACTTTTATAAAACGCTAATTCCATTTCATTACTGTTATATCAAACTCCCTTACGCAAGTATGGAAATTACATGTTTCTAAAGAAAAAGCGTTTAAAACTGTCAAATTGGGAAGAAATTCAACAACGGCAGATTGTACGAGTTGTGGTTATTATGATCTGAGTAGACTTCGTCAAAGTTGCGCGCTTATTGGCATCTTTTTGCAATAAAACTTCAATCGTCACTTTTTTTATAATTTTGAATGGGAGTTTGCTTGAATGACCTGTAAGTAGGACAGTTCGATTTCGAATTGTTACGGCAATCTAAAGTACTTTGGAGAAGGTAACACAATTTCGTATATTAAGAATGTAGACTCATTACACGGAACTATATCGTTTTAAAACATAATCGTGGCCCAAACCTTCTATTTTGATCGAAATCTGTAGCAGTTTCTTTTAAACTTGTGAATTCCATTTTAAGAAATGAAATCAAAATTCACAATTAAATGTTTTGTTTCATTTCAACAAAATAGCTTTGCGATCAGATTGACAAAATTGGCGGGATTGTTACAAATCACTACAAAACATTGCGTCATTAGAAGTAATGACGCAAAGATGAGAAACCATAGGACACGCAATTAAAGATAGAGAAGAAAAAAGGCATTTCATTCGTTCTATTTACTTTTAAATACTTTGGTACTTGTGACAAACTGCAATAGATTATCAAACATCTTATCTTGGTCATTTATCATTCATTTGCATTCATTACACACTCTTTTTTGAAAATTAATTATTTCGTTTACGTTGCACGAGGGTTTTCCGTTGGAAACGGTTTCAAACCCGTTTTCAATGTAATGCCCGATTTACCCAATAACGGATTTTTGTCATTTTGTCGAAAATTTCATTATGCGCTAATCCGATTTTATCACCGTTATAACACCGAGAGTCATTAAACAGACTAATTTCGTTCTAAAACATGATCGTGACCCAAAAATTGTGTTCGTTAATCTTGATTTGTAGAAAGACATGCTATAGAATTACTATTTTCTTGGATTTACGCAGTTTCATTGAAACTTGTGAATTGCGTCATTAGAAATGAAATCAAAATTCACAATTCACTGATTTATTTCCTTTCAACAAAGAAGAAAGAGCTTTGTACCTAATTCACAAAATTCGCGGTGTGTGAAAACATTGTTACATATAATCTACTATAGGCCTATATCGCGTCATTGGTAGTAATGACGCAAAGATAAGAATCAAGCATCTGAAATTGGTGATTTGTCATTCACGAATTCATAGCGTTCTGTTCTTGATAATCAATAATTTTGTATACCTTGCACGAAATTATAACGGTTTTACGCGTTGGTAATGGGTTCAAACCCGTTTTCAATATGATGTACAATTGCTCATTTGTCATTCACTTTAATTCATAGCATTCTTGATTTGGAAAATCAGGCTATAGAATCACTATTTTCTTGTATTAGCGCACTTTCTTTTAAACTTGTGATTTCCATTTTAAGAAATGAAATCAAAATTCACAATTAAATGTATTGTTTCATTTGAAGAAAATATATTTGCGATCAGATTGACAAAATTGGCGGGATTGCAGGAATATTTGACGGTTTTACGTTAGAAACGGTGTCAAACCCGTTTTCAATGTAATGTACGATTTCCCAGTAATGGATTTCTTTTTTTTTCACCGAGTAACAAAGTAGAAAAAATTGACAGAACGAATCAAAGGTAATTTCTCTCATTAAAGGCCCGAATTCACGAAGGTGGTACAAATGAAACCATGGTTTAAACCATGGAAAAAAACCGTAGAGCGCCAAGTGTCGCAGGGAATATTTCGTTAAGAAATTATTGGTCATTTCGTCGACAAAATGACCGTTTCGTTAATGAAATTATCATTTTGTGGACGAAATGTTCATTTAGTTACAAAATGTTGTCATTTCGTTACAAAATAATCATTTCATCGACGAAATGACTGATTTCGTAACGAAATATTCCATGCGACAATTGGCGCTCCATGGTTTTTGTCTATAGTTTAAACCATGGTTTCATTTGTACCACCTTCGTGAATTCGGGCCAAAGAGTCTGTACAGTATTTATTGAGGTGGGGATTCATGCTTTTTTACATTTCTAAGTGAGATAATGAGAAACCTCTTATTAGATGATATGAAAGAGCATGTGATTTCAAGGATTCAACGTTTATTTGATGAAAATCGGTTTTGAAAGGGCTGAATATCCAAAAAATTGATAATCATAAGACTAACAGGCCACGTTTTTACTTAGGATCTCTATGTTTCACCTTGTTTTTGGATATCTCAGCCCTTTCAAAACCGATTTTCGTCAAATAAACTTTTGATACCCCTTAAAATTGCATGCTCTTTGACATCTCATAGAGTGATTTCTGAATATCTTGCTAAACGTTAAAAGCTAAAGCCTCACCTCGACCAGAATTGTCCCTTAAAGGAACACATCGAAAATGCTTGCTCGATGTTGATGTCTTTTTCGTTATTACCGTCAAATATAAAATCTGCAGGAACTTCAGAGAAACTTTTATAAAACGCTAATTCCATTTCATTACTGTTATATCAAACTCCCTTACGCAAGTATGGAAATTACATGTTTCTAAAGAAAAAGCGTTTAAAACTGTCAAATTGGGAAGAAATTCACCAACGGCAGATTGTACGAGTTGTGGTTATTATGATCTGAGTAGACTTCGTCAAAGTTGCGCGCTTATTGGCATCTTTTTGCAATAAAACGTCAATCGTCACTTTTGTTATAATTTTGAATGGGAGTTTGCTTGAATGACCTGTAAGTGGGACAGTTCGATTTCCAATTGTTACGGTAATCTAAAGTACTTTGGAGAAGGTAACACAATTTCGTATATTAAGAATGTAGACTCATTACACGGAACTATATCGTTTTAAAACATAATCGTGGCCCAAACCTTCTATTTTGATCGAAATCTGTAGCAGTTTCTTTTAAACTTGTGAATTCCATTTTAAGAAATGAAATCAAACTTCACAATTAAATGTTTTGTTTCATTTCAACAAAATAGCTTTGCGATCAGATTGACAAAATTGGCGGGATTGTTACAAATCACTACAAAACATTGCGTCATTAGTAGTAATGACGCAAAGATGAGAAACCATAGGACACGCAATTAAGGATAGAGAAGAAAAAAGGCATTTCATTCGTTCTATTTACTTTTAAATACTTTGGTACTTGTGACATACTGCAATAGATTATCAAGCATCTTATCTTGGTCATTTTTCATTCATTTGCATTCATTACACACTCTTTTTTGAAAATTAATTATTTCGTTTACGTTGCACGAGGGTTTTCCGTTGGAAACGGTTTCAAACCCGTTTTCAATGTAATGCCCGATTTACCCAATAACGGATTTTTGTCATTTTGTCGAAAATTTCATTATGCGCTAATTCGATTTTATCACCGTTATAATACCGAGAGTCATTAAACAGACTAATCTCGTTCTAAAACATGATCGTGAACCAAAAATTGTCTTCGTTAATCTTGATTTGTGAAAGACATGCTATAGAATCACTATTTTCTTGTATTCACGCAGTTTCTTTGAAACTTGTGAATTGCGTCATAAGAAATGAAAACAAAATTCACAATTCACTGATTTATTTCCTTTCAACAAAGAAGAAAGAGCTTTGTACTGTACCTAATTCACAAAATTCGCGGTGTGTGAAAACATTGTTACATATAATCTACTATAGGCCTATATCGTGTCATTGGTAGTAATGACGCAAAGATAAGAATCAAGCATCTGAAATTGGTGATTTGTCATTCACGAATTCATAGCGTTCTGTTCTTGATAATCAATAATTTTGTATACCTTGCACGAAATTATAACGGTTTTACGCGTTGGTAACGGGTTCAAACCCGTTTTCAATATGATGTACAATTGCTCATTTGTCATTCACTTTAATTCATAGCATTCTTGATTTGGAAAATCAGGCTATAGAATCACTATTTTCTTGTATTAGCGCACTTTCTTTTAAACTTGTGATTTCCATTTTAAGAAATGAAATCAAAATTCACAATTAAATGTATTGTTTCATTTGAAGAAAACAGATTTGCGTTCAGATTGACAAAATTGACGGGATTGCACGAATATTTGACGGTTTTACGTTAGAAACGGTGTCAAACCCGTTTTCAATGTAATGTACGATTTCCCAGTAATGGATTTCTTTTTTTTTGACCGAGTAACAAAGTAGAAAAAATTGACAGAACGAATCAAAGGTAATTTCTCTCCTTAAAGGCCCGAATTCACGAAGGTGGTACAAATGAAACCATGGCTTAAACAATGGACAAAAACCATAGAGCGCCAAGTGTCGCACGGAATATTTCGTTAAGAAATTGGTCATTTCGTCGACAAAATGACCGTTTCGTTAACGAAATTATCATTTTGTGAACGAAATGTTCATTTAGTTACAAAATGTTGTCATTTCGTTACAAAATAATCATTTCATCGACGAAATGACTGATTTCGTAACGAAATATTCCATGCGACAATTGGCGCTCCATGGTTTTTGTCTATAGTTTAAACCATGGTTTCATTTGTACCACCTTCGTGAATTCGGGCCAAAGAGTCTGTACAGTATTTATTGAGGTGGGGATTCATGCTTTTTTACATTTCTAAGTGAGATAATGAGAAACCTCTTATTAGATGATATGAAAGAGCATGTGATTTCAAGGATTCAACGTTTATTTGATGAAAATCGGTTTTGAAAGGGCTGAATATCCAAAAAATTGATAATCATAAGACTAACAGGCCACGTTTTTACTTAGGATCTCTATGTTTCACCTTGTTTTTGGATATCTCAGCCCTTTCAAAACCGATTTTCGTCAAATAAACTTTTGATACCCCTTAAAATTGCATGCTCTTTGACATCTCATAGAGTGATTTCTGAATATCTTGCTAAACGTTAAAAGCTAAAGCCTCACCTCGACCAGAATTGTCCCTTAAAGGAACACATCGAAAATGCTTGCTCGATGTTTATGTCTTTTTCGTTATTACCGTCAAATATAAAATCTGCAGGAACTTCAGAGAAACTTTTATAAAACGCTAATTCCATTTCATTACTGTTATATCAAACTCCCTTCTTTTAAACTTGTGAATTCCATTTTAAGAAATGAAATCAAAATTCACAATTAAATGTTTTGTTTCATTTCAACAAAATAGCTTTGCGATCAGATTGACAAAATTAGCGGGATTGTTACAACCTTGCGTCATTAGTAGTAATGACGCAAAGATGAGAAACCATAGGACACGCAATTAAAGATAGAGAAGAAAAAAGGCATTTCATTCGTTCTATTTACTTTTAAATACTTTGGTACCTCTGACAAACTGCAATAGATTATCAAGCATCTTATCTTGGTCATTTATCATTCATTTGCATTCATTACACACTCTTTTTTGAAAATTGATTATTTCGTTTACGTGGCACGAGGGTTTTCCGTTGGAAACGGTTTCAAACCCGTTTTCAATGTAATGCCCGATTTACCCAATAACGGATTTTTGTCATTTTGTCGAAAATTTCATTATGCGCTAATTCGATTTTATCACTGTTATAATACCGAGAGTCATTAAACAGACTAATTTCGTTCTAAAACATGATCGTGAACGAAAAATTGTCTTCGTTAATCTTGATTTGTAGAAAGATATGCTATAGAATCACTATTTTCTTGTATTCAGGCAGTTTCTTTGAAACTTGTGAATTGCGTCATAAGAAATGAAAACAAAATTCACAATTCACTGATTTATTTCCTTTCAACAAAGAAGAAAGAGCTTTGTACCTAATTTACAAAATTCGCGGTGTGTGAAAACATTGTTACATATAATCTACTATAGGCCTATATTGCATCATTGGTAGTAATGACCCAAATATAAGAATCAAGCATCTGAAATTGGTCATTTGTCATTTACGAATTCATAGCGTTCTGTTCTTGATAATCAATAATTTTGTATACCTTGCACGAAATTATAACGGTTTTACGCGTTGGTAACGGGTTCAAACCCGTCTTCAATATGATGTACAATTGCTCATTTGTCATTCACTTTAATTCATAGCATTCTTGATTTGGAAAATCAGGCTATAAAATCACTATTTTCTTGTATTTAGCGCACTTTCTTTTAAACGTGATTTCCATTTTAAGAAATGGAATCAAAATTCACAATTAAATGTTTTGTTTCATTTGAACAAAATAGATTTGCGATCAGATTGACAAAATTGGCGGGATTGCACGAATATTTGACGGTTTTACGTTAGAAACGGTGTCAAACCCGTTTTTAATGTAATGTACGATTTCCCAATAATGGATTTCTTTTTTTTTTGACCGAGTAACAAAGTAGAAAAATTGACAGAACGAATCAAAGGTAATTTCTCTCCTTAAAGGCCCGAATTCACGAAGGTGGTACAAATGAAACCATGGCTTAAACAATGGACAAAAACCATAGAGCGCCAAGTGTCGCACGGAATATTTCGTTAAGAAATTGGTCATTTCGTCGACAAAGTGACCGTTTCGTTAACGAAATTATCATTTTGTGAACGAAATGTTCATTTAGTTACAAAATGTTGTCATTTCGTTACAAAATAATCATTTCATCGACGAAATGACTGATTTCGTAACGAAATATTCCATGCGACAATTGGCGCTCCATGGTTTTTGTCTATAATTTAAACCATGGTTTCATTTGTACCACCTTCGTGAATTCGGGCCAAAGAGTCTGTACAGTATTTATTGAGGTGGGGATTCATGCTTTTTTACATTTCTAAGTGAGATAATGAGAAACCTCTTATTAGATGATATGAAAGAGCATGTGATTTCAAGGATTCAACGTTTATTTGATGAAAATCGGTTTTGAAAGGGCTGAATATCCAAAAAATTGATAATCATAAGACTAACAGGCCACGTTTTTACTTAGGATCTCTATGTTTCACCTTGTTTTTGGATATCTCAGCCCTTTCAAAACCGATTTTCGTCAAATAAACTTTTGATACCCCTTAAAATTGCATGCTCTTTGACATCTCATAGAGTGATTTCTGAATATCTTGCTAAACGTTAAAAGCTAAAGCCTCACCTCGACCAGAATTGTCCCTTAAAGGAACACATCGAAAATGCTTGCTCGATGTTTATGTCTTTTTCGTTATTACCGTCAAATATAAAATCTGCAGGAAATTCAGAGAAACTTTTATAAAACGCTAATTCCATTTCATTACTGTTATATCAAACTCCCTTCTTTTAAACTTGTGAATTCCATTTTAAGAAATGAAATCAAAATTCACAATTAAATGTTTTGTTTCATTTCAACAAAATAGCTTTGCGATCAGATTGACAAAATTAGCGGGATTGTTACAACCTTGCGTCATTAGTAGTAATGACGCAAAGATGAGAAACCATAGGACACGCAATTAAAGATAGAGAAGAAAAAAGGCATTTCATTCGTTCTATTTACTTTTAAATACTTTGGTACCTCTGACAAACTGCAATAGATTATCAAGCATCTTATCTTGGTCATTTATCATTCATTTGCATTCATTACACACTCTTTTTTGAAAATTAATTATTTCGTTTACGTTGCACGAGGGTTTTCCGTTGGAAACGGTTTCAAACCCGTTTTCAATGTAATGCCCGATTTACCCAATAACGGATTTTTGTCATTTTGTCGAAAATTTCATTATGCGCTAATTCGATTTTATCACCGTTATAATACCGAGAGTCATTAAACAGACTAATTTCGTTCTAAAACATGATCGTGAACCAAAAATTGTCTTCGTTAATCTTGATTTGTAGAAAGATATGCTATAGAATCACTATTTTCTTGTATTCAGGCAGTTTCTTTGAAACTTGTGAATTGCGTCATAAGAAATGAAAACAAAATTCACAATTCACTGATTTATTTCCTTTCAACAAAGAAGAAAGAGCTTTGTACCTAATTTACAAAATTCGCGGTGTGTGAAAACATTGTTACATATAATCTACTATAGGCCTATATTGCATCATTGGTAGTAATGAAACAAATATAAGAATCAAGCATCTGAAATTGGTCATTTGTCATTTACGAATTCATAGCGTTCTGTTCTTGATAATCAATAATTTTGTATACCTTGCACGAAATTATAACGGTTTTACGCGTTGGTAACGGGTTCAAACCCGTCTTCAATATGATGTACAATTGCTCATTTGTCATTCACTTTAATTCATAGCAATTCTTGATTTGGAAAATCAGGCTATAGAATCACTATTTTCTTGTATTAGCGCACTCTCTTTTAAACTTGTGATTTCCATTTTAAGAAATGGAATCAAAATTCACAATTAAATGTATTGTTTCATTTGAACAAAATAGATTTGCGATCAGATTGACAAAATTGGCGGGATTGCAGCAATATTTGACCTTTTTACGTTAAAAACGGTGTCAAACCCGTTTTCAATGTAATGTACAATTTCCCAGTAATGGATTTCTTATTTTTTTTGACCGAGTAACAAAGTAGAAAAAATTGACAGAACGAATCAAAGGTAATTTCTCTCCTTAAAGGCCCGAATTCACGAAGGTGGTACAAATGAAACCATGGTTTAGACCATGAACAAAAACCATAGAGCGCCAAGTGTCGCACGGAATATTTCGTTAAGAAATTATTGGTCATTTCATCGACAAAATGACCGTTTCGTTAACGAAATTATCATTTTGTGGACGAAATGTTCAGTTAGTTACAAAATGTTGTCATTTCGTTACAAAATAATCATTTCATCGACGAAATGACTGATTTCGTAACGAAATATTCCATGCGACAATTGGCGCTCCATGGTTTTTGTCTATAGTTAAACCATGGTTTCATTTGTACCACCTTCGTGAATTCGGGCCAAAGAGTCTGTACAGTATTTATTGAGGTGGGATTCATGCTTTTTTACATTTCTAAGTGAGATAATGAGAAACCTCTTATTAGATGATATGAAAGAGCATGTGATTTCAAGGATTCAACGTTTATTTGATGAAAATCGGTTTTGAAAGGGCTGAATATCCAAAAAAGTGATAATCATAAGACTACAGGCCACGTTTTTACTTAGGATCTCTTTGTTTCACCTTGTTTTTGGATATCTCAGCCCTTTCAAAACCGATTTTCATCAAATAAACTTTTGATACCCCTTAGAATTGCATGCTCTTTGATATCTCATAGAGTGATTTCTGAATATCTTGCTAAACGTTAAAAGCTAAAGCCTCACCTCGACCAGAATTGTCCCTTAAAGGAACACATCGAAAATGCTTGCTCGATGTTTATGTCTTTTTCGTTATTACCGTCAAATATAAAATCTGCAGGAAATTCAGAGAAACTTTTATAAAACGCTAATTCCATTTCATTACTGTTATATCAAACTCCCTTACGCAAGTATGGAAATTACAAGTTTCTAAAGAAAAAGCGTTTAAAACTGTCAAATTGGGAAGAAATTCACCAACGGCAGATTGTACGAGTTGTGGTTATTATGATCTGAGTAGACTTCGTCAAAGTTGCGCGCTTATTGGCATCTTTTTGCAATAAAACGTCAATCGTCACTTTTTTTATAATTTTGAATGGGAGTTTGCTTGAATGACCTGTAAGTAGGACAGTTCGATTTCCAATTGTTACGGCAATCTAAAGTACTTTGGAGAAGGTAACACAATTTCGTATATTAAGAATGTAGACTCATTACACGGAACTATATCGTTTTAAAACATAATCGTGGCCCAAACCTTCTATTTTGATCGAAATCTGTAGCAGTTTCTTTTAAACTTGTGAATTCCATTTTAAGAAATGAAATCAAAATTCACAATTAAATGTTTTGTTTCATTTCAACAAAATAGCTTTGCGATCAGATTGACAAAATTGGCGGGATTGTTACAAATCACTACAAAACATTGCGTCATTAGTAGTAATGACGCAAAGATGAGAAACCATAGGACACGCAATTAAGGATAGAGAAGAAAAAAGGCATTTCATTCGTTCTATTTACTTTTAAATACTTTGGTACTTGTGACAAACTGCAATAGATTATCAAGCATCTTATCTTGGTCATTTATCATTCATTTGCATTCATTACACACTCTTTTTTGAAAATTAATTATTTCGTTTACGTTGCACGAGGGTTTTCCGTTGGAAACGGTTTCAAACCCGTTTTCAATGTAATGCCCGATTTACCCAATAACGGATTTTTGTCATTTTGTCGAAAATTTCATTATGCGCTAATTCGATTTTATCACCGTTATAATACCGAGAGTCATTAAACAGACTAATCTAAAACATGATCGTGATCTAAAACATGATCGTGAACCAAAAATTGTCTTCGTTAATCTTGATTTGTGAAAGATATGCTATAGAATCACTATTTTCTTGTATTCACGCAGTTTCTTTGAAACTTGTGAATTGCGTCATAAGAAATGAAAACAAAATTCACAATTCACTGATTTATTTCCTTTCAACAAAGAAGAAAGAGCTTTGTACCTAATTCACAAAATTCGCGGTGTGTGAAAACATTGTTACATATAATCTACTATAGGCCTATATCGCGTCATTGGTAGTAATGACGCAAAGATAAGAATCAAGCATCTGAAATTGGTGATTTGTCATTCACGAATTCATAGCGTTCTGTTCTTGATAATCAATAATTTTGTATACCTTGCACGAAATTATAACGGTTTTACGCGTTGGTAACGGGTTCAAACCCGTTTTCAATATGATGTACAATTGCTCATTTGTCATTCACTTTAATTCATAGCATTCTTGATTTGGAAAATCAGGCTATAGAATCACTATTTTCTTGTATTAGCGCACTTTCTTTTAAACTTGTGATTTCCATTTTAAGAAATGAAATCAAAATTCACAATTAAATGTTTTGTTTCATTTGAACAAAATAGATTTGCCATCAGATTGACAAAATTGGCGGGATTGCACGAATATTTGACGGTTTTACGTTAGAAACGGTGTCAAACCCGTTTTCAATGTAATGTACGATTTCCCAGTAATGGATTTCTTTTTTTTTGACCGAGTAACAAAGTAGAAAAAATTGACAGAACGAATCAAAGGAATTTTCTCTCCTTAAAGGCCCGAATTCACGAAGGTGGTACAAATGAAACCATGGTTTAAACCACGGACAAAAACCATGGAGCGCCAAGTGTCGCACGGAATATTTCGTTAAGAAATTGGTCATTTCGTCGACAAAATGACCGTTTCGTTAACGAAATTATCATTTTGTGGACGAAATGTTCAGTTAGTTACAAAATGTTGTCATTTCGTTACAAAATAATCATTTCATCGACGAAATGACTGATTTCGTAACGAAATATTCCATGCGACAATTGGCGCTCCATGGTTTTTGTCTATAGTTTAAACCATGGTTTCATTTGTACCACCTTCGTGAATTCGGGCCAAAGAGTCTGTACAGTACTCATTGAGGTGGGGATTCATGCTTTTTTACATTTCTAAGTGAGATAATGAGAAACCTCTTATTAGATGATATGAAAGAGCATGTAATTTCAAGGATTCAACGTTTATTTGATGAAAATCGGTTTTGAAAGGGCTGAGATATCCAAAAAAAGGTGATAATCATAAGACTACAGGCCACGTTTTTACTTAGGATCTCTTTGTTTCACCTTGTTTTTGGATATCTCGGCCCTTTCAAAACCGATTTTCATCAAATAAACTTTTGATACCCCTTAGAATTGCATGCTCTTTGACATCTCATAGAGTGATTTCTGAATATCTTGCTAAACGTTAAAAGCTAAAGCCTCACCTCGACCAGAACTGTCCTTTAAAGGAACACATCGAAAATGCTTGCTCGATGTTTATGTCTTTTTCGTTATTACCGTCAAATATAAAATCTGCAGGAAATTCAGAGAAACTTTTATAAAACGCTAATTCCATTTCATTACTGTTATATCAAACTCCCTTACGCAAGTATGGAAATTACATGTTTCTAAAGAAAAAGCGTTTAAAACTGTCAAATTGGGAAGAAATTCACCAACGGCAGATTGTACGAGTTGTGGTTATTATGATCTGAGTAGACTTCGTCAAAGTTACGCGCTCATTGGCATCTTTTTGCAATAAAACGTCAATCGTCACTTTTTTTAAATTTTGAATGGGAGTTTGCTTGAATGACCTGTAAGTAGGACAGTTCGATTTCGAATTGTTACGGCAATCTAAAGTACTTTGGAGAAGGTAACACAATTTCGTATATTAAGAATGTAGACTCATTACACGGAACTATATCGTTTTAAAACATAATCGTGGCCCAAACCTTCTATTTTGATCGAAATCTGTAGCAGTTTCTTTTAAACTTGTGAATTCCATTTTAAGAAATGAAATCAAAATTCACAATTAAATGTTTTGTTTCATTTCAACAAAATAGCTTTGCGATCAGATTGACAAAATTGGCGGGATTGTTACAAATCACTTACAATACATTGCGTCATTAGTAGTAATGACGCAAAGATGAGAAACCATAGGACACGCATTTAAAGATAGAGAAGAAAAAGGCATTTCATTCGTTCTATTTACTTTTAAATACTTTGGTACTTGTGACAAACTGCAATAGATTATCAATCATCTTACCTTGGTCATTTATCATTCATTTGCATTCATTACACACTCTTTTTTGAAAATTAATTATTTCGTTTACGTTGCACGAGGGTTTTCCGTTGGAAACGGTTTCAAACCCGTTTTCAATGTAATGCCCGATTTACCCAATAACGGATTTTTGTCATTTTGTCGAAAATTTCATTATGCGCTAATCCGATTTTATCACCGTTATAATACCGAGAGTCATTAAACAGACTAATTTCGTTCTAAAACATGATCGTGAACCAAAAATTGTCTTCGTTAATCTTGATTTGTAGAAAGACATGCTATAGAATCACTATTTTCTTGTATTCACGCAGTTTCTTTGAAACTTGTGAATTGCGTCATAAGAAATGAAAACAAAATTCACAATTCACTGATTTATTTCCTTTCAACAAAGAAGAAAGAGCTTTGTACCTAATTCACAAAATTCGCGGTGTGTGAAAACATTGTTACATATAATCTACTATAGGCCTATATCGCGTCATTGGTAGTAATGACGCAAAGATAAGAATCAAGCATCTGAAATTGGTCATTTGTCATTCACGAATTCATAGCGTTCTGTTCTTGATAATCAATAATTTTGTATACCTTGCACGAAATTATAACGGTTTTACGCGTTGGTAACGGGTTCAAACCCGTTTTCAATATGATGTACAATTGCTCATTTGTCATTCACTTTAATTCATAGCATTCTTGATTTGGAAAATCAGGCTATAGAATCACTATTTTCTTGTATTAGCGCACTTTCTTTTAAACTTGTGATTTCCATTTTAAGAAATGAAATCAAAATTCACAATTAAATGTTTTGTTTCATTTGAACAAAATAGATTTGCGATCAGATTGACAAAATTGGCGGGATTGCAGCAATATTTGACGGTTTTACGTTAGAAACGGTGTCAAACCCGTTTTCAATGTAATGTACGATTTCCCAGTAATGGATTTCTTTTTTTTTGACCGAGTAACAAAGTAGAAAAAATTGACAGAACGAATCAAAGGAATTTTCTCTCCTTAAAGGCCCGAATTCACGAAGGTGGTACAAATGAAACCATGGTTTAAACCACGGACAAAAACCATGGAGCGCCAAGTGTCGCACGGAATATTTCGTTAAGAAATTGGTCATTTCGTCGACAAAATGACCGTTTCGTTAACGAAATTATCATTTTGTGGACGAAATGTTCAGTTAGTTACAAAATGTTGTCATTTCGTTACAAAATAATCATTTCATCGACGAAATGACTGATTTCGTAACGAAATATTCCATGCGACAATTGGCGCTCCATGGTTTTTGTCTATAGTTTAAACCATGGTTTCATTTGTACCACCTTCGTGAATTCGGGCCAAAGAGTCTGTACAGTACTCATTGAGGTGGGGATTCATGCTTTTTTACATTTCTAAGTGAGATAATGAGAAACCTCTTATTAGATGATATGAAAGAGCATGTAATTTCAAGGATTCAACGTTTATTTGATGAAAATCGGTTTTGAAAGGGCTGAGATATCCAAAAAAAGGTGATAATCATAAGACTACAGGCCACGTTTTTACTTAGGATCTCTTTGTTTCACCTTGTTTTTGGATATCTCGGCCCTTTCAAAACCGATTTTCATCAAATAAACTTTTGATACCCCTTAGAATTGCATGCTCTTTGACATCTCATAGAGTGATTTCTGAATATCTTGCTAAACGTTAAAAGCTAAAGCCTCACCTCGACCAGAACTGTCCTTTAAAGGAACACATCGAAAATGCTTGCTCGATGTTTATGTCTTTTTCGTTATTACCGTCAAATGTAAAATCTGCAGGAAATTCAGAGAAACTTTTATAAAACGCTAATTCCATTTCATTACTGTTATATCAAACTCCCTTACGCAAGTATGGAAATTACATGTTTCTAAAGAAAAAGCGTTTAAAACTGTCAAATTGGGAAGAAATTCACCAACGGCAGATTGTACGAGTTGTGGTTATTATGATCTGAGTAGACTTCGTCAAAGTTACGCGCTCATTGGCATCTTTTTGCAATAAAACGTCAATCGTCACTTTTTTTAAATTTTGAATGGGAGTTTGCTTGAATGACCTGTAAGTAGGACAGTTCGATTTCGAATTGTTACGGCAATCTAAAGTACTTTGGAGAAGGTAACACAATTTCGTATATTAAGAATGTAGACTCATTACACGGAACTATATCGTTTTAAAACATAATCGTGGCCCAAACCTTCTATTTTGATCGAAATCTGTAGCAGTTTCTTTTAAACTTGTGAATTCCATTTTAAGAAATGAAATCAAAATTCACAATTAAATGTTTTGTTTCATTTCAACAAAATAGCTTTGCGATCAGATTGACAAAATTGGCGGGATTGTTACAAATCACTTACAATACATTGCGTCATTAGTAGTAATGACGCAAAGATGAGAAACCATAGGACACGCATTTAAAGATAGAGAAGAAAAAGGCATTTCATTCGTTCTATTTACTTTTAAATACTTTGGTACTTGTGACAAACTGCAATAGATTATCAATCATCTTACCTTGGTCATTTATCATTCATTTGCATTCATTACACACTCTTTTTTGAAAATTAATTATTTCGTTTACGTTGCACGAGGGTTTTCCGTTGGAAACGGTTTCAAACCCGTTTTCAATGTAATGCCCGATTTACCCAATAACGGATTTTTGTCATTTTGTCGAAAATTTCATTATGCGCTAATCCGATTTTATCACCGTTATAATACCGAGAGTCATTAAACAGACTAATTTCGTTCTAAAACATGATCGTGAACCAAAAATTGTCTTCGTTAATCTTGATTTGTAGAAAGACATGCTATAGAATCACTATTTTCTTGTATTCACGCAGTTTCTTTGAAACTTGTGAATTGCGTCATAAGAAATGAAAACAAAATTCACAATTCACTGATTTATTTCCTTTCAACAAAGAAGAAAGAGCTTTGTACCTAATTCACAAAATTCGCGGTGTGTGAAAACATTGTTACATATAATCTACTATAGGCCTATATCGCGTCATTGGTAGTAATGACGCAAAGATAAGAATCAAGCATCTGAAATTGGTCATTTGTCATTCACGAATTCATAGCGTTCTGTTCTTGATAATCAATAATTTTGTATACCTTGCACGAAATTATAACGGTTTTACGCGTTGGTAACGGGTTCAAACCCGTTTTCAATATGATGTACAATTGCTCATTTGTCATTCACTTTAATTCATAGCATTCTTGATTTGGAAAATCAGGCTATAGAATCACTATTTTCTTGTATTAGCGCACTTTCTTTTAAACTTGTGATTTCCATTTTAAGAAATGAAATCAAAATTCACAATTAAATGTTTTGTTTCATTTGAACAAAATAGATTTGCGATCAGATTGACAAAATTGGCGGGATTGCAGGAATATTTGACGGTTTTACGTTAGAAACGGTGTCAAACCCGTTTTCAATGTAATGTACGATTTCCCAGTAATGGATTTCTTTTTTTTTTGACCGAGTAACAAAGTAGAAAAAATTGACAGAACGAATCAAAGGAATTTTCTCTCCTTAAAGGCCCGAATTCACGAAGGTGGTACAAATGAAACCATGGTTTAAACCACGGACAAAAACCATGGAGCGCCAAGTGTCGCACGGAATATTTCGTTAAGAAATTGGTCATTTCGTCGACAAAATGACCGTTTCGTTAACGAAATTATCATTTTGTGGACGAAATGTTCAGTTAGTTACAAAATGTTGTCATTTCGTTACAAAATAATCATTTCATCGACGAAATGACTGATTTCGTAACGAAATATTCCATGCGACAATTGGCGCTCCATGGTTTTTGTCTATAGTTTAAACCATGGTTTCATTTGTACCACCTTCGTGAATTCGGGCCAAAGAGTCTGTACAGTACTCATTGAGGTGGGGATTCATGCTTTTTTACATTTCTAAGTGAGATAATGAGAAACCTCTTATTAGATGATATGAAAGAGCATGTAATTTCAAGGATTCAACGTTTATTTGATGAAAATCGGTTTTGAAAGGGCTGAGATATCCAAAAAAAGGTGATAATCATAAGACTACAGGCCACGTTTTTACTTAGGATCTCTTTGTTTCACCTTGTTTTTGGATATCTCGGCCCTTTCAAAACCGATTTTCATCAAATAAACTTTTGATACCCCTTAGAATTGCATGCTCTTTGACATCTCATAGAGTGATTTCTGAATATCTTGCTAAACGTTAAAAGCTAAAGCCTCACCTCGACCAGAACTGTCCTTTAAAGGAACACATCGAAAATGCTTACTCGATGTTTATGTCTTTTTCGTTATTACCGTCAAATATAAAATCTGCAGGAAATTCAGAGAAACTTTTATAAAACGCTAATTCCATTTCATTACTGTTATATCAAACTCCCTTACGCAAGTATGGAAATTACATGTTTCTAAAGAAAAAGCGTTTAAAACTGTCAAATTGGGAAGAAATTCACCAACGGCAGATTGTACGAGTTGTGGTTATTATGATCTGAGTAGACTTCGTCAAAGTTACGCGCTCATTGGCATCTTTTTGCAATAAAACGTCAATCGTCACTTTTTTTAAATTTTGAATGGGAGTTTGCTTGAATGACCTGTAAGTAGGACAGTTCGATTTCGAATTGTTACGGCAATCTAAAGTACTTTGGAGAAGGTAACACAATTTCGTATATTAAGAATGTAGACTCATTACACGGAACTATATCGTTTTAAAACATAATCGTGGCCCAAACCTTCTATTTTGATCGAAATCTGTAGCAGTTTCTTTTAAACTTGTGAATTCCATTTTAAGAAATGAAATCAAAATTCACAATTAAATGTTTTGTTTCATTTCAACAAAATAGCTTTGCGATCAGATTGACAAAATTGGCGGGATTGTTACAAATCACTTACAATACATTGCGTCATTAGTAGTAATGACGCAAAGATGAGAAACCATAGGACACGCATTTAAAGATAGAGAAGAAAAAGGCATTTCATTCGTTCTATTTACTTTTAAATACTTTGGTACTTGTGACAAACTGCAATAGATTATCAATCATCTTACCTTGGTCATTTATCATTCATTTGCATTCATTACACACTCTTTTTTGAAAATTAATTATTTCGTTTACGTTGCACGAGGGTTTTCCGTTGGAAACGGTTTCAAACCCGTTTTCAATGTAATGCCCGATTTACCCAATAACGGATTTTTGTCATTTTGTCGAAAATTTCATTATGCGCTAATCCGATTTTATCACCGTTATAATACCGAGAGTCATTAAACAGACTAATTTCGTTCTAAAACATGATCGTGAACCAAAAATTGTCTTCGTTAATCTTGATTTGTAGAAAGACATGCTATAGAATCACTATTTTCTTGTATTCACGCAGTTTCTTTGAAACTTGTGAATTGCGTCATAAGAAATGAAAACAAAATTCACAATTCACTGATTTATTTCCTTTCAACAAAGAAGAAAGAGCTTTGTACCTAATTCACAAAATTCGCGGTGTGTGAAAACATTGTTACATATAATCTACTATAGGCCTATATCGCGTCATTGGTAGTAATGACGCAAAGATAAGAATCAAGCATCTGAAATTGGTCATTTGTCATTCACGAATTCATAGCGTTCTGTTCTTGATAATCAATAATTTTGTATACCTTGCACGAAATTATAACGGTTTTACGCGTTGGTAACGGGTTCAAACCCGTTTTCAATATGATGTACAATTGCTCATTTGTCATTCACTTTAATTCATAGCATTCTTGATTTGGAAAATCAGGCTATAGAATCACTATTTTCTTGTATTAGCGCACTCTCTTTTAAACTTGTGATTTCCATTTTAAGAAATGAAATCAAAATTCACAATTAAATGTTTTGTTTCATTTGAACAAAATAGATTTGCCATCAGATTGACAAAATTGACGGGATTGCAGGAATATTTGACGGTTTTACGTTAGAAACGGTGTCAAACCCGTTTTCAATGTAATGTACGATTTCCCAGTAATGGATTTCTTTTTTTTTTGACCGAGTAACAAAGCAGAAAAAATTGACAGAACGAATCAAAGGTAATTTCTCTCCTTAAAGGCCCGAATTCACGAAGGTGGTACAAATGAAACCATGGTTTAAACCATGGACAAAAACCATAGAGCGCCAAGTGTCGCACGGAATATTTCGTTAAGAAATTGGTCATTTCGTCGACAAAATGACCGTTTCGTTAACGAAATTATCATTTTGTGGACGAAATGTTCATTTAGTTAAAAAATGTTGTCATTTCGTTACAAAATAATCATTTCATCGACGAAATGACTGATTTCGTAACGAAATATTCCATGCGACAATTGGCGCTCCATGGTTTTTGTCTATAGTTTAAACCATGGTTTCATTTGTACCACCTTCGTGAATTCCTTGCCAAAGAGTCTGTACAGTATTTATTGAGGTGGGGATTCATGCTTTTTTACATTTCTAAGTGAGATAATGAGAAACCTCTTATTAGATGATATGAAAGAGCATGTGATTTCAAGGATTCAACGTTTATTTGATGAAAATCGGTTTTGAAAGGGCTGAATATCCAAAAAATTGATAATCATAAGACTACAGGCCACGTTTTTACTTAGGATCTCTTTGTTTCACCTTGTTTTTGGATATCTCAGCCCTTTCAAAACCGATTTTCGTCAAATAAACTTTTGATACCCCTTAAAATTGCATGCTCTTTGACATCTCATAGAGTGATTTCTGAATATCTTGCTAAACGTTAAAAGCTAAAGCCTCACCTCGACCAGAACTGTCCGTTAAAGGAACACATCGAAAATGCTTGCTCGATGTTTATGTCTTTTTCGTTATTACCGTCAAATATAAAATCTGCAGGAAATTCAGAGAAACTTTTATAAAACGCTAATTAAATTTCATTACTGTTATATCAAACTCCCTTACGCAAGTATGGAAATTACAAGTTTCTAAAGAAAAAGCGTTTAAAACTGTCAAGTTGGGAAGAAATTCACCAACGGAAGATTGTACGAGTTGTGGTTATTATGATCTGAGTAGACTTCGTCACCGTTGCGCGCTTATTGGCATCTTTTTGCAATAAAACGTCAATCGTCACTTTTTTTATAATTTTGAATGGGAGTTTGCTTGAATGACCTGTAAGTAGGACAGTTCGATTTCCAATTGTTACGGCAATCTAAAGTACTTTGGAGAAGGTAACACAATTTCGTATATTAAGAATGTAGACTCATTACACGGAACTATATCGTTTTAAAACATAATCGTGGCCCAAACCTTCTATTTTGATCGAAATCTGTAGCAGTTTCTTTTAAACTTGTGAATTCCATTTTAAGAAATGAAGTCAAAATTCACAATTAAATGTTTTGTTTCATTTCAACAAAATAGCTTTGCGATCAGATTGAGAAAATTGGCGTTATTGTTACAAATCACTACAATACATTGCGTCATTAGTAGTAATGACGCAAAGATGAGAAACCATAGGACACGCAATTAAAGATTGAGAAGAAAAAAAGGCATTTCATTCGTTCTATTTACTTTTAAATACTTTGGTACTTGTGACAAACTGCTATAGATTATCAAGCATCTTATCTTGGTCATTTATCATTCATTTGCATTCATTACACACTCTTTTTTGAAAATTAATTATTTCGTTTACGTTGCACGAGGGTTTTCCGTTGGAAACGGTTTCAAACCCGTTTTCAATGTAATGCCCGATTTACCCAATAACGGATTTTTGTTATTTTGTCGAAAATTTCATTATGCGCTAATCCGATTTTATCACCGTTATAATACCGAGATTCATTAAACAGACTAATCTCGTTCTAAAACATGATCGTGAACCAAATATTGTCTTCGTTAATCTTGATTTGTAGAAAGACATGCTATAGAATCACTATTTTCTTGTATTCACGCAGTTTCTTTGAAACTTGTAAATTGCGTCATAAGAACAAGAATGTAGACTCATTACACGGAACTATATCGTTTTAAAACATAATCGTGGCCCAAACCTTCTATTTTGATCGAAATCTGTAGCAGTTTCTTTTAAACTTGTGAATTCCATTTTAAGAAATGAAATCAAAATTCACAACTAAATGTTTTGTTTCATTTCAACAAAATAGCTTTGCGATCAGATTGACAAAATTGGCGGGATTGTTACAAATCACTACAAAACATTGCGTCATTAGAAGTAATGACGCAAAGATGAGAAACCATAGGACACGCAATTAAAGATAGAGAAGAAAAAAGGCATTTCATTCGTTCTATTTACTTTTAAATACTTTGGTACTTGTGACAAACTGCAATAGATTATCAAACATCTTATCTTGGTCATTTATCATTCATTTGCATTCATTACACACTCTTTTTTGAAAATTAATTATTTCGTTTACGTTGCACGAGGGTTTTCCGTTGGAAACGGTTTCAAACCCGTTTTCAATGTAATGCCCGATTTACCCAATAACGGATTTTTGTCATTTTGTCGAAAATTTCATTATGCGCTAATCCGATTTTATCACCGTTATAACACCGAGAGTCATTAAACAGACTAATTTCGTTCTAAAACATGATCGTGAACCAAAAATTGTCTTCGTTAATCTTGATTTGTAGAAAGACATGCTATAGAATCACTATTTTCTTGGATTCACGCAGTTTCATTGAAACTTGTGAATTGCGTCATAAGAAATGAAAACAAAATTCACAATTCACTGATTTATTTCCTTTCAACAAAGAAGAAAGAGCTTTGTACCTAATTCACAAAATTCGCGGTATGTGAAAACATTGTTACATATAATCTACTATAGGCCTATATCGCGTCATTGGTAGTAATGACGCAAAGATAAGAATCAAGCATCTGAAATTGGTGATTTGTCATTCACGAATTCATAGCGTTCTGTTCTTGATAATCAATAATGTTGTATACCTTGCACGAAATTATAACGGTTTTACGCGTTGGTAACGGGTTCAAACCCGTTTTCAATATGATGTACAATTGCTCATTTGTCATTCACTTTAATTCATAGCATTCTTGATTTGGAAAATCAGGCTATAGAATCACTATTTTCTTGTATTAGCGCACTTTCTTTTAAACTTGTGATTTCCATTTTAAGAAATGAAATCAAAATTCACAATTCAATGTATTGTTTCATTTGAACAAAATAGATTTGCGATCAGATTGACAAAATTGGCGGGATTGCAGGAATATTTGACGGTTTTACGTTAGAAACGGTGTCAAACCCGTTTTCAATGTAATGTACGATTTCCCAGTAATGGATTTCTTAATTTTTTTGACCGAGTAACAAAGTAGAAAAAATTGACAGAACGAATCAAAGGTAATTTCTCTCCTTAAAGGCGCGAATTCACGAAGGTGGTACAAATGAAACCATGGTTTAAACCATGAACAAAAACCATAGAGCGCCAAGTGTCGCACGGAATATTTCGTTAAGAAATTATTGGTCATTTCGTCGACAAAATGACCGTTTCGTTAATGAAATTATCATTTTGTGGACGAAATGTTCATTTAGTTACAAAATGTTGTCATTTCGTTACAAAATAATCATTTCATCGACGAAATGACTGATTTCGTAACGAAATATTCCATGCGACAATTGGCGCTCCATGGTTTTTGTCTATAGTTTAAACCATGGTTTCATTTGTACCACCTTCGTGAATTCCTTGCCAAAGAGTCTGTACAGTATTCATTGAGGTGGGGATTCATGCTTTTTTACATTTCTAAGTGAGATAATGAGAAACCTCTTATTAGATGATATGAAAGAGCATGTAATTTCAAGGATTCAACGTTTATTTGATGAAAATCGGTTTTGAAAGGGCTGAGATATCCAAAAAATTGATAATCATAAGACTACAGGCCACGTTTTTACTTAGGATCTCTTTGTTTCACCTTGTTTTTGGATATCTCGGCCCTTTCAAAACCGATTTTCATCAAATAAACTTTTGATACCCCTTAGAATTGCATGCTCTTTGACATCTCATAGAGTGATTTCTGAATATCTTGCTAAACGTTAAAAGCTAAAGCCTCACCTCGACCAGAACTGTCCTTTAAAGGAACACATCGAAAATGCTTACTCGATGTTTATGTCTTTTTCGTTATTACCGTCAAATATAAAATCTGCAGGAAATTCAGAGAAACTTTTATAAAACGCTAATTCCATTTCATTACTGTTATATCAAACTCCCTTACGCAAGTATGGAAATTACATGTTTCTAAAGAAAAAGCGTTTAAAACTGTCAAATTGGGAAGAAATTCACCAACGGCAGATTGTACGAGTTGTGGTTATTATGATCTGAGTAGACTTCGTCAAAGTTACGCGCTCATTGGCATCTTTTTGCAATAAAACGTCAATCGTCACTTTTTTTAAATTTTGAATGGGAGTTTGCTTGAATGACCTGTAAGTAGGACAGTTCGATTTCGAATTGTTACGGCAATCTAAAGTACTTTGGAGAAGGTAACACAATTTCGTATATTAAGAATGTAGACTCATTACACGGAACTATATCGTTTTAAAACATAATCGTGGCCCAAACCTTCTATTTTGATCGAAATCTGTAGCAGTTTCTTTTAAACTTGTGAATTCCATTTTAAGAAATGAAATCAAAATTCACAATTAAATGTTTTGTTTCATTTCAACAAAATAGCTTTGCGATCAGATTGACAAAATTGGCGGGATTGTTACAAATCACTTACAATACATTGCGTCATTAGTAGTAATGACGCAAAGATGAGAAACCATAGGACACGCATTTAAAGATAGAGAAGAAAAAGGCATTTCATTCGTTCTATTTACTTTTAAATACTTTGGTACTTGTGACAAACTGCAATAGATTATCAATCATCTTACCTTGGTCATTTATCATTCATTTGCATTCATTACACACTCTTTTTTGAAAATTAATTATTTCGTTTACGTTGCACGAGGGTTTTCCGTTGGAAACGGTTTCAAACCCGTTTTCAATGTAATGCCCGATTTACCCAATAACGGATTTTTGTCATTTTGTCGAAAATTTCATTATGCGCTAATCCGATTTTATCACCGTTATAATACCGAGAGTCATTAAACAGACTAATTTCGTTCTAAAACATGATCGTGAACCAAAAATTGTCTTCGTTAATCTTGATTTGTAGAAAGACATGCTATAGAATCACTATTTTCTTGTATTCACGCAGTTTCTTTGAAACTTGTGAATTGCGTCATAAGAAATGAAAACAAAATTCACAATTCACTGATTTATTTCCTTTCAACAAAGAAGAAAGAGCTTTGTACCTAATTCACAAAATTCGCGGTGTGTGAAAACATTGTTACATATAATCTACTATAGGCCTATATCGCGTCATTGGTAGTAATGACGCAAAGATAAGAATCAAGCATCTGAAATTGGTCATTTGTCATTCACGAATTCATAGCGTTCTGTTCTTGATAATCAATAATTTTGTATACCTTGCACGAAATTATAACGGTTTTACGCGTTGGTAACGGGTTCAAACCCGTTTTCAATATGATGTACAATTGCTCATTTGTCATTCACTTTAATTCATAGCATTCTTGATTTGGAAAATCAGGCTATAGAATCACTATTTTCTTGTATTAGCGCACTCTCTTTTAAACTTGTGATTTCCATTTTAAGAAATGAAATCAAAATTCACAATTAAATGTTTTGTTTCATTTGAACAAAATAGATTTGCCATCAGATTGACAAAATTGACGGGATTGCAGGAATATTTGACGGTTTTACGTTAGAAACGGTGTCAAACCCGTTTTCAATGTAATGTACGATTTCCCAGTAATGGATTTCTTTTTTTTTTGACCGAGTAACAAAGCAGAAAAAATTGACAGAACGAATCAAAGGTAATTTCTCTCCTTAAAGGCCCGAATTCACGAAGGTGGTACAAATGAAACCATGGTTTAAACCATGGACAAAAACCATAGAGCGCCAAGTGTCGCACGGAATATTTCGTTAAGAAATTGGTCATTTCGTCGACAAAATGACCGTTTCGTTAACGAAATTATCATTTTGTGGACGAAATGTTCATTTAGTTAAAAAATGTTGTCATTTCGTTACAAAATAATCATTTCATCGACGAAATGACTGATTTCGTAACGAAATATTCCATGCGACAATTGGCGCTCCATGGTTTTTGTCTATAGTTTAAACCATGGTTTCATTTGTACCACCTTCGTGAATTCCTTGCCAAAGAGTCTGTACAGTATTTATTGAGGTGGGGATTCATGCTTTTTTACATTTCTAAGTGAGATAATGAGAAACCTCTTATTAGATGATATGAAAGAGCATGTGATTTCAAGGATTCAACGTTTATTTGATGAAAATCGGTTTTGAAAGGGCTGAATATCCAAAAAATTGATAATCATAAGACTACAGGCCACGTTTTTACTTAGGATCTCTTTGTTTCACCTTGTTTTTGGATATCTCAGCCCTTTCAAAACCGATTTTCGTCAAATAAACTTTTGATACCCCTTAAAATTGCATGCTCTTTGACATCTCATAGAGTGATTTCTGAATATCTTGCTAAACGTTAAAAGCTAAAGCCTCACCTCGACCAGAACTGTCCGTTAAAGGAACACATCGAAAATGCTTGCTCGATGTTTATGTCTTTTTCGTTATTACCGTCAAATATAAAATCTGCAGGAAATTCAGAGAAACTTTTATAAAACGCTAATTAAATTTCATTACTGTTATATCAAACTCCCTTACGCAAGTATGGAAATTACAAGTTTCTAAAGAAAAAGCGTTTAAAACTGTCAAGTTGGGAAGAAATTCACCAACGGAAGATTGTACGAGTTGTGGTTATTATGATCTGAGTAGACTTCGTCACCGTTGCGCGCTTATTGGCATCTTTTTGCAATAAAACGTCAATCGTCACTTTTTTTATAATTTTGAATGGGAGTTTGCTTGAATGACCTGTAAGTAGGACAGTTCGATTTCCAATTGTTACGGCAATCTAAAGTACTTTGGAGAAGGTAACACAATTTCGTATATTAAGAATGTAGACTCATTACACGGAACTATATCGTTTTAAAACATAATCGTGGCCCAAACCTTCTATTTTGATCGAAATCTGTAGCAGTTTCTTTTAAACTTGTGAATTCCATTTTAAGATATGAAGTCAAAATTCACAATTAAATGTTTTGTTTCATTTCAACAAAATAGCTTTGCGATCAGATTGAGAAAATTGGCGTTATTGTTACAAATCACTACAATACATTGCGTCATTAGTAGTAATGACGCAAAGATGAGAAACCATAGGACACGCAATTAAAGATTGAGAAGAAAAAAAGGCATTTCATTCGTTCTATTTACTTTTAAATACTTTGGTACTTGTGACAAACTGCTATAGATTATCAAGCATCTTATCTTGGTCATTTATCATTCATTTGCATTCATTACACACTCTTTTTTGAAAATTAATTATTTCGTTTACGTTGCACGAGGGTTTTCCGTTGGAAACGGTTTCAAACCCGTTTTCAATGTAATGCCCGATTTACCCAATAACGGATTTTTGTTATTTTGTCGAAAATTTCATTATGCGCTAATCCGATTTTATCACCGTTATAATACCGAGAGTCATTAAACAGACTAATCTCGTTCTAAAACATGATCGTGAACCAAATATTGTCTTCGTTAATCTTGATTTGTAGAAAGACATGCTATAGAATCACTATTTTCTTGTATTCACGCAGTTTCTTTGAAACTTGTAAATTGCGTCATAAGAACAAGAATGTAGACTCATTACACGGAACTATATCGTTTTAAAACATAATCGTGGCCCAAACCTTCTATTTTGATCGAAATCTGTAGCAGTTTCTTTTAAACTTGTGAATTCCATTTTAAGAAATGAAATCAAAATTCACAACTAAATGTTTTGTTTCATTTCAACAAAATAGCTTTGCGATCAGATTGACAAAATTGGCGGGATTGTTACAAATCACTACAAAACATTGCGTCATTAGAAGTAATGACGCAAAGATGAGAAACCATAGGACACGCAATTAAAGATAGAGAAGAAAAAAGGCATTTCATTCGTTCTATTTACTTTTAAATACTTTGGTACTTGTGACAAACTGCAATAGATTATCAAACATCTTATCTTGGTCATTTATCATTCATTTGCATTCATTACACACTCTTTTTTGAAAATTAATTATTTCGTTTACGTTGCACGAGGGTTTTCCGTTGGAAACGGTTTCAAACCCGTTTTCAATGTAATGCCCGATTTACCCAATAACGGATTTTTGTCATTTTGTCGAAAATTTCATTATGCGCTAATCCGATTTTATCACCGTTATAACACCGAGAGTCATTAAACAGACTAATTTCGTTCTAAAACATGATCGTGAACCAAAAATTGTCTTCGTTAATCTTGATTTGTAGAAAGACATGCTATAGAATCACTATTTTCTTGGATTCACGCAGTTTCATTGAAACTTGTGAATTGCGTCATAAGAAATGAAAACAAAATTCACAATTCACTGATTTATTTCCTTTCAACAAAGAAGAAAGAGCTTTGTACCTAATTCACAAAATTCGCGGTATGTGAAAACATTGTTACATATAATCTACTATAGGCCTATATCGCGTCATTGGTAGTAATGACGCAAAGATAAGAATCAAGCATCTGAAATTGGTGATTTGTCATTCACGAATTCATAGCGTTCTGTTCTTGATAATCAATAATTTTGTATACCTTGCACGAAATTATAACGGTTTTACGCGTTGGTAACGGGTTCAAACCCGTTTTCAATATGATGTACAATTGCTCATTTGTCATTCACTTTAATTCATAGCATTCTTGATTTGGAAAATCAGGCTATAGAATCACTATTTTCTTGTATTAGCGCACTTTCTTTTAAACTTGTGATTTCCATTTTAAGAAATGAAATCAAAATTCACAATTCAATGTATTGTTTCATTTGAACAAAATAGATTTGCGATCAGATTGACAAAATTGGCGGGATTGCAGGAATATTTGACGGTTTTACGTTAGAAACGGTGTCAAACCCGTTTTCAATGTAATGTACGATTTCCCAGTAATGGATTTCTTAATTTTTTTGACCGAGTAACAAAGTAGAAAAAATTGACAGAACGAATCAAAGGTAATTTCTCTCCTTAAAGGCGCGAATTCACGAAGGTGGTACAAATGAAACCATGGTTTAAACCATGAACAAAAACCATAGAGCGCCAAGTGTCGCACGGAATATTTCGTTAAGAAATTATTGGTCATTTCGTCGACAAAATGACCGTTTCGTTAATGAAATTATCATTTTGTGGACGAAATGTTCATTTAGTTACAAAATGTTGTCATTTCGTTACAAAATAATCATTTCATCGACGAAATGACTGATTTCGTAACGAAATATTCCATGCGACAATTGGCGCTCCATGGTTTTTGTCTATAGTTTAAACCATGGTTTCATTTGTACCACCTTCGTGAATTCGGGCCAAAGAGTCTGTACAGTATTTATTGAGGTGGGGATTCATGCTTTTTTACATTTCTAAGTGAGATAATGAGAAACCTCTTATTAGATGATATGAAAGAGCATGTGATTTCAAGGATTCAACGTTTATTTGATGAAAATCGGTTTTGAAAGGGCTGAATATCCAAAAAATTGATAATCATAAGACTAACAGGCCACGTTTTTACTTAGGATCTCTATGTTTCACCTTGTTTTTGGATATCTCAGCCCTTTCAAAACCGATTTTCGTCAAATAAACTTTTGATACCCCTTAAAATTGCATGCTCTTTGACATCTCATAGAGTGATTTCTGAATATCTTGCTAAACGTTAAAAGCTAAAGCCTCACCTCGACCAGAACTGTCCCTTAAAGGAACACATCGAAAATGCTTGCTCGATGTTTATGTCTTTTTCGTTATTACCGTCAAATATAAAATCTGCAGGAACTTCAGAGAAACTTTTATAAAACGCTAATTCCATTTCATTACTGTTATATCAAACTCCCTTACGCAAGTATGGAAATTACATGTTTCTAAAGAAAAAGCGTTTAAAACTGTCAAATTGGGAAGAAATTCACCAACGGCAGATTGTACGAGTTGTGGTTATTATGATCTGAGTAGACTTCGTCAAAGTTGCGCGCTTATTGGCATCTTTTTGCAATAAAACGTCAATCGTCACTTTTGTTATAATTTTGAATGGGAGTTTGCTTGAATGACCTGTAAGTGGGACAGTTCGATTTCCAATTGTTACGGTAATCTAAAGTACTTTGGAGAAGGTAACACAATTTCGTATATTAAGAATGTAGACTCATTACACGGAACTATATCGTTTTAAAACATAATCGTGGCCCAAACCTTCTATTTTGATCGAAATCTGTAGCAGTTTCTTTTAAACTTGTGAATTCCATTTTAAGAAATGAAATCAAACTTCACAATTAAATGTTTTGTTTCATTTCAACAAAATAGCTTTGCGATCAGATTGACAAAATTGGCGGGATTGTTACAAATCACTACAAAACATTGCGTCATTAGTAGTAATGACGCAAAGATGAGAAACCATAGGACACGCAATTAAGGATAGAGAAGAAAAAAGGCATTTCATTCGTTCTATTTACTTTTAAATACTTTGGTACTTGTGACAAACTGCAATAGATTATCAAGCATCTTATCTTGGTCATTTTTCATTCATTTGCATTCATTACACACTCTTTTTTGAAAATTGATTATTTCGTTTACGTTGCACGAGGGTTTTCCGTTGGAAACGGTTTCAAACCCGTTTTCAATGTAATGCCCGATTTACCCAATAACGGATTTTTGTCATTTTGTCGAAAATTTCATTATGCGCTAATTCGATTTTATCACCGTTATAATACCGAGAGTCATTAAACAGACTAATCTCGTTCTAAAACATGATCGTGAACCAAAAATTGTCTTCGTTAATCTTGATTTGTGAAAGACATGCTATAGAATCACTATTTTCTTGTATTCACGCAGTTTCTTTGAAACTTGTGAATTGCGTCATAAGAAATGAAAACAAAATTCACAATTCACTGATTTATTTCCTTTCAACAAAGAAGAAAGAGCTTTGTACTGTACCTAATTCACAAAATTCGCGGTGTGTGAAAACATTGTTACATATAATCTACTATAGGCCTATATCGTGTCATTGGTAGTAATGACGCAAAGATAAGAATCAAGCATCTGAAATTGGTCATTTGTCATTCACGAATTCATAGCGTTCTGTTCTTGATAATCAATAATTTTGTATACCTTGCACGAAATTATAACGGTTTTACGCGTTGGTAACGGGTTCAAACCCGTTTTCAATATGATGTACAATTGCTCATTTGTCATTCACTTTAATTCATAGCATTCTTGATTTGGAAAATCAGGCTATAGAATCACTATTTTCTTGTATTAGCGCACTTTCTTTTAAACTTGTGATTTCCATTTTAAGAAATGAAATCAAAATTCACAATTAAATGTATTGTTTCATTTGAAGAAAACAGATTTGCGTTCAGATTGACAAAATTGACGGGATTGCACGAATATTTGACGGTTTTACGTTAGAAACGGTGTCAAACCCGTTTTCAATGTAATGTACGATTTCCCAGTAATGGATTTCTTTTTTTTTGACCGAGTAACAAAGTAGAAAAAATTGACAGAACGAATCAAAGGTAATTTCTCTCCTTAAAGGCCCGAATTCACGAAGGTGGTACAAATGAAACCATGGCTTAAACAATGGACAAAAACCATAGAGCGCCAAGTGTCGCACGGAATATTTCGTTAAGAAATTGGTCATTTCGTCGACAAAATGACCGTTTCGTTAACGAAATTATCATTTTGTGAACGAAATGTTCATTTAGTTACAAAATGTTGTCATTTCGTTACAAAATAATCATTTCATCGACGAAATGACTGATTTCGTAACGAAATATTCCATGCGACAATTGGCGCTCCATGGTTTTTGTCTATAGTTTAAACCATGGTTTCATTTGTACCACCTTCGTGAATTCGGGCCAAAGAGTCTGTACAGTATTTATTGAGGTGGGGATTCATGCTTTTTTACATTTCTAAGTGAGATAATGAGAAACCTCTTATTAGATGATATGAAAGAGCATGTGATTTCAAGGATTCAACGTTTATTTGATGAAAATCGGTTTTGAAAGGGCTGAATATCCAAAAAATTGATAATCATAAGACTAACAGGCCACGTTTTTACTTAGGATCTCTATGTTTCACCTTGTTTTTGGATATCTCAGCCCTTTCAAAACCGATTTTCGTCAAATAAACTTTTGATACCCCTTAAAATTGCATGCTCTTTGACATCTCATAGAGTGATTTCTGATTATCTTGCTAAACGTTAAAAGCTAAAGCCTCACCTCGACCAGAATTGTCCCTTAAAGGAACACATCGAAAATGCTTGCTCGATGTTTATGTCTTTTTCGTTATTACCGTCAAATATAAAATCTGCAGGAACTTCAGAGAAACTTTTATAAAACGCTAATTCCATTTCATTACTGTTATATCAAACTCCCTTCTTTTAAACTTGTGAATTCCATTTTAAGAAATGAAATCAAAATTCACAATTAAATGTTTTGTTTCATTTCAACAAAATAGCTTTGCGATCAGATTGACAAAATTAGCGGGATTGTTACAACCTTGCGTCATTAGTAGTAATGACGCAAAGATGAGAAACCATAGGACACGCAATTAAAGATAGAGAAGAAAAAAGGCATTTCATTCGTTCTATTTACTTTTAAATACTTTGGTACCTCTGACAAACTGCAATAGATTATCAAGCATCTTATCTTGGTCATTTATCATTCATTTGCATTCATTACACACTCTTTTTTGAAAATTGATTATTTCGTTTACGTGGCACGAGGGTTTTCCGTTGGAAACGGTTTCAAACCCGTTTTCAATGTAATGCCCGATTTACCCAATAACGGATTTTTGTCATTTTGTCGAAAATTTCATTATGCGCTAATTCGATTTTATCACTGTTATAATACCGAGAGTCATTAAACAGACTAATTTCGTTCTAAAACATGATCGTGAACCAAAAATTGTCTTCGTTAATCTTGATTTGTAGAAAGATATGCTATAGAATCACTATTTTCTTGTATTCAGGCAGTTTCTTTGAAACTTGTGAATTGCGTCATAAGAAATGAAAACAAAATTCACAATTCACTGATTTATTTCCTTTCAACAAAGAAGAAAGAGCTTTGTACCTAATTTACAAAATTCGCGGTGTGTGAAAACATTGTTACATATAATCTACTATAGGCCTATATTGCATCATTGGTAGTAATGACCCAAATATAAGAATCAAGCATCTGAAATTGGTCATTTGTCATTTACGAATTCATAGCGTTCTGTTCTTGATAATCAATAATTTTGTATACCTTGCACGAAATTATAACGGTTTTACGCGTTGGTAACGGGTTCAAACCCGTCTTCAATATGATGTACAATTGCTCATTTGTCATTCACTTTAATTCATAGCATTCTTGATTTGGAAAATCAGGCTATAAAATCACTATTTTCTTGTATTTAGCGCACTTTCTTTTAAACGTGATTTCCATTTTAAGAAATGGAATCAAAATTCACAATTAAATGTTTTGTTTCATTTGAACAAAATAGATTTGCGATCAGATTGACAAAATTGGCGGGATTGCACGAATATTTAACGGTTTTACGTTAGAAACGGTGTCAAACCCGTTTTTAATGTAATGTACGATTTCCCAATAATGGATTTCTTTTTTTTTTGACCGAGTAACAAAGTAGAAAAATTGACAGAACGAATCAAAGGTAATTTCTCTCCTTAAAGGCCCGAATTCACGAAGGTGGTACAAATGAAACCATGGCTTAGACAATGGACAAAAACCATAGAGCGCCAAGTGTCGCACGGAATATTTCGTTAAGAAATTGGTCATTTCGTCGACAAAGTGACCGTTTCGTTAACGAAATTATCATTTTGTGAACGAAATGTTCATTTAGTTACAAAATGTTGTCATTTCGTTACAAAATAATCATTTCATCGACGAAATGACTGATTTCGTAACGAAATATTCCATGCGACAATTGGCGCTCCATGGTTTTTGTCTATAATTTAAACCATGGTTTCATTTGTACCACCTTCGTGAATTCGGGCCAAAGAGTCTGTACAGTATTTATTGAGGTGGGGATTCATGCTTTTTTACATTTCTAAGTGAGATAATGAGAAACCTCTTATTAGATGATATGAAAGAGCATGTGATTTCAAGGATTCAACGTTTATTTGATGAAAATCGGTTTTGAAAGGGCTGAATATCCAAAAAATTGATAATCATAAGACTAACAGGCCACGTTTTTACTTAGGATCTCTATGTTTCACCTTGTTTTTGGATATCTCAGCCCGTTCAAAACCGATTTTCGTCAAATAAACTTTTGATACCCCTTAAAATTGCATGCTCTTTGACATCTCATAGAGTGATTTCTGAATATCTTGCTAAACGTTAAAAGCTAAAGCCTCACCTCGACCAGAATTGTCCCTTAAAGGAACACATCGAAAATGCTTGCTCGATGTTTATGTCTTTTTCGTTATTACCGTCAAATATAAAATCTGCAGGAAATTCAGAGAAACTTTTATAAAACGCTAATTCCATTTCATTACTGTTATATCAAACTCCCTTCTTTTAAACTTGTGAATTCCATTTTAAGAAATGAAATCAAAATTCACAATTAAATGTTTTGTTTCATTTCAACAAAATAGCTTTGCGATCAGATTGACAAAATTAGCGGGATTGTTACAACCTTGCGTCATTAGTAGTAATGACGCAAAGATGAGAAACCATAGGACACGCAATTAAAGATAGAGAAGAAAAAAGGCATTTCATTCGTTCTATTTACTTTTAAATACTTTGGTACCTCTGACAAACTGCAATAGATTATCAAGCATCTTATCTTGGTCATTTATCATTCATTTGCATTCATTACACACTCTTTTTTGAAAATTAATTATTTCGTTTACGTTGCACGAGGGTTTTCCGTTGGAAACGGTTTCAAACCCGTTTTCAATGTAATGCCCGATTTACCCAATAACGGATTTTTGTCATTTTGTCGAAAATTTCATTATGCGCTAATTCGATTTTATCACCGTTATAATACCGAGAGTCATTAAACAGACTAATTTCGTTCTAAAACATGATCGTGAACCAAAAATTGTCTTCGTTAATCTTGATTTGTAGAAAGATATGCTATAGAATCACTATTTTCTTGTATTCAGGCAGTTTCTTTGAAACTTGTGAATTGCGTCATAAGAAATGAAAACAAAATTCACAATTCACTGATTTATTTCCTTTCAACAAAGAAGAAAGAGCTTTGTACCTAATTTACAAAATTCGCGGTGTGTGAAAACATTGTTACATATAATCTACTATAGGCCTATATTGCATCATTGGTAGTAATGACCCAAATATAAGAATCAAGCATCTGAAATTGGTCATTTGTCATTTACGAATTCATAGCGTTCTGTTCTTGATAATCAATAATTTTGTATACCTTGCACGAAATTATAACGGTTTTACGCGTTGGTAACGGGTTCAAACCCGTCTTCAATATGATGTACAATTGCTCATTTGTCATTCACTTTAATTCATAGCAATTCTTGATTTGGAAAATCAGGCTATAGAATCACTATTTTCTTGTATTAGCGCACTCTCTTTTAAACTTGTGATTTCCATTTTAAGAAATGGAATCAAAATTCACAATTAAATGTATTGTTTCATTTGAACAAAATAGATTTGCGATCAGATTGACAAAATTGGCGGGATTGCAGCAATATTTGACCTTTTTACGTTAAAAACGGTGTCAAACCCGTTTTCAATGTAATGTACAATTTCCCAGTAATGGATTTCTTATTTTTTTTGACCGAGTAACAAAGTAGAAAAAATTGACAGAACGAATCAAAGGTAATTTCTCTCCTTAAAGGCCCGAATTCACGAAGGTGGTACAAATGAAACCATGGTTTAGACCATGAACAAAAACCATAGAGCGCCAAGTGTCGCACGGAATATTTCGTTAAGAAATTATTGGTCATTTCATCGACAAAATGACCGTTTCGTTAACGAAATTATCATTTTGTGGACGAAATGTTCAGTTAGTTACAAAATGTTGTCATTTCGTTACAAAATAATCATTTCATCGACGAAATGACTGATTTCGTAACGAAATATTCCATGCGACAATTGGCGCTCCATGGTTTTTGTCTATAGTTAAACCATGGTTTCATTTGTACCACCTTCGTGAATTCGGGCCAAAGAGTCTGTACAGTATTTATTGAGGTGGGATTCATGCTTTTTTACATTTCTAAGTGAGATAATGAGAAACCTCTTATTAGATGATATGAAAGAGCATGTGATTTCAAGGATTCAACGTTTATTTGATGAAAATCGGTTTTGAAAGGGCTGAATATCCAAAAAAGTGATAATCATAAGACTACAGGCCACGTTTTTACTTAGGATCTCTTTGTTTCACCTTGTTTTTGGATATCTCAGCCCTTTCAAAACCGATTTTCATCAAATAAACTTTTGATACCCCTTAGAATTGCATGCTCTTTGATATCTCATAGAGTGATTTCTGAATATCTTGCTAAACGTTAAAAGCTAAAGCCTCACCTCGACCAGAATTGTCCCTTAAAGGAACACATCGAAAATGCTTGCTCGATGTTTATGTCTTTTTCGTTATTACCGTCAAATATAAAATCTGCAGGAAATTCAGAGAAACTTTTATAAAACGCTAATTCCATTTCATTACTGTTATATCAAACTCCCTTACGCAAGTATGGAAATTACAAGTTTCTAAAGAAAAAGCGTTTAAAAACTGTCAAATTGGGAAGAAATTCACCAACGGCAGATTGTACGAGTTGTGGTTATTATGATCTGAGTAGACTTCGTCAAAGTTGCGCGCTTATTGGCATCTTTTTGCAATAAAACGTCAATCGTCACTTTTTTTATAATTTTGAATGGGAGTTTGCTTGAATGACCTGTAAGTAGGACAGTTCGATTTCCAATTGTTACGGCAATCTAAAGTACTTTGGAGAAGGTAACACAATTTCGTATATTAAGAATGTAGACTCATTACACGGAACTATATCGTTTTAAAACATAATCGTGGCCCAAACCTTCTATTTTGATCGAAATCTGTAGCAGTTTCTTTTAAACTTGTGAATTCCATTTTAAGAAATGAAATCAAAATTCACAATTAAATGTTTTGTTTCATTTCAACAAAATAGCTTTGCGATCAGATTGACAAAATTGGCGGGATTGTTACAAATCACTACAAAACATTGCGTCATTAGTAGTAATGACGCAAAGATGAGAAACCATAGGACACGCAATTAAGGATAGAGAAGAAAAAAGGCATTTCATTCGTTCTATTTACTTTTAAATACTTTGGTACTTGTGACAAACTGCAATAGATTATCAAGCATCTTATCTTGGTCATTTATCATTCATTTGCATTCATTACACACTCTTTTTTGAAAATTAATTATTTCGTTTACGTTGCACGAGGGTTTTCCGTTGGAAACGGTTTCAAACCCGTTTTCAATGTAATGCCCGATTTACCCAATAACGGATTTTTGTCATTTTGTCGAAAATTTCATTATGCGCTAATTCGATTTTATCACCGTTATAATACCGAGAGTCATTAAACAGACTAATCTAAAACATGATCGTGATCTAAAACATGATCGTGAACCAAAAATTGTCTTCGTTAATCTTGATTTGTGAAAGATATGCTATAGAATCACTATTTTCTTGTATTCACGCAGTTTCATTGAAACTTGTGAATTGCGTCATAAGAAATGAAAACAAAATTCACAATTCACTGATTTATTTCCTTTCAACAAAGAAGAAAGAGCTTTGTACTGTACCTAATTCACAAAATTCGCGGTGTGTGAAAACATTGTTACATATAATCTACTATAGGCCTATATCGTGTCATTGGTAGTAATGACGCAAAGATAAGAATCAAGCATCTGAAATTGGTCATTTGTCATTCACGAATTCATAGCGTTCTGTTCTTGATAATCAATAATTTTGTATACCTTGCACGAAATTATAACGGTTTTACGCGTTGGTAACGGGTTCAAACCCGTTTTCAATATGATGTACAATTGCTCATTTGTCATTCACTTTAATTCATAGCATTCTTGATTTGGAAAATCAGGCTATAGAATCACTATTTTCTTGTATTAGCGCACTTTCTTTTAAACGTGATTTCCATTTTAAGAAATGAAATCAAAATTCACAATTAAATGTATTGTTTCATTTGAAGAAAACAGATTTGCGTTCAGATTGACAAAATTGGCGCGATTGCACGAATATTTGACGGTTTTACGTTAGAAACGGTGTCAAACCCGTTTTCAATGTAATGTACGATTTCCCAGTAATGGATTTCTTTTTTTTTGACCGAGTAACAAAGTAGAAAAAATTGACAGAACGAATCAAAGGTAATTTCTCTCCTTAAAGGCGCGAATTCACGAAGGTGGTACAAATGAAACCATGGTTTAAACCATGAACAAAAACCATAGAGCGCCAAGTGTCGCACGGAATATTTCGTTAAGAAATTGGTCATTTCGTCGACAAAATGACCGTTTCGTTAACGAAATTATCATTTTGTGAACGAAATGTTCATTTAGTTACAAAATGTTGTCATTTCGTTACAAAATAATCATTTCATCGACGAAATGACTGATTTCGTAACGAAATATTCCATGCGACAATTGGCGCTCCATGGTTTTTGTCTATAGTTTAAACCATGGTTTCATTTGTACCACCTTCGTGAATTCGGGCCAAAGAGTCTGTACAGTATTTATTGAGGTGGGGATTCATGCTTTTTTACATTTCTAAGTGAGATAATGAGAAACCTCTTATTAGATGATATGAAAGAGCATGTGATTTCAAGGATTCAACGTTTATTTGATGAAAATCGGTTTTGAAAGGGCTGAGATATCAAAGAAATGTGATAATCATAAGACTACAGGCCACGTTTTTACTTAGGATCTCTTTGTTTCACCTTGTTTTTATATATCTCAGCCCTTTCAAAACCGATTTTCATGAAATAAACTTTTGATACCCCTTAGAATTGCATGCTCTTTGACATCTCATATAGTGATTTCTGAATATCTTGCTAAACGTTAAAAGCTAAAGCCTCACCTCGACCAGAAACTGTCCCGTTAAAGGAAACACATCGAAAATGCTTGCTCGATGTTTATGTCTTTTTCGTTATTACCGTCAAATATAAAATCTGCAGGAAATTCAGAGAAACTTTTATAAAACGCTAATTCGATTTCATTACTGTTATATCAAACTCCCTTCTTTTAAACTTGTGAATTCCATTTAAAGAAATGAAATCAAAATTCACAATTAAATGTTTTGTTTCATTTCAACAAAATAGCTTTGCGATCAGATTGACAAAATTAGCGGGATTGTTACAACCTTGCGTCATTAGTAGTAATGACGCAAAAGATGAGAAACCATAGGACACGCAATTAAAGATAGAGAAGAAAAAAGGCATTTCATTCGTTCTATTTACTTTTAAATACTTTGGTACCTCTGACAAACTGCAATAGATTATCAATCATCTTATCTTGGTCATTTATCATTCATTTGCATTCATTACACACTCTTTTTTGAAAATTAATTATTTCGTTTACGTTGCACGAGGGTTTTCCGTTGGAAACGGTTTCAAACCCGTTTTCAATGTAATGCCCGATTTACCCAATAACGGATTTTTGTCATTTTGTCGAAAATTTTATTATGCGCTAATTCGATTTTATCACCGTTATAATACCGAGAGTCATTAAACAGACTAATCTCGTTCTAAAACATGATCGTGAACCAAAAATTGTCTTCGTTAATCTTGATTTGTGAAAGACATGCTATAGAATCACTATTTTCTTGTAATCACGCAGTTTCTTTGAAACTTGTGAATTGCGTCATAAGAAATGAAAACAAAATTCACAATTCACTGATTTATTTCCTTTCAACAAAGAAGAAAGAGCTTTGTACCTAATTTACAAAATTCGCGGTGTGTGAAAACATTGTTACATATAATCTACTATAGGCCTATATCGCGTCATTGGTAGTAATGACGCAAAGATAAGAATCAAGCATCTGAAATTGGTCATTTGTCATTCACGAATTCATAGCGTTCTGTTCTTGATAATCAATAATTTTGTATACCTTGCACGAAATTATAACGGTTTTACGCGTTGGTAACGGGTTCAAACCCGTTTTCAATATGATGTACAATTGCTCATTTGTCATTCACTTTAATTCATAGCATTCTTGATTTGGAAAATCAGGCTATAGAATCACTATTTTCTTGTATTAGCGCACTCTCTTTTAAACTTGTGATTTCCATTTTAAGAAATGAAATCAAAATTCACAATTAAATGTTTTGTTTCATTTGAACAAAATAGATTTGCGATCAGATTGACAAAATTGGCGGGATTGCAGCAATATTTGACGGTTTTACGTTAGAAACGGTGTCAAACCCGTTTTCAATGTAATGTACGATTTCCCAGTAATGGATTTCTTTTTTTTTGACCGAGTAACAAAGTAGAAAAAATTGACAGAACGAATCAAAGGAATTTTCTCTCCTTAAAGGCCCGAATTCACGAAGGTGGTACAAATGAAACCATGGTTTAGACCACGGACAAAAACCATGGAGCGCCAAGTGTCGCACGGAATATTTCGTTAAGAAATTGGTCATTTCGTCGACAAAATGACCGTTTCGTTAACGAAATTATCATTTTGTGGACGAAATGTTCAGTTAGTTACAAAATGTTGTCATTTCGTTACAAAATAATCATTTCATCGACGAAATGACTGATTTCGTAACGAAATATTCCATGCGACAATTGGCGCTCCATGGTTTTTGTCTATAGTTTAAACCATGGTTTCATTTGTACCACCTTCGTGAATTCGGGCCAAAGAGTCTGTACAGTACTCATTGAGGTGGGGATTCATGCTTTTTTACATTTCTAAGTGAGATAATGAGAAACCTCTTATTAGATGATATGAAAGAGCATGTGATTTCAAGGATTCAACGTTTATTTGATGAAAATCGGTTTTGAAAGGGCTGAGATATCCAAAAAAAGGTGATAATCATAAGACTACAGGCCACGTTTTTACTTAGGATCTCTTTGTTTCACCTTGTTTTTGGATATCTCGGCCCTTTCAAAACCGATTTTCATCAAATAAACTTTTGATACCCCTTAGAATTGCATGCTCTTTGACATCTCATAGAGTGATTTCTGAATATCTTGCTAAACGTTAAAAGCTAAAGCCTCACCTCGACCAGAACTGTCCTTTAAAGGAACACATCGAAAATGCTTGCTCGATGTTTATGTCTTTTTCGTTATTACCGTCAAATATAAAATCTGCAGGAAATTCAGAGAAACTTTTATAAAACGCTAATTCCATTTCATTACTGTTATATCAAACTCCCTTACGCAAGTATGGAAATTACATGTTTCTAAAGAAAAAGCGTTTAAAACTGTCAAATTGGGAAGAAATTCACCAACGGCAGATTGTACGAGTTGTGGTTATTATGATCTGAGTAGACTTCGTCAAAGTTACGCGCTCATTGGCATCTTTTTGCAATAAAACGTCAATCGTCACTTTTTTTATAATTTTGAATGGGAGTTTGCTTGAATGACCTGTAAGTAGGACAGTTCGATTTCCAATTGTTACGGCAATCTAAAGTACTTTGGAGAAGGTAACACAATTTCGTATATTAAGAATGTAGACTCATTACACGGAACTATATCGTTTTAAAACATAATCGTGGCCCAAACCTTCTATTTTGATCGAAATCTGTAGCAGTTTCTTTTAAACTTGTGAATTCCATTTTAAGAAATGAAATCAAAATTCACAATTAAATGTTTTGTTTCATTTCAACAAAATAGCTTTGCGATCAGATTGACAAAATTGGCGGGATTGTTACAAATCACTACAATACATTGCGTCATTAGTAGTAATGACGCAAAGATGAGAAACCATAGGACACGCAATTAAAGATAGAGAAGAAAAAGGCATTTCATTCGTTCTATTTACTTTTAAATACTTTGGTACTTGTGACAAACTGCAATAGATTATCAATCATCTTACCTTGGTCATTTATCATTCATTTGCATTCATTACACACTCTTTTTTGAAAATTAATTATTTCGTTTACGTTGCACGAGGGTTTTCCGTTGGAAACGGTTTCAAACCCGTTTTCAATGTAATGCCCGATTTACCCAATAACGGATTTTTGTCATTTTGTCGAAAATTTCATTATGCGCTAATCCGATTTTATCACCGTTATAATACCGAGAGTCATTAAACAGACTAATTTCGTTCTAAAACATGATCGTGAACCAAAAATTGTCTTCGTTAATCTTGATTTGTAGAAAGACATGCTATAGAATCACTATTTTCTTGTATTCACGCAGTTTCTTTGAAACTTGTGAATTGCGTCATAAGAAATGAAAACAAAATTCACAATTCACTGATTTATTTCCTTTCAACAAAGAAGAAAGAGCTTTGTACCTAATTCACAAAATTCGCGGTGTGTGAAAACATTGTTACATATAATCTACTATAGGCCTATATCGCGTCATTGGTAGTAATGACGCAAAGATAAGAATCAAGCATCTGAAATTGGTCATTTGTCATTCACGAATTCATAGCGTTCTGTTCTTGATAATCAATAATTTTGTATACCTTGCACGAAATTATAACGGTTTTACGCGTTGGTAACGGGTTCAAACCCGTTTTCAATATGATGTACAATTGCTCATTTGTCATTCACTTTAATTCATAGCATTCTTGATTTGGAAAATCAGGCTATAGAATCACTATTTTCTTGTATTAGCGCACTTTCTTTTAAACTTGTGATTTCCATTTTAAGAAATGAAATCAAAATTCACAATTAAATGTTTTGTTTCATTTGAACAAAATAGATTTGCGATCAGATTGACAAAATTGGCGGGATTGCAGGAATATTTGACGGTTTTACGTTAGAAACGGTGTCAAACCCGTTTTCAATGTAATGTACGATTTCCCAGTAATGGATTTCTTTTTTTTTTGACCGAGTAACAAAGTAGAAAAAATTGACAGAACGAATCAAAGGAATTTTCTCTCCTTAAAGGCCCGAATTCACGAAGGTGGTACAAATGAAACCATGGTTTAAACCACGGACAAAAACCATGGAGTGCCAAGTGTCGCACGGAATATTTCGTTAAGAAATTGGTCATTTCGTCGACAAAATGACCGTTTCGTTAACGAAATTATCATTTTGTGGACGAAATGTTCAGTTAGTTACAAAATGTTGTCATTTCGTTACAAAATAATCATTTCATCGACGAAATGACTGATTTCGTAACGAAATATTCCATGCGACAATTGGCGCTCCATGGTTTTTGTCTATAGTTTAAACCATGGTTTCATTTGTACCACCTTCGTGAATTCGGGCCAAAGAGTCTGTACAGTACTCATTGAGGTGGGGATTCATGCTTTTTTACATTTCTAAGTGAGATAATGAGAAACCTCTTATTAGATGATATGAAAGAGCATGTAATTTCAAGGATTCAACGTTTATTTGATGAAAATCGGTTTTGAAAGGGCTGAGATATCCAAAAAAAGGTGATAATCATAAGACTACAGGCCACGTTTTTACTTAGGATCTCTTTGTTTCACCTTGTTTTTGGATATCTCGGCCCTTTCAAAACCGATTTTCATCAAATAAACTTTTGATACCCCTTAGAATTGCATGCTCTTTGACATCTCATAGAGTGATTTCTGAATATCTTGCTAAACGTTAAAAGCTAAAGCCTCACCTCGACCAGAACTGTCCTTTAAAGGAACACATCGAAAATGCTTACTCGATGTTTATGTCTTTTTCGTTATTACCGTCAAATATAAAATCTGCAGGAAATTCAGAGAAACTTTTATAAAACGCTAATTCCATTTCATTACTGTTATATCAAACTCCCTTACGCAAGTATGGAAATTACATGTTTCTAAAGAAAAAGCGTTTAAAACTGTCAAATTGGGAAGAAATTCACCAACGGCAGATTGTAGGAGTTGTGGTTATTATGATCTGAGTAGACTTCGTCAAAGTTACGCGCTCATTGGCATCTTTTTGCAATAAAACGTCAATCGTCACTTTTTTTAAATTTTGAATGGGAGTTTGCTTGAATGACCTGTAAGTAGGACAGTTCGATTTCGAATTGTTACGGCAATCTAAAGTACTTTGGAGAAGGTAACACAATTTCGTATATTAAGAATGTAGACTCATTACACGGAACTATATCGTTTTAAAACATAATCGTGGCCCAAACCTTCTATTTTGATCGAAATCTGTAGCAGTTTCTTTTAAACTTGTGAATTCCATTTTAAGAAATGAAATCAAAATTCACAATTAAATGTTTTGTTTCATTTCAACAAAATAGCTTTGCGATCAGATTGACAAAATTGGCGGGATTGTTACAAATCACTTACAATACATTGCGTCATTAGTAGTAATGACGCAAAGATGAGAAACCATAGGACACGCATTTAAAGATAGAGAAGAAAAAGGCATTTCATTCGTTCTATTTACTTTTAAATACTTTGGTACTTGTGACAAACTGCAATAGATTATCAATCATCTTACCTTGGTCATTTATCATTCATTTGCATTCATTACACACTCTTTTTTGAAAATTAATTATTTCGTTTACGTTGCACGAGGGTTTTCCGTTGGAAACGGTTTCAAACCCGTTTTCAATGTAATGCCCGATTTACCCAATAACGGATTTTTGTCATTTTGTCGAAAATTTCATTATGCGCTAATCCGATTTTATCACCGTTATAATACCGAGAGTCATTAAACAGACTAATTTCGTTCTAAAACATGATCGTGAACCAAAAATTGTCTTCGTTAATCTTGATTTGTAGAAAGACATGCTATAGAATCACTATTTTCTTGTATTCACGCAGTTTCTTTGAAACTTGTGAATTGCGTCATAAGAAATGAAAACAAAATTCACAATTCACTGATTTATTTCCTTTCAACAAAGAAGAAAGAGCTTTGTACCTAATTCACAAAATTCGCGGTGTGTGAAAACATTGTTACATATAATCTACTATAGGCCTATATCGCGTCATTGGTAGTAATGACGCAAAGATAAGAATCAAGCATCTGAAATTGGTCATTTGTCATTCACGAATTCATAGCGTTCTGTTCTTGATAATCAATAATTTTGTATACCTTGCACGAAATTATAACGGTTTTACGCGTTGGTAACGGGTTCAAACCCGTTTTCAATATGATGTACAATTGCTCATTTGTCATTCACTTTAATTCATAGCATTCTTGATTTGGAAAATCAGGCTATAGAATCACTATTTTCTTGTATTAGCGCACTCTCTTTTAAACTTGTGATTTCCATTTTAAGAAATGAAATCAAAATTCACAATTAAATGTTTTGTTTCATTTGAACAAAATAGATTTGCCATCAGATTGACAAAATTGACGGGATTGCAGGAATATTTGACGGTTTTACGTTAGAAACGGTGTCAAACCCGTTTTCAATGTAATGTACGATTTCCCAGTAATGGATTTCTTTTTTTTTTGACCGAGTAACAAAGCAGAAAAAATTGACAGAACGAATCAAAGGTAATTTCTCTCCTTAAAGGCCCGAATTCACGAAGGTGGTACAAATGAAACCATGGTTTAAACCATGGACAAAAACCATAGAGCGCCAAGTGTCGCACGGAATATTTCGTTAAGAAATTGGTCATTTCGTCGACAAAATGACCGTTTCGTTAACGAAATTATCATTTTGTGGACGAAATGTTCATTTAGTTAAAAAATGTTGTCATTTCGTTACAAAATAATCATTTCATCGACGAAATGACTGATTTCGTAACGAAATATTCCATGCGACAATTGGCGCTCCATGGTTTTTGTCTATAGTTTAAACCATGGTTTCATTTGTACCACCTTCGTGAATTCCTTGCCAAAGAGTCTGTACAGTATTTATTGAGGTGGGGATTCATGCTTTTTTACATTTCTAAGTGAGATAATGAGAAACCTCTTATTAGATGATATGAAAGAGCATGTGATTTCAAGGATTCAACGTTTATTTGATGAAAATCGGTTTTGAAAGGGCTGAATATCCAAAAAATTGATAATCATAAGACTACAGGCCACGTTTTTACTTAGGATCTCTTTGTTTCACCTTGTTTTTGGATATCTCAGCCCTTTCAAAACCGATTTTCGTCAAATAAACTTTTGATACCCCTTAAAATTGCATGCTCTTTGACATCTCATAGAGTGATTTCTGAATATCTTGCTAAACGTTAAAAGCTAAAGCCTCACCTCGACCAGAACTGTCCGTTAAAGGAACACATCGAAAATGCTTGCTCGATGTTTATGTCTTTTTCGTTATTACCGTCAAATATAAAATCTGCAGGAAATTCAGAGAAACTTTTATAAAACGCTAATTAAATTTCATTACTGTTATATCAAACTCCCTTACGCAAGTATGGAAATTACAAGTTTCTAAAGAAAAAGCGTTTAAAACTGTCAAGTTGGGAAGAAATTCACCAACGGAAGATTGTACGAGTTGTGGTTATTATGATCTGAGTAGACTTCGTCACCGTTGCGCGCTTATTGGCATCTTTTTGCAATAAAACGTCAATCGTCACTTTTTTTATAATTTTGAATGGGAGTTTGCTTGAATGACCTGTAAGTAGGACAGTTCGATTTCCAATTGTTACGGCAATCTAAAGTACTTTGGAGAAGGTAACACAATTTCGTATATTAAGAATGTAGACTCATTACACGGAACTATATCGTTTTAAAACATAATCGTGGCCCAAACCTTCTATTTTGATCGAAATCTGTAGCAGTTTCTTTTAAACTTGTGAATTCCATTTTAAGAAATGAAGTCAAAATTCACAATTAAATGTTTTGTTTCATTTCAACAAAATAGCTTTGCGATCAGATTGAGAAAATTGGCGTTATTGTTACAAATCACTACAATACATTGCGTCATTAGTAGTAATGACGCAAAGATGAGAAACCATAGGACACGCAATTAAAGATTGAGAAGAAAAAAAGGCATTTCATTCGTTCTATTTACTTTTAAATACTTTGGTACTTGTGACAAACTGCTATAGATTATCAAGCATCTTATCTTGGTCATTTATCATTCATTTGCATTCATTACACACTCTTTTTTGAAAATTAATTATTTCGTTTACGTTGCACGAGGGTTTTCCGTTGGAAACGGTTTCAAACCCGTTTTCAATGTAATGCCCGATTTACCCAATAACGGATTTTTGTTATTTTGTCGAAAATTTCATTATGCGCTAATCCGATTTTATCACCGTTATAATACCGAGAGTCATTAAACAGACTAATCTCGTTCTAAAACATGATCGTGAACCAAATATTGTCTTCGTTAATCTTGATTTGTAGAAAGACATGCTATAGAATCACTATTTTCTTGTATTCACGCAGTTTCTTTGAAACTTGTAAATTGCGTCATAAGAACAAGAATGTAGACTCATTACACGGAACTATATCGTTTTAAAACATAATCGTGGCCCAAACCTTCTATTTTGATCGAAATCTGTAGCAGTTTCTTTTAAACTTGTGAATTCCATTTTAAGAAATGAAATCAAAATTCACAACTAAATGTTTTGTTTCATTTCAACAAAATAGCTTTGCGATCAGATTGACAAAATTGGCGGGATTGTTACAAATCACTACAAAACATTGCGTCATTAGAAGTAATGACGCAAAGATGAGAAACCATAGGACACGCAATTAAAGATAGAGAAGAAAAAAGGCATTTCATTCGTTCTATTTACTTTTAAATACTTTGGTACTTGTGACAAACTGCAATAGATTATCAAACATCTTATCTTGGTCATTTATCATTCATTTGCATTCATTACACACTCTTTTTTGAAAATTAATTATTTCGTTTACGTTGCACGAGGGTTTTCCGTTGGAAACGGTTTCAAACCCGTTTTCAATGTAATGCCCGATTTACCCAATAACGGATTTTTGTCATTTTGTCGAAAATTTCATTATGCGCTAATCCGATTTTATCACCGTTATAACACCGAGAGTCATTAAACAGACTAATTTCGTTCTAAAACATGATCGTGAACCAAAAATTGTCTTCGTTAATCTTGATTTGTAGAAAGACATGCTATAGAATCACTATTTTCTTGGATTCACGCAGTTTCATTGAAACTTGTGAATTGCGTCATAAGAAATGAAAACAAAATTCACAATTCACTGATTTATTTCCTTTCAACAAAGAAGAAAGAGCTTTGTACCTAATTCACAAAATTCGCGGTATGTGAAAACATTGTTACATATAATCTACTATAGGCCTATATCGCGTCATTGGTAGTAATGACGCAAAGATAAGAATCAAGCATCTGAAATTGGTGATTTGTCATTCACGAATTCATAGCGTTCTGTTCTTGATAATCAATAATTTTGTATACCTTGCACGAAATTATAACGGTTTTACGCGTTGGTAACGGGTTCAAACCCGTTTTCAATATGATGTACAATTGCTCATTTGTCATTCACTTTAATTCATAGCATTCTTGATTTGGAAAATCAGGCTATAGAATCACTATTTTCTTGTATTAGCGCACTTTCTTTTAAACTTGTGATTTCCATTTTAAGAAATGAAATCAAAATTCACAATTCAATGTATTGTTTCATTTGAACAAAATAGATTTGCGATCAGATTGACAAAATTGGCGGGATTGCAGGAATATTTGACGGTTTTACGTTAGAAACGGTGTCAAACCCGTTTTCAATGTAATGTACGATTTCCCAGTAATGGATTTCTTAATTTTTTTGACCGAGTAACAAAGTAGAAAAAATTGACAGAACGAATCAAAGGTAATTTCTCTCCTTAAAGGCGCGAATTCACGAAGGTGGTACAAATGAAACCATGGTTTAAACCATGAACAAAAACCATAGAGCGCCAAGTGTCGCACGGAATATTTCGTTAAGAAATTATTGGTCATTTCGTCGACAAAATGACCGTTTCGTTAATGAAATTATCATTTTGTGGACGAAATGTTCATTTAGTTACAAAATGTTGTCATTTCGTTACAAAATAATCATTTCATCGACGAAATGACTGATTTCGTAACGAAATATTCCATGCGACAATTGGCGCTCCATGGTTTTTGTCTATAGTTTAAACCATGGTTTCATTTGTACCACCTTCGTGAATTCGGGCCAAAGAGTCTGTACAGTATTTATTGAGGTGGGGATTCATGCTTTTTTACATTTCTAAGTGAGATAATGAGAAACCTCTTATTAGATGATATGAAAGAGCATGTGATTTCAAGGATTCAACGTTTATTTGATGAAAATCGGTTTTGAAAGGGCTGAATATCCAAAAAATTGATAATCATAAGACTAACAGGCCACGTTTTTACTTAGGATCTCTATGTTTCACCTTGTTTTTGGATATCTCAGCCCTTTCAAAACCGATTTTCGTCAAATAAACTTTTGATACCCCTTAAAATTGCATGCTCTTTGACATCTCATAGAGTGATTTCTGAATATCTTGCTAAACGTTAAAAGCTAAAGCCTCACCTCGACCAGAATTGTCCCTTAAAGGAACACATCGAAAATGCTTGCTCGATGTTTATGTCTTTTTCGTTATTACCGTCAAATATAAAATCTGCAGGAACTTCAGAGAAACTTTTATAAAACGCTAATTCCATTTCATTACTGTTATATCAAACTCCCTTACGCAAGTATGGAAATTACATGTTTCTAAAGAAAAAGCGTTTAAAACTGTCAAATTGGGAAGAAATTCACCAACGGCAGATTGTACGAGTTGTGGTTATTATGATCTGAGTAGACTTCGTCAAAGTTGCGCGCTTATTGGCATCTTTTTGCAATAAAACGTCAATCGTCACTTTTGTTATAATTTTGAATGGGAGTTTGCTTGAATGACCTGTAAGTGGGACAGTTCGATTTCCAATTGTTACGGTAATCTAAAGTACTTTGGAGAAGGTAACACAATTTCGTATATTAAGAATGTAGACTCATTACACGGAACTATATCGTTTTAAAACATAATCGTGGCCCAAACCTTCTATTTTGATCGAAATCTGTAGCAGTTTCTTTTAAACTTGTGAATTCCATTTTAAGAAATGAAATCAAACTTCACAATTAAATGTTTTGTTTCATTTCAACAAAATAGCTTTGCGATCAGATTGACAAAATTGGCGGGATTGTTACAAATCACTACAAAACATTGCGTCATTAGTAGTAATGACGCAAAGATGAGAAACCATAGGACACGCAATTAAGGATAGAGAAGAAAAAAGGCATTTCATTCGTTCTATTTACTTTTAAATACTTTGGTACTTGTGACAAACTGCAATAGATTATCAAGCATCTTATCTTGGTCATTTTTCATTCATTTGCATTCATTACACACTCTTTTTTGAAAATTAATTATTTCGTTTACGTTGCACGAGGGTTTTCCGTTGGAAACGGTTTCAAACCCGTTTTCAATGTAATGCCCGATTTACCCAATAACGGATTTTTGTCATTTTGTCGAAAATTTCATTATGCGCTAATTCGATTTTATCACCGTTATAATACCGAGAGTCATTAAACAGACTAATCTCGTTCTAAAACATGATCGTGAACCAAAAATTGTCTTCGTTAATCTTGATTTGTGAAAGACATGCTATAGAATCACTATTTTCTTGTATTCACGCAGTTTCTTTGAAACTTGTGAATTGCGTCATAAGAAATGAAAACAAAATTCACAATTCACTGATTTATTTCCTTTCAACAAAGAAGAAAGAGCTTTGTACTGTACCTAATTCACAAAATTCGCGGTGTGTGAAAACATTGTTACATATAATCTACTATAGGCCTATATCGTGTCATTGGTAGTAATGACGCAAAGATAAGAATCAAGCATCTGAAATTGGTGATTTGTCATTCACGAATTCATAGCGTTCTGTTCTTGATAATCAATAATTTTGTATACCTTGCACGAAATTATAACGGTTTTACGCGTTGGTAACGGGTTCAAACCCGTTTTCAATATGATGTACAATTGCTCATTTGTCATTCACTTTAATTCATAGCATTCTTGATTTGGAAAATCAGGCTATAGAATCACTATTTTCTTGTATTAGCGCACTTTCTTTTAAACTTGTGATTTCCATTTTAAGAAATGAAATCAAAATTCACAATTAAATGTATTGTTTCATTTGAAGAAAACAGATTTGCGTTCAGATTGACAAAATTGACGGGATTGCACGAATATTTGACGGTTTTACGTTAGAAACGGTGTCAAACCCGTTTTCAATGTAATGTACGATTTCCCAGTAATGGATTTCTTTTTTTTTGACCGAGTAACAAAGTAGAAAAAATTGACAGAACGAATCAAAGGTAATTTCTCTCCTTAAAGGCCCGAATTCACGAAGGTGGTACAAATGAAACCATGGCTTAAACAATGGACAAAAACCATAGAGCGCCAAGTGTCGCACGGAATATTTCGTTAAGAAATTGGTCATTTCGTCGACAAAATGACCGTTTCGTTAACGAAATTATCATTTTGTGAACGAAATGTTCATTTAGTTACAAAATGTTGTCATTTCGTTACAAAATAATCATTTCATCGACGAAATGACTGATTTCGTAACGAAATATTCCATGCGACAATTGGCGCTCCATGGTTTTTGTCTATAGTTTAAACCATGGTTTCATTTGTACCACCTTCGTGAATTCGGGCCAAAGAGTCTGTACAGTATTTATTGAGGTGGGGATTCATGCTTTTTTACATTTCTAAGTGAGATAATGAGAAACCTCTTATTAGATGATATGAAAGAGCATGTGATTTCAAGGATTCAACGTTTATTTGATGAAAATCGGTTTTGAAAGGGCTGAATATCCAAAAAATTGATAATCATAAGACTAACAGGCCACGTTTTTACTTAGGATCTCTATGTTTCACCTTGTTTTTGGATATCTCAGCCCTTTCAAAACCGATTTTCGTCAAATAAACTTTTGATACCCCTTAAAATTGCATGCTCTTTGACATCTCATAGAGTGATTTCTGAATATCTTGCTAAACGTTAAAAGCTAAAGCCTCACCTCGACCAGAATTGTCCCTTAAAGGAACACATCGAAAATGCTTGCTCGATGTTTATGTCTTTTTCGTTATTACCGTCAAATATAAAATCTGCAGGAACTTCAGAGAAACTTTTATAAAACGCTAATTCCATTTCATTACTGTTATATCAAACTCCCTTCTTTTAAACTTGTGAATTCCATTTTAAGAAATGAAATCAAAATTCACAATTAAATGTTTTGTTTCATTTCAACAAAATAGCTTTGCGATCAGATTGACAAAATTAGCGGGATTGTTACAACCTTGCGTCATTAGTAGTAATGACGCAAAGATGAGAAACCATAGGACACGCAATTAAAGATAGAGAAGAAAAAAGGCATTTCATTCGTTCTATTTACTTTTAAATACTTTGGTACCTCTGACAAACTGCAATAGATTATCAAGCATCTTATCTTGGTCATTTATCATTCATTTGCATTCATTACACACTCTTTTTTGAAAATTGATTATTTCGTTTACGTGGCACGAGGGTTTTCCGTTGGAAACGGTTTCAAACCCGTTTTCAATGTAATGCCCGATTTACCCAATAACGGATTTTTGTCATTTTGTCGAAAATTTCATTATGCGCTAATTCGATTTTATCACTGTTATAATACCGAGAGTCATTAAACAGACTAATTTCGTTCTAAAACATGATCGTGAACCAAAAATTGTCTTCGTTAATCTTGATTTGTAGAAAGATATGCTATAGAATCACTATTTTCTTGTATTCAGGCAGTTTCTTTGAAACTTGTGAATTGCGTCATAAGAAATGAAAACAAAATTCACAATTCACTGATTTATTTCCTTTCAACAAAGAAGAAAGAGCTTTGTACCTAATTTACAAAATTCGCGGTGTGTGAAAACATTGTTACATATAATCTACTATAGGCCTATATTGCATCATTGGTAGTAATGACCCAAATATAAGAATCAAGCATCTGAAATTGGTCATTTGTCATTTACGAATTCATAGCGTTCTGTTCTTGATAATCAATAATTTTGTATACCTTGCACGAAATTATAACGGTTTTACGCGTTGGTAACGGGTTCAAACCCGTCTTCAATATGATGTACAATTGCTCATTTGTCATTCACTTTAATTCATAGCATTCTTGATTTGGAAAATCAGGCTATAAAATCACTATTTTCTTGTATTTAGCGCACTTTCTTTTAAACGTGATTTCCATTTTAAGAAATGGAATCAAAATTCACAATTAAATGTTTTGTTTCATTTGAACAAAATAGATTTGCGATCAGATTGACAAAATTGGCGGGATTGCACGAATATTTGACGGTTTTACGTTAGAAACGGTGTCAAACCCGTTTTTAATGTAATGTACGATTTCCCAATAATGGATTTCCTTTTTTTTTGACCGAGTAACAAAGTAGAAAAATTGACAGAACGAATCAAAGGTAATTTCTCTCCTTAAAGGCCCGAATTCACGAAGGTGGTACAAATGAAACCATGGCTTAGACAATGGACAAAAACCATAGAGCGCCAAGTGTCGCACGGAATATTTCGTTAAGAAATTGGTCATTTCGTCGACAAAGTGACCGTTTCGTTAACGAAATTATCATTTTGTGAACGAAATGTTCATTTAGTTACAAAATGTTGTCATTTCGTTACAAAATAATCATTTCATCGACGAAATGACTGATTTCGTAACGAAATATTCCATGCGACAATTGGCGCTCCATGGTTTTTGTCTATAATTTAAACCATGGTTTCATTTGTACCACCTTCGTGAATTCGGGCCAAAGAGTCTGTACAGTATTTATTGAGGTGGGGATTCATGCTTTTTTACATTTCTAAGTGAGATAATGAGAAACCTCTTATTAGATGATATGAAAGAGCATGTGATTTCAAGGATTCAACGTTTATTTGATGAAAATCGGTTTTGAAAGGGCTGAATATCCAAAAAATTGATAATCATAAGACTAACAGGCCACGTTTTTACTTAGGATCTCTATGTTTCACCTTGTTTTTGGATATCTCAGCCCTTTCAAAACCGATTTTCGTCAAATAAACTTTTGATACCCCTTAAAATTGCATGCTCTTTGACATCTCATAGAGTGATTTCTGAATATCTTGCTAAACGTTAAAAGCTAAAGCCTCACCTCGACCAGAATTGTCCCTTAAAGGAACACATCGAAAATGCTTGCTCGATGTTTATGTCTTTTTCGTTATTACCGTCAAATATAAAATCTGCAGGAAATTCAGAGAAACTTTTATAAAACGCTAATTCCATTTCATTACTGTTATATCAAACTCCCTTCTTTTAAACTTGTGAATTCCATTTTAAGAAATGAAATCAAAATTCACAATTAAATGTTTTGTTTCATTTCAACAAAATAGCTTTGCGATCAGATTGACAAAATTAGCGGGATTGTTACAACCTTGCGTCATTAGTAGTAATGACGCAAAGATGAGAAACCATAGGACACGCAATTAAAGATAGAGAAGAAAAAAGGCATTTCATTCGTTCTATTTACTTTTAAATACTTTGGTACCTCTGACAAACTGCAATAGATTATCAAGCATCTTATCTTGGTCATTTATCATTCATTTGCATTCATTACACACTCTTTTTTGAAAATTAATTATTTCGTTTACGTTGCACGAGGGTTTTCCGTTGGAAACGGTTTCAAACCCGTTTTCAATGTAATGCCCGATTTACCCAATAACGGATTTTTGTCATTTTGTCGAAAATTTCATTATGCGCTAATTCGATTTTATCACCGTTATAATACCGAGAGTCATTAAACAGACTAATTTCGTTCTAAAACATGATCGTGAACCAAAAATTGTCTTCGTTAATCTTGATTTGTAGAAAGATATGCTATAGAATCACTATTTTCTTGTATTCAGGCAGTTTCTTTGAAACTTGTGAATTGCGTCATAAGAAATGAAAACAAAATTCACAATTCACTGATTTATTTCCTTTCAACAAAGAAGAAAGAGCTTTGTACCTAATTTACAAAATTCGCGGTGTGTGAAAACATTGTTACATATAATCTACTATAGGCCTATATTGCATCATTGGTAGTAATGACCCAAATATAAGAATCAAGCATCTGAAATTGGTCATTTGTCATTTACGAATTCATAGCGTTCTGTTCTTGATAATCAATAATTTTGTATACCTTGCACGAAATTATAACGGTTTTACGCGTTGGTAACGGGTTCAAACCCGTCTTCAATATGATGTACAATTGCTCATTTGTCATTCACTTTAATTCATAGCAATTCTTGATTTGGAAAATCAGGCTATAGAATCACTATTTTCTTGTATTAGCGCACTCTCTTTTAAACTTGTGATTTCCATTTTAAGAAATGGAATCAAAATTCACAATTAAATGTATTGTTTCATTTGAACAAAATAGATTTGCGATCAGATTGACAAAATTGGCGGGATTGCAGCAATATTTGACGGTTTTACGTTAAAAACGGTGTCAAACCCGTTTTCAATGTAATGTACAATTTCCCAGTAATGGATTTCTTATTTTTTTTGACCGAGTAACAAAGTAGAAAAAATTGACAGAACGAATCAAAGGTAATTTCTCTCCTTAAAGGCCCGAATTCACGAAGGTGGTACAAATGAAACCATGGTTTAGACCATGGACAAAAACCATAGAGCGCCAAGTGTCGCACGGAATATTTCGTTAAGAAATTATTGGTCATTTCATCGACAAAATGACCGTTTCGTTAACGAAATTATCATTTTGTGGACGAAATGTTCAGTTAGTTACAAAATGTTGTCATTTCGTTACAAAATAATCATTTCATCGACGAAATGACTGATTTCGTAACGAAATATTCCATGCGACAATTGGCGCTCCATGGTTTTTGTCTATAGTTAAACCATGGTTTCATTTGTACCACCTTCGTGAATTCGGGCCAAAGAGTCTGTACAGTATTTATTGAGGTGGGATTCATGCTTTTTTACATTTCTAAGTGAGATAATGAGAAACCTCTTATTAGATGATATGAAAGAGCATGTGATTTCAAGGATTCAACGTTTATTTGATGAAAATCGGTTTTGAAAGGGCTGAATATCCAAAAAAGTGATAATCATAAGACTACAGGCCACGTTTTTACTTAGGATCTCTTTGTTTCACCTTGTTTTTGGATATCTCAGCCCTTTCAAAACCGATTTTCATCAAATAAACTTTTGATACCCCTTAGAATTGCATGCTCTTTGATATCTCATAGAGTGATTTCTGAATATCTTGCTAAACGTTAAAAGCTAAAGCCTCACCTCGACCAGAATTGTCCCTTAAAGGAACACATCGAAAATGCTTGCTCGATGTTTATGTCTTTTTCGTTATTACCGTCAAATATAAAATCTGCAGGAAATTCAGAGAAACTTTTATAAAACGCTAATTCCATTTCATTACTGTTATATCAAACTCCCTTACGCAAGTATGGAAATTACAAGTTTCTAAAGAAAAAGCGTTTAAAACTGTCAAATTGGGAAGAAATTCACCAACGGCAGATTGTACGAGTTGTGGTTATTATGATCTGAGTAGACTTCGTCAAAGTTGCGCGCTTATTGGCATCTTTTTGCAATAAAACGTCAATCGTCACTTTTTTTATAATTTTGAATGGGAGTTTGCTTGAATGACCTGTAAGTAGGACAGTTCGATTTCCAATTGTTACGGCAATCTAAAGTACTTTGGAGAAGGTAACACAATTTCGTATATTAAGAATGTAGACTCATTACACGGAACTATATCGTTTTAAAACATAATCGTGGCCCAAACCTTCTATTTTGATCGAAATCTGTAGCAGTTTCTTTTAAACTTGTGAATTCCATTTTAAGAAATGAAATCAAAATTCACAATTAAATGTTTTGTTTCATTTCAACAAAATAGCTTTGCGATCAGATTGACAAAATTGGCGGGATTGTTACAAATCACTACAAAACATTGCGTCATTAGTAGTAATGACGCAAAGATGAGAAACCATAGGACACGCAATTAAGGATAGAGAAGAAAAAAGGCATTTCATTCGTTCTATTTACTTTTAAATACTTTGGTACTTGTGACAAACTGCAATAGATTATCAAGCATCTTATCTTGGTCATTTATCATTCATTTGCATTCATTACACACTCTTTTTTGAAAATTAATTATTTCGTTTACGTTGCACGAGGGTTTTCCGTTGGAAACGGTTTCAAACCCGTTTTCAATGTAATGCCCGATTTACCCAATAACGGATTTTTGTCATTTTGTCGAAAATTTCATTATGCGCTAATTCGATTTTATCACCGTTATAATACCGAGAGTCATTAAACAGACTAATCTAAAACATGATCGTGATCTAAAACATGATCGTGAACCAAAAATTGTCTTCGTTAATCTTGATTTGTGAAAGATATGCTATAGAATCACTATTTTCTTGTATTCACGCAGTTTCTTTGAAACTTGTGAATTGCGTCATAAGAAATGAAAACAAAATTCACAATTCACTGATTTATTTCCTTTCAACAAAGAAGAAAGAGCTTTGTACTGTACCTAATTCACAAAATTCGCGGTGTGTGAAAACATTGTTACATATAATCTACTATAGGCCTATATCGTGTCATTGGTAGTAATGACGCAAAGATAAGAATCAAGCATCTGAAATTGGTCATTTGTCATTCACGAATTCATAGCGTTCTGTTCTTGATAATCAATAATTTTGTATACCTTGCACGAAATTATAACGGTTTTACGCGTTGGTAACGGGTTCAAACCCGTTTTCAATATGATGTACAATTGCTCATTTGTCATTCACTTTAATTCATAGCATTCTTGATTTGGAAAATCAGGCTATAGAATCACTATTTTCTTGTATTAGCGCACTTTCTTTTAAACGTGATTTCCATTTTAAGAAATGGAATCAAAATTCACAATTAAATGTATTGTTTCATTTGAAGAAAACAGATTTGCGTTCAGATTGACAAAATTGGCGCGATTGCACGAATATTTGACGGTTTTACGTTAGAAACGGTGTCAAACCCGTTTTCAATGTAATGTACGATTTCCCAGTAATGGATTTCTTTTTTTTGACCGAGTAACAAAGTAGAAAAAATTGACAGAACGAATCAAAGGTAATTTCTCTCCTTAAAGGCACGAATTCACGAAGGTGGTACAAATGAAACCATGGTTTAAAACCATGAACAAAAACCATAGAGCGCCAAGTGTCGCACGGAATATTTCGTTAAGAAATTGGTCATTTCGTCGACAAAATGACCGTTTCGTTAACGAAATTATCATTTTGTGAACGAAATGTTCATTTAGTTACAAAATGTTGTCATTTCGTTACAAAATAATCATTTCATCGACGAAATGACTGATTTCGTAACGAAATATTCCATGCGACAATTGGCGCTCCATGGTTTTTGTCTATAGTTTAAACCATGGTTTCATTTGTACCACCTTCGTGAATTCGGGCCAAAGAGTCTGTACAGTATTTATTGAGGTGGGGATTCATGCTTTTTTACATTTCTAAGTGAGATAATGAGAAACCTCTTATTAGATGATATGAAAGAGCATGTGATTTCAAGGATTCAACGTTTATTTGATGAAAATCGGTTTTGAAAGGGCTGAGATATCAAAGAAATGTGATAATCATAAGACTACAGGCCACGTTTTTACTTAGGATCTCTTTGTTTCACCTTGTTTTTATATATCTCAGCCCTTTCAAAACCGATTTTCATGAAATAAACTTTTGATACCCCTTAGAATTGCATGCTCTTTGACATCTCATATAGTGATTTCTGAATATCTTGCTAAACGTTAAAAGCTAAAGCCTCACCTCGACCAGAACTGTCCGTTAAAGGAACACATCGAAAATGCTTGCTCGATGTTTATGTCTTTTTCGTTATTACCGTCAAATATAAAATCTGCAGGAAATTCAGAGAAACTTTTATAAAACGCTAATTCGATTTCATTACTGTTATATCAAACTCCCTTCTTTTAAAACTTGTGAATTCCATTTAAAGAAATGAAATCAAAATTCACAATTAAATGTTTTGTTTCATTTCAACAAAATAGCTTTGCGATCAGATTGACAAAATTAGCGGGATTGTTACAACCTTGCGTCATTAGTAGTAATGACGCAAAGATGAGAAACCATAGGACACGCAATTAAAGATAGAGAAGAAAAAAAGGCATTTCATTCGTTCTATTTACTTTTAAATACTTTGGTACCTCTGACAAACTGCAATAGATTATCAATCATCTTATCTTGGTCATTTATCATTCATTTGCATTCATTACACACTCTTTTTTGAAAATTGATTATTTCGTTTACGTGGCACGAGGGTTTTTCCGTTGGAAACGGTTTCAAACCCGTTTTCAATGTAATGCCCGATTTACCCAATAACGGATTTTTGTCATTTTGTCGAAAATTTCATTATGCGCTAATTCGATTTTATCACTGTTATAATACCGAGAGTCATTAAACAGACTAATCTCGTTCTAAAACATGATCGTGAACGAAAAATTGTCTTCGTTAATCTTGATTTGTAGAAAGATATGCTATAGAATCACTATTTTCTTGTATTCAGGCAGTTTCTTTGAAACTTGTGAATTGCGTCATAAGAAATGAAAACAAAATTCACAATTCACTGATTTATTTCCTTTCAACAAAGAAGAAAGAGCTTTGTACCTAATTTACAAAATTCGCGGTGTGTGAAAACATTGTTACATATAATCTACTATAGGCCTATATTGCATCATTGGTAGTAATGACGCAAAGATAAGAATCAAGCATCTGAAATTGGTCATTTGTCATTCACGAATTCATAGCGTTCTGTTCTTGATAATCAATAATTTTGTATACCTTGCACGAAATTATAACGGTTTTACGCGTTGGTAACGGGTTCAAACCCGTCTTCAATATGATGTACAATTGCTCATTTGTCATTCACTTTAATTCATAGCATTCTTGATTTGGAAAATCAGGCTATAAAATCACTATTTTCTTGTATTTAGCGCACTTTCTTTTAAACTTGTGATTTCCATTTTAAGAAATGAAATCAAAATTCACAATTAAATGTTTTGTTTCATTTGAACAAAATAGATTTGCGATCAGATTGACAAAATTGGCGGGATTGCAGCGAATATTTGACGGTTTTACGTTAAAAACGGTGTCAAAAACGTTTTCAATGTAATGTACAATTTCCCAGTAATGAATTTCTTATTTTTTTGACCGAGTAACAAAGTAGAAAAAATTGACAGAACGAATCAAAGGTAATTTCTCTCCTTAAAGGCCCGAATTCACGAAGGTGGTACAAATGAAACCATGGTTTAGACCATGAACAAAAACCATAGAGCGCCAAGTGTCGCACGGAATATTTCGTTAAGAAATTATTGGTCATTTCATCGACAAAATGACCGTTTCGTTAACGAAATTATCATTTTGTGGACGAAATGTTCATTTAGTTACAAAATGTTGTCATTTCGTTACAAAATAATCATTTCATCGACGAAATGACTGATTTCGTAACGAAATATTCCATGCGACAATTGGCGCTCCATGGTTTTTGTCTATAGTTAAACCATGGTTTCATTTGTACCACCTTCGTGAATTCGGGCCAAAGAGTCTGTACAGTATTTATTGAGGTGGGATTCATGCTTTTTTACATTTCTAAGTGAGATAATGAGAAACCTCTTATTAGATGATATGAAAGAGCATGTGATTTCAAGGATTCAACGTTTATTTGATGGAAATCGGTTTTGAAAGGGCTGAGATATCCAAAAAAAAGCGATAATCATAAGACTACAGGCCACGTTTTTACTTAGGATCTCTTTGTTTCACCTTGTTTTTGGATATCTCAGCCCTTTCAAAACCGATTTTCGTCAAATAAACTTTTGATACCCCTTAGAATTGCATGCTCTTTGACATCTCATAGAGTGATTTCTGAATATCTTGCTAAACGTTAAAAGCTAAAGCCTCACCTCGACCAGAACTGTCCCTTAAAGGAACACATCGAAAATGCTTGCTCGATGTTAATGTCTTTTTCGTTATTACCGTCAACTATAAAATCTGCAGGAAATTCAGAGAAACTTTTATAAAACGCTAATTCCATTTCATTACTGTTATATCAAACTCCCTTACGCAAGTATGGAAATTACATGTTTCTAAAGAAAAAGCGTTTAAAACTGTCAAATTGGGAAGAAATTCACCAACGGCAGATTGTACGAGTTGTGGTTATTATGATCTGAGTAGACTTCGTCAAAGTTGCGCGCTTATTGGCATCTTTTTGCAATAAAACGTCAATCGTCACTTTTTTTATAATTTTGAATGGGAGTTTGCTTGAATGACCTGTAAGTAGGACAGCTCGATTTCCAATTGTTACGGCAATCTAAAGTACTTTGGAGAAGGTAACACAATTTCGTATATTAAGAATGTAGACTCATTACACGGAACTATATCGTTTTAAAACATAATCGTGGCCCAAACCTTCTATTTTGATCGAAATCTGTAGCAGTTTCTTTTAAACTTGTGAATTCCATTTTAAGAAATGAAATCAAAATTCACAATTAAATGTTTTGTTTCATTTCAACAAAATAGCTTTGCGATCAGATTGACAAAATTGGCGGGATTGTTACAAATCACTACAATACATTGCGTCATTAGTAGTAATGACGCAAAGATGAGAAACCATAGGACACGCAATTAAAGATAGAGAAGAAAAAGGCATTTCATTCGTTCTATTTACTTTTAAATACTTTGGTACTTGTGACAAACTGCAATAGATTATCAATCATCTTACCTTGGTCATTTATCATTCATTTGCATTCATTACACACTCTTTTTTGAAAATTAATTATTTCGTTTACGTTGCACGAGGGTTTTCCGTTGGAAACGGTTTCAAACCCGTTTTCAATGTAATGCCCGATTTACCCAATAACGGATTTTTGTCATTTTGTCGAAAATTTCATTATGCGCTAATCCGATTTTATCACCGTTATAATACCGAGAGTCATTAAACAGACTAATTTCGTTCTAAAACATGATCGTGAACCAAAAATTGTCTTCGTTAATCTTGATTTGTAGAAAGACATGCTATAGAATCACTATTTTCTTGTATTCACGCAGTTTCTTTGAAACTTGTGAATTGCGTCATAAGAAATGAAAACAAAATTCACAATTCACTGATTTATTTCCTTTCAACAAAGAAGAAAGAGCTTTGTACCTAATTCACAAAATTCGCGGTGTGTGAAAACATTGTTACATATAATCTACTATAGGCCTATATCGCGTCATTGGTAGTAATGACGCAAAGATAAGAATCAAGCATCTGAAATTGGTCATTTGTCATTCACGAATTCATAGCGTTCTGTTCTTGATAATCAATAATTTTGTATACCTTGCACGAAATTATAACGGTTTTACGCGTTGGTAACGGGTTCAAACCCGTTTTTAATATGATGTACAATTGCTCATTTGTCATTCACTTTAATTCATAGCATTCTTGATTTGGAAAATCAGGCTATAGAATCACTATTTTCTTGTATTAGCGCACTTTCTTTTAAACTTGTGATTTCCATTTTAAGAAATGAAATCAAAATTCACAATTAAATGTTTTGTTTCATTTGAACAAAATAGATTTGCGATCAGATTGACAAAATTGGCGGGATTGCAGGAATATTTGACGGTTTTACGTTAGAAACGGTGTCAAACCCGTTTTCAATGTAATGTACGATTTCCCAGTAATGGATTTCTTTTTTTTTTGACCGAGTAACAAAGTAGAAAAAATTGACAGAACGAATCAAAGGAATTTTCTCTCCTTAAAGGCCCGAATTCACGAAGGTGGTACAAATGAAACCATGGTTTAAACCACGGACAAAAACCATGGAGCGCCAAGTGTCGCACGGAATATTTCGTTAAGAAATTGGTCATTTCGTCGACAAAATGACCGTTTCGTTAACGAAATTATCATTTTGTGGACGAAATGTTCAGTTAGTTACAAAATGTTGTCATTTCGTTACAAAATAATCATTTCATCGACGAAATGACTGATTTCGTAACGAAATATTCCATGCGACAATTGGCGCTCCATGGTTTTTGTCTATAGTTTAAACCATGGTTTCATTTGTACCACCTTCGTGAATTCGGGCCAAAGAGTCTGTACAGTACTCATTGAGGTGGGGATTCATGCTTTTTTACATTTCTAAGTGAGATAATGAGAAACCTCTTATTAGATGATATGAAAGAGCATGTAATTTCAAGGATTCAACGTTTATTTGATGAAAATCGGTTTTGAAAGGGCTGAGATATCCAAAAAAAGGTGATAATCATAAGACTACAGGCCACGTTTTTACTTAGGATCTCTTTGTTTCACCTTGTTTTTGGATATCTCGGCCCTTTCAAAACCGATTTTCATCAAATAAACTTTTGATACCCCTTAGAATTGCATGCTCTTTGACATCTCATAGAGTGATTTCTGAATATCTTGCTAAACGTTAAAAGCTAAAGCCTCACCTCGACCAGAACTGTCCTTTAAAGGAACACATCGAAAATGCTTACTCGATGTTTATGTCTTTTTCGTTATTACCGTCAAATATAAAATCTGCAGGAAATTCAGAGAAACTTTTATAAAACGCTAATTCCATTTCATTACTGTTATATCAAACTCCCTTACGCAAGTATGGAAATTACATGTTTCTAAAGAAAAAGCGTTTAAAACTGTCAAATTGGGAAGAAATTCACCAACGGCAGATTGTACGAGTTGTGGTTATTATGATCTGAGTAGACTTCGTCAAAGTTACGCGCTCATTGGCATCTTTTTGCAATAAAACGTCAATCGTCACTTTTTTTAAATTTTGAATGGGAGTTTGCTTGAATGACCTGTAAGTAGGACAGTTCGATTTCGAATTGTTACGGCAATCTAAAGTACTTTGGAGAAGGTAACACAATTTCGTATATTAAGAATGTAGACTCATTACACGGAACTATATCGTTTTAAAACATAATCGTGGCCCAAACCTTCTATTTTGATCGAAATCTGTAGCAGTTTCTTTTAAACTTGTGAATTCCATTTTAAGAAATGAAATCAAAATTCACAATTAAATGTTTTGTTTCATTTCAACAAAATAGCTTTGCGATCAGATTGACAAAATTGGCGGGATTGTTACAAATCACTTACAATACATTGCGTCATTAGTAGTAATGACGCAAAGATGAGAAACCATAGGACACGCATTTAAAGATAGAGAAGAAAAAGGCATTTCATTCGTTCTATTTACTTTTAAATACTTTGGTACTTGTGACAAACTGCAATAGATTATCAATCATCTTACCTTGGTCATTTATCATTCATTTGCATTCATTACACACTCTTTTTTGAAAATTAATTATTTCGTTTACGTTGCACGAGGGTTTTCCGTTGGAAACGGTTTCAAACCCGTTTTCAATGTAATGCCCGATTTACCCAATAACGGATTTTTGTCATTTTGTCGAAAATTTCATTATGCGCTAATCCGATTTTATCACCGTTATAATACCGAGAGTCATTAAACAGACTAATTTCGTTCTAAAACATGATCGTGAACCAAAAATTGTCTTCGTTAATCTTGATTTGTAGAAAGACATGCTATAGAATCACTATTTTCTTGTATTCACGCAGTTTCTTTGAAACTTGTGAATTGCGTCATAAGAAATGAAAACAAAATTCACAATTCACTGATTTATTTCCTTTCAACAAAGAAGAAAGAGCTTTGTACCTAATTCACAAAATTCGCGGTGTGTGAAAACATTGTTACATATAATCTACTATAGGCCTATATCGCGTCATTGGTAGTAATGACGCAAAGATAAGAATCAAGCATCTGAAATTGGTCATTTGTCATTCACGAATTCATAGCGTTCTGTTCTTGATAATCAATAATTTTGTATACCTTGCACGAAATTATAACGGTTTTACGCGTTGGTAACGGGTTCAAACCCGTTTTCAATATGATGTACAATTGCTCATTTGTCATTCACTTTAATTCATAGCATTCTTGATTTGGAAAATCAGGCTATAGAATCACTATTTTCTTGTATTAGCGCACTCTCTTTTAAACTTGTGATTTCCATTTTAAGAAATGAAATCAAAATTCACAATTAAATGTTTTGTTTCATTTGAACAAAATAGATTTGCCATCAGATTGACAAAATTGACGGGATTGCAGGAATATTTGACGGTTTTACGTTAGAAACGGTGTCAAACCCGTTTTCAATGTAATGTACGATTTCCCAGTAATGGATTTCTTTTTTTTTTGACCGAGTAACAAAGCAGAAAAAATTGACAGAACGAATCAAAGGTAATTTCTCTCCTTAAAGGCCCGAATTCACGAAGGTGGTACAAATGAAACCATGGTTTAAACCATGGACAAAAACCATAGAGCGCCAAGTGTCGCACGGAATATTTCGTTAAGAAATTGGTCATTTCGTCGACAAAATGACCGTTTCGTTAACGAAATTATCATTTTGTGGACGAAATGTTCATTTAGTTAAAAAATGTTGTCATTTCGTTACAAAATAATCATTTCATCGACGAAATGACTGATTTCGTAACGAAATATTCCATGCGACAATTGGCGCTCCATGGTTTTTGTCTATAGTTTAAACCATGGTTTCATTTGTACCACCTTCGTGAATTCCTTGCCAAAGAGTCTGTACAGTATTTATTGAGGTGGGGATTCATGCTTTTTTACATTTCTAAGTGAGATAATGAGAAACCTCTTATTAGATGATATGAAAGAGCATGTGATTTCAAGGATTCAACGTTTATTTGATGAAAATCGGTTTTGAAAGGGCTGAATATCCAAAAAATTGATAATCATAAGACTACAGGCCACGTTTTTACTTAGGATCTCTTTGTTTCACCTTGTTTTTGGATATCTCAGCCCTTTCAAAACCGATTTTCGTCAAATAAACTTTTGATACCCCTTAAAATTGCATGCTCTTTGACATCTCATAGAGTGATTTCTGAATATCTTGCTAAACGTTAAAAGCTAAAGCCTCACCTCGACCAGAACTGTCCGTTAAAGGAACACATCGAAAATGCTTGCTCGATGTTTATGTCTTTTTCGTTATTACCGTCAAATATAAAATCTGCAGGAAATTCAGAGAAACTTTTATAAAACGCTAATTAAATTTCATTACTGTTATATCAAACTCCCTTACGCAAGTATGGAAATTACAAGTTTCTAAAGAAAAAGCGTTTAAAACTGTCAAGTTGGGAAGAAATTCACCAACGGAAGATTGTACGAGTTGTGGTTATTATGATCTGAGTAGACTTCGTCACCGTTGCGCGCTTATTGGCATCTTTTTGCAATAAAACGTCAATCGTCACTTTTTTTATAATTTTGAATGGGAGTTTGCTTGAATGACCTGTAAGTAGGACAGTTCGATTTCCAATTGTTACGGCAATCTAAAGTACTTTGGAGAAGGTAACACAATTTCGTATATTAAGAATGTAGACTCATTACACGGAACTATATCGTTTTAAAACATAATCGTGGCCCAAACCTTCTATTTTGATCGAAATCTGTAGCAGTTTCTTTTAAACTTGTGAATTCCATTTTAAGAAATGAAGTCAAAATTCACAATTAAATGTTTTGTTTCATTTCAACAAAATAGCTTTGCGATCAGATTGAGAAAATTGGCGTTATTGTTACAAATCACTACAATACATTGCGTCATTAGTAGTAATGACGCAAAGATGAGAAACCATAGGACACGCAATTAAAGATTGAGAAGAAAAAAAGGCATTTCATTCGTTCTATTTACTTTTAAATACTTTGGTACTTGTGACAAACTGCTATAGATTATCAAGCATCTTATCTTGGTCATTTATCATTCATTTGCATTCATTACACACTCTTTTTTGAAAATTAATTATTTCGTTTACGTTGCACGAGGGTTTTCCGTTGGAAACGGTTTCAAACCCGTTTTCAATGTAATGCCCGATTTACCCAATAACGGATTTTTGTTATTTTGTCGAAAATTTCATTATGCGCTAATCCGATTTTATCACCGTTATAATACCGAGAGTCATTAAACAGACTAATCTCGTTCTAAAACATGATCGTGAACCAAATATTGTCTTCGTTAATCTTGATTTGTAGAAAGACATGCTATAGAATCACTATTTTCTTGTATTCACGCAGTTTCTTTGAAACTTGTAAATTGCGTCATAAGAACAAGAATGTAGACTCATTACACGGAACTATATCGTTTTAAAACATAATCGTGGCCCAAACCTTCTATTTTGATCGAAATCTGTAGCAGTTTCTTTTAAACTTGTGAATTCCATTTTAAGAAATGAAATCAAAATTCACAACTAAATGTTTTGTTTCATTTCAACAAAATAGCTTTGCGATCAGATTGACAAAATTGGCGGGATTGTTACAAATCACTACAAAACATTGCGTCATTAGAAGTAATGACGCAAAGATGAGAAACCATAGGACACGCAATTAAAGATAGAGAAGAAAAAAGGCATTTCATTCGTTCTATTTACTTTTAAATACTTTGGTACTTGTGACAAACTGCAATAGATTATCAAACATCTTATCTTGGTCATTTATCATTCATTTGCATTCATTACACACTCTTTTTTGAAAATTAATTATTTCGTTTACGTTGCACGAGGGTTTTCCGTTGGAAACGGTTTCAAACCCGTTTTCAATGTAATGCCCGATTTACCCAATAACGGATTTTTGTCATTTTGTCGAAAATTTCATTATGCGCTAATCCGATTTTATCACCGTTATAACACCGAGAGTCATTAAACAGACTAATTTCGTTCTAAAACATGATCGTGAACCAAAAATTGTCTTCGTTAATCTTGATTTGTAGAAAGACATGCTATAGAATCACTATTTTCTTGGATTCACGCAGTTTCATTGAAACTTGTGAATTGCGTCATAAGAAATGAAAACAAAATTCACAATTCACTGATTTATTTCCTTTCAACAAAGAAGAAAGAGCTTTGTACCTAATTCACAAAATTCGCGGTATGTGAAAACATTGTTACATATAATCTACTATAGGCCTATATCGCGTCATTGGTAGTAATGACGCAAAGATAAGAATCAAGCATCTGAAATTGGTGATTTGTCATTCACGAATTCATAGCGTTCTGTTCTTGATAATCAATAATTTTGTATACCTTGCACGAAATTATAACGGTTTTACGCGTTGGTAACGGGTTCAAACCCGTTTTCAATATGATGTACAATTGCTCATTTGTCATTCACTTTAATTCATAGCATTCTTGATTTGGAAAATCAGGCTATAGAATCACTATTTTCTTGTATTAGCGCACTTTCTTTTAAACTTGTGATTTCCATTTTAAGAAATGAAATCAAAATTCACAATTCAATGTATTGTTTCATTTGAACAAAATAGATTTGCGATCAGATTGACAAAATTGGCGGGATTGCAGGAATATTTGACGGTTTTACGTTAGAAACGGTGTCAAACCCGTTTTCAATGTAATGTACGATTTCCCAGTAATGGATTTCTTAATTTTTTTGACCGAGTAACAAAGTAGAAAAAATTGACAGAACGAATCAAAGGTAATTTCTCTCCTTAAAGGCGCGAATTCACGAAGGTGGTACAAATGAAACCATGGTTTAAACCATGAACAAAAACCATAGAGCGCCAAGTGTCGCACGGAATATTTCGTTAAGAAATTATTGGTCATTTCGTCGACAAAATGACCGTTTCGTTAATGAAATTATCATTTTGTGGACGAAATGTTCATTTAGTTACAAAATGTTGTCATTTCGTTACAAAATAATCATTTCATCGACGAAATGACTGATTTCGTAACGAAATATTCCATGCGACAATTGGCGCTCCATGGTTTTTGTCTATAGTTTAAACCATGGTTTCATTTGTACCACCTTCGTGAATTCCTTGCCAAAGAGTCTGTACAGTATTTATTGAGGTGGGGATTCATGCTTTTTTACATTTCTAAGTGAGATAATGAGAAACCTCTTATTAGATGATATGAAAGAGCATGTGATTTCAAGGATTCAACGTTTATTTGATGAAAATCGGTTTTGAAAGGGCTGAATATCCAAAAAATTGATAATCATAAGACTACAGGCCACGTTTTTACTTAGGATCTCTTTGTTTCACCTTGTTTTTGGATATCTCGGCCCTTTCAAAACCGATTTTCATCAAATAAACTTTTGATACCCCTTAGAATTGCATGCTCTTTGACATCTCATAGAGTGATTTCTGAATATCTTGCTAAACGTTAAAAGCTAAAGCCTCACCTCGACCAGAACTGTCCTTTAAAGGAACACATCGAAAATGCTTACTCGATGTTTATGTCTTTTTCGTTATTACCGTCAAATATAAAATCTGCAGGAAATTCAGAGAAACTTTTATAAAACGCTAATTCCATTTCATTACTGTTATATCAAACTCCCTTACGCAAGTATGGAAATTACATGTTTCTAAAGAAAAAGCGTTTAAAACTGTCAAATTGGGAAGAAATTCACCAACGGCAGATTGTACGAGTTGTGGTTATTATGATCTGAGTAGACTTCGTCAAAGTTACGCGCTCATTGGCATCTTTTTGCAATAAAACGTCAATCGTCACTTTTTTTAAATTTTGAATGGGAGTTTGCTTGAATGACCTGTAAGTAGGACAGTTCGATTTCGAATTGTTACGGCAATCTAAAGTACTTTGGAGAAGGTAACACAATTTCGTATATTAAGAATGTAGACTCATTACACGGAACTATATCGTTTTAAAACATAATCGTGGCCCAAACCTTCTATTTTGATCGAAATCTGTAGCAGTTTCTTTTAAACTTGTGAATTCCATTTTAAGAAATGAAATCAAAATTCACAATTAAATGTTTTGTTTCATTTCAACAAAATAGCTTTGCGATCAGATTGACAAAATTGGCGGGATTGTTACAAATCACTTACAATACATTGCGTCATTAGTAGTAATGACGCAAAGATGAGAAACCATAGGACACGCATTTAAAGATAGAGAAGAAAAAGGCATTTCATTCGTTCTATTTACTTTTAAATACTTTGGTACTTGTGACAAACTGCAATAGATTATCAATCATCTTACCTTGGTCATTTATCATTCATTTGCATTCATTACACACTCTTTTTTGAAAATTAATTATTTCGTTTACGTTGCACGAGGGTTTTCCGTTGGAAACGGTTTCAAACCCGTTTTCAATGTAATGCCCGATTTACCCAATAACGGATTTTTGTCATTTTGTCGAAAATTTCATTATGCGCTAATCCGATTTTATCACCGTTATAATACCGAGAGTCATTAAACAGACTAATTTCGTTCTAAAACATGATCGTGAACCAAAAATTGTCTTCGTTAATCTTGATTTGTAGAAAGACATGCTATAGAATCACTATTTTCTTGTATTCACGCAGTTTCTTTGAAACTTGTGAATTGCGTCATAAGAAATGAAAACAAAATTCACAATTCACTGATTTATTTCCTTTCAACAAAGAAGAAAGAGCTTTGTACCTAATTCACAAAATTCGCGGTGTGTGAAAACATTGTTACATATAATCTACTATAGGCCTATATCGCGTCATTGGTAGTAATGACGCAAAGATAAGAATCAAGCATCTGAAATTGGTCATTTGTCATTCACGAATTCATAGCGTTCTGTTCTTGATAATCAATAATTTTGTATACCTTGCACGAAATTATAACGGTTTTACGCGTTGGTAACGGGTTCAAACCCGTTTTCAATATGATGTACAATTGCTCATTTGTCATTCACTTTAATTCATAGCATTCTTGATTTGGAAAATCAGGCTATAGAATCACTATTTTCTTGTATTAGCGCACTCTCTTTTAAACTTGTGATTTCCATTTTAAGAAATGAAATCAAAATTCACAATTAAATGTTTTGTTTCATTTGAACAAAATAGATTTGCCATCAGATTGACAAAATTGACGGGATTGCAGGAATATTTGACGGTTTTACGTTAGAAACGGTGTCAAACCCGTTTTCAATGTAATGTACGATTTCCCAGTAATGGATTTCTTTTTTTTTTGACCGAGTAACAAAGCAGAAAAAATTGACAGAACGAATCAAAGGTAATTTCTCTCCTTAAAGGCCCGAATTCACGAAGGTGGTACAAATGAAACCATGGTTTAAACCATGGACAAAAACCATAGAGCGCCAAGTGTCGCACGGAATATTTCGTTAAGAAATTGGTCATTTCGTCGACAAAATGACCGTTTCGTTAACGAAATTATCATTTTGTGGACGAAATGTTCATTTAGTTAAAAAATGTTGTCATTTCGTTACAAAATAATCATTTCATCGACGAAATGACTGATTTCGTAACGAAATATTCCATGCGACAATTGGCGCTCCATGGTTTTTGTCTATAGTTTAAACCATGGTTTCATTTGTACCACCTTCGTGAATTCCTTGCCAAAGAGTCTGTACAGTATTTATTGAGGTGGGGATTCATGCTTTTTTACATTTCTAAGTGAGATAATGAGAAACCTCTTATTAGATGATATGAAAGAGCATGTGATTTCAAGGATTCAACGTTTATTTGATGAAAATCGGTTTTGAAAGGGCTGAATATCCAAAAAATTGATAATCATAAGACTACAGGCCACGTTTTTACTTAGGATCTCTTTGTTTCACCTTGTTTTTGGATATCTCAGCCCTTTCAAAACCGATTTTCGTCAAATAAACTTTTGATACCCCTTAAAATTGCATGCTCTTTGACATCTCATAGAGTGATTTCTGAATATCTTGCTAAACGTTAAAAGCTAAAGCCTCACCTCGACCAGAACTGTCCGTTAAAGGAACACATCGAAAATGCTTGCTCGATGTTTATGTCTTTTTCGTTATTACCGTCAAATATAAAATCTGCAGGAAATTCAGAGAAACTTTTATAAAACGCTAATTAAATTTCATTACTGTTATATCAAACTCCCTTACGCAAGTATGGAAATTACAAGTTTCTAAAGAAAAAGCGTTTAAAACTGTCAAGTTGGGAAGAAATTCACCAACGGAAGATTGTACGAGTTGTGGTTATTATGATCTGAGTAGACTTCGTCACCGTTGCGCGCTTATTGGCATCTTTTTGCAATAAAACGTCAATCGTCACTTTTTTTATAATTTTGAATGGGAGTTTGCTTGAATGACCTGTAAGTAGGACAGTTCGATTTCCAATTGTTACGGCAATCTAAAGTACTTTGGAGAAGGTAACACAATTTCGTATATTAAGAATGTAGACTCATTACACGGAACTATATCGTTTTAAAACATAATCGTGGCCCAAACCTTCTATTTTGATCGAAATCTGTAGCAGTTTCTTTTAAACTTGTGAATTCCATTTTAAGAAATGAAGTCAAAATTCACAATTAAATGTTTTGTTTCATTTCAACAAAATAGCTTTGCGATCAGATTGAGAAAATTGGCGTTATTGTTACAAATCACTACAATACATTGCGTCATTAGTAGTAATGACGCAAAGATGAGAAACCATAGGACACGCAATTAAAGATTGAGAAGAAAAAAAGGCATTTCATTCGTTCTATTTACTTTTAAATACTTTGGTACTTGTGACAAACTGCTATAGATTATCAAGCATCTTATCTTGGTCATTTATCATTCATTTGCATTCATTACACACTCTTTTTTGAAAATTAATTATTTCGTTTACGTTGCACGAGGGTTTTCCGTTGGAAACGGTTTCAAACCCGTTTTCAATGTAATGCCCGATTTACCCAATAACGGATTTTTGTTATTTTGTCGAAAATTTCATTATGCGCTAATCCGATTTTATCACCGTTATAATACCGAGAGTCATTAAACAGACTAATCTCGTTCTAAAACATGATCGTGAACCAAATATTGTCTTCGTTAATCTTGATTTGTAGAAAGACATGCTATAGAATCACTATTTTCTTGTATTCACGCAGTTTCTTTGAAACTTGTAAATTGCGTCATAAGAACAAGAATGTAGACTCATTACACGGAACTATATCGTTTTAAAACATAATCGTGGCCCAAACCTTCTATTTTGATCGAAATCTGTAGCAGTTTCTTTTAAACTTGTGAATTCCATTTTAAGAAATGAAATCAAAATTCACAACTAAATGTTTTGTTTCATTTCAACAAAATAGCTTTGCGATCAGATTGACAAAATTGGCGGGATTGTTACAAATCACTACAAAACATTGCGTCATTAGAAGTAATGACGCAAAGATGAGAAACCATAGGACACGCAATTAAAGATAGAGAAGAAAAAAGGCATTTCATTCGTTCTATTTACTTTTAAATACTTTGGTACTTGTGACAAACTGCAATAGATTATCAAACATCTTATCTTGGTCATTTATCATTCATTTGCATTCATTACACACTCTTTTTTGAAAATTAATTATTTCGTTTACGTTGCACGAGGGTTTTCCGTTGGAAACGGTTTCAAACCCGTTTTCAATGTAATGCCCGATTTACCCAATAACGGATTTTTGTCATTTTGTCGAAAATTTCATTATGCGCTAATCCGATTTTATCACCGTTATAACACCGAGAGTCATTAAACAGACTAATTTCGTTCTAAAACATGATCGTGAACCAAAAATTGTCTTCGTTAATCTTGATTTGTAGAAAGACATGCTATAGAATCACTATTTTCTTGGATTCACGCAGTTTCATTGAAACTTGTGAATTGCGTCATAAGAAATGAAAACAAAATTCACAATTCACTGATTTATTTCCTTTCAACAAAGAAGAAAGAGCTTTGTACCTAATTCACAAAATTCGCGGTATGTGAAAACATTGTTACATATAATCTACTATAGGCCTATATCGCGTCATTGGTAGTAATGACGCAAAGATAAGAATCAAGCATCTGAAATTGGTGATTTGTCATTCACGAATTCATAGCGTTCTGTTCTTGATAATCAATAATTTTGTATACCTTGCACGAAATTATAACGGTTTTACGCGTTGGTAACGGGTTCAAACCCGTTTTCAATATGATGTACAATTGCTCATTTGTCATTCACTTTAATTCATAGCATTCTTGATTTGGAAAATCAGGCTATAGAATCACTATTTTCTTGTATTAGCGCACTTTCTTTTAAACTTGTGATTTCCATTTTAAGAAATGAAATCAAAATTCACAATTCAATGTATTGTTTCATTTGAACAAAATAGATTTGCGATCAGATTGACAAAATTGGCGGGATTGCAGGAATATTTGACGGTTTTACGTTAGAAACGGTGTCAAACCCGTTTTCAATGTAATGTACGATTTCCCAGTAATGGATTTCTTAATTTTTTTGACCGAGTAACAAAGTAGAAAAAATTGACAGAACGAATCAAAGGTAATTTCTCTCCTTAAAGGCGCGAATTCACGAAGGTGGTACAAATGAAACCATGGTTTAAACCATGAACAAAAACCATAGAGCGCCAAGTGTCGCACGGAATATTTCGTTAAGAAATTATTGGTCATTTCGTCGACAAAATGACCGTTTCGTTAATGAAATTATCATTTTGTGGACGAAATGTTCATTTAGTTACAAAATGTTGTCATTTCGTTACAAAATAATCATTTCATCGACGAAATGACTGATTTCGTAACGAAATATTCCATGCGACAATTGGCGCTCCATGGTTTTTGTCTATAGTTTAAACCATGGTTTCATTTGTACCACCTTCGTGAATTCGGGCCAAAGAGTCTGTACAGTATTTATTGAGGTGGGGATTCATGCTTTTTTACATTTCTAAGTGAGATAATGAGAAACCTCTTATTAGATGATATGAAAGAGCATGTGATTTCAAGGATTCAACGTTTATTTGATGAAAATCGGTTTTGAAAGGGCTGAATATCCAAAAAATTGATAATCATAAGACTAACAGGCCACGTTTTTACTTAGGATCTCTATGTTTCACCTTGTTTTTGGATATCTCAGCCCTTTCAAAACCGATTTTCGTCAAATAAACTTTTGATACCCCTTAAAATTGCATGCTCTTTGACATCTCATAGAGTGATTTCTGAATATCTTGCTAAACGTTAAAAGCTAAAGCCTCACCTCGACCAGAACTGTCCCTTAAAGGAACACATCGAAAATGCTTGCTCGATGTTTATGTCTTTTTCGTTATTACCGTCAAATATAAAATCTGCAGGAACTTCAGAGAAACTTTTATAAAACGCTAATTCCATTTCATTACTGTTATATCAAACTCCCTTACGCAAGTATGGAAATTACATGTTTCTAAAGAAAAAGCGTTTAAAACTGTCAAATTGGGAAGAAATTCACCAACGGCAGATTGTACGAGTTGTGGTTATTATGATCTGAGTAGACTTCGTCAAAGTTGCGCGCTTATTGGCATCTTTTTGCAATAAAACGTCAATCGTCACTTTTGTTATAATTTTGAATGGGAGTTTGCTTGAATGACCTGTAAGTGGGACAGTTCGATTTCCAATTGTTACGGTAATCTAAAGTACTTTGGAGAAGGTAACACAATTTCGTATATTAAGAATGTAGACTCATTACACGGAACTATATCGTTTTAAAACATAATCGTGGCCCAAACCTTCTATTTTGATCGAAATCTGTAGCAGTTTCTTTTAAACTTGTGAATTCCATTTTAAGAAATGAAATCAAACTTCACAATTAAATGTTTTGTTTCATTTCAACAAAATAGCTTTGCGATCAGATTGACAAAATTGGCGGGATTGTTACAAATCACTACAAAACATTGCGTCATTAGTAGTAATGACGCAAAGATGAGAAACCATAGGACACGCAATTAAGGATAGAGAAGAAAAAAGGCATTTCATTCGTTCTATTTACTTTTAAATACTTTGGTACTTGTGACAAACTGCAATAGATTATCAATTCGTTTACGTTGCACGAGGGTTTTCCGTTGGTAACGGGTTCAAACCCGTTTTCAATATGATGTACAATTGCTCATTTGTCATTCACTTTAATTCATAGCATTCTTGATTTGGAAAATGAGGCTATAGAATCACTATTTTCTTGTATTTAGCGCACTTTCTTTTAAACTTGTGATTTCCATTTTAAGAAATGAAATCAAAATTCACAATTAAATGTTTTGTTTCATGTGAACAAAATAGATTTGCGATCAGATTGACAAAATTGGCGGGATTGCAGGAATATTTGACGGTTTTACGTTAGAAACGGTGTCAAACCCGTTTTCAATGTAATGTACGATTTCCCAGTAATGGATTTCTTATTTTTTTTGACCGAGTAACAAAGTAGAAAAAATTGACAGAACGAATCAAAGGTAATTTCTCTCCTTAAAGGCACGATTCACGAAGGTGGTACAAATGAAACCATGGTTTAAACCATGAACAAAAACCATAGAGCGCCAAGTGTCGCACGGAATATTTCGTTAAGAAATTATTGGTCATTTCATCGACAAAATGACCGTTTCGTTAACGAAATTATCATTTTGTGGACGAAATGTTCATTTAGTTACAAAATGTTGTCATTTCGTTACAAAATAATAATTTCATCGACGAAATGACTGATTTCGTAACGAAATATTCCATGCGACAATTGGCGCTCCATGGTTTTTGTCTATAGTTAAACCATGGTTTCATTTGTACCACCTTCGTGAATTCGGGCCAAAGAGTCTGTACAGTATTTATTGAGGTGGGATTCATGCTTTTTTACATTTCTAAGTGAGATAATGAGAAACCTCTTATTAGATGATATGAAAGAGCATGTGATTTCAAGGATTCAACGTTTATTTGATGAAAATCGGTTTTGAAAGGGCTGAATATCCAAAAAATTGATAATCATAAGACTACAGGCCACGTTTTTTACATAGGATCTCTTTGTTTCACCTTGTTTTTGGATATCTCAGCCCTTTCAAAACCGATTTTCATCAAATAAACTTTTGATACCCCTTAGAATTGCATGCTCTTTGATATCTCATAGAGTGATTTCTGAATATCTTGCTAAACGTTAAAAGCTAAAGCCTCACCTCGACCAGAATTGTCCCTTAAAGGAACACATCGAAAATGCTTGCTCGATGTTGATGTCTTTTTCGTTATTACCGTCAAATATAAAATCTGCAGGAAATTCAGAGAAACTTTTATAAAACGCTAATTCCATTTCATTACTGTTATATCAAACTCCCTTACGCAAGTATGGAAATTACATGTTTCTAAAGAAAAAGCGTTTAAAACTGTCAAATTGGGAAGAAATTCAACAACGGCAGATTGTACGAGTTGTGGTTATTATGATCTGAGTAGACTTCGTCAAAGTTGCGCGCTTATTGGCATCTTTTGCAATAAAACTTCAATCGTCACTTTTTTTATAATTTTGAATGGGAGTTTGCTTGAATGACCTGTAAGTAGGACAGTTCGATTTCGAATTGTTACGGCAATCTAAAGTACTTTGGAGAAGGTAACACAATTTCGTATATTAAGAATGTAGACTCATTACACGGAACTATATCGTTTTAAAACATAATCGTGGCCCAAACCTTCTATTTTGATCGAAATCTGTAGCAGTTTCTTTTAAACTTGTGAATTCCATTTTAAGAAATGAAATCAAAATTCACAATTAAATGTTTTGTTTCATTTCAACAAAATAGCTTTGCGATCAGATTGACAAAATTGGCGGGATTGTTACAAATCACTACAAAACATTGCGTCATTAGAAGTAATGACGCAAAGATGAGAAACCATAGGACACGCAATTAAAGATAGAGAAGAAAAAAGGCATTTCATTCGTTCTATTTACTTTTAAATACTTTGGTACTTGTGACAAACTGCAATAGATTATCAAACATCTTATCTTGGTCATTTATCATTCATTTGCATTCATTACACACTCTTTTTTGAAAATTAATTATTTCGTTTACGTTGCACGAGGGTTTTCCGTTGGAAACGGTTTCAAACCCGTTTTCAATGTAATGCCCGATTTACCCAATAACGGATTTTTGTCATTTTGTCGAAAATTTCATTATGCGCTAATCCGATTTTATCACCGTTATAACACCGAGAGTCATTAAACAGACTAATTTCGTTCTAAAACATGATCGTGACCCAAAAATTGTGTTCGTTAATCTTGATTTGTAGAAAGACATGCTATAGAATTACTATTTTCTTGGATTTACGCAGTTTCATTGAAACTTGTGAATTGCGTCATTAGAAATGAAATCAAAATTCACAATTCACTGATTTATTTCCTTTCAACAAAGAAGAAAGAGCTTTGTACCTAATTCACAAAATTCGCGGTGTGTGAAAACATTGTTACATATAATCTACTATAGGCCTATATCGCGTCATTGGTAGTAATGACGCAAAGATAAGAATCAAGCATCTGAAATTGGTGATTTGTCATTCACGAATTCATAGCGTTCTGTTCTTGATAATCAATAATTTTGTATACCTTGCACGAAATTATAACGGTTTTACGCGTTGGTAATGGGTTCAAACCCGTTTTCAATATGATGTACAATTGCTCATTTGTCATTCACTTTAATTCATAGCATTCTTGATTTGGAAAATCAGGCTATAGAATCACTATTTTCTTGTATTAGCGCACTTTCTTTTAAACTTGTGATTTCCATTTTAAGAAATGAAATCAAAATTCACAATTAAATGTATTGTTTCATTTGAAGAAAATATATTTGCGATCAGATTGACAAAATTGGCGGGATTGCACGAATATTTGACGGTTTTACGTTAGAAACGGTGTCAAACCCGTTTTCAATGTAATGTACGATTTCCCAGTAATGGATTTCTTTTTTTTTCACCGAGTAACAAAGTAGAAAAAATTGACAGAACGAATCAAAGGTAATTTCTCTCATTAAAGGCCCGAATTCACGAAGGTGGTACAAATGAAACCATGGTTTAAACCATGGAAAAAAACCATAGAGCGCCAAGTGTCGCAGGGAATATTTCGTTAAGAAATTATTGGTCATTTCGTCGACAAAATGACCGTTTCGTTAATGAAATTATCATTTTGTGGACGAAATGTTCATTTAGTTACAAAATGTTGTCATTTCGTTACAAAATAATCATTTCATCGACGAAATGACTGATTTCGTAACGAAATATTCCATGCGACAATTGGCGCTCCATGGTTTTTGTCTATAGTTTAAACCATGGTTTCATTTGTACCACCTTCGTGAATTCGGGCCAAAGAGTCTGTACAGTATTTATTGAGGTGGGGATTCATGCTTTTTTACATTTCTAAGTGAGATAATGAGAAACCTCTTATTAGATGATATGAAAGAGCATGTGATTTCAAGGATTCAACGTTTATTTGATGAAAATCGGTTTTGAAAGGGCTGAATATCCAAAAAATTGATAATCATAAGACTAACAGGCCACGTTTTTACTTAGGATCTCTATGTTTCACCTTGTTTTTGGATATCTCAGCCCTTTCAAAACCGATTTTCGTCAAATAAACTTTTGATACCCCTTAAAATTGCATGCTCTTTGACATCTCATAGAGTGATTTCTGAATATCTTGCTAAACGTTAAAAGCTAAAGCCTCACCTCGACCAGAATTGTCCCTTAAAGGAACACATCGAAAATGCTTGCTCGATGTTTATGTCTTTTTCGTTATTACCGTCAAATATAAAATCTGCAGGAACTTCAGAGAAACTTTTATAAAACGCTAATTCCATTTCATTACTGTTATATCAAACTCCCTTACGCAAGTATGGAAATTACATGTTTCTAAAGAAAAAGCGTTTAAAACTGTCAAATTGGGAAGAAATTCACCAACGGCAGATTGTACGAGTTGTGGTTATTATGATCTGAGTAGACTTCGTCAAAGTTGCGCGCTTATTGGCATCTTTTTGCAATAAAACGTCAATCGTCACTTTTGTTATAATTTTGAATGGGAGTTTGCTTGAATGACCTGTAAGTGGGACAGTTCGATTTCCAATTGTTACGGTAATCTAAAGTACTTTGGAGAAGGTAACACAATTTCGTATATTAAGAATGTAGACTCATTACACGGAACTATATCGTTTTAAAACATAATCGTGGCCCAAACCTTCTATTTTGATCGAAATCTGTAGCAGTTTCTTTTAAACTTGTGAATTCCATTTTAAGAAATGAAATCAAACTTCACAATTAAATGTTTTGTTTCATTTCAACAAAATAGCTTTGCGATCAGATTGACAAAATTGGCGGGATTGTTACAAATCACTACAAAACATTGCGTCATTAGTAGTAATGACGCAAAGATGAGAAACCATAGGACACGCAATTAAGGATAGAGAAGAAAAAAGGCATTTCATTCGTTCTATTTACTTTTAAATACTTTGGTACTTGTGACAAACTGCAATAGATTATCAAGCATCTTATCTTGGTCATTTTTCATTCATTTGCATTCATTACACACTCTTTTTTGAAAATTAATTATTTCGTTTACGTTGCACGAGGGTTTTCCGTTGGAAACGGTTTCAAACCCGTTTTCAATGTAATGCCCGATTTACCCAATAACGGATTTTTGTCATTTTGTCGAAAATTTCATTATGCGCTAATTCGATTTTATCACCGTTATAATACCGAGAGTCATTAAACAGACTAATCTCGTTCTAAAACATGATCGTGAACCAAAAATTGTCTTCGTTAATCTTGATTTGTGAAAGACATGCTATAGAATCACTATTTTCTTGTATTCACGCAGTTTCTTTGAAACTTGTGAATTGCGTCATAAGAAATGAAAACAAAATTCACAATTCACTGATTTATTTCCTTTCAACAAAGAAGAAAGAGCTTTGTACTGTACCTAATTCACAAAATTCGCGGTGTGTGAAAACATTGTTACATATAATCTACTATAGGCCTATATCGTGTCATTGGTAGTAATGACGCAAAGATAAGAATCAAGCATCTGAAATTGGTGATTTGTCATTCACGAATTCATAGCGTTCTGTTCTTGATAATCAATAATTTTGTATACCTTGCACGAAATTATAACGGTTTTACGCGTTGGTAACGGGTTCAAACCCGTTTTCAATATGATGTACAATTGCTCATTTGTCATTCACTTTAATTCATAGCATTCTTGATTTGGAAAATCAGGCTATAGAATCACTATTTTCTTGTATTAGCGCACTTTCTTTTAAACTTGTGATTTCCATTTTAAGAAATGAAATCAAAATTCACAATTAAATGTATTGTTTCATTTGAAGAAAACAGATTTGCGTTCAGATTGACAAAATTGACGGGATTGCACGAATATTTGACGGTTTTACGTTAGAAACGGTGTCAAACCCGTTTTCAATGTAATGTACGATTTCCCAGTAATGGATTTCTTTTTTTTTGACCGAGTAACAAAGTAGAAAAAATTGACAGAACGAATCAAAGGTAATTTCTCTCCTTAAAGGCCCGAATTCACGAAGGTGGTACAAATGAAACCATGGCTTAAACAATGGACAAAAACCATAGAGCGCCAAGTGTCGCACGGAATATTTCGTTAAGAAATTGGTCATTTCGTCGACAAAATGACCGTTTCGTTAACGAAATTATCATTTTGTGAACGAAATGTTCATTTAGTTACAAAATGTTGTCATTTCGTTACAAAATAATCATTTCATCGACGAAATGACTGATTTCGTAACGAAATATTCCATGCGACAATTGGCGCTCCATGGTTTTTGTCTATAGTTTAAACCATGGTTTCATTTGTACCACCTTCGTGAATTCGGGCCAAAGAGTCTGTACAGTATTTATTGAGGTGGGGATTCATGCTTTTTTACATTTCTAAGTGAGATAATGAGAAACCTCTTATTAGATGATATGAAAGAGCATGTGATTTCAAGGATTGAACGTTTATTTGATGAAAATCGGTTTTGAAAGGGCTGAATATCCAAAAAATTGATAATCATAAGACTAACAGGCCACGTTTTTACTTAGGATCTCTATGTTTCACCTTGTTTTTGGATATCTCAGCCCTTTCAAAACCGATTTTCGTCAAATAAACTTTTGATACCCCTTAAAATTGCATGCTCTTTGACATCTCATAGAGTGATTTCTGAATATCTTGCTAAACGTTAAAAGCTAAAGCCTCACCTCGACCAGAATTGTCCCTTAAAGGAACACATCGAAAATGCTTGCTCGATGTTTATGTCTTTTTCGTTATTACCGTCAAATATAAAATCTGCAGGAACTTCAGAGAAACTTTTATAAAACGCTAATTCCATTTCATTACTGTTATATCAAACTCCCTTCTTTTAAACTTGTGAATTCCATTTTAAGAAATGAAATCAAAATTCACAATTAAATGTTTTGTTTCATTTCAACAAAATAGCTTTGCGATCAGATTGACAAAATTAGCGGGATTGTTACAACCTTGCGTCATTAGTAGTAATGACGCAAAGATGAGAAACCATAGGACACGCAATTAAAGATAGAGAAGAAAAAAGGCATTTCATTCGTTCTATTTACTTTTAAATACTTTGGTACCTCTGACAAACTGCAATAGATTATCAAGCATCTTATCTTGGTCATTTATCATTCATTTGCATTCATTACACACTCTTTTTTGAAAATTGATTATTTCGTTTACGTGGCACGAGGGTTTTCCGTTGGAAACGGTTTCAAACCCGTTTTCAATGTAATGCCCGATTTACCCAATAACGGATTTTTGTCATTTTGTCGAAAATTTCATTATGCGCTAATTCGATTTTATCACTGTTATAATACCGAGAGTCATTAAACAGACTAATTTCGTTCTAAAACATGATCGTGAACGAAAAATTGTCTTCGTTAATCTTGATTTGTAGAAAGATATGCTATAGAATCACTATTTTCTTGTATTCAGGCAGTTTCTTTGAAACTTGTGAATTGCGTCATAAGAAATGAAAACAAAATTCACAATTCACTGATTTATTTCCTTTCAACAAAGAAGAAAGAGCTTTGTACCTAATTTACAAAATTCGCGGTGTGTGAAAACATTGTTACATATAATCTACTATAGGCCTATATTGCATCATTGGTAGTAATGACCCAAATATAAGAATCAAGCATCTGAAATTGGTCATTTGTCATTTACGAATTCATAGCGTTCTGTTCTTGATAATCAATAATTTTGTATACCTTGCACGAAATTATAACGGTTTTACGCGTTGGTAACGGGTTCAAACCCGTCTTCAATATGATGTACAATTGCTCATTTGTCATTCACTTTAATTCATAGCATTCTTGATTTGGAAAATCAGGCTATAAAATCACTATTTTCTTGTATTTAGCGCACTTTCTTTTAAACGTGATTTCCATTTTAAGAAATGGAATCAAAATTCACAATTAAATGTTTTGTTTCATTTGAACAAAATAGATTTGCGATCAGATTGACAAAATTGGCGGGATTGCACGAATATTTGACGGTTTTACGTTAGAAACGGTGTCAAACCCGTTTTTAATGTAATGTACGATTTCCCAATAATGGATTTCTTTTTTTTTTGACCGAGTAACAAAGTAGAAAAAATTGACAGAACGAATCAAAGGTAATTTCTCTCCTTAAAGGCCCGAATTCACGAAGGTGGTACAAATGAAACCATGGCTTAAACAATGGACAAAAACCATAGAGCGCCAAGTGTCGCACGGAATATTTCGTTAAGAAATTGGTCATTTCGTCGACAAAGTGACCGTTTCGTTAACGAAATTATCATTTTGTGAACGAAATGTTCATTTAGTTACAAAATGTTGTCATTTCGTTACAAAATAATCATTTCATCGACGAAATGACTGATTTCGTAACGAAATATTCCATGCGACAATTGGCGCTCCATGGTTTTTGTCTATAGTTTAAACCATGGTTTCATTTGTACCACCTTCGTGAATTCGGGCCAAAGAGTCTGTACAGTATTTATTGAGGTGGGGATTCATGCTTTTTTACATTTCTAAGTGAGATAATGAGAAACCTCTTATTAGATGATATGAAAGAGCATGTGATTTCAAGGATTCAACGTTTATTTGATGAAAATCGGTTTTGAAAGGGCTGAATATCCAAAAAATTGATAATCATAAGACTAACAGGCCACGTTTTTACTTAGGATCTCTATGTTTCACCTTGTTTTTGGATATCTCAGCCCTTTCAAAACCGATTTTCGTCAAATAAACTTTTGATACCCCTTAAAATTGCATGCTCTTTGACATCTCATAGAGTGATTTCTGAATATCTTGCTAAACGTTAAAAGCTAAAGCCTCACCTCGACCAGAATTGTCCCTTAAAGGAACACATCGAAAATGCTTGCTCGATGTTTATGTCTTTTTCGTTATTACCGTCAAATATAAAATCTGCAGGAACTTCAGAGAAACTTTTATAAAACGCTAATTCCATTTCATTACTGTTATATCAAACTCCCTTCTTTTAAACTTGTGAATTCCATTTTAAGAAATGAAATCAAAATTCACAATTAAATGTTTTGTTTCATTTCAACAAAATAGCTTTGCGATCAGATTGACAAAATTAGCGGGATTGTTACAACCTTGCGTCATTAGTAGTAATGACGCAAAGATGAGAAACCATAGGACACGCAATTAAAGATAGAGAAGAAAAAAGGCATTTCATTCGTTCTATTTACTTTTAAATACTTTGGTACCTCTGACAAACTGCAATAGATTATCAAGCATCTTATCTTGGTCATTTATCATTCATTTGCATTCATTACACACTCTTTTTTGAAAATTGATTATTTCGTTTACGTGGCACGAGGGTTTTCCGTTGGAAACGGTTTCAAACCCGTTTTCAATGTAATGCCCGATTTACCCAATAACGGATTTTTGTCATTTTGTCGAAAATTTCATTATGCGCTAATTCGATTTTATCACTGTTATAATACCGAGAGTCATTAAACAGACTAATTTCGTTCTAAAACATGATCGTGAACGAAAAATTGTCTTCGTTAATCTTGATTTGTAGAAAGATATGCTATAGAATCACTATTTTCTTGTATTCAGGCAGTTTCTTTGAAACTTGTGAATTGCGTCATAAGAAATGAAAACAAAATTCACAATTCACTGATTTATTTCCTTTCAACAAAGAAGAAAGAGCTTTGTACCTAATTTACAAAATTCGCGGTGTGTGAAAACATTGTTACATATAATCTACTATAGGCCTATATTGCATCATTGGTAGTAATGACCCAAATATAAGAATCAAGCATCTGAAATTGGTCATTTGTCATTTACGAATTCATAGCGTTCTGTTCTTGATAATCAATAATTTTGTATACCTTGCACGAAATTATAACGGTTTTACGCGTTGGTAACGGGTTCAAACCCGTCTTCAATATGATGTACAATTGCTCATTTGTCATTCACTTTAATTCATAGCATTCTTGATTTGGAAAATCAGGCTATAAAATCACTATTTTCTTGTATTTAGCGCACTTTCTTTTAAACGTGATTTCCATTTTAAGAAATGGAATCAAAATTCACAATTAAATGTTTTGTTTCATTTGAACAAAATAGATTTGCGATCAGATTGACAAAATTGGCGGGATTGCACGAATATTTGACGGTTTTACGTTAGAAACGGTGTCAAACCCGTTTTTAATGTAATGTACGATTTCCCAATAATGGATTTCTTATTTTTTTTGACCGAGTAACAAAGTAGAAAAAATTGACAGAACGAATCAAAGGTAATTTCTCTCCTTAAAGGCCCGAATTCACGAAGGTGGTACAAATGAAACCATGGCTTAAACAATGGACAAAAACCATAGAGCGCCAAGTGTCGCACGGAATATTTCGTTAAGAAATTGGTCATTTCGTCGACAAAGTGACCGTTTCGTTAACGAAATTATCATTTTGTGAACGAAATGTTCATTTAGTTACAAAATGTTGTCATTTCGTTACAAAATAATCATTTCATCGACGAAATGACTGATTTCGTAACGAAATATTCCATGCGACAATTGGCGCTCCATGGTTTTTGTCTATAATTTAAACCATGGTTTCATTTGTACCACCTTCGTGAATTCGGGCCAAAGAGTCTGTACAGTATTTATTGAGGTGGGGATTCATGCTTTTTTACATTTCTAAGTGAGATAATGAGAAACCTCTTATTAGATGATATGAAAGAGCATGTGATTTCAAGGATTCAACGTTTATTTGATGAAAATCGGTTTTGAAAGGGCTGAATATCCAAAAAATTGATAATCATAAGACTAACAGGCCACGTTTTTACTTAGGATCTCTATGTTTCACCTTGTTTTTGGATATCTCAGCCCTTTCAAAACCGATTTTCGTCAAATAAACTTTTGATACCCCTTAAAATTGCATGCTCTTTGACATCTCATAGAGTGATTTCTGAATATCTTGCTAAACGTTAAAAGCTAAAGCCTCACCTCGACCAGAATTGTCCCTTAAAGGAACACATCGAAAATGCTTGCTCGATGTTTATGTCTTTTTCGTTATTACCGTCAAATATAAAATCTGCAGGAAATTCAGAGAAACTTTTATAAAACGCTAATTCCATTTCATTACTGTTATATCAAACTCCCTTCTTTTAAACTTGTGAATTCCATTTTAAGAAATGAAATCAAAATTCACAATTAAATGTTTTGTTTCATTTCAACAAAATAGCTTTGCGATCAGATTGACAAAATTAGCGGGATTGTTACAACCTTGCGTCATTAGTAGTAATGACGCAAAGATGAGAAACCATAGGACACGCAATTAAAGATAGAGAAGAAAAAAGGCATTTCATTCGTTCTATTTACTTTTAAATACTTTGGTACCTCTGACAAACTGCAATAGATTATCAAGCATCTTATCTTGGTCATTTATCATTCATTTGCATTCATTACACACTCTTTTTTGAAAATTAATTATTTCGTTTACGTTGCACGAGGGTTTTCCGTTGGAAACGGTTTCAAACCCGTTTTCAATGTAATGCCCGATTTACCCAATAACGGATTTTTGTCATTTTGTCGAAAATTTCATTATGCGCTAATTCGATTTTATCACCGTTATAATACCGAGAGTCATTAAACAGACTAATTTCGTTCTAAAACATGATCGTGAACCAAAAATTGTCTTCGTTAATCTTGATTTGTAGAAAGATATGCTATAGAATCACTATTTTCTTGTATTCAGGCAGTTTCTTTGAAACTTGTGAATTGCGTCATAAGAAATGAAAACAAAATTCACAATTCACTGATTTATTTCCTTTCAACAAAGAAGAAAGAGCTTTGTACCTAATTTACAAAATTCGCGGTGTGTGAAAACATTGTTACATATAATCTACTATAGGCCTATATTGCATCATTGGTAGTAATGAAACAAATATAAGAATCAAGCATCTGAAATTGGTCATTTGTCATTTACGAATTCATAGCGTTCTGTTCTTGATAATCAATAATTTTGTATACCTTGCACGAAATTATAACGGTTTTACGCGTTGGTAACGGGTTCAAACCCGTCTTCAATATGATGTACAATTGCTCATTTGTCATTCACTTTAATTCATAGCAATTCTTGATTTGGAAAATCAGGCTATAGAATCACTATTTTCTTGTATTAGCGCACTCTCTTTTAAACTTGTGATTTCCATTTTAAGAAATGGAATCAAAATTCACAATTAAATGTATTGTTTCATTTGAACAAAATAGATTTGCGATCAGATTGACAAAATTGGCGGGATTGCAGCAATATTTGACCTTTTTACGTTAAAAACGGTGTCAAACCCGTTTTCAATGTAATGTACAATTTCCCAGTAATGGATTTCTTATTTTTTTTGACCGAGTAACAAAGTAGAAAAAATTGACAGAACGAATCAAAGGTAATTTCTCTCCTTAAAGGCCCGAATTCACGAAGGTGGTACAAATGAAACCATGGTTTAGACCATGAACAAAAACCATAGAGCGCCAAGTGTCGCACGGAATATTTCGTTAAGAAATTATTGGTCATTTCATCGACAAAATGACCGTTTCGTTAACGAAATTATCATTTTGTGGACGAAATGTTCAGTTAGTTACAAAATGTTGTCATTTCGTTACAAAATAATCATTTCATCGACGAAATGACTGATTTCGTAACGAAATATTCCATGCGACAATTGGCGCTCCATGGTTTTTGTCTATAGTTAAACCATGGTTTCATTTGTACCACCTTCGTGAATTCGGGCCAAAGAGTCTGTACAGTATTTATTGAGGTGGGATTCATGCTTTTTTACATTTCTAAGTGAGATAATGAGAAACCTCTTATTAGATGATATGAAAGAGCATGTGATTTCAAGGATTCAACGTTTATTTGATGAAAATCGGTTTTGAAAGGGCTGAATATCCAAAAAAGTGATAATCATAAGACTACAGGCCACGTTTTTACTTAGGATCTCTTTGTTTCACCTTGTTTTTGGATATCTCAGCCCTTTCAAAACCGATTTTCATCAAATAAACTTTTGATACCCCTTAGAATTGCATGCTCTTTGATATCTCATAGAGTGATTTCTGAATATCTTGCTAAACGTTAAAAGCTAAAGCCTCACCTCGACCAGAATTGTCCCTTAAAGGAACACATCGAAAATGCTTGCTCGATGTTTATGTCTTTTTCGTTATTACCGTCAAATATAAAATCTGCAGGAAATTCAGAGAAACTTTTATAAAACGCTAATTCCATTTCATTACTGTTATATCAAACTCCCTTACGCAAGTATGGAAATTACAAGTTTCTAAAGAAAAAGCGTTTAAAACTGTCAAATTGGGAAGAAATTCACCAACGGCAGATTGTACGAGTTGTGGTTATTATGATCTGAGTAGACTTCGTCAAAGTTGCGCGCTTATTGGCATCTTTTTGCAATAAAACGTCAATCGTCACTTTTTTTATAATTTTGAATGGGAGTTTGCTTGAATGACCTGTAAGTAGGACAGTTCGATTTCCAATTGTTACGGCAATCTAAAGTACTTTGGAGAAGGTAACACAATTTCGTATATTAAGAATGTAGACTCATTACACGGAACTATATCGTTTTAAAACATAATCGTGGCCCAAACCTTCTATTTTGATCGAAATCTGTAGCAGTTTCTTTTAAACTTGTGAATTCCATTTTAAGAAATGAAATCAAAATTCACAATTAAATGTTTTGTTTCATTTCAACAAAATAGCTTTGCGATCAGATTGACAAAATTGGCGGGATTGTTACAAATCACTACAAAACATTGCGTCATTAGTAGTAATGACGCAAAGATGAGAAACCATAGGACACGCAATTAAGGATAGAGAAGAAAAAAGGCATTTCATTCGTTCTATTTACTTTTAAATACTTTGGTACTTGTGACAAACTGCAATAGATTATCAAGCATCTTATCTTGGTCATTTATCATTCATTTGCATTCATTACACACTCTTTTTTGAAAATTAATTATTTCGTTTACGTTGCACGAGGGTTTTCCGTTGGAAACGGTTTCAAACCCGTTTTCAATGTAATGCCCGATTTACCCAATAACGGATTTTTGTCATTTTGTCGAAAATTTCATTATGCGCTAATTCGATTTTATCACCGTTATAATACCGAGAGTCATTAAACAGACTAATCTAAAACATGATCGTGATCTAAAACATGATCGTGAACCAAAAATTGTCTTCGTTAATCTTGATTTGTGAAAGATATGCTATAGAATCACTATTTTCTTGTATTCACGCAGTTTCTTTGAAACTTGTGAATTGCGTCATAAGAAATGAAAACAAAATTCACAATTCACTGATTTATTTCCTTTCAACAAAGAAGAAAGAGCTTTGTACCTAATTCACAAAATTCGCGGTGTGTGAAAACATTGTTACATATAATCTACTATAGGCCTATATCGCGTCATTGGTAGTAATGACGCAAAGATAAGAATCAAGCATCTGAAATTGGTGATTTGTCATTCACGAATTCATAGCGTTCTGTTCTTGATAATCAATAATTTTGTATACCTTGCACGAAATTATAACGGTTTTACGCGTTGGTAACGGGTTCAAACCCGTTTTCAATATGATGTACAATTGCTCATTTGTCATTCACTTTAATTCATAGCATTCTTGATTTGGAAAATCAGGCTATAGAATCACTATTTTCTTGTATTAGCGCACTTTCTTTTAAACTTGTGATTTCCATTTTAAGAAATGAAATCAAAATTCACAATTAAATGTTTTGTTTCATTTGAACAAAATAGATTTGCCATCAGATTGACAAAATTGGCGGGATTGCACGAATATTTGACGGTTTTACGTTAGAAACGGTGTCAAACCCGTTTTCAATGTAATGTACGATTTCCCAGTAATGGATTTCTTTTTTTTTGACCGAGTAATAAAGTAGAAAAAATTGACAGAACGAATCAAAGGAATTTTCTCTCCTTAAAGGCCCGAATTCACGAAGGTGGTACAAATGAAACCATGGTTTAAACCACGGACAAAAACCATGGAGCGCCAAGTGTCGCACGGAATATTTCGTTAAGAAATTGGTCATTTCGTCGACAAAATGACCGTTTCGTTAACGAAATTATCATTTTGTGGACGAAATGTTCAGTTAGTTACAAAATGTTGTCATTTCGTTACAAAATAATCATTTCATCGACGAAATGACTGATTTCGTAACGAAATATTCCATGCGACAATTGGCGCTCCATGGTTTTTGTCTATAGTTTAAACCATGGTTTCATTTGTACCACCTTCGTGAATTCGGGCCAAAGAGTCTGTACAGTACTCATTGAGGTGGGGATTCATGCTTTTTTACATTTCTAAGTGAGATAATGAGAAACCTCTTATTAGATGATATGAAAGAGCATGTAATTTCAAGGATTCAACGTTTATTTGATGAAAATCGGTTTTGAAAGGGCTGAGATATCCAAAAAAAGGTGATAATCATAAGACTACAGGCCACGTTTTTACTTAGGATCTCTTTGTTTCACCTTGTTTTTGGATATCTCGGCCCTTTCAAAACCGATTTTCATCAAATAAACTTTTGATACCCCTTAGAATTGCATGCTCTTTGACATCTCATAGAGTGATTTCTGAATATCTTGCTAAACGTTAAAAGCTAAAGCCTCACCTCGACCAGAACTGTCCTTTAAAGGAACACATCGAAAATGCTTGCTCGATGTTTATGTCTTTTTCGTTATTACCGTCAAATATAAAATCTGCAGGAAATTCAGAGAAACTTTTATAAAACGCTAATTCCATTTCATTACTGTTATATCAAACTCCCTTACGCAAGTATGGAAATTACATGTTTCTAAAGAAAAAGCGTTTAAAACTGTCAAATTGGGAAGAAATTCACCAACGGCAGATTGTACGAGTTGTGGTTATTATGATCTGAGTAGACTTCGTCAAAGTTACGCGCTCATTGGCATCTTTTTGCAATAAAACGTCAATCGTCACTTTTTTTAAATTTTGAATGGGAGTTTGCTTGAATGACCTGTAAGTAGGACAGTTCGATTTCGAATTGTTACGGCAATCTAAAGTACTTTGGAGAAGGTAACACAATTTCGTATATTAAGAATGTAGACTCATTACACGGAACTATATCGTTTTAAAACATAATCGTGGCCCAAACCTTCTATTTTGATCGAAATCTGTAGCAGTTTCTTTTAAACTTGTGAATTCCATTTTAAGAAATGAAATCAAAATTCACAATTAAATGTTTTGTTTCATTTCAACAAAATAGCTTTGCGATCAGATTGACAAAATTGGCGGGATTGTTACAAATCACTTACAATACATTGCGTCATTAGTAGTAATGACGCAAAGATGAGAAACCATAGGACACGCATTTAAAGATAGAGAAGAAAAAGGCATTTCATTCGTTCTATTTACTTTTAAATACTTTGGTACTTGTGACAAACTGCAATAGATTATCAATCATCTTACCTTGGTCATTTATCATTCATTTGCATTCATTACACACTCTTTTTTGAAAATTAATTATTTCGTTTACGTTGCACGAGGGTTTTCCGTTGGAAACGGTTTCAAACCCGTTTTCAATGTAATGCCCGATTTACCCAATAACGGATTTTTGTCATTTTGTCGAAAATTTCATTATGCGCTAATCCGATTTTATCACCGTTATAATACCGAGAGTCATTAAACAGACTAATTTCGTTCTAAAACATGATCGTGAACCAAAAATTGTCTTCGTTAATCTTGATTTGTAGAAAGACATGCTATAGAATCACTATTTTCTTGTATTCACGCAGTTTCTTTGAAACTTGTGAATTGCGTCATAAGAAATGAAAACAAAATTCACAATTCACTGATTTATTTCCTTTCAACAAAGAAGAAAGAGCTTTGTACCTAATTCACAAAATTCGCGGTGTGTGAAAACATTGTTACATATAATCTACTATAGGCCTATATCGCGTCATTGGTAGTAATGACGCAAAGATAAGAATCAAGCATCTGAAATTGGTCATTTGTCATTCACGAATTCATAGCGTTCTGTTCTTGATAATCAATAATTTTGTATACCTTGCACGAAATTATAACGGTTTTACGCGTTGGTAACGGGTTCAAACCCGTTTTCAATATGATGTACAATTGCTCATTTGTCATTCACTTTAATTCATAGCATTCTTGATTTGGAAAATCAGGCTATAGAATCACTATTTTCTTGTATTAGCGCACTTTCTTTTAAACTTGTGATTTCCATTTTAAGAAATGAAATCAAAATTCACAATTAAATGTTTTGTTTCATTTGAACAAAATAGATTTGCGATCAGATTGACAAAATTGGCGGGATTGCAGCAATATTTGACGGTTTTACGTTAGAAACGGTGTCAAACCCGTTTTCAATGTAATGTACGATTTCCCAGTAATGGATTTCTTTTTTTTTGACCGAGTAACAAAGTAGAAAAAATTGACAGAACGAATCAAAGGAATTTTCTCTCCTTAAAGGCCCGAATTCACGAAGGTGGTACAAATGAAACCATGGTTTAAACCACGGACAAAAACCATGGAGCGCCAAGTGTCGCACGGAATATTTCGTTAAGAAATTGGTCATTTCGTCGACAAAATGACCGTTTCGTTAACGAAATTATCATTTTGTGGACGAAATGTTCAGTTAGTTACAAAATGTTGTCATTTCGTTACAAAATAATCATTTCATCGACGAAATGACTGATTTCGTAACGAAATATTCCATGCGACAATTGGCGCTCCATGGTTTTTGTCTATAGTTTAAACCATGGTTTCATTTGTACCACCTTCGTGAATTCGGGCCAAAGAGTCTGTACAGTACTCATTGAGGTGGGGATTCATGCTTTTTTACATTTCTAAGTGAGATAATGAGAAACCTCTTATTAGATGATATGAAAGAGCATGTAATTTCAAGGATTCAACGTTTATTTGATGAAAATCGGTTTTGAAAGGGCTGAGATATCCAAAAAAAGGTGATAATCATAAGACTACAGGCCACGTTTTTACTTAGGATCTCTTTGTTTCACCTTGTTTTTGGATATCTCGGCCCTTTCAAAACCGATTTTCATCAAATAAACTTTTGATACCCCTTAGAATTGCATGCTCTTTGACATCTCATAGAGTGATTTCTGAATATCTTGCTAAACGTTAAAAGCTAAAGCCTCACCTCGACCAGAACTGTCCTTTAAAGGAACACATCGAAAATGCTTGCTCGATGTTTATGTCTTTTTCGTTATTACCGTCAAATGTAAAATCTGCAGGAAATTCAGAGAAACTTTTATAAAACGCTAATTCCATTTCATTACTGTTATATCAAACTCCCTTACGCAAGTATGGAAATTACATGTTTCTAAAGAAAAAGCGTTTAAAACTGTCAAATTGGGAAGAAATTCACCAACGGCAGATTGTACGAGTTGTGGTTATTATGATCTGAGTAGACTTCGTCAAAGTTACGCGCTCATTGGCATCTTTTTGCAATAAAACGTCAATCGTCACTTTTTTTAAATTTTGAATGGGAGTTTGCTTGAATGACCTGTAAGTAGGACAGTTCGATTTCGAATTGTTACGGCAATCTAAAGTACTTTGGAGAAGGTAACACAATTTCGTATATTAAGAATGTAGACTCATTACACGGAACTATATCGTTTTAAAACATAATCGTGGCCCAAACCTTCTATTTTGATCGAAATCTGTAGCAGTTTCTTTTAAACTTGTGAATTCCATTTTAAGAAATGAAATCAAAATTCACAATTAAATGTTTTGTTTCATTTCAACAAAATAGCTTTGCGATCAGATTGACAAAATTGGCGGGATTGTTACAAATCACTTACAATACATTGCGTCATTAGTAGTAATGACGCAAAGATGAGAAACCATAGGACACGCATTTAAAGATAGAGAAGAAAAAGGCATTTCATTCGTTCTATTTACTTTTAAATACTTTGGTACTTGTGACAAACTGCAATAGATTATCAATCATCTTACCTTGGTCATTTATCATTCATTTGCATTCATTACACACTCTTTTTTGAAAATTAATTATTTCGTTTACGTTGCACGAGGGTTTTCCGTTGGAAACGGTTTCAAACCCGTTTTCAATGTAATGCCCGATTTACCCAATAACGGATTTTTGTCATTTTGTCGAAAATTTCATTATGCGCTAATCCGATTTTATCACCGTTATAATACCGAGAGTCATTAAACAGACTAATTTCGTTCTAAAACATGATCGTGAACCAAAAATTGTCTTCGTTAATCTTGATTTGTAGAAAGACATGCTATAGAATCACTATTTTCTTGTATTCACGCAGTTTCTTTGAAACTTGTGAATTGCGTCATAAGAAATGAAAACAAAATTCACAATTCACTGATTTATTTCCTTTCAACAAAGAAGAAAGAGCTTTGTACCTAATTCACAAAATTCGCGGTGTGTGAAAACATTGTTACATATAATCTACTATAGGCCTATATCGCGTCATTGGTAGTAATGACGCAAAGATAAGAATCAAGCATCTGAAATTGGTCATTTGTCATTCACGAATTCATAGCGTTCTGTTCTTGATAATCAATAATTTTGTATACCTTGCACGAAATTATAACGGTTTTACGCGTTGGTAACGGGTTCAAACCCGTTTTCAATATGATGTACAATTGCTCATTTGTCATTCACTTTAATTCATAGCATTCTTGATTTGGAAAATCAGGCTATAGAATCACTATTTTCTTGTATTAGCGCACTCTCTTTTAAACTTGTGATTTCCATTTTAAGAAATGAAATCAAAATTCACAATTAAATGTTTTGTTTCATTTGAACAAAATAGATTTGCCATCAGATTGACAAAATTGACGGGATTGCAGGAATATTTGACGGTTTTACGTTAGAAACGGTGTCAAACCCGTTTTCAATGTAATGTACGATTTCCCAGTAATGGATTTCTTTTTTTTTTGACCGAGTAACAAAGCAGAAAAAATTGACAGAACGAATCAAAGGTAATTTCTCTCCTTAAAGGCCCGAATTCACGAAGGTGGTACAAATGAAACCATGGTTTAAACCATGGACAAAAACCATAGAGCGCCAAGTGTCGCACGGAATATTTCGTTAAGAAATTGGTCATTTCGTCGACAAAATGACCGTTTCGTTAACGAAATTATCATTTTGTGGACGAAATGTTCATTTAGTTAAAAAATGTTGTCATTTCGTTACAAAATAATCATTTCATCGACGAAATGACTGATTTCGTAACGAAATATTCCATGCGACAATTGGCGCTCCATGGTTTTTGTCTATAGTTTAAACCATGGTTTCATTTGTACCACCTTCGTGAATTCCTTGCCAAAGAGTCTGTACAGTATTTATTGAGGTGGGGATTCATGCTTTTTTACATTTCTAAGTGAGATAATGAGAAACCTCTTATTAGATGATATGAAAGAGCATGTGATTTCAAGGATTCAACGTTTATTTGATGAAAATCGGTTTTGAAAGGGCTGAATATCCAAAAAATTGATAATCATAAGACTACAGGCCACGTTTTTACTTAGGATCTCTTTGTTTCACCTTGTTTTTGGATATCTCAGCCCTTTCAAAACCGATTTTCGTCAAATAAACTTTTGATACCCCTTAAAATTGCATGCTCTTTGACATCTCATAGAGTGATTTCTGAATATCTTGCTAAACGTTAAAAGCTAAAGCCTCACCTCGACCAGAACTGTCCGTTAAAGGAACACATCGAAAATGCTTGCTCGATGTTTATGTCTTTTTCGTTATTACCGTCAAATATAAAATCTGCAGGAAATTCAGAGAAACTTTTATAAAACGCTAATTAAATTTCATTACTGTTATATCAAACTCCCTTACGCAAGTATGGAAATTACAAGTTTCTAAAGAAAAAGCGTTTAAAACTGTCAAGTTGGGAAGAAATTCACCAACGGAAGATTGTACGAGTTGTGGTTATTATGATCTGAGTAGACTTCGTCACCGTTGCGCGCTTATTGGCATCTTTTTGCAATAAAACGTCAATCGTCACTTTTTTTATAATTTTGAATGGGAGTTTGCTTGAATGACCTGTAAGTAGGACAGTTCGATTTCCAATTGTTACGGCAATCTAAAGTACTTTGGAGAAGGTAACACAATTTCGTATATTAAGAATGTAGACTCATTACACGGAACTATATCGTTTTAAAACATAATCGTGGCCCAAACCTTCTATTTTGATCGAAATCTGTAGCAGTTTCTTTTAAACTTGTGAATTCCATTTTAAGAAATGAAGTCAAAATTCACAATTAAATGTTTTGTTTCATTTCAACAAAATAGCTTTGCGATCAGATTGAGAAAATTGGCGTTATTGTTACAAATCACTACAATACATTGCGTCATTAGTAGTAATGACGCAAAGATGAGAAACCATAGGACACGCAATTAAAGATTGAGAAGAAAAAAAGGCATTTCATTCGTTCTATTTACTTTTAAATACTTTGGTACTTGTGACAAACTGCTATAGATTATCAAGCATCTTATCTTGGTCATTTATCATTCATTTGCATTCATTACACACTCTTTTTTGAAAATTAATTATTTCGTTTACGTTGCACGAGGGTTTTCCGTTGGAAACGGTTTCAAACCCGTTTTCAATGTAATGCCCGATTTACCCAATAACGGATTTTTGTTATTTTGTCGAAAATTTCATTATGCGCTAATCCGATTTTATCACCGTTATAATACCGAGATTCATTAAACAGACTAATCTCGTTCTAAAACATGATCGTGAACCAAATATTGTCTTCGTTAATCTTGATTTGTAGAAAGACATGCTATAGAATCACTATTTTCTTGTATTCACGCAGTTTCTTTGAAACTTGTAAATTGCGTCATAAGAACAAGAATGTAGACTCATTACACGGAACTATATCGTTTTAAAACATAATCGTGGCCCAAACCTTCTATTTTGATCGAAATCTGTAGCAGTTTCTTTTAAACTTGTGAATTCCATTTTAAGAAATGAAATCAAAATTCACAACTAAATGTTTTGTTTCATTTCAACAAAATAGCTTTGCGATCAGATTGACAAAATTGGCGGGATTGTTACAAATCACTACAAAACATTGCGTCATTAGAAGTAATGACGCAAAGATGAGAAACCATAGGACACGCAATTAAAGATAGAGAAGAAAAAAGGCATTTCATTCGTTCTATTTACTTTTAAATACTTTGGTACTTGTGACAAACTGCAATAGATTATCAAACATCTTATCTTGGTCATTTATCATTCATTTGCATTCATTACACACTCTTTTTTGAAAATTAATTATTTCGTTTACGTTGCACGAGGGTTTTCCGTTGGAAACGGTTTCAAACCCGTTTTCAATGTAATGCCCGATTTACCCAATAACGGATTTTTGTCATTTTGTCGAAAATTTCATTATGCGCTAATCCGATTTTATCACCGTTATAACACCGAGAGTCATTAAACAGACTAATTTCGTTCTAAAACATGATCGTGAACCAAAAATTGTCTTCGTTAATCTTGATTTGTAGAAAGACATGCTATAGAATCACTATTTTCTTGGATTCACGCAGTTTCATTGAAACTTGTGAATTGCGTCATAAGAAATGAAAACAAAATTCACAATTCACTGATTTATTTCCTTTCAACAAAGAAGAAAGAGCTTTGTACCTAATTCACAAAATTCGCGGTATGTGAAAACATTGTTACATATAATCTACTATAGGCCTATATCGCGTCATTGGTAGTAATGACGCAAAGATAAGAATCAAGCATCTGAAATTGGTGATTTGTCATTCACGAATTCATAGCGTTCTGTTCTTGATAATCAATAATTTTGTATACCTTGCACGAAATTATAACGGTTTTACGCGTTGGTAACGGGTTCAAACCCGTTTTCAATATGATGTACAATTGCTCATTTGTCATTCACTTTAATTCATAGCATTCTTGATTTGGAAAATCAGGCTATAGAATCACTATTTTCTTGTATTAGCGCACTTTCTTTTAAACTTGTGATTTCCATTTTAAGAAATGAAATCAAAATTCACAATTCAATGTATTGTTTCATTTGAACAAAATAGATTTGCGATCAGATTGACAAAATTGGCGGGATTGCAGGAATATTTGACGGTTTTACGTTAGAAACGGTGTCAAACCCGTTTTCAATGTAATGTACGATTTCCCAGTAATGGATTTCTTAATTTTTTTGACCGAGTAACAAAGTAGAAAAAATTGACAGAACGAATCAAAGGTAATTTCTCTCCTTAAAGGCGCGAATTCACGAAGGTGGTACAAATGAAACCATGGTTTAAACCATGAACAAAAACCATAGAGCGCCAAGTGTCGCACGGAATATTTCGTTAAGAAATTATTGGTCATTTCGTCGACAAAATGACCGTTTCGTTAATGAAATTATCATTTTGTGGACGAAATGTTCATTTAGTTACAAAATGTTGTCATTTCGTTACAAAATAATCATTTCATCGACGAAATGACTGATTTCGTAACGAAATATTCCATGCGACAATTGGCGCTCCATGGTTTTTGTCTATAGTTTAAACCATGGTTTCATTTGTACCACCTTCGTGAATTCCTTGCCAAAGAGTCTGTACAGTATTTATTGAGGTGGGGATTCATGCTTTTTTACATTTCTAAGTGAGATAATGAGAAACCTCTTATTAGATGATATGAAAGAGCATGTGATTTCAAGGATTCAACGTTTATTTGATGAAAATCGGTTTTGAAAGGGCTGAATATCCAAAAAATTGATAATCATAAGACTACAGGCCACGTTTTTACTTAGGATCTCTTTGTTTCACCTTGTTTTTGGATATCTCGGCCCTTTCAAAACCGATTTTCATCAAATAAACTTTTGATACCCCTTAGAATTGCATGCTCTTTGACATCTCATAGAGTGATTTCTGAATATCTTGCTAAACGTTAAAAGCTAAAGCCTCACCTCGACCAGAACTGTCCTTTAAAGGAACACATCGAAAATGCTTACTCGATGTTTATGTCTTTTTCGTTATTACCGTCAAATATAAAATCTGCAGGAAATTCAGAGAAACTTTTATAAAACGCTAATTCCATTTCATTACTGTTATATCAAACTCCCTTACGCAAGTATGGAAATTACATGTTTCTAAAGAAAAAGCGTTTAAAACTGTCAAATTGGGAAGAAATTCACCAACGGCAGATTGTACGAGTTGTGGTTATTATGATCTGAGTAGACTTCGTCAAAGTTACGCGCTCATTGGCATCTTTTTGCAATAAAACGTCAATCGTCACTTTTTTTAAATTTTGAATGGGAGTTTGCTTGAATGACCTGTAAGTAGGACAGTTCGATTTCGAATTGTTACGGCAATCTAAAGTACTTTGGAGAAGGTAACACAATTTCGTATATTAAGAATGTAGACTCATTACACGGAACTATATCGTTTTAAAACATAATCGTGGCCCAAACCTTCTATTTTGATCGAAATCTGTAGCAGTTTCTTTTAAACTTGTGAATTCCATTTTAAGAAATGAAATCAAAATTCACAATTAAATGTTTTGTTTCATTTCAACAAAATAGCTTTGCGATCAGATTGACAAAATTGGCGGGATTGTTACAAATCACTTACAATACATTGCGTCATTAGTAGTAATGACGCAAAGATGAGAAACCATAGGACACGCATTTAAAGATAGAGAAGAAAAAGGCATTTCATTCGTTCTATTTACTTTTAAATACTTTGGTACTTGTGACAAACTGCAATAGATTATCAATCATCTTACCTTGGTCATTTATCATTCATTTGCATTCATTACACACTCTTTTTTGAAAATTAATTATTTCGTTTACGTTGCACGAGGGTTTTCCGTTGGAAACGGTTTCAAACCCGTTTTCAATGTAATGCCCGATTTACCCAATAACGGATTTTTGTCATTTTGTCGAAAATTTCATTATGCGCTAATCCGATTTTATCACCGTTATAATACCGAGAGTCATTAAACAGACTAATTTCGTTCTAAAACATGATCGTGAACCAAAAATTGTCTTCGTTAATCTTGATTTGTAGAAAGACATGCTATAGAATCACTATTTTCTTGTATTCACGCAGTTTCTTTGAAACTTGTGAATTGCGTCATAAGAAATGAAAACAAAATTCACAATTCACTGATTTATTTCCTTTCAACAAAGAAGAAAGAGCTTTGTACCTAATTCACAAAATTCGCGGTGTGTGAAAACATTGTTACATATAATCTACTATAGGCCTATATCGCGTCATTGGTAGTAATGACGCAAAGATAAGAATCAAGCATCTGAAATTGGTCATTTGTCATTCACGAATTCATAGCGTTCTGTTCTTGATAATCAATAATTTTGTATACCTTGCACGAAATTATAACGGTTTTACGCGTTGGTAACGGGTTCAAACCCGTTTTCAATATGATGTACAATTGCTCATTTGTCATTCACTTTAATTCATAGCATTCTTGATTTGGAAAATCAGGCTATAGAATCACTATTTTCTTGTATTAGCGCACTCTCTTTTAAACTTGTGATTTCCATTTTAAGAAATGAAATCAAAATTCACAATTAAATGTTTTGTTTCATTTGAACAAAATAGATTTGCCATCAGATTGACAAAATTGACGGGATTGCAGGAATATTTGACGGTTTTACGTTAGAAACGGTGTCAAACCCGTTTTCAATGTAATGTACGATTTCCCAGTAATGGATTTCTTTTTTTTTTGACCGAGTAACAAAGCAGAAAAAATTGACAGAACGAATCAAAGGTAATTTCTCTCCTTAAAGGCCCGAATTCACGAAGGTGGTACAAATGAAACCATGGTTTAAACCATGGACAAAAACCATAGAGCGCCAAGTGTCGCACGGAATATTTCGTTAAGAAATTGGTCATTTCGTCGACAAAATGACCGTTTCGTTAACGAAATTATCATTTTGTGGACGAAATGTTCATTTAGTTAAAAAATGTTGTCATTTCGTTACAAAATAATCATTTCATCGACGAAATGACTGATTTCGTAACGAAATATTCCATGCGACAATTGGCGCTCCATGGTTTTTGTCTATAGTTTAAACCATGGTTTCATTTGTACCACCTTCGTGAATTCCTTGCCAAAGAGTCTGTACAGTATTTATTGAGGTGGGGATTCATGCTTTTTTACATTTCTAAGTGAGATAATGAGAAACCTCTTATTAGATGATATGAAAGAGCATGTGATTTCAAGGATTCAACGTTTATTTGATGAAAATCGGTTTTGAAAGGGCTGAATATCCAAAAAATTGATAATCATAAGACTACAGGCCACGTTTTTACTTAGGATCTCTTTGTTTCACCTTGTTTTTGGATATCTCAGCCCTTTCAAAACCGATTTTCGTCAAATAAACTTTTGATACCCCTTAAAATTGCATGCTCTTTGACATCTCATAGAGTGATTTCTGAATATCTTGCTAAACGTTAAAAGCTAAAGCCTCACCTCGACCAGAACTGTCCGTTAAAGGAACACATCGAAAATGCTTGCTCGATGTTTATGTCTTTTTCGTTATTACCGTCAAATATAAAATCTGCAGGAAATTCAGAGAAACTTTTATAAAACGCTAATTAAATTTCATTACTGTTATATCAAACTCCCTTACGCAAGTATGGAAATTACAAGTTTCTAAAGAAAAAGCGTTTAAAACTGTCAAGTTGGGAAGAAATTCACCAACGGAAGATTGTACGAGTTGTGGTTATTATGATCTGAGTAGACTTCGTCACCGTTGCGCGCTTATTGGCATCTTTTTGCAATAAAACGTCAATCGTCACTTTTTTTATAATTTTGAATGGGAGTTTGCTTGAATGACCTGTAAGTAGGACAGTTCGATTTCCAATTGTTACGGCAATCTAAAGTACTTTGGAGAAGGTAACACAATTTCGTATATTAAGAATGTAGACTCATTACACGGAACTATATCGTTTTAAAACATAATCGTGGCCCAAACCTTCTATTTTGATCGAAATCTGTAGCAGTTTCTTTTAAACTTGTGAATTCCATTTTAAGAAATGAAGTCAAAATTCACAATTAAATGTTTTGTTTCATTTCAACAAAATAGCTTTGCGATCAGATTGAGAAAATTGGCGTTATTGTTACAAATCACTACAATACATTGCGTCATTAGTAGTAATGACGCAAAGATGAGAAACCATAGGACACGCAATTAAAGATTGAGAAGAAAAAAAGGCATTTCATTCGTTCTATTTACTTTTAAATACTTTGGTACTTGTGACAAACTGCTATAGATTATCAAGCATCTTATCTTGGTCATTTATCATTCATTTGCATTCATTACACACTCTTTTTTGAAAATTAATTATTTCGTTTACGTTGCACGAGGGTTTTCCGTTGGAAACGGTTTCAAACCCGTTTTCAATGTAATGCCCGATTTACCCAATAACGGATTTTTGTTATTTTGTCGAAAATTTCATTATGCGCTAATCCGATTTTATCACCGTTATAATACCGAGAGTCATTAAACAGACTAATCTCGTTCTAAAACATGATCGTGAACCAAATATTGTCTTCGTTAATCTTGATTTGTAGAAAGACATGCTATAGAATCACTATTTTCTTGTATTCACGCAGTTTCTTTGAAACTTGTAAATTGCGTCATAAGAACAAGAATGTAGACTCATTACACGGAACTATATCGTTTTAAAACATAATCGTGGCCCAAACCTTCTATTTTGATCGAAATCTGTAGCAGTTTCTTTTAAACTTGTGAATTCCATTTTAAGAAATGAAATCAAAATTCATAACTAAATGTTTTGTTTCATTTCAACAAAATAGCTTTGCGATCAGATTGACAAAATTGGCGGGATTGTTACAAATCACTACAAAACATTGCGTCATTAGAAGTAATGACGCAAAGATGAGAAACCATAGGACACGCAATTAAAGATAGAGAAGAAAAAAGGCATTTCATTCGTTCTATTTACTTTTAAATACTTTGGTACTTGTGACAAACTGCAATAGATTATCAAACATCTTATCTTGGTCATTTATCATTCATTTGCATTCATTACACACTCTTTTTTGAAAATTAATTATTTCGTTTACGTTGCACGAGGGTTTTCCGTTGGAAACGGTTTCAAACCCGTTTTCAATGTAATGCCCGATTTACCCAATAACGGATTTTTGTCATTTTGTCGAAAATTTCATTATGCGCTAATCCGATTTTATCACCGTTATAACACCGAGAGTCATTAAACAGACTAATTTCGTTCTAAAACATGATCGTGAACCAAAAATTGTCTTCGTTAATCTTGATTTGTAGAAAGACATGCTATAGAATCACTATTTTCTTGGATTCACGCAGTTTCATTGAAACTTGTGAATTGCGTCATAAGAAATGAAAACAAAATTCACAATTCACTGATTTATTTCCTTTCAACAAAGAAGAAAGAGCTTTGTACCTAATTCACAAAATTCGCGGTATGTGAAAACATTGTTACATATAATCTACTATAGGCCTATATCGCGTCATTGGTAGTAATGACGCAAAGATAAGAATCAAGCATCTGAAATTGGTGATTTGTCATTCACGAATTCATAGCGTTCTGTTCTTGATAATCAATAATTTTGTATACCTTGTGTCATGATATGACATATTTTGTATTTGTCACGTAATAATTTGTCTCATTGTACTACTGGTTATTGTGTAGCTCATGTAAGAAATTGATGTTATGGCAATGGTTACAAAAGAAGTGCAGCTTTAAAGACAAAAGCTTGCATCAAAATAACCATATAAGGAGATGTTGCGATGCACAATCAAAGTAAAAGAGAGTGATTTGGAATTAAATGTTTTAGGGATGAGTAAACCCTACATGACGTCAAAATACGAGGAAAGGGTATCCCTGGTAGTATGCCTCATACTATCTGGTATGTGGACGTCATTCACGACGTCAAACACAAGTTTCTAGCTAGGTCAAAACAGGACCACTTCAAAGAATTTTGGTTTCCGTGGACAGGAAGTGATGACGTCAAGCAGAGGCTTGACCAATGCAAAATGAGATACTCAGGAAAGTTTTGACAGACAGAAAACGCCAACCAATAAGAAAAGGGGGCAGGACTTCTATGAAAACTTTCTAGGAAGTCACTTGACTTCATTTAATTAATTTTACATGGAGACCTATGGTCCAACAAATGTATAAATATGCAGTGTTTGGGCACAAAATTCAGATGCCACATTATTTGCGGAACACTCAGGACCAGGCTACGGTACTTCGAGTTTGCGAAGTTAGAGTAGCAGAGTGTTATTTGGAATCAGTGTGATTCAGGGATTGTTGCATTTCGGCTGGGACAGCCTGACCATCCAGCAGAGAATCTAGGAGGATTCGAGTGTAAACACCAACAACTGTTGTAAGTACACGATCATTTAATTGAAGTTGTTTATGCCTTGTAAGTTCCTATGTAATTCCCGATATTGCATTGTATGTGTGATGGTTGTATGTCAAACCGAATTTTAATTGCATTGTGAAAGAAATAGAGAATTAGAACAACGCTAAGATTTTAATGGGCTGATTAATCACCCCTATTCCACATTGAAAGATAATTATCCATGGTGAAACATTATTATGGAAATTATGTGTGGCTAATCAATGTTGATATGATGGAATATATAATCATATGTTTTGTTTAAGTTATACGAATAAGAATCAGGAATAACTAAAGACCACAAATTATAAGGGAGGTATCATGTTATTAAATTAACAGGGTGTTTAGGGTTCCAGGGAGAGAGCCACCGTTTAGGGTTCCAGCGAGGACCAAGTTTAGGGTTCCAGAGAGGACCAGAAGTAAGGGGAGACGACCCGCTACTTCAGGCAGGGCATCGTCTACAACCTAGAGCAACCAAGCACGGGAGCTTCTAGAATAAACCAACGAGCAGAGCAACCAAGCTCAAGATCAAGTGGAATTGGAAATCTGTATTCAAGTTTGTACCATGTTATTATAATTGTAAACGACCATAATTTGAGACGAGTATAATAAATCTTATTGCTTGTTACATTATAAGGACACTGTGTAATTGGCTACTTATTTCGAGGCACTGTAGTTGCACAAGTTGAAGGAGTTGATTGAGTGAATGGTCTGCTTAACAATCTGCTGCATTTAGAGAAAGTCAGCCTTTGACTATAGAAAAGATCCCAGTCGCAGGGAGGACTTTCGTTCCCCACATTCAGAGGAAAGTCCCCTGTGACAAGAATTGGTGGAGAACCCGGGCAGCAATTGTTAAAAGTTAATAACTAGACCAGTCAACTCATGTGCAACTGATAACTCGAAACAAGAAGCCAAAGGTTAGACCGCCAGTGGCCACTTGTCTGGCCAGTGAGAGTTAGGCTCAAGGTCCAGTGTCTTAAGGTCAGATTACATTGAGTGATTGTTGCTATAGTAACGTGACTGTACATTGCAATGGATGTGTATTCTGAACTCATAAAAGTGGGGAAGGAGGCAGGGCTGACAGGCAAGGAATTGGTCGATTTTGCTAGGGATGAAAAGGAGAAACTAGACTTGAAGGAAGAAAAGCTCAGAGAGGAGCAACAAAAGGAAAGAGATGAACGACAAAAGGAAAGAGAGGAACGACAAAAGGAAAGGGAACATTTGGAGAAAATAAAAGAGCTGGAGCTGCAAATCGCAGCAGCCAGACCTAGGAATGATTCCCCTAGTAATGGCATGAAAAAGGTGAAATTACCTCTTTTCAATGAGAAAACAGATGACTTAGATTCCTATCTATGCAGATTCGAGAGATATGCGGAAAGCATGGGATGGGCCAGAACTCAGTGGGCCCTACCCCTCAGTACACTGTTGACGGGCAAAGGCCTGGAAGTGTATTCCCGAATGCCGTCAGAACTTGCAAATGATTACGATGAATTAAAGGCTGCCTTACTCCAAAGGTATGAGTTGAACGAAGAGGGATTTAGAGCTAAATTCCGGAGCTCGCAGGTAGAGCCTGGCGAGACTCACAGTCAGTTAGCCGAGAGGCTGAAGCGCTATCTCTTGCGTTGGTTAGAGTTAGCTGGTTTTAGGGCTGAGTTTGATGACCTAATTCAATTGATGATAATGGATCAAATTTATGCCAGGAGCTCGAAAGAGCTGAAGCAGTTTGTTCGCGAGAGACATCCGACAAACTTAGATGAAATGACGAAGCTAGCGGATCAATACAGTCAAGCCCACCCCCATAAGGAACAAAAGAGCAACTCCTACAAAGACCAAAAGCGACCTGACAAGGGCCAAAGTCAGGGTCATTCGGCTTCCAAATTCAGTGGCCCACAAGGAAATAAGGGGTCAAGTGGTTGTTATGTTTGTGGGAAGGCAGGTCATTTGGCTCGAAACTGCCAGGCCAAAACGAATAGTCCGAGACTAAACCGGGCTGCTGCTTTGGATGAAATGAAGGGGTCTGAGGAGAAGACTAGTCAGGACCGAAAGGGGGCTGCCTGTATTGAGGCTAACACCGTTAGATATGAAACGGCAAGACAGCCGGGCTCGTATGTGAAGCTAGCTTCAGGGGATGAAATACCCCTTCTCGAGGCAGGATGCTCTTCGGGAGTCAGACCATCAGGTGTGAACATGCCTGTTCTTCAGGGAAAAGTAGAAGGGCATGTAGTGTCCGTTCTAAGGGACAGTGGCTGTAGTACAGCCGTGGTAAAGTCAGTGTTCGTTAGAACCCCTCAGATTGTTGCAGGGCAGAAGAAGAGGGTGGTCTTGATAGACGGGACTGTCAGAGAATTCCCCATTGCTAGGGTATGGGTAGACACGCCTTTCTACACTGGGGAAGTGGAAGCTCTGGTTATGGAAGACCCAATGTATGAGCTTATTTTGGGGAATATTCCCGGGGTCAGGGACCAAAATAATCCCGATCCACAGTGGTCACTTGATAGTGACGAGGTAGTGGTAGAGGAGGAAGAGATGGTAGAATCATCCGAGGGAGGGGCGGTAGAGACACGTGGCCAGAAGGCGCAAAGTGCGAAACCCCTCAAACCACTGCCGACAGCAAGTGCACTCTCACTCGCGACGAGTAAAGGTGAGTATGAAGCAGCGCAAAAGGCTGACCCGACGCTAGCGAAAGCTTGGCGAGCAGCGGAGAGTGGTCAGAAAACGACCACAAGCAAAGGAAATGAGAGCAAGTTTCTCGTGCATCGAGGCCTGCTCTATCGCGAATTCCAATCTACAAAATTGGAATATGGCAAGCCAGTTCGACAATTGGCCGTACCGAGCGCATACCGTGATGGATTAATGGCGCTTGCCCACGATGGCATAATGTCTGGGCACCTAAAAACACAGAAAACACTCGACCGATTACAGCAAAGCTTCTATTGGCCAGGTATGGGAGATAACGTCCGGCGATATTGCATATCATGTGATATCTGTCAGCGCACCGTGAATAAGGGGAGCGTGGGTCGCGTGCCGCTCGCGAGCATGCCGCTCATTGATACTCCGTTCAAGCGCGTGGCGATTGACCTCGTAGGACCTTTTGACCCCAAGACCGATCGTGGGAATCGGTATGTTTTGACGCTGGTCGATTATGCAACTCGCTACCCAGAAGCTATTGCATTACCGAGCATTGAAACCGAGCGAGTGGCTGAGGCGCTTGTCGAGATGTTTAGCCGCTTAGGTTTGCCAGACGAGATTCTCTCTGATAGAGGGGCGCAGTTCACTTCTGAGCTAATGAGGGAGTTAGGGCGTTTGCTGTCCGTAAAGCAGCTTAACACAACTCCGTACCATCCCATGTGCAATGGGTTGGTTGAGAGATTCAACGGAACTCTCAAAGCCATGCTGCGACGAATGAGTGCAGAGCGACCCAAAGATTGGGACCGTTATTTACCGGCATTGTTGTTCGCGTATCGGGAGGTACCACAAGCTAGCCTTAGCTTTAGTCCGTTTGAGCTACTGTATGGTAGGACTGTACGTGGACCTCTCTCCCTGATTAAGACAATCTGGGAAGCGGAAACAGTCGACGAAGAGGTCAAAACAACATACGAGTATGTTGTGGACCTACGAGCGAGACTCGAGGAGACTTGCAAAGTGGCGCATGAGGAGCTCAAGCGCGCATCGAAAAGATATGCCAAGTACTATGACGCAAAGGCGCGTGACAGGAAGTTTGAGGTTGGCGATAAAGTGCTCATTATGAGGCCAACGAGCGCAAGCAAACTCCTGATGCAATGGCAGGGACCGTATACGGTCACAGGCACACTAGGGCGATGTGATGTGAGAGTTGAGGTCAATGGCAAGGTCAAGACCTACCATGTTAACCTCTTGAAGAAGTATGTTGACCGTGCGCGAAGTAGGGACAATGGAGTCCAAGCGAATGCCATCTCCGTGGTCGAGGAGGAGGTCGAACCCGATCTCGACCGACCGTGCATAGGACTGCCCGCCTTATCGCAGAATGAGAGCGTGGCTGACGTGGTGATAGATGCGGAACTGACCGAGTCACAAGCAGCGCAGGTAACCGATCTGCTAAATCAGTTTGATGCGCAATTAACCGATGTACCAGGGCGAACAAACGCAATGGAATGCTCAGTGACACTTACTACCGCTGACCCCGTGGTAAGCAAGCCGTATCCCCTACCACAATCTATGCAAGCTGCGGTAAAAGCAGAATTGAGCGAAATGCTGAAGATGGGCGTGATAGAGAAATCACGATCCAAGTACGCGTCACCGATCGTACTAGTGAAAAAGAAGGACGGAAGTAACAGATTTTGCGTCGACTACCGCAAATTGAATGCTATAACTGTGTTTGACCCAGAACCTATTCCGATTGCTGACACTCTCCTAGCGAAGCTGTCAAGAGGTAAGTACTTTTCGAAGTTCGACCTCAGCAAGGGGTATTGGCAGATACCCATGGCCGAGTCTGATAAGGAGAAAACAGCATTTGTCACCGCTGAAGGCCTGTTTCACTTCACCGTGCTGCCATTTGGTATGGTGAATGCACCAGCCACCTTCTCACGGCTGATGCGAGAAGTGCTGTTTGGACTCGACAATGTAGTGAACTACATCGACGATATCCTTGTGTTCTCCGAGACCTGGGAAGAACACTTGGATTCCTTGCAAGCTGTACTCTCGAGGCTTGCAGATGCTGGGTTAACCGCGAAGCCAAGTAAATGTCATGTGGGCTTCAAGACGCTCGACTTTCTAGGGCATGTCGTAGGTGGCGGCACGCTGAAGCCTCACCCCGAGAAAGTAGAGCAGATCTTGCAGGCGGAAGTGCCGCAAACAAAGCGGGAGGTACGCGCGTTTCTAGGGCTAGCTGGGTATTACCGCAAGTTCATACCCAACTTCGCAGCTATCGCCGCACCGCTGTCGGACTTAACAAAGAAAGACAGAGCCAACCGCGTAGACTGGGGACCCCTGGAAGAGCAGGCGTTCAACACGCTGAAGTCCCGACTGACTTCATCCCCCATACTCCATCTTCCAGACCATGAATCCCCGTTCATACTTGCGACTGACGCGTCTGACGTAGGCATTGGCGCAGTACTCATGCAGCGCGTAGAGGGAGAGAAGTTCCCTATCGCATACATCAGCCGGAAGTTGTCAGACACAGAGCGACGGTATGCCGTCATAGAGCGAGAGTGCCTCGCAATTGCATGGGCAGTAAAAAAGTTCGATGTTTACCTATATGGGAGAGAGTTTGAACTTGAGGTGGATCATCGTCCCCTCATGTACATTGCCAAGGCTAAGTTGCAAAACAACCGAGTCTTGCGCTGGGCACTTGCCCTCCAATCCTACCGCTACCACGTGACCGCTGTCAAGGGAACAGATAACGTTGGGGCAGACTTCCTTAGCCGATGTCCAGAGTAAGAGGGGCAGGTTTACCCATATCAAGGGGATTATCGAATGTTGATATTGTCATGTGTATGTACGGACAAATTAGTTTCATACGTGAAAATACTATTGTAGATAGCAGTACTATCTTGAAATGGGGGGTTGTGTCATGATATGACATATTTTGTATTTGTCACGTAATAATTTGTCTCATTGTACTACTGGTTATTGTGTAGCTCATGTAAGAAATTGATGTTATGGCAATGGTTACAAAAGAAGTGCAGCTTTAAAGACAAAAGCTTGCATCAAAATAACCATATAAGGAGATGTTGCGATGCACAATCAAAGTAAAAGAGAGTGATTTGGAATTAAATGTTTTAGGGATGAGTAAACCCTACATGACGTCAAAATACGAGGAAAGGGTATCCCTGGTAGTATGCCTCATACTATCTGGTATGTGGACGTCATTCACGACGTCAAACACAAGTTTCTAGCTAGGTCAAAACAGGACCACTTCAAAGAATTTTGGTTTCCGTGGACAGGAAGTGATGACGTCAAGCAGAGGCTTGACCAATGCAAAATGAGATACTCAGGAAAGTTTTGACAGACAGAAAACGCCAACCAATAAGAAAAGGGGGCAGGACTTCTATGAAAACTTTCTAGGAAGTCACTTGACTTCATTTAATTAATTTTACATGGAGACCTATGGTCCAACAAATGTATAAATATGCAGTGTTTGGGCACAAAATTCAGATGCCACATTATTTGCGGAACACTCAGGACCAGGCTACGGTACTTCGAGTTTGCGAAGTTAGAGTAGCAGAGTGTTATTTGGAATCAGTGTGATTCAGGGATTGTTGCATTTCGGCTGGGACAGCCTGACCATCCAGCAGAGAATCTGGGAGGATTCGAGTGTAAACACCAACAACTGTTGTAAGTACACGATCATTTAATTGAAGTTGTTTATGCCTTGTAAGTTCCTATGTAATTCCCGATATTGCATTGTATGTGTGATGGTTGTATGTCAAACCGAATTTTAATTGCATTGTGAAAGAAATAGAGAATTAGAACAACGCTAAGATTTTAATGGGCTGATTAATCACCCCTATTCCACATTGAAAGATAATTATCCATGGTGAAACATTATTATGGAAATTATGTGTGGCTAATCAATGTTGATATGATGGAATATATAATCATATGTTTTGTTTAAGTTATACGAATAAGAATCAGGAATAACTAAAGACCACAAATTATAAGGGAGGTATCATGTTATTAAATTAACAGGGTGTTTAGGGTTCCAGGGAGAGAGCCACCGTTTAGGGTTCCAGCGAGGACCAAGTTTAGGGTTCCAGAGAGGACCAGAAGTAAGGGGAGACGACCCGCTACTTCAGGCAGGGCATCGTCTACAACCTAGAGCAACCAAGCACGGGAGCTTCTAGAATAAACCAACGAGCAGAGCAACCAAGCTCAAGATCAAGTGGAATTGGAAATCTGTATTCAAGTTTGTACCATGTTATTATAATTGTAAACGACCATAATTTGAGACGAGTATAATAAATCTTATTGCTTGTTACATTATAAGAACACTGTGTAATTGGCTACTTATTTCGAGGCACTGTAGTTGCACAAGTTGAAGGAGTTGATTGAGTGAATGGTCTGCTTAACAATCTGCTGCATTTAGAGAAAGTCAGCCTTTGACTATAGAAAAGATCCCAGTCGCAGGGAGGACTTTCGTTCCCCACATTCAGAGGAAAGTCCCCTGTGACACCTTGCACGAAATTATAACGGTTTTACGCGTTGGTAACGGGTTCAAACCCGTTTTCAATATGATGTACAATTGCTCATTTGTCATTCACTTTAATTCATAGCATTCTTGATTTGGAAAATCAGGCTATAGAATCACTATTTTCTTGTATTAGCGCACTTTCTTTTAAACTTGTGATTTCCATTTTAAGAAATGAAATCAAAATTCACAATTCAATGTATTGTTTCATTTGAACAAAATAGATTTGCGATCAGATTGACAAAATTGGCGGGATTGCAGGAATATTTGACGGTTTTACGTTAGAAACGGTGTCAAACCCGTTTTCAATGTAATGTACGATTTCCCAGTAATGGATTTCTTAATTTTTTTGACCGAGTAACAAAGTAGAAAAAATTGACAGAACGAATCAAAGGTAATTTCTCTCCTTAAAGGCGCGAATTCACGAAGGTGGTACAAATGAAACCATGGTTTAAACCATGAACAAAAACCATAGAGCGCCAAGTGTCGCACGGAATATTTCGTTAAGAAATTATTGGTCATTTCGTCGACAAAATGACCGTTTCGTTAATGAAATTATCATTTTGTGGACGAAATGTTCATTTAGTTACAAAATGTTGTCATTTCGTTACAAAATAATCATTTCATCGACGAAATGACTGATTTCGTAACGAAATATTCCATGCGACAATTGGCGCTCCATGGTTTTTGTCTATAGTTTAAACCATGGTTTCATTTGTACCACCTTCGTGAATTCCTTGCCAAAGAGTCTGTACAGTATTTATTGAGGTGGGGATTCATGCTTTTTTACATTTCTAAGTGAGATAATGAGAAACCTCTTATTAGATGATATGAAAGAGCATGTGATTTCAAGGATTCAACGTTTATTTGATGAAAATCGGTTTTGAAAGGGCTGAATATCCAAAAAATTGATAATCATAAGACTACAGGCCACGTTTTTACTTAGGATCTCTTTGTTTCACCTTGTTTTTGGATATCTCGGCCCTTTCAAAACCGATTTTCATCAAATAAACTTTTGATACCCCTTAGAATTGCATGCTCTTTGACATCTCATAGAGTGATTTCTGAATATCTTGCTAAACGTTAAAAGCTAAAGCCTCACCTCGACCAGAACTGTCCTTTAAAGGAACACATCGAAAATGCTTACTCGATGTTTATGTCTTTTTCGTTATTACCGTCAAATATAAAATCTGCAGGAAATTCAGAGAAACTTTTATAAAACGCTAATTCCATTTCATTACTGTTATATCAAACTCCCTTACGCAAGTATGGAAATTACATGTTTCTAAAGAAAAAGCGTTTAAAACTGTCAAATTGGGAAGAAATTCACCAACGGCAGATTGTACGAGTTGTGGTTATTATGATCTGAGTAGACTTCGTCAAAGTTACGCGCTCATTGGCATCTTTTTGCAATAAAACGTCAATCGTCACTTTTTTTAAATTTTGAATGGGAGTTTGCTTGAATGACCTGTAAGTAGGACAGTTCGATTTCGAATTGTTACGGCAATCTAAAGTACTTTGGAGAAGGTAACACAATTTCGTATATTAAGAATGTAGACTCATTACACGGAACTATATCGTTTTAAAACATAATCGTGGCCCAAACCTTCTATTTTGATCGAAATCTGTAGCAGTTTCTTTTAAACTTGTGAATTCCATTTTAAGAAATGAAGTCAAAATTCACAATTAAATGTTTTGTTTCATTTCAACAAAATAGCTTTGCGATCAGATTGAGAAAATTGGCGTTATTGTTACAAATCACTACAATACATTGCGTCATTAGTAGTAATGACGCAAAGATGAGAAACCATAGGACACGCAATTAAAGATTGAGAAGAAAAAAAGGCATTTCATTCGTTCTATTTACTTTTAAATACTTTGGTACTTGTGACAAACTGCTATAGATTATCAAGCATCTTATCTTGGTCATTTATCATTCATTTGCATTCATTACACACTCTTTTTTGAAAATTAATTATTTCGTTTACGTTGCACGAGGGTTTTCCGTTGGAAACGGTTTCAAACCCGTTTTCAATGTAATGCCCGATTTACCCAATAACGGATTTTTGTTATTTTGTCGAAAATTTCATTATGCGCTAATCCGATTTTATCACCGTTATAATACCGAGAGTCATTAAACAGACTAATCTCGTTCTAAAACATGATCGTGAACCAAATATTGTCTTCGTTAATCTTGATTTGTAGAAAGACATGCTATAGAATCACTATTTTCTTGTATTCACGCAGTTTCTTTGAAACTTGTAAATTGCGTCATAAGAACAAGAATGTAGACTCATTACACGGAACTATATCGTTTTAAAACATAATCGTGGCCCAAACCTTCTATTTTGATCGAAATCTGTAGCAGTTTCTTTTAAACTTGTGAATTCCATTTTAAGAATTGAAATCAAAATTCATAACTAAATGTTTTGTTTCATTTCAACAAAATAGCTTTGCGATCAGATTGACAAAATTGGCGGGATTGTTACAAATCACTACAAAACATTGCGTCATTAGAAGTAATGACGCAAAGATGAGAAACCATAGGACACGCAATTAAAGATAGAGAAGAAAAAAGGCATTTCATTCGTTCTATTTACTTTTAAATACTTTGGTACTTGTGACAAACTGCAATAGATTATCAAACATCTTATCTTGGTCATTTATCATTCATTTGCATTCATTACACACTCTTTTTTGAAAATTAATTATTTCGTTTACGTTGCACGAGGGTTTTCCGTTGGAAACGGTTTCAAACCCGTTTTCAATGTAATGCCCGATTTACCCAATAACGGATTTTTGTCATTTTGTCGAAAATTTCATTATGCGCTAATCCGATTTTATCACCGTTATAACACCGAGAGTCATTAAACAGACTAATTTCGTTCTAAAACATGATCGTGAACCAAAAATTGTCTTCGTTAATCTTGATTTGTAGAAAGACATGCTATAGAATCACTATTTTCTTGGATTCACGCAGTTTCATTGAAACTTGTGAATTGCGTCATAAGAAATGAAAACAAAATTCACAATTCACTGATTTATTTCCTTTCAACAAAGAAGAAAGAGCTTTGTACCTAATTCACAAAATTCGCGGTATGTGAAAACATTGTTACATATAATCTACTATAGGCCTATATCGCGTCATTGGTAGTAATGACGCAAAGATAAGAATCAAGCATCTGAAATTGGTGATTTGTCATTCACGAATTCATAGCGTTCTGTTCTTGATAATCAATAATTTTGTATACCTTGCACGAAATTATAACGGTTTTACGCGTTGGTAACGGGTTCAAACCCGTTTTCAATATGATGTACAATTGCTCATTTGTCATTCACTTTAATTCATAGCATTCTTGATTTGGAAAATCAGGCTATAGAATCACTATTTTCTTGTATTAGCGCACTTTCTTTTAAACTTGTGATTTCCATTTTAAGAAATGAAATCAAAATTCACAATTCAATGTATTGTTTCATTTGAACAAAATAGATTTGCGATCAGATTGACAAAATTGGCGGGATTGCAGGAATATTTGACGGTTTTACGTTAGAAACGGTGTCAAACCCGTTTTCAATGTAATGTACGATTTCCCAGTAATGGATTTCTTAATTTTTTTGACCGAGTAACAAAGTAGAAAAAATTGACAGAACGAATCAAAGGTAATTTCTCTCCTTAAAGGCGCGAATTCACGAAGGTGGTACAAATGAAACCATGGTTTAAACCATGAACAAAAACCATAGAGCGCCAAGTGTCGCACGGAATATTTCGTTAAGAAATTATTGGTCATTTCGTCGACAAAATGACCGTTTCGTTAATGAAATTATCATTTTGTGGACGAAATGTTCATTTAGTTACAAAATGTTGTCATTTCGTTACAAAATAATCATTTCATCGACGAAATGACTGATTTCGTAACGAAATATTCCATGCGACAATTGGCGCTCCATGGTTTTTGTCTATAGTTTAAACCATGGTTTCATTTGTACCACCTTCGTGAATTCCTTGCCAAAGAGTCTGTACAGTATTTATTGAGGTGGGGATTCATGCTTTTTTACATTTCTAAGTGAGATAATGAGAAACCTCTTATTAGATGATATGAAAGAGCATGTGATTTCAAGGATTCAACGTTTATTTGATGAAAATCGGTTTTGAAAGGGCTGAATATCCAAAAAATTGATAATCATAAGACTACAGGCCACGTTTTTACTTAGGATCTCTTTGTTTCACCTTGTTTTTGGATATCTCGGCCCTTTCAAAACCGATTTTCATCAAATAAACTTTTGATACCCCTTAGAATTGCATGCTCTTTGACATCTCATAGAGTGATTTCTGAATATCTTGCTAAACGTTAAAAGCTAAAGCCTCACCTCGACCAGAACTGTCCTTTAAAGGAACACATCGAAAATGCTTACTCGATGTTTATGTCTTTTTCGTTATTACCGTCAAATATAAAATCTGCAGGAAATTCAGAGAAACTTTTATAAAACGCTAATTCCATTTCATTACTGTTATATCAAACTCCCTTACGCAAGTATGGAAATTACATGTTTCTAAAGAAAAAGCGTTTAAAACTGTCAAATTGGGAAGAAATTCACCAACGGCAGATTGTACGAGTTGTGGTTATTATGATCTGAGTAGACTTCGTCAAAGTTACGCGCTCATTGGCATCTTTTTGCAATAAAACGTCAATCGTCACTTTTTTTAAATTTTGAATGGGAGTTTGCTTGAATGACCTGTAAGTAGGACAGTTCGATTTCGAATTGTTACGGCAATCTAAAGTACTTTGGAGAAGGTAACACAATTTCGTATATTAAGAATGTAGACTCATTACACGGAACTATATCGTTTTAAAACATAATCGTGGCCCAAACCTTCTATTTTGATCGAAATCTGTAGCAGTTTCTTTTAAACTTGTGAATTCCATTTTAAGAAATGAAATCAAAATTCACAATTAAATGTTTTGTTTCATTTCAACAAAATAGCTTTGCGATCAGATTGACAAAATTGGCGGGATTGTTACAAATCACTTACAATACATTGCGTCATTAGTAGTAATGACGCAAAGATGAGAAACCATAGGACACGCATTTAAAGATAGAGAAGAAAAAGGCATTTCATTCGTTCTATTTACTTTTAAATACTTTGGTACTTGTGACAAACTGCAATAGATTATCAATCATCTTACCTTGGTCATTTATCATTCATTTGCATTCATTACACACTCTTTTTTGAAAATTAATTATTTCGTTTACGTTGCACGAGGGTTTTCCGTTGGAAACGGTTTCAAACCCGTTTTCAATGTAATGCCCGATTTACCCAATAACGGATTTTTGTCATTTTGTCGAAAATTTCATTATGCGCTAATCCGATTTTATCACCGTTATAATACCGAGAGTCATTAAACAGACTAATTTCGTTCTAAAACATGATCGTGAACCAAAAATTGTCTTCGTTAATCTTGATTTGTAGAAAGACATGCTATAGAATCACTATTTTCTTGTATTCACGCAGTTTCTTTGAAACTTGTGAATTGCGTCATAAGAAATGAAAACAAAATTCACAATTCACTGATTTATTTCCTTTCAACAAAGAAGAAAGAGCTTTGTACCTAATTCACAAAATTCGCGGTGTGTGAAAACATTGTTACATATAATCTACTATAGGCCTATATCGCGTCATTGGTAGTAATGACGCAAAGATAAGAATCAAGCATCTGAAATTGGTCATTTGTCATTCACGAATTCATAGCGTTCTGTTCTTGATAATCAATAATTTTGTATACCTTGCACGAAATTATAACGGTTTTACGCGTTGGTAACGGGTTCAAACCCGTTTTCAATATGATGTACAATTGCTCATTTGTCATTCACTTTAATTCATAGCATTCTTGATTTGGAAAATCAGGCTATAGAATCACTATTTTCTTGTATTAGCGCACTCTCTTTTAAACTTGTGATTTCCATTTTAAGAAATGAAATCAAAATTCACAATTAAATGTTTTGTTTCATTTGAACAAAATAGATTTGCCATCAGATTGACAAAATTGACGGGATTGCAGGAATATTTGACGGTTTTACGTTAGAAACGGTGTCAAACCCGTTTTCAATGTAATGTACGATTTCCCAGTAATGGATTTCTTTTTTTTTTGACCGAGTAACAAAGCAGAAAAAATTGACAGAACGAATCAAAGGTAATTTCTCTCCTTAAAGGCCCGAATTCACGAAGGTGGTACAAATGAAACCATGGTTTAAACCATGGACAAAAACCATAGAGCGCCAAGTGTCGCACGGAATATTTCGTTAAGAAATTGGTCATTTCGTCGACAAAATGACCGTTTCGTTAACGAAATTATCATTTTGTGGACGAAATGTTCATTTAGTTAAAAAATGTTGTCATTTCGTTACAAAATAATCATTTCATCGACGAAATGACTGATTTCGTAACGAAATATTCCATGCGACAATTGGCGCTCCATGGTTTTTGTCTATAGTTTAAACCATGGTTTCATTTGTACCACCTTCGTGAATTCCTTGCCAAAGAGTCTGTACAGTATTTATTGAGGTGGGGATTCATGCTTTTTTACATTTCTAAGTGAGATAATGAGAAACCTCTTATTAGATGATATGAAAGAGCATGTGATTTCAAGGATTCAACGTTTATTTGATGAAAATCGGTTTTGAAAGGGCTGAATATCCAAAAAATTGATAATCATAAGACTACAGGCCACGTTTTTACTTAGGATCTCTTTGTTTCACCTTGTTTTTGGATATCTCAGCCCTTTCAAAACCGATTTTCGTCAAATAAACTTTTGATACCCCTTAAAATTGCATGCTCTTTGACATCTCATAGAGTGATTTCTGAATATCTTGCTAAACGTTAAAAGCTAAAGCCTCACCTCGACCAGAACTGTCCGTTAAAGGAACACATCGAAAATGCTTGCTCGATGTTTATGTCTTTTTCGTTATTACCGTCAAATATAAAATCTGCAGGAAATTCAGAGAAACTTTTATAAAACGCTAATTAAATTTCATTACTGTTATATCAAACTCCCTTACGCAAGTATGGAAATTACAAGTTTCTAAAGAAAAAGCGTTTAAAACTGTCAAGTTGGGAAGAAATTCACCAACGGAAGATTGTACGAGTTGTGGTTATTATGATCTGAGTAGACTTCGTCACCGTTGCGCGCTTATTGGCATCTTTTTGCAATAAAACGTCAATCGTCACTTTTTTTATAATTTTGAATGGGAGTTTGCTTGAATGACCTGTAAGTAGGACAGTTCGATTTCCAATTGTTACGGCAATCTAAAGTACTTTGGAGAAGGTAACACAATTTCGTATATTAAGAATGTAGACTCATTACACGGAACTATATCGTTTTAAAACATAATCGTGGCCCAAACCTTCTATTTTGATCGAAATCTGTAGCAGTTTCTTTTAAACTTGTGAATTCCATTTTAAGAAATGAAGTCAAAATTCACAATTAAGTGTTTTGTTTCATTTCAACAAAATAGCTTTGCGATCAGATTGAGAAAATTGGCGTTATTGTTACAAATCACTACAATACATTGCGTCATTAGTAGTAATGACGCAAAGATGAGAAACCATAGGACACGCAATTAAAGATTGAGAAGAAAAAAAGGCATTTCATTCGTTCTATTTACTTTTAAATACTTTGGTACTTGTGACAAACTGCTATAGATTATCAAGCATCTTATCTTGGTCATTTATCATTCATTTGCATTCATTACACACTCTTTTTTGAAAATTAATTATTTCGTTTACGTTGCACGAGGGTTTTCCGTTGGAAACGGTTTCAAACCCGTTTTCAATGTAATGCCCGATTTACCCAATAACGGATTTTTGTTATTTTGTCGAAAATTTCATTATGCGCTAATCCGATTTTATCACCGTTATAATACCGAGAGTCATTAAACAGACTAATCTCGTTCTAAAACATGATCGTGAACCAAATATTGTCTTCGTTAATCTTGATTTGTAGAAAGACATGCTATAGAATCACTATTTTCTTGTATTCACGCAGTTTCTTTGAAACTTGTAAATTGCGTCATAAGAACAAGAATGTAGACTCATTACACGGAACTATATCGTTTTAAAACATAATCGTGGCCCAAACCTTCTATTTTGATCGAAATCTGTAGCAGTTTCTTTTAAACTTGTGAATTCCATTTTAAGAAATGAAATCAAAATTCACAACTAAATGTTTTGTTTCATTTCAACAAAATAGCTTTGCGATCAGATTGACAAAATTGGCGGGATTGTTACAAATCACTACAAAACATTGCGTCATTAGAAGTAATGACGCAAAGATGAGAAACCATAGGACACGCAATTAAAGATAGAGAAGAAAAAAGGCATTTCATTCGTTCTATTTACTTTTAAATACTTTGGTACTTGTGACAAACTGCAATAGATTATCAAACATCTTATCTTGGTCATTTATCATTCATTTGCATTCATTACACACTCTTTTTTGAAAATTAATTATTTCGTTTACGTTGCACGAGGGTTTTCCGTTGGAAACGGTTTCAAACCCGTTTTCAATGTAATGCCCGATTTACCCAATAACGGATTTTTGTCATTTTGTCGAAAATTTCATTATGCGCTAATCCGATTTTATCACCGTTATAACACCGAGAGTCATTAAACAGACTAATTTCGTTCTAAAACATGATCGTGAACCAAAAATTGTCTTCGTTAATCTTGATTTGTGAAAGATATGCTATAGAATCACTATTTTCTTGTATTCACGCAGTTTCTTTGAAACTTGTGAATTGCGTCATAAGAAATGAAAACAAAATTCACAATTCACTGATTTATTTCCTTTCAACAAAGAAGAAAGAGCTTTGTACCTAATTCACAAAATTCGCGGTATGTGAAAAACATTGTTACATATAATCTACTATAGGCCTATATCGCGTCATTGGTAGTAATGACGCAAAGATAAGAATCAAGCATCTGAAATTGGTGATTTGTCATTCACGAATTCATAGCGTTCTGTTCTTGATAATCAATAATTTTGTATACCTTGCACGAAATTATAACGGTTTTACGCGTTGGTAACGGGTTCAAACCCGTTTTCAATATGATGTACAATTGCTCATTTGTCATTCACTTTAATTCATAGCATTCTTGATTTGGAAAATCAGGCTATAGAATCACTATTTTCTTGTATTAGCGCACTTTCTTTTAAACTTGTGATTTCCATTTTAAGAAATGAAATCAAAATTCACAATTCAATGTATTGTTTCATTTGAACAAAATAGATTTGCGATCAGATTGACAAAATTGGCGGGATTGCAGGAATATTTGACGGTTTTACGTTAGAAACGGTGTCAAACCCGTTTTCAATGTAATGTACGATTTCCCAGTAATGGATTTCTTAATTTTTTTGACCGAGTAACAAAGTAGAAAAAATTGACAGAACGAATCAAAGGTAATTTCTCTCCTTAAAGGCGCGAATTCACGAAGGTGGTACAAATGAAACCATGGTTTAAACCATGAACAAAAACCATAGAGCGCCAAGTGTCGCACGGAATATTTCGTTAAGAAATTATTGGTCATTTCGTCGACAAAATGACCGTTTCGTTAATGAAATTATCATTTTGTGGACGAAATGTTCATTTAGTTACAAAATGTTGTCATTTCGTTACAAAATAATCATTTCATCGACGAAATGACTGATTTCGTAACGAAATATTCCATGCGACAATTGGCGCTCCATGGTTTTTGTCTATAGTTTAAACCATGGTTTCATTTGTACCACCTTCGTGAATTCGGGCCAAAGAGTCTGTACAGTATTTATTGAGGTGGGGATTCATGCTTTTTTACATTTCTAAGTGAGATAATGAGAAACCTCTTATTAGATGATATGAAAGAGCATGTGATTTCAAGGATTCAACGTTTATTTGATGAAAATCGGTTTTGAAAGGGCTGAATATCCAAAAAATTGATAATCATAAGACTAACAGGCCACGTTTTTACTTAGGATCTCTATGTTTCACCTTGTTTTTGGATATCTCAGCCCTTTCAAAACCGATTTTCGTCAAATAAACTTTTGATACCCCTTAAAATTGCATGCTCTTTGACATCTCATAGAGTGATTTCTGAATATCTTGCTAAACGTTAAAAGCTAAAGCCTCACCTCGACCAGAACTGTCCCTTAAAGGAACACATCGAAAATGCTTGCTCGATGTTTATGTCTTTTTCGTTATTACCGTCAAATATAAAATCTGCAGGAAATTCAGAGAAACTTTTATAAAACGCTAATTCCATTTCATTACTGTTATATCAAACTCCCTTACGCAAGTATGGAAATTACATGTTTCTAAAGAAAAAGCGTTTAAAACTGTCAAATTGGGAAGAAATTCACCAACGGCAGATTGTACGAGTTGTGGTTATTATGATCTGAGTAGACTTCGTCAAAGTTGCGCGCTTATTGGCATCTTTTTGCAATAAAACGTCAATCGTCACTTTTGTTATAATTTTGAATGGGAGTTTGCTTGAATGACCTGTAAGTGGGACAGTTCGATTTCCAATTGTTACGGTAATCTAAAGTACTTTGGAGAAGGTAACACAATTTCGTATATTAAGAATGTAGACTCATTACACGGAACTATATCGTTTTAAAACATAATCGTGGCCCAAACCTTCTATTTTGATCGAAATCTGTAGCAGTTTCTTTTAAACTTGTGAATTCCATTTTAAGAAATGAAATCAAACTTCACAATTAAATGTTTTGTTTCATTTCAACAAAATAGCTTTGCGATCAGATTGACAAAATTGGCGGGATTGTTACAAATCACTACAAAACATTGCGTCATTAGTAGTAATGACGCAAAGATGAGAAACCATAGGACACGCAATTAAGGATAGAGAAGAAAAAAGGCATTTCATTCGTTCTATTTACTTTTAAATACTTTGGTACTTGTGACAAACTGCAATAGATTATCAAGCATCTTATCTTGGTCATTTTTCATTCATTTGCATTCATTACACACTCTTTTTTGAAAATTGATTATTTCGTTTACGTTGCACGAGGGTTTTCCGTTGGAAACGGTTTCAAACCCGTTTTCAATGTAATGCCCGATTTACCCAATAACGGATTTTTGTCATTTTGTCGAAAATTTCATTATGCGCTAATTCGATTTTATCACCGTTATAATACCGAGAGTCATTAAACAGACTAATCTCGTTCTAAAACATGATCGTGAACCAAAAATTGTCTTCGTTAATCTTGATTTGTGAAAGACATGCTATAGAATCACTATTTTCTTGTATTCACGCAGTTTCTTTGAAACTTGTGAATTGCGTCATAAGAAATGAAAACAAAATTCACAATTCACTGATTTATTTCCTTTCAACAAAGAAGAAAGAGCTTTGTACTGTACCTAATTCACAAAATTCGCGGTGTGTGAAAACATTGTTACATATAATCTACTATAGGCCTATATCGTGTCATTGGTAGTAATGACGCAAAGATAAGAATCAAGCATCTGAAATTGGTGATTTGTCATTCACGAATTCATAGCGTTCTGTTCTTGATAATCAATAATTTTGTATACCTTGCACGAAATTATAACGGTTTTACGCGTTGGTAACGGGTTCAAACCCGTTTTCAATATGATGTACAATTGCTCATTTGTCATTCACTTTAATTCATAGCATTCTTGATTTGGAAAATCAGGCTATAGAATCACTATTTTCTTGTATTAGCGCACTTTCTTTTAAACTTGTGATTTCCATTTTAAGAAATGAAATCAAAATTCACAATTAAATGTATTGTTTCATTTGAAGAAAACAGATTTGCGTTCAGATTGACAAAATTGACGGGATTGCACGAATATTTGACGGTTTTACGTTAGAAACGGTGTCAAACCCGTTTTCAATGTAATGTACGATTTCCCAGTAATGGATTTCTTTTTTTTTGACCGAGTAACAAAGTAGAAAAAATTGACAGAACGAATCAAAGGTAATTTCTCTCCTTAAAGGCCCGAATTCACGAAGGTGGTACAAATGAAACCATGGCTTAAACAATGGACAAAAACCATAGAGCGCCAAGTGTCGCACGGAATATTTCGTTAAGAAATTGGTCATTTCGTCGACAAAATGACCGTTTCGTTAACGAAATTATCATTTTGTGAACGAAATGTTCATTTAGTTACAAAATGTTGTCATTTCGTTACAAAATAATCATTTCATCGACGAAATGACTGATTTCGTAACGAAATATTCCATGCGACAATTGGCGCTCCATGGTTTTTGTCTATAGTTTAAACCATGGTTTCATTTGTACCACCTTCGTGAATTCGGGCCAAAGAGTCTGTACAGTATTTATTGAGGTGGGGATTCATGCTTTTTTACATTTCTAAGTGAGATAATGAGAAACCTCTTATTAGATGATATGAAAGAGCATGTGATTTCAAGGATTCAACGTTTATTTGATGAAAATCGGTTTTGAAAGGGCTGAATATCCAAAAAATTGATAATCATAAGACTAACAGGCCACGTTTTTACTTAGGATCTCTATGTTTCACCTTGTTTTTGGATATCTCAGCCCTTTCAAAACCGATTTTCGTCAAATAAACTTTTGATACCCCTTAAAATTGCATGCTCTTTGACATCTCATAGAGTGATTTCTGAATATCTTGCTAAACGTTAAAAGCTAAAGCCTCACCTCGACCAGAATTGTCCCTTAAAGGAACACATCGAAAATGCTTGCTCGATGTTTATGTCTTTTTCGTTATTACCGTCAAATATAAAATCTGCAGGAACTTCAGAGAAACTTTTATAAAACGCTAATTCCATTTCATTACTGTTATATCAAACTCCCTTCTTTTAAACTTGTGAATTCCATTTTAAGAAATGAAATCAAAATTCACAATTAAATGTTTTGTTTCATTTCAACAAAATAGCTTTGCGATCAGATTGACAAAATTAGCGGGATTGTTACAACCTTGCGTCATTAGTAGTAATGACGCAAAGATGAGAAACCATAGGACACGCAATTAAAGATAGAGAAGAAAAAAGGCATTTCATTCGTTCTATTTACTTTTAAATACTTTGGTACCTCTGACAAACTGCAATAGATTATCAAGCATCTTATCTTGGTCATTTATCATTCATTTGCATTCATTACACACTCTTTTTTGAAAATTGATTATTTCGTTTACGTGGCACGAGGGTTTTCCGTTGGAAACGGTTTCAAACCCGTTTTCAATGTAATGCCCGATTTACCCAATAACGGATTTTTGTCATTTTGTCGAAAATTTCATTATGCGCTAATTCGATTTTATCACTGTTATAATACCGAGAGTCATTAAACAGACTAATTTCGTTCTAAAACATGATCGTGAACCAAAAATTGTCTTCGTTAATCTTGATTTGTAGAAAGATATGCTATAGAATCACTATTTTCTTGTATTCAGGCAGTTTCTTTGAAACTTGTGAATTGCGTCATAAGAAATGAAAACAAAATTCACAATTCACTGATTTATTTCCTTTCAACAAAGAAGAAAGAGCTTTGTACCTAATTTACAAAATTCGCGGTGTGTGAAAACATTGTTACATATAATCTACTATAGGCCTATATTGCATCATTGGTAGTAATGACCCAAATATAAGAATCAAGCATCTGAAATTGGTCATTTGTCATTTACGAATTCATAGCGTTCTGTTCTTGATAATCAATAATTTTGTATACCTTGCACGAAATTATAACGGTTTTACGCGTTGGTAACGGGTTCAAACCCGTCTTCAATATGATGTACAATTGCTCATTTGTCATTCACTTTAATTCATAGCATTCTTGATTTGGAAAATCAGGCTATAAAATCACTATTTTCTTGTATTTAGCGCACTTTCTTTTAAACGTGATTTCCATTTTAAGAAATGGAATCAAAATTCACAATTAAATGTTTTGTTTCATTTGAACAAAATAGATTTGCGATCAGATTGACAAAATTGGCGGGATTGCACGAATATTTAACGGTTTTACGTTAGAAACGGTGTCAAACCCGTTTTTAATGTAATGTACGATTTCCCAATAATGGATTTCTTTTTTTTTTGACCGAGTAACAAAGTAGAAAAATTGACAGAACGAATCAAAGGTAATTTCTCTCCTTAAAGGCCCGAATTCACGAAGGTGGTACAAATGAAACCATGGCTTAGACAATGGACAAAAACCATAGAGCGCCAAGTGTCGCACGGAATATTTCGTTAAGAAATTGGTCATTTCGTCGACAAAGTGACCGTTTCGTTAACGAAATTATCATTTTGTGAACGAAATGTTCATTTAGTTACAAAATGTTGTCATTTCGTTACAAAATAATCATTTCATCGACGAAATGACTGATTTCGTAACGAAATATTCCATGCGACAATTGGCGCTCCATGGTTTTTGTCTATAATTTAAACCATGGTTTCATTTGTACCACCTTCGTGAATTCGGGCCAAAGAGTCTGTACAGTATTTATTGAGGTGGGGATTCATGCTTTTTTACATTTCTAAGTGAGATAATGAGAAACCTCTTATTAGATGATATGAAAGAGCATGTGATTTCAAGGATTCAACGTTTATTTGATGAAAATCGGTTTTGAAAGGGCTGAATATCCAAAAAATTGATAATCATAAGACTAACAGGCCACGTTTTTACTTAGGATCTCTATGTTTCACCTTGTTTTTGGATATCTCAGCCCGTTCAAAACCGATTTTCGTCAAATAAACTTTTGATACCCCTTAAAATTGCATGCTCTTTGACATCTCATAGAGTGATTTCTGAATATCTTGCTAAACGTTAAAAGCTAAAGCCTCACCTCGACCAGAATTGTCCCTTAAAGGAACACATCGAAAATGCTTGCTCGATGTTTATGTCTTTTTCGTTATTACCGTCAAATATAAAATCTGCAGGAAATTCAGAGAAACTTTTATAAAACGCTAATTCCATTTCATTACTGTTATATCAAACTCCCTTCTTTTAAACTTGTGAATTCCATTTTAAGAAATGAAATCAAAATTCACAATTAAATGTTTTGTTTCATTTCAACAAAATAGCTTTGCGATCAGATTGACAAAATTAGCGGGATTGTTACAACCTTGCGTCATTAGTAGTAATGACGCAAAGATGAGAAACCATAGGACACGCAATTAAAGATAGAGAAGAAAAAAGGCATTTCATTCGTTCTATTTACTTTTAAATACTTTGGTACCTCTGACAAACTGCAATAGATTATCAAGCATCTTATCTTGGTCATTTATCATTCATTTGCATTCATTACACACTCTTTTTTGAAAATTAATTATTTCGTTTACGTTGCACGAGGGTTTTCCGTTGGAAACGGTTTCAAACCCGTTTTCAATGTAATGCCCGATTTACCCAATAACGGATTTTTGTCATTTTGTCGAAAATTTCATTATGCGCTAATTCGATTTTATCACCGTTATAATACCGAGAGTCATTAAACAGACTAATTTCGTTCTAAAACATGATCGTGAACCAAAAATTGTCTTCGTTAATCTTGATTTGTAGAAAGATATGCTATAGAATCACTATTTTCTTGTATTCAGGCAGTTTCTTTGAAACTTGTGAATTGCGTCATAAGAAATGAAAACAAAATTCACAATTCACTGATTTATTTCCTTTCAACAAAGAAGAAAGAGCTTTGTACCTAATTTACAAAATTCGCGGTGTGTGAAAACATTGTTACATATAATCTACTATAGGCCTATATTGCATCATTGGTAGTAATGACCCAAATATAAGAATCAAGCATCTGAAATTGGTCATTTGTCATTTACGAATTCATAGCGTTCTGTTCTTGATAATCAATAATTTTGTATACCTTGCACGAAATTATAACGGTTTTACGCGTTGGTAACGGGTTCAAACCCGTCTTCAATATGATGTACAATTGCTCATTTGTCATTCACTTTAATTCATAGCAATTCTTGATTTGGAAAATCAGGCTATAGAATCACTATTTTCTTGTATTAGCGCACTCTCTTTTAAACTTGTGATTTCCATTTTAAGAAATGGAATCAAAATTCACAATTAAATGTATTGTTTCATTTGAACAAAATAGATTTGCGATCAGATTGACAAAATTGGCGGGATTGCAGCAATATTTGACCTTTTTACGTTAAAAACGGTGTCAAACCCGTTTTCAATGTAATGTACAATTTCCCAGTAATGGATTTCTTATTTTTTTTGACCGAGTAACAAAGTAGAAAAAATTGACAGAACGAATCAAAGGTAATTTCTCTCCTTAAAGGCCCGAATTCACGAAGGTGGTACAAATGAAACCATGGTTTAGACCATGAACAAAAACCATAGAGCGCCAAGTGTCGCACGGAATATTTCGTTAAGAAATTATTGGTCATTTCATCGACAAAATGACCGTTTCGTTAACGAAATTATCATTTTGTGGACGAAATGTTCAGTTAGTTACAAAATGTTGTCATTTCGTTACAAAATAATCATTTCATCGACGAAATGACTGATTTCGTAACGAAATATTCCATGCGACAATTGGCGCTCCATGGTTTTTGTCTATAGTTAAACCATGGTTTCATTTGTACCACCTTCGTGAATTCGGGCCAAAGAGTCTGTACAGTATTTATTGAGGTGGGATTCATGCTTTTTTACATTTCTAAGTGAGATAATGAGAAACCTCTTATTAGATGATATGAAAGAGCATGTGATTTCAAGGATTCAACGTTTATTTGATGAAAATCGGTTTTGAAAGGGCTGAATATCCAAAAAAGTGATAATCATAAGACTACAGGCCACGTTTTTACTTAGGATCTCTTTGTTTCACCTTGTTTTTGGATATCTCAGCCCTTTCAAAACCGATTTTCATCAAATAAACTTTTGATACCCCTTAGAATTGCATGCTCTTTGATATCTCATAGAGTGATTTCTGAATATCTTGCTAAACGTTAAAAGCTAAAGCCTCACCTCGACCAGAATTGTCCCTTAAAGGAACACATCGAAAATGCTTGCTCGATGTTTATGTCTTTTTCGTTATTACCGTCAAATATAAAATCTGCAGGAAATTCAGAGAAACTTTTATAAAACGCTAATTCCATTTCATTACTGTTATATCAAACTCCCTTACGCAAGTATGGAAATTACAAGTTTCTAAAGAAAAAGCGTTTAAAACTGTCAAATTGGGAAGAAATTCACCAACGGCAGATTGTACGAGTTGTGGTTATTATGATCTGAGTAGACTTCGTCAAAGTTGCGCGCTTATTGGCATCTTTTTGCAATAAAACGTCAATCGTCACTTTTTTTATAATTTTGAATGGGAGTTTGCTTGAATGACCTGTAAGTAGGACAGTTCGATTTCCAATTGTTACGGCAATCTAAAGTACTTTGGAGAAGGTAACACAATTTCGTATATTAAGAATGTAGACTCATTACACGGAACTATATCGTTTTAAAACATAATCGTGGCCCAAACCTTCTATTTTGATCGAAATCTGTAGCAGTTTCTTTTAAACTTGTGAATTCCATTTTAAGAAATGAAATCAAAATTCACAATTAAATGTTTTGTTTCATTTCAACAAAATAGCTTTGCGATCAGATTGACAAAATTGGCGGGATTGTTACAAATCACTACAAAACATTGCGTCATTAGTAGTAATGACGCAAAGATGAGAAACCATAGGACACGCAATTAAGGATAGAGAAGAAAAAAGGCATTTCATTCGTTCTATTTACTTTTAAATACTTTGGTACTTGTGACAAACTGCAATAGATTATCAAGCATCTTATCTTGGTCATTTATCATTCATTTGCATTCATTACACACTCTTTTTTGAAAATTAATTATTTCGTTTACGTTGCACGAGGGTTTTCCGTTGGAAACGGTTTCAAACCCGTTTTCAATGTAATGCCCGATTTACCCAATAACGGATTTTTGTCATTTTGTCGAAAATTTCATTATGCGCTAATTCGATTTTATCACCGTTATAATACCGAGAGTCATTAAACAGACTAATCTAAAACATGATCGTGATCTAAAACATGATCGTGAACCAAAAATTGTCTTCGTTAATCTTGATTTGTGAAAGATATGCTATAGAATCACTATTTTCTTGTATTCACGCAGTTTCTTTGAAACTTGTGAATTGCGTCATAAGAAATGAAAACAAAATTCACAATTCACTGATTTATTTCCTTTCAACAAAGAAGAAAGAGCTTTGTACTGTACCTAATTCACAAAATTCGCGGTGTGTGAAAACATTGTTACATATAATCTACTATAGGCCTATATCGTGTCATTGGTAGTAATGACGCAAAGATAAGAATCAAGCATCTGAAATTGGTCATTTGTCATTCACGAATTCATAGCGTTCTGTTCTTGATAATCAATAATTTTGTATACCTTGCACGAAATTATAACGGTTTTACGCGTTGGTAACGGGTTCAAACCCGTTTTCAATATGATGTACAATTGCTCATTTGTCATTCACTTTAATTCATAGCATTCTTGATTTGGAAAATCAGGCTATAGAATCACTATTTTCTTGTATTAGCGCACTTTCTTTTAAACGTGATTTCCATTTTAAGAAATGAAATCAAAATTCACAATTAAATGTATTGTTTCATTTGAAGAAAACAGATTTGCGTTCAGATTGACAAAATTGGCGCGATTGCACGAATATTTGACGGTTTTACGTTAGAAACGGTGTCAAACCCGTTTTCAATGTAATGTACGATTTCCCAGTAATGGATTTCTTTTTTTTTGACCGAGTAACAAAGTAGAAAAAATTGACAGAACGAATCAAAGGTAATTTCTCTCCTTAAAGGCGCGAATTCACGAAGGTGGTACAAATGAAACCATGGTTTAAACCATGAACAAAAACCATAGAGCGCCAAGTGTCGCACGGAATATTTCGTTAAGAAATTGGTCATTTCGTCGACAAAATGACCGTTTCGTTAACGAAATTATCATTTTGTGAACGAAATGTTCATTTAGTTACAAAATGTTGTCATTTCGTTACAAAATAATCATTTCATCGACGAAATGACTGATTTCGTAACGAAATATTCCATGCGACAATTGGCGCTCCATGGTTTTTGTCTATAGTTTAAACCATGGTTTCATTTGTACCACCTTCGTGAATTCGGGCCAAAGAGTCTGTACAGTATTTATTGAGGTGGGGATTCATGCTTTTTTACATTTCTAAGTGAGATAATGAGAAACCTCTTATTAGATGATATGAAAGAGCATGTGATTTCAAGGATTCAACGTTTATTTGATGAAAATCGGTTTTGAAAGGGCTGAGATATCAAAGAAATGTGATAATCATAAGACTACAGGCCACGTTTTTACTTAGGATCTCTTTGTTTCACCTTGTTTTTATATATCTCAGCCCTTTCAAAACCGATTTTCATGAAATAAACTTTTGATACCCCTTAGAATTGCATGCTCTTTGACATCTCATATAGTGATTTCTGAATATCTTGCTAAACGTTAAAAGCTAAAGCCTCACCTCGACCAGAACTGTCCGTTAAAGGAACACATCGAAAATGCTTGCTCGATGTTTATGTCTTTTTCGTTATTACCGTCAAATATAAAATCTGCAGGAAATTCAGAGAAACTTTTATAAAACGCTAATTCGATTTCATTACTGTTATATCAAACTCCCTTCTTTTAAACTTGTGAATTCCATTTAAAGAAATGAAATCAAAATTCACAATTAAATGTTTTGTTTCATTTCAACAAAATAGCTTTGCGATCAGATTGACAAAATTAGCGGGATTGTTACAACCTTGCGTCATTAGTAGTAATGACGCAAAGATGAGAAACCATAGGACACGCAATTAAAGATAGAGAAGAAAAAAGGCATTTCATTCGTTCTATTTACTTTTAAATACTTTGGTACCTCTGACAAACTGCAATAGATTATCAAGCATCTTATCTTGGTCATTTATCATTCATTTGCATTCATTACACACTCTTTTTTGAAAATTAATTATTTCGTTTACGTTGCACGAGGGTTTTCCGTTGGAAACGGTTTCAAACCCGTTTTCAATGTAATGCCCGATTTACCCAATAACGGATTTTTGTCATTTTGTCGAAAATTTCATTATGCGCTAATTCGATTTTATCACCGTTATAATACCGAGAGTCATTAAACAGACTAATTTCGTTCTAAAACATGATCGTGAACCAAAAATTGTCTTCGTTAATCTTGATTTGTAGAAAGATATGCTATAGAATCACTATTTTCTTGTATTCAGGCAGTTTCTTTGAAACTTGTGAATTGCGTCATAAGAAATGAAAACAAAATTCACAATTCACTGATTTATTTCCTTTCAACAAAGAAGAAAGAGCTTTGTACCTAATTTACAAAATTCGCGGTGTGTGAAAACATTGTTACATATAATCTACTATAGGCCTATATTGCATCATTGGTAGTAATGACCCAAATATAAGAATCAAGCATCTGAAATTGGTCATTTGTCATTTACGAATTCATAGCGTTCTGTTCTTGATAATCAATAATTTTGTATACCTTGCACGAAATTATAACGGTTTTACGCGTTGGTAACGGGTTCAAACCCGTCTTCAATATGATGTACAATTGCTCATTTGTCATTCACTTTAATTCATAGCAATTCTTGATTTGGAAAATCAGGCTATAGAATCACTATTTTCTTGTATTAGCGCACTCTCTTTTAAACTTGTGATTTCCATTTTAAGAAATGGAATCAAAATTCACAATTAAATGTATTGTTTCATTTGAACAAAATAGATTTGCGATCAGATTGACAAAATTGGCGGGATTGCAGCAATATTTGACCTTTTTACGTTAAAAACGGTGTCAAACCCGTTTTCAATGTAATGTACAATTTCCCAGTAATGGATTTCTTATTTTTTTTGACCGAGTAACAAAGTAGAAAAAATTGACAGAACGAATCAAAGGTAATTTCTCTCCTTAAAGGCCCGAATTCACGAAGGTGGTACAAATGAAACCATGGTTTAGACCATGAACAAAAACCATAGAGCGCCAAGTGTCGCACGGAATATTTCGTTAAGAAATTATTGGTCATTTCATCGACAAAATGACCGTTTCGTTAACGAAATTATCATTTTGTGGACGAAATGTTCAGTTAGTTACAAAATGTTGTCATTTCGTTACAAAATAATCATTTCATCGACGAAATGACTGATTTCGTAACGAAATATTCCATGCGACAATTGGCGCTCCATGGTTTTTGTCTATAGTTAAACCATGGTTTCATTTGTACCACCTTCGTGAATTCGGGCCAAAGAGTCTGTACAGTATTTATTGAGGTGGGATTCATGCTTTTTTACATTTCTAAGTGAGATAATGAGAAACCTCTTATTAGATGATATGAAAGAGCATGTGATTTCAAGGATTCAACGTTTATTTGATGAAAATCGGTTTTGAAAGGGCTGAATATCCAAAAAAAGTGATAATCATAAGACTACAGGCCACGTTTTTACTTAGGATCTCTTTGTTTCACCTTGTTTTTGGATATCTCAGCCCTTTCAAAACCGATTTTCATCAAATAAACTTTTGATACCCCTTAGAATTGCATGCTCTTTGATATCTCATAGAGTGATTTCTGAATATCTTGCTAAACGTTAAAAGCTAAAGCCTCACCTCGACCAGAACTGTCCCTTAAAGGAACACATCGAAAATGCTTGCTCGATGTTTATGTCTTTTTCGTTATTACCGTCAAATATAAAATCTGCAGGAAATTCAGAGAAACTTTTATAAAACGCTAATTCCATTTCATTACTGTTATATCAAACTCCCTTACGCAAGTATGGAAATTACAAGTTTCTAAAGAAAAAGCGTTTAAAACTGTCAAATTGGGAAGAAATTCACCAACGGCAGATTGTACGAGTTGTGGTTATTATGATCTGAGTAGACTTCGTCAAAGTTGCGCGCTTATTGGCATCTTTTTGCAATAAAACGTCAATCGTCACTTTTTTTATAATTTTGAATGGGAGTTTGCTTGAATGACCTGTAAGTAGGACAGTTCGATTTCCAATTGTTACGGCAATCTAAAGTACTTTGGAGAAGGTAACACAATTTCGTATATTAAGAATGTAGACTCATTACACGGAACTATATCGTTTTAAAACATAATCGTGGCCCAAACCTTCTATTTTGATCGAAATCTGTAGCAGTTTCTTTTAAACTTGTGAATTCCATTTTAAGAAATGAAATCAAAATTCACAATTAAATGTTTTGTTTCATTTCAACAAAATAGCTTTGCGATCAGATTGACAAAATTGGCGGGATTGTTACAAATCACTACAATACATTGCGTCATTAGTAGTAATGACGCAAAGATGAGAAACCATAGGACACGCAATTAAAGATAGAGAAGAAAAAGGCATTTCATTCGTTCTATTTACTTTTAAATACTTTGGTACTTGTGACAAACTGCAATAGATTATCAAGCATCTTATCTTGGTCATTTATCATTCATTTGCATTCATTACACACTCTTTTTTGAAAATTAATTATTTCGTTTACGTTGCACGAGGGTTTTCCGTTGGAAACGGTTTCAAACCCGTTTTCAATGTAATGCCCGATTTACCCAATAACGGATTTTTGTCATTTTGTCGAAAATTTCATTATGCGCTAATTCGATTTTATCACCGTTATAATACCGAGAGTCATTAAACAGACTAATCTAAAACATGATCGTGATCTAAAACATGATCGTGAACCAAAAATTGTCTTCGTTAATCTTGATTTGTGAAAGATATGCTATAGAATCACTATTTTCTTGTATTCACGCAGTTTCTTTGAAACTTGTGAATTGCGTCATAAGAAATGAAAACAAAATTCACAATTCACTGATTTATTTCCTTTCAACAAAGAAGAAAGAGCTTTGTACTGTACCTAATTCACAAAATTCGCGGTGTGTGAAAACATTGTTACATATAATCTACTATAGGCCTATATCGTGTCATTGGTAGTAATGACGCAAAGATAAGAATCAAGCATCTGAAATTGGTCATTTGTCATTCACGAATTCATAGCGTTCTGTTCTTGATAATCAATAATTTTGTATACCTTGCACGAAATTATAACGGTTTTACGCGTTGGTAACGGGTTCAAACCCGTTTTCAATATGATGTACAATTGCTCATTTGTCATTCACTTTAATTCATAGCATTCTTGATTTGGAAAATCAGGCTATAGAATCACTATTTTCTTGTATTAGCGCACTTTCTTTTAAACGTGATTTCCATTTTAAGAAATGAAATCAAAATTCACAATTAAATGTATTGTTTCATTTGAAGAAAACAGATTTGCGTTCAGATTGACAAAATTGGCGGGATTGCACGAATATTTGACGGTTTTACGTTAGAAACGGTGTCAAACCCGTTTTCAATGTAATGTACGATTTCCCAGTAATGGATTTCTTTTTTTTTGACCGAGTAACAAAGTAGAAAAAATTGACAGAACGAATCAAAGGTAATTTCTCTCCTTAAAGGCACGAATTCACGAAGGTGGTACAAATGAAACCATGGTTTAAACCATGAACAAAAACCATAGAGCGCCAAGTGTCGCACGGAATATTTCGTTAAGAAATTGGTCATTTCGTCGACAAAATGACCGTTTCGTTAACGAAATTATCATTTTGTGAACGAAATGTTCATTTAGTTACAAAATGTTGTCATTTCGTTACAAAATAATCATTTCATCGACGAAATGACTGATTTCGTAACGAAATATTCCATGCGACAATTGGCGCTCCATGGTTTTTGTCTATAGTTTAAACCATGGTTTCATTTGTACCACCTTCGTGAATTCGGGCCAAAGAGTCTGTACAGTATTTATTGAGGTGGGGATTCATGCTTTTTTACATTTCTAAGTGAGATAATGAGAAACCTCTTATTAGATGATATGAAAGAGCATGTGATTTCAAGGATTCAACGTTTATTTGATGAAAATCGGTTTTGAAAGGGCTGAGATATCAAAGAAATGTGATAATCATAAGACTACAGGCCACGTTTTTACTTAGGATCTCTTTGTTTCACCTTGTTTTTATATATCTCAGCCCTTTCAAAACCGATTTTCATGAAATAAACTTTTGATACCCCTTAGAATTGCATGCTCTTTGACATCTCATATAGTGATTTCTGAATATCTTGCTAAACGTTAAAAGCTAAAGCCTCACCTCGACCAGAACTGTCCGTTAAAGGAACACATCGAAAATGCTTGCTCGATGTTTATGTCTTTTTCGTTATTACCGTCAAATATAAAATCTGCAGGAAATTCAGAGAAACTTTTATAAAACGCTAATTCGATTTCATTACTGTTATATCAAACTCCCTTCTTTTAAACTTGTGAATTCCATTTAAAGAAATGAAATCAAAATTCACAATTAAATGTTTTGTTTCATTTCAACAAAATAGCTTTGCGATCAGATTGACAAAATTAGCGGGATTGTTACAACCTTGCGTCATTAGTAGTAATGACGCAAAGATGAGAAACCATAGGACACGCAATTAAAGATAGAGAAGAAAAAAGGCATTTCATTCGTTCTATTTACTTTTAAATACTTTGGTACCTCTGACAAACTGCAATAGATTATCAATCATCTTATCTTGGTCATTTATCATTCATTTGCATTCATTACACACTCTTTTTTGAAAATTAATTACATTGTATTTCGTTTACGTTGCACGAGGGTTTTCCGTTGGAAACGGTTTCAAACCCGTTTTCAATGTAATGCCCGATTTACCCAATAACGGATTTTTGTCATTTTGTCGAAAATTTCATTATGCGCTAATTCGATTTTATCACCGTTATAATACCGAGAGTCATTAAACAGACTAATCTCGTTCTAAAACATGATCGTGAACCAAAAATTGTCTTCGTTAATCTTGATTTGTGAAAGACATGCTATAGAATCACTATTTTCTTGTAATCACGCAGTTTCTTTGAAACTTGTGAATTGCGTCATAAGAAATGAAAACAAAATTCACAATTCACTGATTTATTTCCTTTCAACAAAGAAGAAAGAGCTTTGTACCTAATTTACAAAATTCGCGGTGTGTGAAAACATTGTTACATATAATCTACTATAGGCCTATATCGCGTCATTGGTAGTAATGACGCAAAGATAAGAATCAAGCATCTGAAATTGGTCATTTGTCATTCACGAATTCATAGCGTTCTGTTCTTGATAATCAATAATTTTGTATACCTTGCACGAAATTATAACGGTTTTACGCGTTGGTAACGGGTTCAAACCCGTTTTCAATATGATGTACAATTGCTCATTTGTCATTCACTTTAATTCATAGCATTCTTGATTTGGAAAATCAGGCTATAGAATCACTATTTTCTTGTATTAGCGCACTCTCTTTTAAACTTGTGATTTCCATTTTAAGAAATGAAATCAAAATTCACAATTAAATGTATTGTTTCATTTGAACAAAATAGATTTGCGATCAGATTGACAAAATTGGCGGGATTGCAGCAATATTTGACGGTTTTACGTTAAAAACGGTGTCAAAAACGTTTTCAATGTAATGTACAATTTCCCAGTAATGAATTTCTTATTTTTTTGACCGAGTAACAAAGTAGAAAAAATTGACAGAACGAATCAAAGGTAATTTCTCTCCTTAAAGGCCCGAATTCACGAAGGTGGTACAAATGAAACCATGGTTTAGACCATGAACAAAAACCATAGAGCGCCAAGTGTCGCACGGAATATTTCGTTAAGAAATTATTGGTCATTTCATCGACAAAATGACCGTTTCGTTAACGAAATTATCATTTTGTGGACGAAATGTTCATTTAGTTACAAAATGTTGTCATTTCGTTACAAAATAATCATTTCATCGACGAAATGACTGATTTCGTAACGAAATATTCCATGCGACAATTGGCGCTCCATGGTTTTTGTCTATAGTTAAACCATGGTTTCATTTGTACCACCTTCGTGAATTCGGGCCAAAGAGTCTGTACAGTATTTATTGAGGTGGGATTCATGCTTTTTTACATTTCTAAGTGAGATAATGAGAAACCTCTTATTAGATGATATGAAAGAGCATGTGATTTCAAGGATTCAACGTTTATTTGATGGAAATCGGTTTTGAAAGGGCTGAGATATCCAAAAAAAGCGATAATCATAAGACTACAGGCCACGTTTTTACTTAGGATCTCTTTGTTTCACCTTGTTTTTGGATATCTCAGCCCTTTCAAAACCGATTTTCGTCAAATAAACTTTTGATACCCCTTAGAATTGCATGCTCTTTGACATCTCATAGAGTGATTTCTGAATATCTTGCTAAACGTTAAAAGCTAAAGCCTCACCTCGACCAGAACTGTCCCTTAAAGGAACACATCGAAAATGCTTGCTCGATGTTAATGTCTTTTTCGTTATTACCGTCAAATATAAAATCTGCAGGAAATTCAGAGAAACTTTTATAAAACGCTAATTCCATTTCATTACTGTTATATCAAACTCCCTTACGCAAGTATGGAAATTACATGTTTCTAAAGAAAAAGCGTTTAAAACTGTCAAATTGGGAAGAAATTCACCAACGGCAGATTGTACGAGTTGTGGTTATTATGATCTGAGTAGACTTCGTCAAAGTTGCGCGCTTATTGGCATCTTTTTGCAATAAAACGTCAATCGTCACTTTTTTTATAATTTTGAATGGGAGTTTGCTTGAATGACCTGTAAGTAGGACAGCTCGATTTCCAATTGTTACGGCAATCTAAAGTACTTTGGAGAAGGTAACACAATTTCGTATATTAAGAATGTAGACTCATTACACGGAACTATATCGTTTTAAAACATAATCGTGGCCCAAACCTTCTATTTTGATCGAAATCTGTAGCAGTTTCTTTTAAACTTGTGAATTCCATTTTAAGAAATGAAATCAAAATTCACAATTAAATGTTTTGTTTCATTTCAACAAAATAGCTTTGCGATCAGATTGACAAAATTGGCGGGATTGTTACAAATCACTACAATACATTGCGTCATTAGTAGTAATGACGCAAAGATGAGAAACCATAGGACACGCAATTAAAGATAGAGAAGAAAAAGGCATTTCATTCGTTCTATTTACTTTTAAATACTTTGGTACTTGTGACAAACTGCAATAGATTATCAATCATCTTACCTTGGTCATTTATCATTCATTTGCATTCATTACACACTCTTTTTTTGAAAATTAATTATTTCGTTTACGTTGCACGAGGGTTTTCCGTTGGAAACGGTTTCAAACCCGTTTTCAATGTAATGCCCGATTTACCCAATAACGGATTTTTGTCATTTTGTCGAAAATTTCATTATGCGCTAATCCGATTTTATCACCGTTATAATACCGAGAGTCATTAAACAGACTAATTTCGTTCTAAAACATGATCGTGAACCAAAAATTGTCTTCGTTAATCTTGATTTGTAGAAAGACATGCTATAGAATCACTATTTTCTTGTATTCACGCAGTTTCTTTGAAACTTGTGAATTGCGTCATAAGAAATGAAAACAAAATTCACAATTCACTGATTTATTTCCTTTCAACAAAGAAGAAAGAGCTTTGTACCTAATTCACAAAATTCGCGGTGTGTGAAAACATTGTTACATATAATCTACTATAGGCCTATATCGCGTCATTGGTAGTAATGACGCAAAGATAAGAATCAAGCATCTGAAATTGGTCATTTGTCATTCACGAATTCATAGCGTTCTGTTCTTGATAATCAATAATTTTGTATACCTTGCACGAAATTATAACGGTTTTACGCGTTGGTAACGGGTTCAAACCCGTTTTCAATATGATGTACAATTGCTCATTTGTCATTCACTTTAATTCATAGCATTCTTGATTTGGAAAATCAGGCTATAGAATCACTATTTTCTTGTATTAGCGCACTTTCTTTTAAACTTGTGATTTCCATTTTAAGAAATGAAATCAAAATTCACAATTAAATGTTTTGTTTCATTTGAACAAAATAGATTTGCCATCAGATTGACAAAATTGGCGGGATTGCAGGAATATTTGACGGTTTTACGTTAGAAACGGTGTCAAACCCGTTTTCAATGTAATGTACGATTTCCCAGTAATGGATTTCTTTTTTTTTGACCGAGTAACAAAGTAGAAAAAATTGACAGAACGAATCAAAGGAATTTTCTCTCCTTAAAGGCCCGAATTCACGAAGGTGGTACAAATGAAACCATGGTTTAAACCACGGACAAAAACCATGGAGCGCCAAGTGTCGCACGGAATATTTCGTTAAGAAATTGGTCATTTCGTCGACAAAATGACCGTTTCGTTAACGAAATTATCATTTTGTGGACGAAATGTTCAGTTAGTTACAAAATGTTGTCATTTCGTTACAAAATAATCATTTCATCGACGAAATGACTGATTTCGTAACGAAATATTCCATGCGACAATTGGCGCTCCATGGTTTTTGTCTATAGTTTAAACCATGGTTTCATTTGTACCACCTTCGTGAATTCGGGCCAAAGAGTCTGTACAGTACTCATTGAGGTGGGGATTCATGCTTTTTTACATTTCTAAGTGAGATAATGAGAAACCTCTTATTAGATGATATGAAAGAGCATGTAATTTCAAGGATTCAACGTTTATTTGATGAAAATCGGTTTTGAAAGGGCTGAGATATCCAAAAAAAGGTGATAATCATAAGACTACAGGCCACGTTTTTACTTAGGATCTCTTTGTTTCACCTTGTTTTTGGATATCTCGGCCCTTTCAAAACCGATTTTCATCAAATAAACTTTTGATACCCCTTAGAATTGCATGCTCTTTGACATCTCATAGAGTGATTTCTGAATATCTTGCTAAACGTTAAAAGCTAAAGCCTCACCTCGACCAGAACTGTCCTTTAAAGGAACACATCGAAAATGCTTGCTCGATGTTTATGTCTTTTTCGTTATTACCGTCAAATATAAAATCTGCAGGAAATTCAGAGAAACTTTTATAAAACGCTAATTCCATTTCATTACTGTTATATCAAACTCCCTTACGCAAGTATGGAAATTACATGTTTCTAAAGAAAAAGCGTTTAAAACTGTCAAATTGGGAAGAAATTCACCAACGGCAGATTGTAGGAGTTGTGGTTATTATGATCTGAGTAGACTTCGTCAAAGTTACGCGCTCATTGGCATCTTTTTGCAATAAAACGTCAATCGTCACTTTTTTTAAATTTTGAATGGGAGTTTGCTTGAATGACCTGTAAGTAGGACAGTTCGATTTCGAATTGTTACGGCAATCTAAAGTACTTTGGAGAAGGTAACACAATTTCGTATATTAAGAATGTAGACTCATTACACGGAACTATATCGTTTTAAAACATAATCGTGGCCCAAACCTTCTATTTTGATCGAAATCTGTAGCAGTTTCTTTTAAACTTGTGAATTCCATTTTAAGAAATGAAATCAAAATTCACAATTAAATGTTTTGTTTCATTTCAACAAAATAGCTTTGCGATCAGATTGACAAAATTGGCGGGATTGTTACAAATCACTTACAATACATTGCGTCATTAGTAGTAATGACGCAAAGATGAGAAACCATAGGACACGCATTTAAAGATAGAGAAGAAAAAGGCATTTCATTCGTTCTATTTACTTTTAAATACTTTGGTACTTGTGACAAACTGCAATAGATTATCAATCATCTTACCTTGGTCATTTATCATTCATTTGCATTCATTACACACTCTTTTTTGAAAATTAATTATTTCGTTTACGTTGCACGAGGGTTTTCCGTTGGAAACGGTTTCAAACCCGTTTTCAATGTAATGCCCGATTTACCCAATAACGGATTTTTGTCATTTTGTCGAAAATTTCATTATGCGCTAATCCGATTTTATCACCGTTATAATACCGAGAGTCATTAAACAGACTAATTTCGTTCTAAAACATGATCGTGAACCAAAAATTGTCTTCGTTAATCTTGATTTGTAGAAAGACATGCTATAGAATCACTATTTTCTTGTATTCACGCAGTTTCTTTGAAACTTGTGAATTGCGTCATAAGAAATGAAAACAAAATTCACAATTCACTGATTTATTTCCTTTCAACAAAGAAGAAAGAGCTTTGTACCTAATTCACAAAATTCGCGGTGTGTGAAAACATTGTTACATATAATCTACTATAGGCCTATATCGCGTCATTGGTAGTAATGACGCAAAGATAAGAATCAAGCATCTGAAATTGGTCATTTGTCATTCACGAATTCATAGCGTTCTGTTCTTGATAATCAATAATTTTGTATACCTTGCACGAAATTATAACGGTTTTACGCGTTGGTAACGGGTTCAAACCCGTTTTCAATATGATGTACAATTGCTCATTTGTCATTCACTTTAATTCATAGCATTCTTGATTTGGAAAATCAGGCTATAGAATCACTATTTTCTTGTATTAGCGCACTTTCTTTTAAACTTGTGATTTCCATTTTAAGAAATGAAATCAAAATTCACAATTAAATGTTTTGTTTCATTTGAACAAAATAGATTTGCGATCAGATTGACAAAATTGGCGGGATTGCAGGAATATTTGACGGTTTTACGTTAGAAACGGTGTCAAACCCGTTTTCAATGTAATGTACGATTTCCCAGTAATGGATTTCTTTTTTTTTTGACCGAGTAACAAAGTAGAAAAAATTGACAGAACGAATCAAAGGAATTTTCTCTCCTTAAAGGCCCGAATTCACGAAGGTGGTACAAATGAAACCATGGTTTAAACCACGGACAAAAACCATGGAGTGCCAAGTGTCGCACGGAATATTTCGTTAAGAAATTGGTCATTTCGTCGACAAAATGACCGTTTCGTTAACGAAATTATCATTTTGTGGACGAAATGTTCAGTTAGTTACAAAATGTTGTCATTTCGTTACAAAATAATCATTTCATCGACGAAATGACTGATTTCGTAACGAAATATTCCATGCGACAATTGGCGCTCCATGGTTTTTGTCTATAGTTTAAACCATGGTTTCATTTGTACCACCTTCGTGAATTCGGGCCAAAGAGTCTGTACAGTACTCATTGAGGTGGGGATTCATGCTTTTTTACATTTCTAAGTGAGATAATGAGAAACCTCTTATTAGATGATATGAAAGAGCATGTAATTTCAAGGATTCAACGTTTATTTGATGAAAATCGGTTTTGAAAGGGCTGAGATATCCAAAAAAAGGTGATAATCATAAGACTACAGGCCACGTTTTTACTTAGGATCTCTTTGTTTCACCTTGTTTTTGGATATCTCGGCCCTTTCAAAACCGATTTTCATCAAATAAACTTTTGATACCCCTTAGAATTGCATGCTCTTTGACATCTCATAGAGTGATTTCTGAATATCTTGCTAAACGTTAAAAGCTAAAGCCTCACCTCGACCAGAACTGTCCTTTAAAGGAACACATCGAAAATGCTTACTCGATGTTTATGTCTTTTTCGTTATTACCGTCAAATATAAAATCTGCAGGAAATTCAGAGAAACTTTTATAAAACGCTAATTCCATTTCATTACTGTTATATCAAACTCCCTTACGCAAGTATGGAAATTACATGTTTCTAAAGAAAAAGCGTTTAAAACTGTCAAATTGGGAAGAAATTCACCAACGGCAGATTGTAGGAGTTGTGGTTATTATGATCTGAGTAGACTTCGTCAAAGTTACGCGCTCATTGGCATCTTTTTGCAATAAAACGTCAATCGTCACTTTTTTTAAATTTTGAATGGGAGTTTGCTTGAATGACCTGTAAGTAGGACAGTTCGATTTCGAATTGTTACGGCAATCTAAAGTACTTTGGAGAAGGTAACACAATTTCGTATATTAAGAATGTAGACTCATTACACGGAACTATATCGTTTTAAAACATAATCGTGGCCCAAACCTTCTATTTTGATCGAAATCTGTAGCAGTTTCTTTTAAACTTGTGAATTCCATTTTAAGAAATGAAATCAAAATTCACAATTAAATGTTTTGTTTCATTTCAACAAAATAGCTTTGCGATCAGATTGACAAAATTGGCGGGATTGTTACAAATCACTTACAATACATTGCGTCATTAGTAGTAATGACGCAAAGATGAGAAACCATAGGACACGCATTTAAAGATAGAGAAGAAAAAGGCATTTCATTCGTTCTATTTACTTTTAAATACTTTGGTACTTGTGACAAACTGCAATAGATTATCAATCATCTTACCTTGGTCATTTATCATTCATTTGCATTCATTACACACTCTTTTTTGAAAATTAATTATTTCGTTTACGTTGCACGAGGGTTTTCCGTTGGAAACGGTTTCAAACCCGTTTTCAATGTAATGCCCGATTTACCCAATAACGGATTTTTGTCATTTTGTCGAAAATTTCATTATGCGCTAATCCGATTTTATCACCGTTATAATACCGAGAGTCATTAAACAGACTAATTTCGTTCTAAAACATGATCGTGAACCAAAAATTGTCTTCGTTAATCTTGATTTGTAGAAAGACATGCTATAGAATCACTATTTTCTTGTATTCACGCAGTTTCTTTGAAACTTGTGAATTGCGTCATAAGAAATGAAAACAAAATTCACAATTCACTGATTTATTTCCTTTCAACAAAGAAGAAAGAGCTTTGTACCTAATTCACAAAATTCGCGGTGTGTGAAAACATTGTTACATATAATCTACTATAGGCCTATATCGCGTCATTGGTAGTAATGACGCAAAGATAAGAATCAAGCATCTGAAATTGGTCATTTGTCATTCACGAATTCATAGCGTTCTGTTCTTGATAATCAATAATTTTGTATACCTTGCACGAAATTATAACGGTTTTACGCGTTGGTAACGGGTTCAAACCCGTTTTCAATATGATGTACAATTGCTCATTTGTCATTCACTTTAATTCATAGCATTCTTGATTTGGAAAATCAGGCTATAGAATCACTATTTTCTTGTATTAGCGCACTCTCTTTTAAACTTGTGATTTCCATTTTAAGAAATGAAATCAAAATTCACAATTAAATGTTTTGTTTCATTTGAACAAAATAGATTTGCCATCAGATTGACAAAATTGACGGGATTGCAGGAATATTTGACGGTTTTACGTTAGAAACGGTGTCAAACCCGTTTTCAATGTAATGTACGATTTCCCAGTAATGGATTTCTTTTTTTTTTGACCGATTAACAAAGCAGAAAAAATTGACAGAACGAATCAAAGGTAATTTCTCTCCTTAAAGGCCCGAATTCACGAAGGTGGTACAAATGAAACCATGGTTTAAACCATGGACAAAAACCATAGAGCGCCAAGTGTCGCACGGAATATTTCGTTAAGAAATTGGTCATTTCGTCGACAAAATGACCGTTTCGTTAACGAAATTATCATTTTGTGGACGAAATGTTCATTTAGTTAAAAAATGTTGTCATTTCGTTACAAAATAATCATTTCATCGACGAAATGACTGATTTCGTAACGAAATATTCCATGCGACAATTGGCGCTCCATGGTTTTTGTCTATAGTTTAAACCATGGTTTCATTTGTACCACCTTCGTGAATTCCTTGCCAAAGAGTCTGTACAGTATTTATTGAGGTGGGGATTCATGCTTTTTTACATTTCTAAGTGAGATAATGAGAAACCTCTTATTAGATGATATGAAAGAGCATGTGATTTCAAGGATTCAACGTTTATTTGATGAAAATCGGTTTTGAAAGGGCTGAATATCCAAAAAATTGATAATCATAAGACTACAGGCCACGTTTTTACTTAGGATCTCTTTGTTTCACCTTGTTTTTGGATATCTCAGCCCTTTCAAAACCGATTTTCGTCAAATAAACTTTTGATACCCCTTAAAATTGCATGCTCTTTGACATCTCATAGAGTGATTTCTGAATATCTTGCTAAACGTTAAAAGCTAAAGCCTCACCTCGACCAGAACTGTCCGTTAAAGGAACACATCGAAAATGCTTGCTCGATGTTTATGTCTTTTTCGTTATTACCGTCAAATATAAAATCTGCAGGAAATTCAGAGAAACTTTTATAAAACGCTAATTAAATTTCATTACTGTTATATCAAACTCCCTTACGCAAGTATGGAAATTACAAGTTTCTAAAGAAAAAGCGTTTAAAACTGTCAAGTTGGGAAGAAATTCACCAACGGAAGATTGTACGAGTTGTGGTTATTATGATCTGAGTAGACTTCGTCACCGTTGCGCGCTTATTGGCATCTTTTTGCAATAAAACGTCAATCGTCACTTTTTTTATAATTTTGAATGGGAGTTTGCTTGAATGACCTGTAAGTAGGACAGTTCGATTTCCAATTGTTACGGCAATCTAAAGTACTTTGGAGAAGGTAACACAATTTCGTATATTAAGAATGTAGACTCATTACACGGAACTATATCGTTTTAAAACATAATCGTGGCCCAAACCTTCTATTTTGATCGAAATCTGTAGCAGTTTCTTTTAAACTTGTGAATTCCATTTTAAGAAATGAAGTCAAAATTCACAATTAAATGTTTTGTTTCATTTCAACAAAATAGCTTTGCGATCAGATTGAGAAAATTGGCGTTATTGTTACAAATCACTACAATACATTGCGTCATTAGTAGTAATGACGCAAAGATGAGAAACCATAGGACACGCAATTAAAGATTGAGAAGAAAAAAAGGCATTTCATTCGTTCTATTTACTTTTAAATACTTTGGTACTTGTGACAAACTGCTATAGATTATCAAGCATCTTATCTTGGTCATTTATCATTCATTTGCATTCATTACACACTCTTTTTTGAAAATTAATTATTTCGTTTACGTTGCACGAGGGTTTTCCGTTGGAAACGGTTTCAAACCCGTTTTCAATGTAATGCCCGATTTACCCAATAACGGATTTTTGTTATTTTGTCGAAAATTTCATTATGCGCTAATCCGATTTTATCACCGTTATAATACCGAGAGTCATTAAACAGACTAATCTCGTTCTAAAACATGATCGTGAACCAAATATTGTCTTCGTTAATCTTGATTTGTAGAAAGACATGCTATAGAATCACTATTTTCTTGTATTCACGCAGTTTCTTTGAAACTTGTAAATTGCGTCATAAGAACAAGAATGTAGACTCATTACACGGAACTATATCGTTTTAAAACATAATCGTGGCCCAAACCTTCTATTTTGATCGAAATCTGTAGCAGTTTCTTTTAAACTTGTGAATTCCATTTTAAGAAATGAAATCAAAATTCACAACTAAATGTTTTGTTTCATTTCAACAAAATAGCTTTGCGATCAGATTGACAAAATTGGCGGGATTGTTACAAATCACTACAAAACATTGCGTCATTAGAAGTAATGACGCAAAGATGAGAAACCATAGGACACGCAATTAAAGATAGAGAAGAAAAAAGGCATTTCATTCGTTCTATTTACTTTTAAATACTTTGGTACTTGTGACAAACTGCAATAGATTATCAAACATCTTATCTTGGTCATTTATCATTCATTTGCATTCATTACACACTCTTTTTTGAAAATTAATTATTTCGTTTACGTTGCACGAGGGTTTTCCGTTGGAAACGGTTTCAAACCCGTTTTCAATGTAATGCCCGATTTACCCAATAACGGATTTTTGTCATTTTGTCGAAAATTTCATTATGCGCTAATCCGATTTTATCACCGTTATAACACCGAGAGTCATTAAACAGACTAATTTCGTTCTAAAACATGATCGTGAACCAAAAATTGTCTTCGTTAATCTTGATTTGTAGAAAGACATGCTATAGAATCACTATTTTCTTGGATTCACGCAGTTTCATTGAAATTTGTGAATTGCGTCATAAGAAATGAAAACAAAATTCGCAATTCACTGATTTATTTCCTTTCAACAAAGAAGAAAGAGCTTTGTACCTAATTCACAAAATTCGCGGTATGTGAAAACATTGTTACATATAATCTACTATAGGCCTATATCGCGTCATTGGTAGTAATGACGCAAAGATAAGAATCAAGCATCTGAAATTGGTGATTTGTCATTCACGAATTCATAGCGTTCTGTTCTTGATAATCAATAATTTTGTATACCTTGCACGAAATTATAACGGTTTTACGCGTTGGTAACGGGTTCAAACCCGTTTTCAATATGATGTACAATTGCTCATTTGTCATTCACTTTAATTCATAGCATTCTTGATTTGGAAAATCAGGCTATAGAATCACTATTTTCTTGTATTAGCGCACTTTCTTTTAAACTTGTGATTTCCATTTTAAGAAATGAAATCAAAATTCACAATTCAATGTATTGTTTCATTTGAACAAAATAGATTTGCGATCAGATTGACAAAATTGGCGGGATTGCAGGAATATTTGACGGTTTTACGTTAGAAACGGTGTCAAACCCGTTTTCAATGTAATGTACGATTTCCCAGTAATGGATTTCTTAATTTTTTTGACCGAGTAACAAAGTAGAAAAAATTGACAGAACGAATCAAAGGTAATTTCTCTCCTTAAAGGCGCGAATTCACGAAGGTGGTACAAATGAAACCATGGTTTAAACCATGAACAAAAACCATAGAGCGCCAAGTGTCGCACGGAATATTTCGTTAAGAAATTATTGGTCATTTCGTCGACAAAATGACCGTTTCGTTAATGAAATTATCATTTTGTGGACGAAATGTTCATTTAGTTACAAAATGTTGTCATTTCGTTACAAAATAATCATTTCATCGACGAAATGACTGATTTCGTAACGAAATATTCCATGCGACAATTGGCGCTCCATGGTTTTTGTCTATAGTTTAAACCATGGTTTCATTTGTACCACCTTCGTGAATTCGGGCCAAAGAGTCTGTACAGTATTTATTGAGGTGGGGATTCATGCTTTTTTACATTTCTAAGTGAGATAATGAGAAACCTCTTATTAGATGATATGAAAGAGCATGTGATTTCAAGGATTCAACGTTTATTTGATGAAAATCGGTTTTGAAAGGGCTGAATATCCAAAAAATTGATAATCATAAGACTAACAGGCCACGTTTTTACTTAGGATCTCTATGTTTCACCTTGTTTTTGGATATCTCAGCCCTTTCAAAACCGATTTTCGTCAAATAAACTTTTGATACCCCTTAAAATTGCATGCTCTTTGACATCTCATAGAGTGATTTCTGAATATCTTGCTAAACGTTAAAAGCTAAAGCCTCACCTCGACCAGAACTGTCCCTTAAAGGAACACATCGAAAATGCTTGCTCGATGTTTATGTCTTTTTCGTTATTACCGTCAAATATAAAATCTGCAGGAACTTCAGAGAAACTTTTATAAAACGCTAATTCCATTTCATTACTGTTATATCAAACTCCCTTACGCAAGTATGGAAATTACATGTTTCTAAAGAAAAAGCGTTTAAAACTGTCAAATTGGGAAGAAATTCACCAACGGCAGATTGTACGAGTTGTGGTTATTATGATCTGAGTAGACTTCGTCAAAGTTGCGCGCTTATTGGCATCTTTTTGCAATAAAACGTCAATCGTCACTTTTGTTATAATTTTGAATGGGAGTTTGCTTGAATGACCTGTAAGTGGGACAGTTCGATTTCCAATTGTTACGGTAATCTAAAGTACTTTGGAGAAGGTAACACAATTTCGTATATTAAGAATGTAGACTCATTACACGGAACTATATCGTTTTAAAACATAATCGTGGCCCAAACCTTCTATTTTGATCGAAATCTGTAGCAGTTTCTTTTAAACTTGTGAATTCCATTTTAAGAAATGAAATCAAACTTCACAATTAAATGTTTTGTTTCATTTCAACAAAATAGCTTTGCGATCAGATTGACAAAATTGGCGGGATTGTTACAAATCACTACAAAACATTGCGTCATTAGTAGTAATGACGCAAAGATGAGAAACCATAGGACACGCAATTAAGGATAGAGAAGAAAAAAGGCATTTCATTCGTTCTATTTACTTTTAAATACTTTGGTACTTGTGACAAACTGCAATAGATTATCAAGCATCTTATCTTGGTCATTTTTCATTCATTTGCATTCATTACACACTCTTTTTTGAAAATTGATTATTTCGTTTACGTTGCACGAGGGTTTTCCGTTGGAAACGGTTTCAAACCCGTTTTCAATGTAATGCCCGATTTACCCAATAACGGATTTTTGTCATTTTGTCGAAAATTTCATTATGCGCTAATTCGATTTTATCACCGTTATAATACCGAGAGTCATTAAACAGACTAATCTCGTTCTAAAACATGATCGTGAACCAAAAATTGTCTTCGTTAATCTTGATTTGTGAAAGACATGCTATAGAATCACTATTTTCTTGTATTCACGCAGTTTCTTTGAAACTTGTGAATTGCGTCATAAGAAATGAAAACAAAATTCACAATTCACTGATTTATTTCCTTTCAACAAAGAAGAAAGAGCTTTGTACTGTACCTAATTCACAAAATTCGCGGTGTGTGAAAACATTGTTACATATAATCTACTATAGGCCTATATCGTGTCATTGGTAGTAATGACGCAAAGATAAGAATCAAGCATCTGAAATTGGTGATTTGTCATTCACGAATTCATAGCGTTCTGTTCTTGATAATCAATAATTTTGTATACCTTGCACGAAATTATAACGGTTTTACGCGTTGGTAACGGGTTCAAACCCGTTTTCAATATGATGTACAATTGCTCATTTGTCATTCACTTTAATTCATAGCATTCTTGATTTGGAAAATCAGGCTATAGAATCACTATTTTCTTGTATTAGCGCACTTTCTTTTAAACTTGTGATTTCCATTTTAAGAAATGAAATCAAAATTCACAATTAAATGTATTGTTTCATTTGAAGAAAACAGATTTGCGTTCAGATTGACAAAATTGACGGGATTGCACGAATATTTGACGGTTTTACGTTAGAAACGGTGTCAAACCCGTTTTCAATGTAATGTACGATTTCCCAGTAATGGATTTCTTTTTTTTTGACCGAGTAACAAAGTAGAAAAAATTGACAGAACGAATCAAAGGTAATTTCTCTCCTTAAAGGCCCGAATTCACGAAGGTGGTACAAATGAAACCATGGCTTAAACAATGGACAAAAACCATAGAGCGCCAAGTGTCGCACGGAATATTTCGTTAAGAAATTGGTCATTTCGTCGACAAAATGACCGTTTCGTTAACGAAATTATCATTTTGTGAACGAAATGTTCATTTAGTTACAAAATGTTGTCATTTCGTTACAAAATAATCATTTCATCGACGAAATGACTGATTTCGTAACGAAATATTCCATGCGACAATTGGCGCTCCATGGTTTTTGTCTATAGTTTAAACCATGGTTTCATTTGTACCACCTTCGTGAATTCGGGCCAAAGAGTCTGTACAGTATTTATTGAGGTGGGGATTCATGCTTTTTTACATTTCTAAGTGAGATAATGAGAAACCTCTTATTAGATGATATGAAAGAGCATGTGATTTCAAGGATTCAACGTTTATTTGATGAAAATCGGTTTTGAAAGGGCTGAATATCCAAAAAATTGATAATCATAAGACTAACAGGCCACGTTTTTACTTAGGATCTCTATGTTTCACCTTGTTTTTGGATATCTCAGCCCTTTCAAAACCGATTTTCGTCAAATAAACTTTTGATACCCCTTAAAATTGCATGCTCTTTGACATCTCATAGAGTGATTTCTGAATATCTTGCTAAACGTTAAAAGCTAAAGCCTCACCTCGACCAGAATTGTCCCTTAAAGGAACACATCGAAAATGCTTGCTCGATGTTTATGTCTTTTTCGTTATTACCGTCAAATATAAAATCTGCAGGAACTTCAGAGAAACTTTTATAAAACGCTAATTCCATTTCATTACTGTTATATCAAACTCCCTTCTTTTAAACTTGTGAATTCCATTTTAAGAAATGAAATCAAAATTCACAATTAAATGTTTTGTTTCATTTCAACAAAATAGCTTTGCGATCAGATTGACAAAATTAGCGTTATTGTTACAACCTTGCGTCATTAGTAGTAATGACGCAAAGATGAGAAACCATAGGACACGCAATTAAAGATAGAGAAGAAAAAAGGCATTTCATTCGTTCTATTTACTTTTAAATACTTTGGTACCTCTGACAAACTGCAATAGATTATCAAGCATCTTATCTTGGTCATTTATCATTCATTTGCATTCATTACACACTCTTTTTTGAAAATTGATTATTTCGTTTACGTGGCACGAGGGTTTTCCGTTGGAAACGGTTTCAAACCCGTTTTCAATGTAATGCCCGATTTACCCAATAACGGATTTTTGTCATTTTGTCGAAAATTTCATTATGCGCTAATTCGATTTTATCACTGTTATAATACCGAGAGTCATTAAACAGACTAATTTCGTTCTAAAACATGATCGTGAACCAAAAATTGTCTTCGTTAATCTTGATTTGTAGAAAGATATGCTATAGAATCACTATTTTCTTGTATTCAGGCAGTTTCTTTGAAACTTGTGAATTGCGTCATAAGAAATGAAAACAAAATTCACAATTCACTGATTTATTTCCTTTCAACAAAGAAGAAAGAGCTTTGTACCTAATTTACAAAATTCGCGGTGTGTGAAAACATTGTTACATATAATCTACTATAGGCCTATATTGCATCATTGGTAGTAATGACCCAAATATAAGAATCAAGCATCTGAAATTGGTCATTTGTCATTTACGAATTCATAGCGTTCTGTTCTTGATAATCAATAATTTTGTATACCTTGCACGAAATTATAACGGTTTTACGCGTTGGTAACGGGTTCAAACCCGTCTTCAATATGATGTACAATTGCTCATTTGTCATTCACTTTAATTCATAGCATTCTTGATTTGGAAAATCAGGCTATAAAATCACTATTTTCTTGTATTTAGCGCACTTTCTTTTAAACGTGATTTCCATTTTAAGAAATGGAATCAAAATTCACAATTAAATGTTTTGTTTCATTTGAACAAAATAGATTTGCGATCAGATTGACAAAATAGGCGGGATTGCACGAATATTTAACGGTTTTACGTTAGAAACGGTGTCAAACCCGTTTTTAATGTAATGTACGATTTCCCAATAATGGATTTCTTTTTTTTTTGACCGAGTAACAAAGTAGAAAAATTGACAGAACGAATCAAAGGTAATTTCTCTCCTTAAAGGCCCGAATTCACGAAGGTGGTACAAATGAAACCATGGCTTAGACAATGGACAAAAACCATAGAGCGCCAAGTGTCGCACGGAATATTTCGTTAAGAAATTGGTCATTTCGTCGACAAAGTGACCGTTTCGTTAACGAAATTATCATTTTGTGAACGAAATGTTCATTTAGTTACAAAATGTTGTCATTTCGTTACAAAATAATCATTTCATCGACGAAATGACTGATTTCGTAACGAAATATTCCATGCGACAATTGGCGCTCCATGGTTTTTGTCTATAATTTAAACCATGGTTTCATTTGTACCACCTTCGTGAATTCGGGCCAAAGAGTCTGTACAGTATTTATTGAGGTGGGGATTCATGCTTTTTTACATTTCTAAGTGAGATAATGAGAAACCTCTTATTAGATGATATGAAAGAGCATGTGATTTCAAGGATTCAACGTTTATTTGATGAAAATCGGTTTTGAAAGGGCTGAATATCCAAAAAATTGATAATCATAAGACTAACAGGCCACGTTTTTACTTAGGATCTCTATGTTTCACCTTGTTTTTGGATATCTCAGCCCTTTCAAAACCGATTTTCGTCAAATAAACTTTTGATACCCCTTAAAATTGCATGCTCTTTGACATCTCATAGAGTGATTTCTGAATATCTTGCTAAACGTTAAAAGCTAAAGCCTCACCTCGACCAGAATTGTCCCTTAAAGGAACACATCGAAAATGCTTGCTCGATGTTTATGTCTTTTTCGTTATTACCGTCAAATATAAAATCTGCAGGAAATTCAGAGAAACTTTTATAAAACGCTAATTCCATTTCATTACTGTTATATCAAACTCCCTTCTTTTAAACTTGTGAATTCCATTTTAAGAAATGAAATCAAAATTCACAATTAAATGTTTTGTTTCATTTCAACAAAATAGCTTTGCGATCAGATTGACAAAATTAGCGGGATTGTTACAACCTTGCGTCATTAGTAGTAATGACGCAAAGATGAGAAACCATAGGACACGCAATTAAAGATAGAGAAGAAAAAAGGCATTTCATTCGTTCTATTTACTTTTAAATACTTTGGTACCTCTGACAAACTGCAATAGATTATCAAGCATCTTATCTTGGTCATTTATCATTCATTTGCATTCATTACACACTCTTTTTTGAAAATTGATTATTTCGTTTACGTTGCACGAGGGTTTTCCGTTGGAAACGGTTTCAAACCCGTTTTCAATGTAATGCCCGATTTACCCAATAACGGATTTTTGTCATTTTGTCGAAAATTTCATTATGCGCTAATTCGATTTTATCACCGTTATAATACCGAGAGTCATTAAACAGACTAATTTCGTTCTAAAACATGATCGTGAACCAAAAATTGTCTTCGTTAATCTTGATTTGTAGAAAGATATGCTATAGAATCACTATTTTCTTGTATTCAGGCAGTTTCTTTGAAACTTGTGAATTGCGTCATAAGAAATGAAAACAAAATTCACAATTCACTGATTTATTTCCTTTCAACAAAGAAGAAAGAGCTTTGTACCTAATTTACAAAATTCGCGGTGTGTGAAAACATTGTTACATATAATCTACTATAGGCCTATATTGCATCATTGGTAGTAATGACCCAAATATAAGAATCAAGCATCTGAAATTGGTCATTTGTCATTTACGAATTCATAGCGTTCTGTTCTTGATAATCAATAATTTTGTATACCTTGCACGAAATTATAACGGTTTTACGCGTTGGTAACGGGTTCAAACCCGTCTTCAATATGATGTACAATTGCTCATTTGTCATTCACTTTAATTCATAGCAATTCTTGATTTGGAAAATCAGGCTATAGAATCACTATTTTCTTGTATTAGCGCACTCTCTTTTAAACTTGTGATTTCCATTTTAAGAAATGGAATCAAAATTCACAATTAAATGTATTGTTTCATTTGAACAAAATAGATTTGCGATCAGATTGACAAAATTGGCGGGATTGCAGCAATATTTGACGGTTTTACGTTAAAAACGGTGTCAAACCCGTTTTCAATGTAATGTACAATTTCCCAGTAATGGATTTCTTATTTTTTTTGACCGAGTAACAAAGTAGAAAAAATTGACAGAACGAATCAAAGGTAATTTCTCTCCTTAAAGGCCCGAATTCACGAAGGTGGTACAAATGAAACCATGGTTTAGACCATGGACAAAAACCATAGAGCGCCAAGTGTCGCACGGAATATTTCGTTAAGAAATTATTGGTCATTTCATCGACAAAATGACCGTTTCGTTAACGAAATTATCATTTTGTGGACGAAATGTTCAGTTAGTTACAAAATGTTGTCATTTCGTTACAAAATAATCATTTCATCGACGAAATGACTGATTTCGTAACGAAATATTCCATGCGACAATTGGCGCTCCATGGTTTTTGTCTATAGTTAAACCATGGTTTCATTTGTACCACCTTCGTGAATTCGGGCCAAAGAGTCTGTACAGTATTTATTGAGGTGGGATTCATGCTTTTTTACATTTCTAAGTGAGATAATGAGAAACCTCTTATTAGATGATATGAAAGAGCATGTGATTTCAAGGATTCAACGTTTATTTGATGAAAATCGGTTTTGAAAGGGCTGAATATCCAAAAAAGTGATAATCATAAGACTACAGGCCACGTTTTTACATAGGATCTCTTTGTTTCACCTTGTTTTTGGATATCTCAGCCCTTTCAAAACCGATTTTCATCAAATAAACTTTTGATACCCCTTAGAATTGCATGCTCTTTGATATCTCATAGAGTGATTTCTGAATATCTTGCTAAACGTTAAAAGCTAAAGCCTCACCTCGACCAGAATTGTCCCTTAAAGGAACACATCGAAAATGCTTGCTCGATGTTTATGTCTTTTTCGTTATTACCGTCAAATATAAAATCTGCAGGAAATTCAGAGAAACTTTTATAAAACGCTAATTCCATTTCATTACTGTTATATCAAACTCCCTTACGCAAGTATGGAAATTACAAGTTTCTAAAGAAAAAGCGTTTAAAACTGTCAAATTGGGAAGAAATTCACCAACGGCAGATTGTACGAGTTGTGGTTATTATGATCTGAGTAGACTTCGTCAAAGTTGCGCGCTTATTGGCATCTTTTTGCAATAAAACGTCAATCGTCACTTTTTTTATAATTTTGAATGGGGAGTTTGCTTGAATGACCTGTAAGTAGGACAGTTCGATTTCCAATTGTTACGGCAATCTAAAGTACTTTGGAGAAGGTAACACAATTTCGTATATTAAGAATGTAGACTCATTACACGGAACTATATCGTTTTTAAAACATAATCGTGGCCCAAACCTTCTATTTTGATCGAAATCTGTAGCAGTTTCTTTTAAACTTGTGAATTCCATTTTAAGAAATGAAATCAAAATTCACAATTAAATGTTTTGTTTCATTTCAACAAAATAGCTTTGCGATCAGATTGACAAAATTGGCGGGATTGTTACAAATCACTACAAAACATTGCGTCATTAGTAGTAATGACGCAAAGATGAGAAACCATAGGACACGCAATTAAGGATAGAGAAGAAAAAAGGCATTTCATTCGTTCTATTTACTTTTAAATACTTTGGTACTTGTGACAAACTGCAATAGATTATCAAGCATCTTATCTTGGTCATTTATCATTCATTTGCATTCATTACACACTCTTTTTTGAAAATTAATTATTTCGTTTACGTTGCACGAGGGTTTTCCGTTGGAAACGGTTTCAAACCCGTTTTCAATGTAATGCCCGATTTACCCAATAACGGATTTTTGTCATTTTGTCGAAAATTTCATTATGCGCTAATTCGATTTTATCACCGTTATAATACCGAGAGTCATTAAACAGACTAATCTAAAACATGATCGTGATCTAAAACATGATCGTGAACCAAAAATTGTCTTCGTTAATCTTGATTTGTGAAAGATATGCTATAGAATCACTATTTTCTTGTATTCACGCAGTTTCTTTGAAACTTGTGAATTGCGTCATAAGAAATGAAAACAAAATTCACAATTCACTGATTTATTTCCTTTCAACAAAGAAGAAAGAGCTTTGTACTGTACCTAATTCACAAAAGTCGCGGTGTGTGAAAACATTGTTACATATAATCTACTATAGGCCTATATCGTGTCATTGGTAGTAATGACGCAAAGATAAGAATCAAGCATCTGAAATTGGTCATTTGTCATTCACGAATTCATAGCGTTCTGTTCTTGATAATCAATAATTTTGTATACCTTGCACGAAATTATAACGGTTTTACGCGTTGGTAACGGGTTCAAACCCGTTTTCAATATGATGTACAATTGCTCATTTGTCATTCACTTTAATTCATAGCATTCTTGATTTGGAAAATCAGGCTATAGAATCACTATTTTCTTGTATTAGCGCACTTTCTTTTAAACGTGATTTCCATTTTAAGAAATGAAATCAAAATTCACAATTAAATGTATTGTTTCATTTGAAGAAAACAGATTTGCGTTCAGATTGACAAAATTGGCGGGATTGCACGAATATTTGACGGTTTTACGTTAGAAACGGTGTCAAACCCGTTTTCAATGTAATGTACGATTTCCCAGTAATGGATTTCTTTTTTTTTGACCGAGTAACAAAGTAGAAAAAATTGACAGAACGAATCAAAGGTAATTTCTCTCCTTAAAGGCACGAATTCACGAAGGTGGTACAAATGAAACCATGGTTTAAACCATGAACAAAAACCATAGAGCGCCAAGTGTCGCACGGAATATTTCGTTAAGAAATTGGTCATTTCGTCGACAAAATGACCGTTTCGTTAACGAAATTATCATTTTGTGAACGAAATGTTCATTTAGTTACAAAATGTTGTCATTTCGTTACAAAATAATCATTTCATCGACGAAATGACTGATTTCGTAACGAAATATTCCATGCGACAATTGGCGCTCCATGGTTTTTGTCTATAGTTTAAACCATGGTTTCATTTGTACCACCTTCGTGAATTCGGGCCAAAGAGTCTGTACAGTATTTATTGAGGTGGGGATTCATGCTTTTTTACATTTCTAAGTGAGATAATGAGAAACCTCTTATTAGATGATATGAAAGAGCATGTGATTTCAAGGATTCAACGTTTATTTGATGAAAATCGGTTTTGAAAGGGCTGAGATATCAAAGAAATGTGATAATCATAAGACTACAGGCCACGTTTTTACTTAGGATCTCTTTGTTTCACCTTGTTTTTATATATCTCAGCCCTTTCAAAACCGATTTTCATGAAATAAACTTTTGATACCCCTTAGAATTGCATGCTCTTTGACATCTCATATAGTGATTTCTGAATATCTTGCTAAACGTTAAAAGCTAAAGCCTCACCTCGACCAGAACTGTCCGTTAAAGGAACACATCGAAAATGCTTGCTCGATGTTTATGTCTTTTTCGTTATTACCGTCAAATATAAAATCTGCAGGAAATTCAGAGAAACTTTTATAAAACGCTAATTCGATTTCATTACTGTTATATCAAACTCCCTTCTTTTAAACTTGTGAATTCCATTTAAAGAAATGAAATCAAAATTCACAATTAAATGTTTTGTTTCATTTCAACAAAATAGCTTTGCGATCAGATTGACAAAATTAGCGGGATTGTTACAACCTTGCGTCATTAGTAGTAATGACGCAAAGATGAGAAACCATAGGACACGCAATTAAAGATAGAGAAGAAAAAAGGCATTTCATTCGTTCTATTTACTTTTAAATACTTTGGTACCTCTGACAAACTGCAATAGATTATCAATCATCTTATCTTGGTCATTTATCATTCATTTGCATTCATTACACACTCTTTTTTGAAAATTAATTATTTCGTTTACGTTGCACGAGGGTTTTCCGTTGGAAACGGTTTCAAACCCGTTTTCAATGTAATGCCCGATTTACCCAATAACGGATTTTTGTCATTTTGTCGAAAATTTCATTATGCGCTAATTCGATTTTATCACCGTTATAATACCGAGAGTCATTAAACAGACTAATCTCGTTCTAAAACATGATCGTGAACCAAAAATTGTCTTCGTTAATCTTGATTTGTGAAAGACATGCTATAGAATCACTATTTTCTTGTAATCACGCAGTTTCTTTGAAACTTGTGAATTGCGTCATAAGAAATGAAAACAAAATTCACAATTCACTGATTTATTTCCTTTCAACAAAGAAGAAAGAGCTTTGTACCTAATTTACAAAATTCGCGGTGTGTGAAAACATTGTTACATATAATCTACTATAGGCCTATATCGCGTCATTGGTAGTAATGACGCAAAGATAAGAATCAAGCATCTGAAATTGGTCATTTGTCATTCACGAATTCATAGCGTTCTGTTCTTGATAATCAATAATTTTGTATACCTTGCACGAAATTATAACGGTTTTACGCGTTGGTAACGGGTTCAAACCCGTTTTCAATATGATGTACAATTGCTCATTTGTCATTCACTTTAATTCATAGCATTCTTGATTTGGAAAATCAGGCTATAGAATCACTATTTTCTTGTATTAGCGCACTCTCTTTTAAACTTGTGATTTCCATTTTAAGAAATGAAATCAAAATTCACAATTAAATGTATTGTTTCATTTGAACAAAATAGATTTGCGATCAGATTGACAAAATTGGCGGGATTGCAGCAATATTTGACGGTTTTACGTTAAAAACGGTGTCAAAAACGTTTTCAATGTAATGTACAATTTCCCAGTAATGAATTTCTTATTTTTTTGACCGAGTAACAAAGTAGAAAAAATTGACAGAACGAATCAAAGGTAATTTCTCTCCTTAAAGGCCCGAATTCACGAAGGTGGTACAAATGAAACCATGGTTTAGACCATGAACAAAAACCATAGAGCGCCAAGTGTCGCACGGAATATTTCGTTAAGAAATTATTGGTCATTTCATCGACAAAATGACCGTTTCGTTAACGAAATTATCATTTTGTGGACGAAATGTTCATTTAGTTACAAAATGTTGTCATTTCGTTACAAAATAATCATTTCATCGACGAAATGACTGATTTCGTAACGAAATATTCCATGCGACAATTGGCGCTCCATGGTTTTTGTCTATAGTTAAACCATGGTTTCATTTGTACCACCTTCGTGAATTCGGGCCAAAGAGTCTGTACAGTATTTATTGAGGTGGGATTCATGCTTTTTTACATTTCTAAGTGAGATAATGAGAAACCTCTTATTAGATGATATGAAAGAGCATGTGATTTCAAGGATTCAACGTTTATTTGATGGAAATCGGTTTTGAAAGGGCTGAGATATCCAAAAAAAGCGATAATCATAAGACTACAGGCCACGTTTTTACTTAGGATCTCTTTGTTTCACCTTGTTTTTGGATATCTCAGCCCTTTCAAAACCGATTTTCGTCAAATAAACTTTTGATACCCCTTAGAATTGCATGCTCTTTGACATCTCATAGAGTGATTTCTGAATATCTTGCTAAACGTTAAAAGCTAAAGCCTCACCTCGACCAGAACTGTCCCTTAAAGGAACACATCGAAAATGCTTGCTCGATGTTAATGTCTTTTTCGTTATTACCGTCAACTATAAAATCTGCAGGAAATTCAGAGAAACTTTTATAAAACGCTAATTCCATTTCATTACTGTTATATCAAACTCCCTTACGCAAGTATGGAAATTACATGTTTCTAAAGAAAAAGCGTTTAAAACTGTCAAATTGGGAAGAAATTCACCAACGGCAGATTGTACGAGTTGTGGTTATTATGATCTGAGTAGACTTCGTCAAAGTTGCGCGCTTATTGGCATCTTTTTGCAATAAAACGTCAATCGTCACTTTTTTTATAATTTTGAATGGGAGTTTGCTTGAATGACCTGTAAGTAGGACAGCTCGATTTCCAATTGTTACGGCAATCTAAAGTACTTTGGAGAAGGTAACACAATTTCGTATATTAAGAATGTAGACTTATTACACGGAACTATATCGTTTTAAAACATAATCGTGGCCCAAACCTTCTATTTTGATCGAAATCTGTAGCAGTTTCTTTTAAACTTGTGAATTCCATTTTAAGAAATGAAATCAAAATTCACAATTAAATGTTTTGTTTCATTTCAACAAAATAGCTTTGCGATCAGATTGACAAAATTGGCGGGATTGTTACAAATCACTACAATACATTGCGTCATTAGTAGTAATGACGCAAAGATGAGAAACCATAGGACACGCAATTAAAGATAGAGAAGAAAAAGGCATTTCATTCGTTCTATTTACTTTTAAATACTTTGGTACTTGTGACAAACTGCAATAGATTATCAATCATCTTACCTTGGTCATTTATCATTCATTTGCATTCATTACACACTCTTTTTTTGAAAATTAATTATTTCGTTTACGTTGCACGAGGGTTTTCCGTTGGAAACGGTTTCAAACCCGTTTTCAATGTAATGCCCGATTTACCCAATAACGGATTTTTGTCATTTTGTCGAAAATTTCATTATGCGCTAATCCGATTTTATCACCGTTATAATACCGAGAGTCATTAAACAGACTAATTTCGTTCTAAAACATGATCGTGAACCAAAAATTGTCTTCGTTAATCTTGATTTGTAGAAAGACATGCTATAGAATCACTATTTTCTTGTATTCACGCAGTTTCTTTGAAACTTGTGAATTGCGTCATAAGAAATGAAAACAAAATTCACAATTCACTGATTTATTTCCTTTCAACAAAGAAGAAAGAGCTTTGTACCTAATTCACAAAATTCGCGGTGTGTGAAAACATTGTTACATATAATCTACTATAGGCCTATATCGCGTCATTGGTAGTAATGACGCAAAGATAAGAATCAAGCATCTGAAATTGGTGATTTGTCATTCACGAATTCATAGCGTTCTGTTCTTGATAATCAATAATTTTGTATACCTTGCACGAAATTATAACGGTTTTACGCGTTGGTAACGGGTTCAAACCCGTTTTCAATATGATGTACAATTGCTCATTTGTCATTCACTTTAATTCATAGCATTCTTGATTTGGAAAATCAGGCTATAGAATCACTATTTTCTTGTATTAGCGCACTTTCTTTTAAACTTGTGATTTCCATTTTAAGAAATGAAATCAAAATTCACAATTAAATGTTTTGTTTCATTTGAACAAAATAGATTTGCCATCAGATTGACAAAATTGGCGGGATTGCAGGAATATTTGACGGTTTTACGTTAGAAACGGTGTCAAACCCGTTTTCAATGTAATGTACGATTTCCCAGTAATGGATTTCTTTTTTTTTGACCGAGTAACAAAGTAGAAAAAATTGACAGAACGAATCAAAGGAATTTTCTCTCCTTAAAGGCCCGAATTCACGAAGGTGGTACAAATGAAACCATGGTTTAAACCACGGACAAAAACCATGGAGCGCCAAGTGTCGCACGGAATATTTCGTTAAGAAATTGGTCATTTCGTCGACAAAATGACCGTTTCGTTAACGAAATTATCATTTTGTGGACGAAATGTTCAGTTAGTTACAAAATGTTGTCATTTCGTTACAAAATAATCATTTCATCGACGAAATGACTGATTTCGTAACGAAATATTCCATGCGACAATTGGCGCTCCATGGTTTTTGTCTATAGTTTAAACCATGGTTTCATTTGTACCACCTTCGTGAATTCGGGCCAAAGAGTCTGTACAGTACTCATTGAGGTGGGGATTCATGCTTTTTTACATTTCTAAGTGAGATAATGAGAAACCTCTTATTAGATGATATGAAAGAGCATGTAATTTCAAGGATTCAACGTTTATTTGATGAAAATCGGTTTTGAAAGGGCTGAGATATCCAAAAAAAGGTGATAATCATAAGACTACAGGCCACGTTTTTACTTAGGATCTCTTTGTTTCACCTTGTTTTTGGATATCTCGGCCCTTTCAAAACCGATTTTCATCAAATAAACTTTTGATACCCCTTAGAATTGCATGCTCTTTGACATCTCATAGAGTGATTTCTGAATATCTTGCTAAACGTTAAAAGCTAAAGCCTCACCTCGACCAGAACTGTCCTTTAAAGGAACACATCGAAAATGCTTGCTCGATGTTTATGTCTTTTTCGTTATTACCGTCAAATATAAAATCTGCAGGAAATTCAGAGAAACTTTTATAAAACGCTAATTCCATTTCATTACTGTTATATCAAACTCCCTTACGCAAGTATGGAAATTACATGTTTCTAAAGAAAAAGCGTTTAAAACTGTCAAATTGGGAAGAAATTCACCAACGGCAGATTGTACGAGTTGTGGTTATTATGATCTGAGTAGACTTCGTCAAAGTTACGCGCTCATTGGCATCTTTTTGCAATAAAACGTCAATCGTCACTTTTTTTAAATTTTGAATGGGAGTTTGCTTGAATGACCTGTAAGTAGGACAGTTCGATTTCGAATTGTTACGGCAATCTAAAGTACTTTGGAGAAGGTAACACAATTTCGTATATTAAGAATGTAGACTCATTACACGGAACTATATCGTTTTAAAACATAATCGTGGCCCAAACCTTCTATTTTGATCGAAATCTGTAGCAGTTTCTTTTAAACTTGTGAATTCCATTTTAAGAAATGAAATCAAAATTCACAATTAAATGTTTTGTTTCATTTCAACAAAATAGCTTTGCGATCAGATTGACAAAATTGGCGGGATTGTTACAAATCACTTACAATACATTGCGTCATTAGTAGTAATGACGCAAAGATGAGAAACCATAGGACACGCATTTAAAGATAGAGAAGAAAAAGGCATTTCATTCGTTCTATTTACTTTTAAATACTTTGGTACTTGTGACAAACTGCAATAGATTATCAATCATCTTACCTTGGTCATTTATCATTCATTTGCATTCATTACACACTCTTTTTTGAAAATTAATTATTTCGTTTACGTTGCACGAGGGTTTTCCGTTGGAAACGGTTTCAAACCCGTTTTCAATGTAATGCCCGATTTACCCAATAACGGATTTTTGTCATTTTGTCGAAAATTTCATTATGCGCTAATCCGATTTTATCACCGTTATAATACCGAGAGTCATTAAACAGACTAATTTCGTTCTAAAACATGATCGTGAACCAAAAATTGTCTTCGTTAATCTTGATTTGTAGAAAGACATGCTATAGAATCACTATTTTCTTGTATTCACGCAGTTTCTTTGAAACTTGTGAATTGCGTCATAAGAAATGAAAACAAAATTCACAATTCACTGATTTATTTCCTTTCAACAAAGAAGAAAGAGCTTTGTACCTAATTCACAAAATTCGCGGTGTGTGAAAACATTGTTACATATAATCTACTATAGGCCTATATCGCGTCATTGGTAGTAATGACGCAAAGATAAGAATCAAGCATCTGAAATTGGTCATTTGTCATTCACGAATTCATAGCGTTCTGTTCTTGATAATCAATAATTTTGTATACCTTGCACGAAATTATAACGGTTTTACGCGTTGGTAACGGGTTCAAACCCGTTTTCAATATGATGTACAATTGCTCATTTGTCATTCACTTTAATTCATAGCATTCTTGATTTGGAAAATCAGGCTATAGAATCACTATTTTCTTGTATTAGCGCACTTTCTTTTAAACTTGTGATTTCCATTTTAAGAAATGAAATCAAAATTCACAATTAAATGTTTTGTTTCATTTGAACAAAATAGATTTGCGATCAGATTGACAAAATTGGCGGGATTGCAGCAATATTTGACGGTTTTACGTTAGAAACGGTGTCAAACCCGTTTTCAATGTAATGTACGATTTCCCAGTAATGGATTTCTTTTTTTTTTGACCGAGTAACAAAGTAGAAAAAATTGACAGAACGAATCAAAGGAATTTTCTCTCCTTAAAGGCCCGAATTCACGAAGGTGGTACAAATGAAACCATGGTTTAAACCACGGACAAAAACCATGGAGCGCCAAGTGTCGCACGGAATATTTCGTTAAGAAATTGGTCATTTCGTCGACAAAATGACCGTTTCGTTAACGAAATTATCATTTTGTGGACGAAATGTTCAGTTAGTTACAAAATGTTGTCATTTCGTTACAAAATAATCATTTCATCGACGAAATGACTGATTTCGTAACGAAATATTCCATGCGACAATTGGCGCTCCATGGTTTTTGTCTATAGTTTAAACCATGGTTTCATTTGTACCACCTTCGTGAATTCGGGCCAAAGAGTCTGTACAGTACTCATTGAGGTGGGGATTCATGCTTTTTTACATTTCTAAGTGAGATAATGAGAAACCTCTTATTAGATGATATGAAAGAGCATGTAATTTCAAGGATTCAACGTTTATTTGATGAAAATCGGTTTTGAAAGGGCTGAGATATCCAAAAAAAGGTGATAATCATAAGACTACAGGCCACGTTTTTACTTAGGATCTCTTTGTTTCACCTTGTTTTTGGATATCTCGGCCCTTTCAAAACCGATTTTCATCAAATAAACTTTTGATACCCCTTAGAATTGCATGCTCTTTGACATCTCATAGAGTGATTTCTGAATATCTTGCTAAACGTTAAAAGCTAAAGCCTCACCTCGACCAGAACTGTCCTTTAAAGGAACACATCGAAAATGCTTGCTCGATGTTTATGTCTTTTTCGTTATTACCGTCAAATATAAAATCTGCAGGAAATTCAGAGAAACTTTTATAAAACGCTAATTCCATTTCATTACTGTTATATCAAACTCCCTTACGCAAGTATGGAAATTACATGTTTCTAAAGAAAAAGCGTTTAAAACTGTCAAATTGGGAAGAAATTCACCAACGGCAGATTGTACGAGTTGTGGTTATTATGATCTGAGTAGACTTCGTCAAAGTTACGCGCTCATTGGCATCTTTTTGCAATAAAACGTCAATCGTCACTTTTTTTAAATTTTGAATGGGAGTTTGCTTGAATGACCTGTAAGTAGGACAGTTCGATTTCGAATTGTTACGGCAATCTAAAGTACTTTGGAGAAGGTAACACAATTTCGTATATTAAGAATGTAGACTCATTACACGGAACTATATCGTTTTAAAACATAATCGTGGCCCAAACCTTCTATTTTGATCGAAATCTGTAGCAGTTTCTTTTAAACTTGTGAATTCCATTTTAAGAAATGAAGTCAAAATTCACAATTAAATGTTTTGTTTCATTTCAACAAAATAGCTTTGCGATCAGATTGAGAAAATTGGCGTTATTGTTACAAATCACTTACAATACATTGCGTCATTAGTAGTAATGACGCAAAGATGAGAAACCATAGGACACGCAATTAAAGATTGAGAAGAAAAAAAGGCATTTCATTCGTTCTATTTACTTTTAAATACTTTGGTACTTGTGACAAACTGCTATAGATTATCAAGCATCTTATCTTGGTCATTTATCATTCATTTGCATTCATTACACACTCTTTTTTGAAAATTAATTATTTCGTTTACGTTGCACGAGGGTTTTCCGTTGGAAACGGTTTCAAACCCGTTTTCAATGTAATGCCCGATTTACCCAATAACGGATTTTTGTTATTTTGTCGAAAATTTCATTATGCGCTAATCCGATTTTATCACCGTTATAATACCGAGAGTCATTAAACAGACTAATCTCGTTCTAAAACATGATCGTGAACCAAATATTGTCTTCGTTAATCTTGATTTGTAGAAAGACATGCTATAGAATCACTATTTTCTTGTATTCACGCAGTTTCTTTGAAACTTGTAAATTGCGTCATAAGAAATGAAAACAAAATTCACAATTCACTGATTTATTTCCTTTCAACAAAGAAGAAAGAGCTTTGTACCTAATTCACAAAATTCGCGGTGTGTGAAAACATTGTTACATATAATCTACTATAGGCCTATATCGCGTCATTGGTAGTAATGACGCAAAGATAAGAATCAAGCATCTGAAATTGGTCATTTGTCATTCACGAATTCATAGCGTTCTGTTCTTGATAATCAATAATTTTGTATACCTTGCACGAAATTATAACGGTTTTACGCGTTGGTAACGGGTTCAAACCCGTTTTCAATATGATGTACAATTGCTCATTTGTCATTCACTTTAATTCATAGCATTCTTGATTTGGAAAATCAGGCTATAGAATCACTATTTTCTTGTATTAGCGCACTTTCTTTTAAACTTGTGATTTCCATTTTAAGAAATGAAATCAAAATTCACAATTAAATGTTTTGTTTCATTTGAACAAAATAGATTTGCGATCAGATTGACAAAATTGGCGGGATTGCAGCAATATTTGACGGTTTTACGTTAGAAACGGTGTCAAACCCGTTTTCAATGTAATGTACGATTTCCCAGTAATGGATTTCTTTTTTTTTGACCGAGTAACAAAGTAGAAAAAATTGACAGAACGAATCAAAGGAATTTTCTCTCCTTAAAGGCCCGAATTCACGAAGGTGGTACAAATGAAACCATGGTTTAAACCACGGACAAAAACCATGGAGCGCCAAGTGTCGCACGGAATATTTCGTTAAGAAATTGGTCATTTCGTCGACAAAATGACCGTTTCGTTAACGAAATTATCATTTTGTGGACGAAATGTTCAGTTAGTTACAAAATGTTGTCATTTCGTTACAAAATAATCATTTCATCGACGAAATGACTGATTTCGTAACGAAATATTCCATGCGACAATTGGCGCTCCATGGTTTTTGTCTATAGTTTAAACCATGGTTTCATTTGTACCACCTTCGTGAATTCGGGCCAAAGAGTCTGTACAGTACTCATTGAGGTGGGGATTCATGCTTTTTTACATTTCTAAGTGAGATAATGAGAAACCTCTTATTAGATGATATGAAAGAGCATGTAATTTCAAGGATTCAACGTTTATTTGATGAAAATCGGTTTTGAAAGGGCTGAGATATCCAAAAAAAGGTGATAATCATAAGACTACAGGCCACGTTTTTACTTAGGATCTCTTTGTTTCACCTTGTTTTTGGATATCTCGGCCCTTTCAAAACCGATTTTCATCAAATAAACTTTTGATACCCCTTAGAATTGCATGCTCTTTGACATCTCATAGAGTGATTTCTGAATATCTTGCTAAACGTTAAAAGCTAAAGCCTCACCTCGACCAGAACTGTCCTTTAAAGGAACACATCGAAAATGCTTGCTCGATGTTTATGTCTTTTTCGTTATTACCGTCAAATGTAAAATCTGCAGGAAATTCAGAGAAACTTTTATAAAACGCTAATTCCATTTCATTACTGTTATATCAAACTCCCTTACGCAAGTATGGAAATTACATGTTTCTAAAGAAAAAGCGTTTAAAACTGTCAAATTGGGAAGAAATTCACCAACGGCAGATTGTACGAGTTGTGGTTATTATGATCTGAGTAGACTTCGTCAAAGTTACGCGCTCATTGGCATCTTTTTGCAATAAAACGTCAATCGTCACTTTTTTTTAATTTTGAATGGGAGTTTGCTTGAATGACCTGTAAGTAGGACAGTTCGATTTCGAATTGTTACGGCAATCTAAAGTACTTTGGAGAAGGTAACACAATTTCGTATATTAAGAATGTAGACTCATTACACGGAACTATATCGTTTTAAAACATAATCGTGGCCCAAACCTTCTATTTTGATCGAAATCTGTAGCAGTTTCTTTTAAACTTGTGAATTCCATTTTAAGAAATGAAATCAAAATTCACAATTAAATGTTTTGTTTCATTTCAACAAAATAGCTTTGCGATCAGATTGACAAAATTGGCGGGATTGTTACAAATCACTTACAATACATTGCGTCATTAGTAGTAATGACGCAAAGATGAGAAACCATAGGACACGCATTTAAAGATAGAGAAGAAAAAGGCATTTCATTCGTTCTATTTACTTTTAAATACTTTGGTACTTGTGACAAACTGCAATAGATTATCAATCATCTTACCTTGGTCATTTATCATTCATTTGCATTCATTACACACTCTTTTTTGAAAATTAATTATTTCGTTTACGTTGCACGAGGGTTTTCCGTTGGAAACGGTTTCAAACCCGTTTTCAATGTAATGCCCGATTTACCCAATAACGGATTTTTGTCATTTTGTCGAAAATTTCATTATGCGCTAATCCGATTTTATCACCGTTATAATACCGAGAGTCATTAAACAGACTAATTTCGTTCTAAAACATGATCGTGAACCAAAAATTGTCTTCGTTAATCTTGATTTGTAGAAAGACATGCTATAGAATCACTATTTTCTTGTATTCACGCAGTTTCTTTGAAACTTGTGAATTGCGTCATAAGAAATGAAAACAAAATTCACAATTCACTGATTTATTTCCTTTCAACAAAGAAGAAAGAGCTTTGTACCTAATTCACAAAATTCGCGGTGTGTGAAAACATTGTTACATATAATCTACTATAGGCCTATATCGCGTCATTGGTAGTAATGACGCAAAGATAAGAATCAAGCATCTGAAATTGGTCATTTGTCATTCACGAATTCATAGCGTTCTGTTCTTGATAATCAATAATTTTGTATACCTTGCACGAAATTATAACGGTTTTACGCGTTGGTAACGGGTTCAAACCCGTTTTCAATATGATGTACAATTGCTCATTTGTCATTCACTTTAATTCATAGCATTCTTGATTTGGAAAATCAGGCTATAGAATCACTATTTTCTTGTATTAGCGCACTTTCTTTTAAACTTGTGATTTCCATTTTAAGAAATGAAATCAAAATTCACAATTAAATGTTTTGTTTCATTTGAACAAAATAGATTTGCGATCAGATTGACAAAATTGGCGGGATTGCAGGAATATTTGACGGTTTTACGTTAGAAACGGTGTCAAACCCGTTTTCAATGTAATGTACGATTTCCCAGTAATGGATTTCTTTTTTTTTTGACCGAGTAACAAAGTAGAAAAAATTGACAGAACGAATCAAAGGAATTTTCTCTCCTTAAAGGCCCGAATTCACGAAGGTGGTACAAATGAAACCATGGTTTAAACCACGGACAAAAACCATGGAGCGCCAAGTGTCGCACGGAATATTTCGTTAAGAAATTGGTCATTTCGTCGACAAAATGACCGTTTCGTTAACGAAATTATCATTTTGTGGACGAAATGTTCAGTTAGTTACAAAATGTTGTCATTTCGTTACAAAATAATCATTTCATCGACGAAATGACTGATTTCGTAACGAAATATTCCATGCGACAATTGGCGCTCCATGGTTTTTGTCTATAGTTTAAACCATGGTTTCATTTGTACCACCTTCGTGAATTCGGGCCAAAGAGTCTGTACAGTACTCATTGAGGTGGGGATTCATGCTTTTTTACATTTCTAAGTGAGATAATGAGAAACCTCTTATTAGATGATATGAAAGAGCATGTAATTTCAAGGATTCAACGTTTATTTGATGAAAATCGGTTTTGAAAGGGCTGAGATATCCAAAAAAAGGTGATAATCATAAGACTACAGGCCACGTTTTTACTTAGGATCTCTTTGTTTCACCTTGTTTTTGGATATCTCGGCCCTTTCAAAACCGATTTTCATCAAATAAACTTTTGATACCCCTTAGAATTGCATGCTCTTTGACATCTCATAGAGTGATTTCTGAATATCTTGCTAAACGTTAAAAGCTAAAGCCTCACCTCGACCAGAACTGTCCTTTAAAGGAACACATCGAAAATGCTTACTCGATGTTTATGTCTTTTTCGTTATTACCGTCAAATATAAAATCTGCAGGAAATTCAGAGAAACTTTTATAAAACGCTAATTCCATTTCATTACTGTTATATCAAACTCCCTTACGCAAGTATGGAAATTACATGTTTCTAAAGAAAAAGCGTTTAAAACTGTCAAATTGGGAAGAAATTCACCAACGGCAGATTGTACGAGTTGTGGTTATTATGATCTGAGTAGACTTCGTCAAAGTTACGCGCTCATTGGCATCTTTTTGCAATAAAACGTCAATCGTCACTTTTTTTAAATTTTGAATGGGAGTTTGCTTGAATGACCTGTAAGTAGGACAGTTCGATTTCGAATTGTTACGGCAATCTAAAGTACTTTGGAGAAGGTAACACAATTTCGTATATTAAGAATGTAGACTCATTACACGGAACTATATCGTTTTAAAACATAATCGTGGCCCAAACCTTCTATTTTGATCGAAATCTGTAGCAGTTTCTTTTAAACTTGTGAATTCCATTTTAAGAAATGAAATCAAAATTCACAATTAAATGTTTTGTTTCATTTCAACAAAATAGCTTTGCGATCAGATTGACAAAATTGGCGGGATTGTTACAAATCACTTACAATACATTGCGTCATTAGTAGTAATGACGCAAAGATGAGAAACCATAGGACACGCATTTAAAGATAGAGAAGAAAAAGGCATTTCATTCGTTCTATTTACTTTTAAATACTTTGGTACTTGTGACAAACTGCAATAGATTATCAATCATCTTACCTTGGTCATTTATCATTCATTTGCATTCATTACACACTCTTTTTTGAAAATTAATTATTTCGTTTACGTTGCACGAGGGTTTTCCGTTGGAAACGGTTTCAAACCCGTTTTCAATGTAATGCCCGATTTACCCAATAACGGATTTTTGTCATTTTGTCGAAAATTTCATTATGCGCTAATCCGATTTTATCACCGTTATAATACCGAGAGTCATTAAACAGACTAATTTCGTTCTAAAACATGATCGTGAACCAAAAATTGTCTTCGTTAATCTTGATTTGTAGAAAGACATGCTATAGAATCACTATTTTCTTGTATTCACGCAGTTTCTTTGAAACTTGTGAATTGCGTCATAAGAAATGAAAACAAAATTCACAATTCACTGATTTATTTCCTTTCAACAAAGAAGAAAGAGCTTTGTACCTAATTCACAAAATTCGCGGTGTGTGAAAACATTGTTACATATAATCTACTATAGGCCTATATCGCGTCATTGGTAGTAATGACGCAAAGATAAGAATCAAGCATCTGAAATTGGTCATTTGTCATTCACGAATTCATAGCGTTCTGTTCTTGATAATCAATAATTTTGTATACCTTGCACGAAATTATAACGGTTTTACGCGTTGGTAACGGGTTCAAACCCGTTTTCAATATGATGTACAATTGCTCATTTGTCATTCACTTTAATTCATAGCATTCTTGATTTGGAAAATCAGGCTATAGAATCACTATTTTCTTGTATTAGCGCACTCTCTTTTAAACTTGTGATTTCCATTTTAAGAAATGAAATCAAAATTCACAATTAAATGTTTTGTTTCATTTGAACAAAATAGATTTGCCATCAGATTGACAAAATTGACGGGATTGCAGGAATATTTGACGGTTTTACGTTAGAAACGGTGTCAAACCCGTTTTCAATGTAATGTACGATTTCCCAGTAATGGATTTCTTTTTTTTTTGACCGAGTAACAAAGCAGAAAAAATTGACAGAACGAATCAAAGGTAATTTCTCTCCTTAAAGGCCCGAATTCACGAAGGTGGTACAAATGAAACCATGGTTTAAACCATGGACAAAAACCATAGAGCGCCAAGTGTCGCACGGAATATTTCGTTAAGAAATTGGTCATTTCGTCGACAAAATGACCGTTTCGTTAACGAAATTATCATTTTGTGGACGAAATGTTCATTTAGTTAAAAAATGTTGTCATTTCGTTACAAAATAATCATTTCATCGACGAAATGACTGATTTCGTAACGAAATATTCCATGCGACAATTGGCGCTCCATGGTTTTTGTCTATAGTTTAAACCATGGTTTCATTTGTACCACCTTCGTGAATTCCTTGCCAAAGAGTCTGTACAGTATTTATTGAGGTGGGGATTCATGCTTTTTTACATTTCTAAGTGAGATAATGAGAAACCTCTTATTAGATGATATGAAAGAGCATGTGATTTCAAGGATTCAACGTTTATTTGATGAAAATCGGTTTTGAAAGGGCTGAATATCCAAAAAATTGATAATCATAAGACTACAGGCCACGTTTTTACTTAGGATCTCTTTGTTTCACCTTGTTTTTGGATATCTCAGCCCTTTCAAAACCGATTTTCGTCAAATAAACTTTTGATACCCCTTAAAATTGCATGCTCTTTGACATCTCATAGAGTGATTTCTGAATATCTTGCTAAACGTTAAAAGCTAAAGCCTCACCTCGACCAGAACTGTCCGTTAAAGGAACACATCGAAAATGCTTGCTCGATGTTTATGTCTTTTTCGTTATTACCGTCAAATATAAAATCTGCAGGAAATTCAGAGAAACTTTTATAAAACGCTAATTAAATTTCATTACTGTTATATCAAACTCCCTTACGCAAGTATGGAAATTACAAGTTTCTAAAGAAAAAGCGTTTAAAACTGTCAAGTTGGGAAGAAATTCACCAACGGAAGATTGTACGAGTTGTGGTTATTATGATCTGAGTAGACTTCGTCACCGTTGCGCGCTTATTGGCATCTTTTTGCAATAAAACGTCAATCGTCACTTTTTTTATAATTTTGAATGGGAGTTTGCTTGAATGACCTGTAAGTAGGACAGTTCGATTTCCAATTGTTACGGCAATCTAAAGTACTTTGGAGAAGGTAACACAATTTCGTATATTAAGAATGTAGACTCATTACACGGAACTATATCGTTTTAAAACATAATCGTGGCCCAAACCTTCTATTTTGATCGAAATCTGTAGCAGTTTCTTTTAAACTTGTGAATTCCATTTTAAGAAATGAAGTCAAAATTCACAATTAAATGTTTTGTTTCATTTCAACAAAATAGCTTTGCGATCAGATTGAGAAAATTGGCGTTATTGTTACAAATCACTACAATACATTGCGTCATTAGTAGTAATGACGCAAAGATGAGAAACCATAGGACACGCAATTAAAGATTGAGAAGAAAAAAAGGCATTTCATTCGTTCTATTTACTTTTAAATACTTTGGTACTTGTGACAAACTGCTATAGATTATCAAGCATCTTATCTTGGTCATTTATCATTCATTTGCATTCATTACACACTCTTTTTTGAAAATTAATTATTTCGTTTACGTTGCACGAGGGTTTTCCGTTGGAAACGGTTTCAAACCCGTTTTCAATGTAATGCCCGATTTACCCAATAACGGATTTTTGTTATTTTGTCGAAAATTTCATTATGCGCTAATCCGATTTTATCACCGTTATAATACCGAGAGTCATTAAACAGACTAATCTCGTTCTAAAACATGATCGTGAACCAAATATTGTCTTCGTTAATCTTGATTTGTAGAAAGACATGCTATAGAATCACTATTTTCTTGTATTCACGCAGTTTCTTTGAAACTTGTAAATTGCGTCATAAGAACAAGAATGTAGACTCATTACACGGAACTATATCGTTTTAAAACATAATCGTGGCCCAAACCTTCTATTTTGATCGAAATCTGTAGCAGTTTCTTTTAAACTTGTGAATTCCATTTTAAGAAATGAAATCAAAATTCACAACTAAATGTTTTGTTTCATTTCAACAAAATAGCTTTGCGATCAGATTGACAAAATTGGCGGGATTGTTACAAATCACTACAAAACATTGCGTCATTAGAAGTAATGACGCAAAGATGAGAAACCATAGGACACGCAATTAAAGATAGAGAAGAAAAAAGGCATTTCATTCGTTCTATTTACTTTTAAATACTTTGGTACTTGTGACAAACTGCAATAGATTATCAAACATCTTATCTTGGTCATTTATCATTCATTTGCATTCATTACACACTCTTTTTTGAAAATTAATTATTTCGTTTACGTTGCACGAGGGTTTTCCGTTGGAAACGGTTTCAAACCCGTTTTCAATGTAATGCCCGATCTACCCAATAACGGATTTTTGTCATTTTGTCGAAAATTTCATTATGCGCTAATCCGATTTTATCACCGTTATAACACCGAGAGTCATTAAACAGACTAATTTCGTTCTAAAACATGATCGTGAACCAAAAATTGTCTTCGTTAATCTTGATTTGTAGAAAGACATGCTATAGAATCACTATTTTCTTGGATTCACGCAGTTTCATTGAAACTTGTGAATTGCGTCATAAGAAATGAAAACAAAATTCGCAATTCACTGATTTATTTCCTTTCAACAAAGAAGAAAGAGCTTTGTACCTAATTCACAAAATTCGCGGTATGTGAAAACATTGTTACATATAATCTACTATAGGCCTATATCGCGTCATTGGTAGTAATGACGCAAAGATAAGAATCAAGCATCTGAAATTGGTGATTTGTCATTCACGAATTCATAGCGTTCTGTTCTTGATAATCAATAATTTTGTATACCTTGCACGAAATTATAACGGTTTTACGCGTTGGTAACGGGTTCAAACCCGTTTTCAATATGATGTACAATTGCTCATTTGTCATTCACTTTAATTCATAGCATTCTTGATTTGGAAAATCAGGCTATAGAATCACTATTTTCTTGTATTAGCGCACTTTCTTTTAAACTTGTGATTTCCATTTTAAGAAATGAAATCAAAATTCACAATTCAATGTATTGTTTCATTTGAACAAAATAGATTTGCGATCAGATTGACAAAATTGGCGGGATTGCAGGAATATTTGACGGTTTTACGTTAGAAACGGTGTCAAACCCGTTTTCAATGTAATGTACGATTTCCCAGTAATGGATTTCTTAATTTTTTTGACCGAGTAACAAAGTAGAAAAAATTGACAGAACGAATCAAAGGTAATTTCTCTCCTTAAAGGCGCGAATTCACGAAGGTGGTACAAATGAAACCATGGTTTAAACCATGAACAAAAACCATAGAGCGCCAAGTGTCGCACGGAATATTTCGTTAAGAAATTATTGGTCATTTCGTCGACAAAATGACCGTTTCGTTAATGAAATTATCATTTTGTGGACGAAATGTTCATTTAGTTACAAAATGTTGTCATTTCGTTACAAAATAATCATTTCATCGACGAAATGACTGATTTCGTAACGAAATATTCCATGCGACAATTGGCGCTCCATGGTTTTTGTCTATAGTTTAAACCATGGTTTCATTTGTACCACCTTCGTGAATTCGGGCCAAAGAGTCTGTACAGTATTTATTGAGGTGGGGATTCATGCTTTTTTACATTTCTAAGTGAGATAATGAGAAACCTCTTATTAGATGATATGAAAGAGCATGTGATTTCAAGGATTCAACGTTTATTTGATGAAAATCGGTTTTGAAAGGGCTGAATATCCAAAAAATTGATAATCATAAGACTAACAGGCCACGTTTTTACTTAGGATCTCTATGTTTCACCTTGTTTTTGGATATCTCAGCCCTTTCAAAACCGATTTTCGTCAAACAAACTTTTGATACCCCTTAAAATTGCATGCTCTTTGACATCTCATAGAGTGATTTCTGAATATCTTGCTAAACGTTAAAAGCTAAAGCCTCACCTCGACCAGAATTGTCCCTTAAAGGAACACATCGAAAATGCTTGCTCGATGTTTATGTCTTTTTCGTTATTACCGTCAAATATAAAATGTGCAGGAACTTCAGAGAAACTTTTATAAAACGCTAATTCCATTTCATTACTGTTATATCAAACTCCCTTACGCAAGTATGGAAATTACATGTTTCTAAAGAAAAAGCGTTTAAAACTGTCAAATTGGGAAGAAATTCACCAACGGCAGATTGTACGAGTTGTGGTTATTATGATCTGAGTAGACTTCGTCAAAGTTGCGCGCTTATTGGCATCTTTTTGCAATAAAACGTCAATCGTCACTTTTGTTATAATTTTGAATGGGAGTTTGCTTGAATGACCTGTAAGTGGGACAGTTCGATTTCCAATTGTTACGGTAATCTAAAGTACTTTGGAGAAGGTAACACAATTTCGTATATTAAGAATGTAGACTCATTACACGGAACTATATCGTTTTAAAACATAATCGTGGCCCAAACCTTCTATTTTGATCGAAATCTGTAGCAGTTTCTTTTAAACTTGTGAATTCCATTTTAAGAAATGAAATCAAACTTCACAATTAAATGTTTTGTTTCATTTCAACAAAATAGCTTTGCGATCAGATTGACAAAATTGGCGGGATTGTTACAAATCACTACAAAACATTGCGTCATTAGTAGTAATGACGCAAAGATGAGAAACCATAGGACACGCAATTAAGGATAGAGAAGAAAAAAGGCATTTCATTCGTTCTATTTACTTTTAAATACTTTGGTACTTGTGACAAACTGCAATAGATTATCAAGCATCTTATCTTGGTCATTTTTCATTCATTTGCATTCATTACACACTCTTTTTTGAAAATTGATTATTTCGTTTACGTTGCACGAGGGTTTTCCGTTGGAAACGGTTTCAAACCCGTTTTCAATGTAATGCCCGATTTACCCAATAACGGATTTTTGTCATTTTGTCGAAAATTTCATTATGCGCTAATTCGATTTTATCACCGTTATAATACCGAGAGTCATTAAACAGACTAATCTCGTTCTAAAACATGATCGTGAACCAAAAATTGTCTTCGTTAATCTTGATTTGTGAAAGACATGCTATAGAATCACTATTTTCTTGTATTCACGCAGTTTCTTTGAAACTTGTGAATTGCGTCATAAGAAATGAAAACAAAATTCACAATTCACTGATTTATTTCCTTTCAACAAAGAAGAAAGAGCTTTGTACTGTACCTAATTCACAAAATTCGCGGTGTGTGAAAACATTGTTACATATAATCTACTATAGGCCTATATCGTGTCATTGGTAGTAATGACGCAAAGATAAGAATCAAGCATCTGAAATTGGTGATTTGTCATTCACGAATTCATAGCGTTCTGTTCTTGATAATCAATAATTTTGTATACCTTGCACGAAATTATAACGGTTTTACGCGTTGGTAACGGGTTCAAACCCGTTTTCAATATGATGTACAATTGCTCATTTGTCATTCACTTTAATTCATAGCATTCTTGATTTGGAAAATCAGGCTATAGAATCACTATTTTCTTGTATTAGCGCACTTTCTTTTAAACTTGTGATTTCCATTTTAAGAAATGAAATCAAAATTCACAATTAAATGTATTGTTTCATTTGAAGAAAACAGATTTGCGTTCAGATTGACAAAATTGACGGGATTGCACGAATATTTGACGGTTTTACGTTAGAAACGGTGTCAAACCCGTTTTCAATGTAATGTACGATTTCCCAGTAATGGATTTCTTTTTTTTTGACCGAGTAACAAAGTAGAAAAAATTGACAGAACGAATCAAAGGTAATTTCTCTCCTTAAAGGCCCGAATTCACGAAGGTGGTACAAATGAAACCATGGCTTAAACAATGGACAAAAACCATAGAGCGCCAAGTGTCGCACGGAATATTTCGTTAAGAAATTGGTCATTTCGTCGACAAAATGACCGTTTCGTTAACGAAATTATCATTTTGTGAACGAAATGTTCATTTAGTTACAAAATGTTGTCATTTCGTTACAAAATAATCATTTCATCGACGAAATGACTGATTTCGTAACGAAATATTCCATGCGACAATTGGCGCTCCATGGTTTTTGTCTATAGTTTAAACCATGGTTTCATTTGTACCACCTTCGTGAATTCGGGCCAAAGAGTCTGTACAGTATTTATTGAGGTGGGGATTCATGCTTTTTTACATTTCTAAGTGAGATAATGAGAAACCTCTTATTAGATGATATGAAAGAGCATGTGATTTCAAGGATTCAACGTTTATTTGATGAAAATCGGTTTTGAAAGGGCTGAATATCCAAAAAATTGATAATCATAAGACTAACAGGCCACGTTTTTACTTAGGATCTCTATGTTTCACCTTGTTTTTGGATATCTCAGCCCTTTCAAAACCGATTTTCGTCAAATAAACTTTTGATACCCCTTAAAATTGCATGCTCTTTGACATCTCATAGAGTGATTTCTGAATATCTTGCTAAACGTTAAAAGCTAAAGCCTCACCTCGACCAGAATTGTCCCTTAAAGGAACACATCGAAAATGCTTGCTCGATGTTTATGTCTTTTTCGTTATTACCGTCAAATATAAAATCTGCAGGAACTTCAGAGAAACTTTTATAAAACGCTAATTCCATTTCATTACTGTTATATCAAACTCCCTTCTTTTAAACTTGTGAATTCCATTTTAAGAAATGAAATCAAAATTCACAATTAAATGTTTTGTTTCATTTCAACAAAATAGCTTTGCGATCAGATTGACAAAATTAGCGGGATTGTTACAACCTTGCGTCATTAGTAGTAATGACGCAAAGATGAGAAACCATAGGACACGCAATTAAAGATAGAGAAGAAAAAAGGCATTTCATTCGTTCTATTTACTTTTAAATACTTTGGTACCTCTGACAAACTGCAATAGATTATCAAGCATCTTATCTTGGTCATTTATCATTCATTTGCATTCATTACACACTCTTTTTTGAAAATTGATTATTTCGTTTACGTGGCACGAGGGTTTTCCGTTGGAAACGGTTTCAAACCCGTTTTCAATGTAATGCCCGATTTACCCAATAACGGATTTTTGTCATTTTGTCGAAAATTTCATTATGCGCTAATTCGATTTTATCACTGTTATAATACCGAGAGTCATTAAACAGACTAATTTCGTTCTAAAACATGATCGTGAACCAAAAATTGTCTTCGTTAATCTTGATTTGTAGAAAGATATGCTATAGAATCACTATTTTCTTGTATTCAGGCAGTTTCTTTGAAACTTGTGAATTGCGTCATAAGAAATGAAAACAAAATTCACAATTCACTGATTTATTTCCTTTCAACAAAGAAGAAAGAGCTTTGTACCTAATTTACAAAATTCGCGGTGTGTGAAAACATTGTTACATATAATCTACTATAGGCCTATATTGCATCATTGGTAGTAATGACCCAAATATAAGAATCAAGCATCTGAAATTGGTCATTTGTCATTTACGAATTCATAGCGTTCTGTTCTTGATAATCAATAATTTTGTATACCTTGCACGAAATTATAACGGTTTTACGCGTTGGTAACGGGTTCAAACCCGTCTTCAATATGATGTACAATTGCTCATTTGTCATTCACTTTAATTCATAGCATTCTTGATTTGGAAAATCAGGCTATAAAATCACTATTTTCTTGTATTTAGCGCACTTTCTTTTAAACGTGATTTCCATTTTAAGAAATGGAATCAAAATTCACAATTAAATGTTTTGTTTCATTTGAACAAAATAGATTTGCGATCAGATTGACAAAATTGGCGGGATTGCACGAATATTTAACGGTTTTACGTTAGAAACGGTGTCAAACCCGTTTTTAATGTAATGTACGATTTCCCAATAATGGATTTCTTTTTTTTTTGACCGAGTAACAAAGTAGAAAAATTGACAGAACGAATCAAAGGTAATTTCTCTCCTTAAAGGCCCGAATTCACGAAGGTGGTACAAATGAAACCATGGCTTAGACAATGGACAAAAACCATAGAGCGCCAAGTGTCGCACGGAATATTTCGTTAAGAAATTGGTCATTTCGTCGACAAAGTGACCGTTTCGTTAACGAAATTATCATTTTGTGAACGAAATGTTCATTTAGTTACAAAATGTTGTCATTTCGTTACAAAATAATCATTTCATCGACGAAATGACTGATTTCGTAACGAAATATTCCATGCGACAATTGGCGCTCCATGGTTTTTGTCTATAATTTAAACCATGGTTTCATTTGTACCACCTTCGTGAATTCGGGCCAAAGAGTCTGTACAGTATTTATTGAGGTGGGGATTCATGCTTTTTTACATTTCTAAGTGAGATAATGAGAAACCTCTTATTAGATGATATGAAAGAGCATGTGATTTCAAGGATTCAACGTTTATTTGATGAAAATCGGTTTTGAAAGGGCTGAATATCCAAAAAATTGATAATCATAAGACTAACAGGCCACGTTTTTACTTAGGATCTCTATGTTTCACCTTGTTTTTGGATATCTCAGCCCTTTCAAAACCGATTTTCGTCAAATAAACTTTTGATACCCCTTAAAATTGCATGCTCTTTGACATCTCATAGAGTGATTTCTGAATATCTTGCTAAACGTTAAAAGCTAAAGCCTCACCTCGACCAGAATTGTCCCTTAAAGGAACACATCGAAAATGCTTGCTCGATGTTTATGTCTTTTTCGTTATTACCGTCAAATATAAAATCTGCAGGAAATTCAGAGAAACTTTTATAAAACGCTAATTCCATTTCATTACTGTTATATCAAACTCCCTTCTTTTAAACTTGTGAATTCCATTTTAAGAAATGAAATCAAAATTCACAATTAAATGTTTTGTTTCATTTCAACAAAATAGCTTTGCGATCAGATTGACAAAATTAGCGGGATTGTTACAACCTTGCGTCATTAGTAGTAATGACGCAAAGATGAGAAACCATAGGACACGCAATTAAAGATAGAGAAGAAAAAAGGCATTTCATTCGTTCTATTTACTTTTAAATACTTTGGTACCTCTGACAAACTGCAATAGATTATCAAGCATCTTATCTTGGTCATTTATCATTCATTTGCATTCATTACACACTCTTTTTTGAAAATTAATTATTTCGTTTACGTTGCACGAGGGTTTTCCGTTGGAAACGGTTTCAAACCCGTTTTCAATGTAATGCCCGATTTACCCAATAACGGATTTTTGTCATTTTGTCGAAAATTTCATTATGCGCTAATTCGATTTTATCACCGTTATAATACCGAGAGTCATTAAACAGACTAATTTCGTTCTAAAACATGATCGTGAACCAAAAATTGTCTTCGTTAATCTTGATTTGTAGAAAGATATGCTATAGAATCACTATTTTCTTGTATTCAGGCAGTTTCTTTGAAACTTGTGAATTGCGTCATAAGAAATGAAAACAAAATTCACAATTCACTGATTTATTTCCTTTCAACAAAGAAGAAAGAGCTTTGTACCTAATTTACAAAATTCGCGGTGTGTGAAAACATTGTTACATATAATCTACTATAGGCCTATATTGCATCATTGGTAGTAATGACCCAAATATAAGAATCAAGCATCTGAAATTGGTCATTTGTCATTTACGAATTCATAGCGTTCTGTTCTTGATAATCAATAATTTTGTATACCTTGCACGAAATTATAACGGTTTTACGCGTTGGTAACGGGTTCAAACCCGTCTTCAATATGATGTACAATTGCTCATTTGTCATTCACTTTAATTCATAGCAATTCTTGATTTGGAAAATCAGGCTATAGAATCACTATTTTCTTGTATTAGCGCACTCTCTTTTAAACTTGTGATTTCCATTTTAAGAAATGGAATCAAAATTCACAATTAAATGTATTGTTTCATTTGAACAAAATAGATTTGCGATCAGATTGACAAAATTGGCGGGATTGCAGCAATATTTGACCTTTTTACGTTAAAAACGGTGTCAAACCCGTTTTCAATGTAATGTACAATTTCCCAGTAATGGATTTCTTATTTTTTTTGACCGAGTAACAAAGTAGAAAAAATTGACAGAACGAATCAAAGGTAATTTCTCTCCTTAAAGGCCCGAATTCACGAAGGTGGTACAAATGAAACCATGGTTTAGACCATGAACAAAAACCATAGAGCGCCAAGTGTCGCACGGAATATTTCGTTAAGAAATTATTGGTCATTTCATCGACAAAATGACCGTTTCGTTAACGAAATTATCATTTTGTGGACGAAATGTTCAGTTAGTTACAAAATGTTGTCATTTCGTTACAAAATAATCATTTCATCGACGAAATGACTGATTTCGTAACGAAATATTCCATGCGACAATTGGCGCTCCATGGTTTTTGTCTATAGTTAAACCATGGTTTCATTTGTACCACCTTCGTGAATTCGGGCCAAAGAGTCTGTACAGTATTTATTGAGGTGGGATTCATGCTTTTTTACATTTCTAAGTGAGATAATGAGAAACCTCTTATTAGATGATATGAAAGAGCATGTGATTTCAAGGATTCAACGTTTATTTGATGAAAATCGGTTTTGAAAGGGCTGAATATCCAAAAAAGTGATAATCATAAGACTACAGGCCACGTTTTTACTTAGGATCTCTTTGTTTCACCTTGTTTTTGGATATCTCAGCCCTTTCAAAACCGATTTTCATCAAATAAACTTTTGATACCCCTTAGAATTGCATGCTCTTTGATATCTCATAGAGTGATTTCTGAATATCTTGCTAAACGTTAAAAGCTAAAGCCTCACCTCGACCAGAATTGTCCCTTAAAGGAACACATCGAAAATGCTTGCTCGATGTTTATGTCTTTTTCGTTATTACCGTCAAATATAAAATCTGCAGGAAATTCAGAGAAACTTTTATAAAACGCTAATTCCATTTCATTACTGTTATATCAAACTCCCTTACGCAAGTATGGAAATTACAAGTTTCTAAAGAAAAAGCGTTTAAAACTGTCAAATTGGGAAGAAATTCACCAACGGCAGATTGTACGAGTTGTGGTTATTATGATCTGAGTAGACTTCGTCAAAGTTGCGCGCTTATTGGCATCTTTTTGCAATAAAACGTCAATCGTCACTTTTTTTATAATTTTGAATGGGAGTTTGCTTGAATGACCTGTAAGTAGGACAGTTCGATTTCCAATTGTTACGGCAATCTAAAGTACTTTGGAGAAGGTAACACAATTTCGTATATTAAGAATGTAGACTCATTACACGGAACTATATCGTTTTAAAACATAATCGTGGCCCAAACCTTCTATTTTGATCGAAATCTGTAGCAGTTTCTTTTAAACTTGTGAATTCCATTTTAAGAAATGAAATCAAAATTCACAATTAAATGTTTTGTTTCATTTCAACAAAATAGCTTTGCGATCAGATTGACAAAATTGGCGGGATTGTTACAAATCACTACAAAACATTGCGTCATTAGTAGTAATGACGCAAAGATGAGAAACCATAGGACACGCAATTAAGGATAGAGAAGAAAAAAGGCATTTCATTCGTTCTATTTACTTTTAAATACTTTGGTACTTGTGACAAACTGCAATAGATTATCAAGCATCTTATCTTGGTCATTTATCATTCATTTGCATTCATTACACACTCTTTTTTGAAAATTAATTATTTCGTTTACGTTGCACGAGGGTTTTCCGTTGGAAACGGTTTCAAACCCGTTTTCAATGTAATGCCCGATTTACCCAATAACGGATTTTTGTCATTTTGTCGAAAATTTCATTATGCGCTAATTCGATTTTATCACCGTTATAATACCGAGAGTCATTAAACAGACTAATCTAAAACATGATCGTGATCTAAAACATGATCGTGAACCAAAAATTGTCTTCGTTAATCTTGATTTGTGAAAGATATGCTATAGAATCACTATTTTCTTGTATTCACGCAGTTTCTTTGAAACTTGTGAATTGCGTCATAAGAAATGAAAACAAAATTCACAATTCACTGATTTATTTCCTTTCAACAAAGAAGAAAGAGCTTTGTACTGTACCTAATTCACAAAATTCGCGGTGTGTGAAAACATTGTTACATATAATCTACTATAGGCCTATATCGTGTCATTGGTAGTAATGACGCAAAGATAAGAATCAAGCATCTGAAATTGGTCATTTGTCATTCACGAATTCATAGCGTTCTGTTCTTGATAATCAATAATTTTGTATACCTTGCACGAAATTATAACGGTTTTACGCGTTGGTAACGGGTTCAAACCCGTTTTCAATATGATGTACAATTGCTCATTTGTCATTCACTTTAATTCATAGCATTCTTGATTTGGAAAATCAGGCTATAGAATCACTATTTTCTTGTATTAGCGCACTTTCTTTTAAACGTGATTTCCATTTTAAGAAATGAAATCAAAATTCACAATTAAATGTATTGTTTCATTTGAAGAAAACAGATTTGCGTTCAGATTGACAAAATTGGCGGGATTGCACGAATATTTGACGGTTTTACGTTAGAAACGGTGTCAAACCCGTTTTCAATGTAATGTACGATTTCCCAGTAATGGATTTCTTTTTTTTTGACCGAGTAACAAAGTAGAAAAAATTGACAGAACGAATCAAAGGTAATTTCTCTCCTTAAAGGCACGAATTCACGAAGGTGGTACAAATGAAACCATGGTTTAAACCATGAACAAAAACCATAGAGCGCCAAGTGTCGCACGGAATATTTCGTTAAGAAATTGGTCATTTCGTCGACAAAATGACCGTTTCGTTAACGAAATTATCATTTTGTGAACGAAATGTTCATTTAGTTACAAAATGTTGTCATTTCGTTACAAAATAATCATTTCATCGACGAAATGACTGATTTCGTAACGAAATATTCCATGCGACAATTGGCGCTCCATGGTTTTTGTCTATAGTTTAAACCATGGTTTCATTTGTACCACCTTCGTGAATTCGGGCCAAAGAGTCTGTACAGTATTTATTGAGGTGGGGATTCATGCTTTTTTACATTTCTAAGTGAGATAATGAGAAACCTCTTATTAGATGATATGAAAGAGCATGTGATTTCAAGGATTCAACGTTTATTTGATGAAAATCGGTTTTGAAAGGGCTGAGATATCAAAGAAATGTGATAATCATAAGACTACAGGCCACGTTTTTACTTAGGATCTCTTTGTTTCACCTTGTTTTTATATATCTCAGCCCTTTCAAAACCGATTTTCATGAAATAAACTTTTGATACCCCTTAGAATTGCATGCTCTTTGACATCTCATATAGTGATTTCTGAATATCTTGCTAAACGTTAAAAGCTAAAGCCTCACCTCGACCAGAACTGTCCGTTAAAGGAACACATCGAAAATGCTTGCTCGATGTTTATGTCTTTTTCGTTATTACCGTCAAATATAAAATCTGCAGGAAATTCAGAGAAACTTTTATAAAACGCTAATTCGATTTCATTACTGTTATATCAAACTCCCTTCTTTTAAACTTGTGAATTCCATTTAAAGAAATGAAATCAAAATTCACAATTAAATGTTTTGTTTCATTTCAACAAAATAGCTTTGCGATCAGATTGACAAAATTAGCGGGATTGTTACAACCTTGCGTCATTAGTAGTAATGACGCAAAGATGAGAAACCATAGGACACGCAATTAAAGATAGAGAAGAAAAAAGGCATTTCATTCGTTCTATTTACTTTTAAATACTTTGGTACCTCTGACAAACTGCAATAGATTATCAATCATCTTATCTTGGTCATTTATCATTCATTTGCATTCATTACACACTCTTTTTTGAAAATTAATTATTTCGTTTACGTTGCACGAGGGTTTTCCGTTGGAAACGGTTTCAAACCCGTTTTCAATGTAATGCCCGATTTACCCAATAACGGATTTTTGTCATTTTGTCGAAAATTTCATTATGCGCTAATTCGATTTTATCACCGTTATAATACCGAGAGTCATTAAACAGACTAATCTCGTTCTAAAACATGATCGTGAACCAAAAATTGTCTTCGTTAATCTTGATTTGTGAAAGACATGCTATAGAATCACTATTTTCTTGTAATCACGCAGTTTCTTTGAAACTTGTGAATTGCGTCATAAGAAATGAAAACAAAATTCACAATTCACTGATTTATTTCCTTTCAACAAAGAAGAAAGAGCTTTGTACCTAATTTACAAAATTCGCGGTGTGTGAAAACATTGTTACATATAATCTACTATAGGCCTATATCGCGTCATTGGTAGTAATGACGCAAAGATAAGAATCAAGCATCTGAAATTGGTCATTTGTCATTCACGAATTCATAGCGTTCTGTTCTTGATAATCAATAATTTTGTATACCTTGCACGAAATTATAACGGTTTTACGCGTTGGTAACGGGTTCAAACCCGTTTTCAATATGATGTACAATTGCTCATTTGTCATTCACTTTAATTCATAGCATTCTTGATTTGGAAAATCAGGCTATAGAATCACTATTTTCTTGTATTAGCGCACTCTCTTTTAAACTTGTGATTTCCATTTTAAGAAATGAAATCAAAATTCACAATTAAATGTATTGTTTCATTTGAACAAAATAGATTTGCGATCAGATTGACAAAATTGGCGGGATTGCAGCAATATTTGACGGTTTTACGTTAAAAACGGTGTCAAAAACGTTTTCAATGTAATGTACAATTTCCCAGTAATGAATTTCTTATTTTTTTGACCGAGTAACAAAGTAGAAAAAATTGACAGAACGAATCAAAGGTAATTTCTCTCCTTAAAGGCCCGAATTCACGAAGGTGGTACAAATGAAACCATGGTTTAGACCATGAACAAAAACCATAGAGCGCCAAGTGTCGCACGGAATATTTCGTTAAGAAATTATTGGTCATTTCATCGACAAAATGACCGTTTCGTTAACGAAATTATCATTTTGTGGACGAAATGTTCATTTAGTTACAAAATGTTGTCATTTCGTTACAAAATAATCATTTCATCGACGAAATGACTGATTTCGTAACGAAATATTCCATGCGACAATTGGCGCTCCATGGTTTTTGTCTATAGTTAAACCATGGTTTCATTTGTACCACCTTCGTGAATTCGGGCCAAAGAGTCTGTACAGTATTTATTGAGGTGGGATTCATGCTTTTTTACATTTCTAAGTGAGATAATGAGAAACCTCTTATTAGATGATATGAAAGAGCATGTGATTTCAAGGATTCAACGTTTATTTGATGGAAATCGGTTTTGAAAGGGCTGAGATATCCAAAAAAAGCGATAATCATAAGACTACAGGCCACGTTTTTACTTAGGATCTCTTTGTTTCACCTTGTTTTTGGATATCTCAGCCCTTTCAAAACCGATTTTCGTCAAATAAACTTTTGATACCCCTTAGAATTGCATGCTCTTTGACATCTCATAGAGTGATTTCTGAATATCTTGCTAAACGTTAAAAGCTAAAGCCTCACCTCGACCAGAACTGTCCCTTAAAGGAACACATCGAAAATGCTTGCTCGATGTTAATGTCTTTTTCGTTATTACCGTCAAATATAAAATCTGCAGGAAATTCAGAGAAACTTTTATAAAACGCTAATTCCATTTCATTACTGTTATATCAAACTCCCTTACGCAAGTATGGAAATTACATGTTTCTAAAGAAAAAGCGTTTAAAACTGTCAAATTGGGAAGAAATTCACCAACGGCAGATTGTACGAGTTGTGGTTATTATGATCTGAGTAGACTTCGTCAAAGTTGCGCGCTTATTGGCATCTTTTTGCAATAAAACGTCAATCGTCACTTTTTTTATAATTTTGAATGGGAGTTTGCTTGAATGACCTGTAAGTAGGACAGCTCGATTTCCAATTGTTACGGCAATCTAAAGTACTTTGGAGAAGGTAACACAATTTCGTATATTAAGAATGTAGACTCATTACACGGAACTATATCGTTTTAAAACATAATCGTGGCCCAAACCTTCTATTTTGATCGAAATCTGTAGCAGTTTCTTTTAAACTTGTGAATTCCATTTTAAGAAATGAAATCAAAATTCACAATTAAATGTTTTGTTTCATTTCAACAAAATAGCTTTGCGATCAGATTGACAAAATTGGCGGGATTGTTACAAATCACTACAATACATTGCGTCATTAGTAGTAATGACGCAAAGATGAGAAACCATAGGACACGCAATTAAAGATAGAGAAGAAAAAGGCATTTCATTCGTTCTATTTACTTTTAAATACTTTGGTACTTGTGACAAACTGCAATAGATTATCAATCATCTTACCTTGGTCATTTATCATTCATTTGCATTCATTACACACTCTTTTTTTGAAAATTAATTATTTCGTTTACGTTGCACGAGGGTTTTCCGTTGGAAACGGTTTCAAACCCGTTTTCAATGTAATGCCCGATTTACCCAATAACGGATTTTTGTCATTTTGTCGAAAATTTCATTATGCGCTAATCCGATTTTATCACCGTTATAATACCGAGAGTCATTAAACAGACTAATTTCGTTCTAAAACATGATCGTGAACCAAAAATTGTCTTCGTTAATCTTGATTTGTAGAAAGACATGCTATAGAATCACTATTTTCTTGTATTCACGCAGTTTCTTTGAAACTTGTGAATTGCGTCATAAGAAATGAAAACAAAATTCACAATTCACTGATTTATTTCCTTTCAACAAAGAAGAAAGAGCTTTGTACCTAATTCACAAAATTCGCGGTGTGTGAAAACATTGTTACATATAATCTACTATAGGCCTATATCGCGTCATTGGTAGTAATGACGCAAAGATAAGAATCAAGCATCTGAAATTGGTCATTTGTCATTCACGAATTCATAGCGTTCTGTTCTTGATAATCAATAATTTTGTATACCTTGCACGAAATTATAACGGTTTTACGCGTTGGTAACGGGTTCAAACCCGTTTTCAATATGATGTACAATTGCTCATTTGTCATTCACTTTAATTCATAGCATTCTTGATTTGGAAAATCAGGCTATAGAATCACTATTTTCTTGTATTAGCGCACTTTCTTTTAAACTTGTGATTTCCATTTTAAGAAATGAAATCAAAATTCACAATTAAATGTTTTGTTTCATTTGAACAAAATAGATTTGCCATCAGATTGACAAAATTGGCGGGATTGCAGGAATATTTGACGGTTTTACGTTAGAAACGGTGTCAAACCCGTTTTCAATGTAATGTACGATTTCCCAGTAATGGATTTCTTTTTTTTTGACCGAGTAACAAAGTAGAAAAAATTGACAGAACGAATCAAAGGAATTTTCTCTCCTTAAAGGCCCGAATTCACGAAGGTGGTACAAATGAAACCATGGTTTAAACCACGGACAAAAACCATGGAGCGCCAAGTGTCGCACGGAATATTTCGTTAAGAAATTGGTCATTTCGTCGACAAAATGACCGTTTCGTTAACGAAATTATCATTTTGTGGACGAAATGTTCAGTTAGTTACAAAATGTTGTCATTTCGTTACAAAATAATCATTTCATCGACGAAATGACTGATTTCGTAACGAAATATTCCATGCGACAATTGGCGCTCCATGGTTTTTGTCTATAGTTTAAACCATGGTTTCATTTGTACCACCTTCGTGAATTCGGGCCAAAGAGTCTGTACAGTACTCATTGAGGTGGGGATTCATGCTTTTTTACATTTCTAAGTGAGATAATGAGAAACCTCTTATTAGATGATATGAAAGAGCATGTAATTTCAAGGATTCAACGTTTATTTGATGAAAATCGGTTTTGAAAGGGCTGAGATATCCAAAAAAAGGTGATAATCATAAGACTACAGGCCACGTTTTTACTTAGGATCTCTTTGTTTCACCTTGTTTTTGGATATCTCGGCCCTTTCAAAACCGATTTTCATCAAATAAACTTTTGATACCCCTTAGAATTGCATGCTCTTTGACATCTCATAGAGTGATTTCTGAATATCTTGCTAAACGTTAAAAGCTAAAGCCTCACCTCGACCAGAACTGTCCTTTAAAGGAACACATCGAAAATGCTTGCTCGATGTTTATGTCTTTTTCGTTATTACCGTCAAATATAAAATCTGCAGGAAATTCAGAGAAACTTTTATAAAACGCTAATTCCATTTCATTACTGTTATATCAAACTCCCTTACGCAAGTATGGAAATTACATGTTTCTAAAGAAAAAGCGTTTAAAACTGTCAAATTGGGAAGAAATTCACCAACGGCAGATTGTACGAGTTGTGGTTATTATGATCTGAGTAGACTTCGTCAAAGTTACGCGCTCATTGGCATCTTTTTGCAATAAAACGTCAATCGTCACTTTTTTTAAATTTTGAATGGGAGTTTGCTTGAATGACCTGTAAGTAGGACAGTTCGATTTCGAATTGTTACGGCAATCTAAAGTACTTTGGAGAAGGTAACACAATTTCGTATATTAAGAATGTAGACTCATTACACGGAACTATATCGTTTTAAAACATAATCGTGGCCCAAACCTTCTATTTTGATCGAAATCTGTAGCAGTTTCTTTTAAACTTGTGAATTCCATTTTAAGAAATGAAATCAAAATTCACAATTAAATGTTTTGTTTCATTTCAACAAAATAGCTTTGCGATCAGATTGACAAAATTGGCGGGATTGTTACAAATCACTTACAATACATTGCGTCATTAGTAGTAATGACGCAAAGATGAGAAACCATAGGACACGCATTTAAAGATAGAGAAGAAAAAGGCATTTCATTCGTTCTATTTACTTTTAAATACTTTGGTACTTGTGACAAACTGCAATAGATTATCAATCATCTTACCTTGGTCATTTATCATTCATTTGCATTCATTACACACTCTTTTTTGAAAATTAATTATTTCGTTTACGTTGCACGAGGGTTTTCCGTTGGAAACGGTTTCAAACCCGTTTTCAATGTAATGCCCGATTTACCCAATAACGGATTTTTGTCATTTTGTCGAAAATTTCATTATGCGCTAATCCGATTTTATCACCGTTATAATACCGAGAGTCATTAAACAGACTAATTTCGTTCTAAAACATGATCGTGAACCAAAAATTGTCTTCGTTAATCTTGATTTGTAGAAAGACATGCTATAGAATCACTATTTTCTTGTATTCACGCAGTTTCTTTGAAACTTGTGAATTGCGTCATAAGAAATGAAAACAAAATTCACAATTCACTGATTTATTTCCTTTCAACAAAGAAGAAAGAGCTTTGTACCTAATTCACAAAATTCGCGGTGTGTGAAAACATTGTTACATATAATCTACTATAGGCCTATATCGCGTCATTGGTAGTAATGACGCAAAGATAAGAATCAAGCATCTGAAATTGGTCATTTGTCATTCACGAATTCATAGCGTTCTGTTCTTGATAATCAATAATTTTGTATACCTTGCACGAAATTATAACGGTTTTACGCGTTGGTAACGGGTTCAAACCCGTTTTCAATATGATGTACAATTGCTCATTTGTCATTCACTTTAATTCATAGCATTCTTGATTTGGAAAATCAGGCTATAGAATCACTATTTTCTTGTATTAGCGCACTTTCTTTTAAACTTGTGATTTCCATTTTAAGAAATGAAATCAAAATTCACAATTAAATGTTTTGTTTCATTTGAACAAAATAGATTTGCGATCAGATTGACAAAATTGGCGGGATTGCAGGAATATTTGACGGTTTTACGTTAGAAACGGTGTCAAACCCGTTTTCAATGTAATGTACGATTTCCCAGTAATGGATTTCTTTTTTTTTGACCGAGTAACAAAGTAGAAAAAATTGACAGAACGAATCAAAGGAATTTTCTCTCCTTAAAGGCCCGAATTCACGAAGGTGGTACAAATGAAACCATGGTTTAAACCACGGACAAAAACCATGGAGCGCCAAGTGTCGCACGGAATATTTCGTTAAGAAATTGGTCATTTCGTCGACAAAATGACCGTTTCGTTAACGAAATTATCATTTTGTGGACGAAATGTTCAGTTAGTTACAAAATGTTGTCATTTCGTTACAAAATAATCATTTCATCGACGAAATGACTGATTTCGTAACGAAATATTCCATGCGACAATTGGCGCTCCATGGTTTTTGTCTATAGTTTAAACCATGGTTTCATTTGTACCACCTTCGTGAATTCGGGCCAAAGAGTCTGTACAGTACTCATTGAGGTGGGGATTCATGCTTTTTTACATTTCTAAGTGAGATAATGAGAAACCTCTTATTAGATGATATGAAAGAGCATGTAATTTCAAGGATTCAACGTTTATTTGATGAAAATCGGTTTTGAAAGGGCTGAGATATCCAAAAAAAGGTGATAATCATAAGACTACAGGCCACGTTTTTACTTAGGATCTCTTTGTTTCACCTTGTTTTTGGATATCTCGGCCCTTTCAAAACCGATTTTCATCAAATAAACTTTTGATACCCCTTAGAATTGCATGCTCTTTGACATCTCATAGAGTGATTTCTGAATATCTTGCTAAACGTTAAAAGCTAAAGCCTCACCTCGACCAGAACTGTCCTTTAAAGGAACACATCGAAAATGCTTGCTCGATGTTTATGTCTTTTTCGTTATTACCGTCAAATATAAAATCTGCAGGAAATTCAGAGAAACTTTTATAAAACGCTAATTCCATTTCATTACTGTTATATCAAACTCCCTTACGCAAGTATGGAAATTACATGTTTCTAAAGAAAAAGCGTTTAAAACTGTCAAATTGGGAAGAAATTCACCAACGGCAGATTGTACGAGTTGTGGTTATTATGATCTGAGTAGACTTCGTCAAAGTTACGCGCTCATTGGCATCTTTTTGCAATAAAACGTCAATCGTCACTTTTTTTAAATTTTGAATGGGAGTTTGCTTGAATGACCTGTAAGTAGGACAGTTCGATTTCGAATTGTTACGGCAATCTAAAGTACTTTGGAGAAGGTAACACAATTTCGTATATTAAGAATGTAGACTCATTACACGGAACTATATCGTTTTAAAACATAATCGTGGCCCAAACCTTCTATTTTGATCGAAATCTGTAGCAGTTTCTTTTAAACTTGTGAATTCCATTTTAAGAAATGAAATCAAAATTCACAATTAAATGTTTTGTTTCATTTCAACAAAATAGCTTTGCGATCAGATTGACAAAATTGGCGGGATTGTTACAAATCACTTACAATACATTGCGTCATTAGTAGTAATGACGCAAAGATGAGAAACCATAGGACACGCATTTAAAGATAGAGAAGAAAAAGGCATTTCATTCGTTCTATTTACTTTTAAATACTTTGGTACTTGTGACAAACTGCAATAGATTATCAATCATCTTACCTTGGTCATTTATCATTCATTTGCATTCATTACACACTCTTTTTTGAAAATTAATTATTTCGTTTACGTTGCACGAGGGTTTTCCGTTGGAAACGGTTTCAAACCCGTTTTCAATGTAATGCCCGATTTACCCAATAACGGATTTTTGTCATTTTGTCGAAAATTTCATTATGCGCTAATCCGATTTTATCACCGTTATAATACCGAGAGTCATTAAACAGACTAATTTCGTTCTAAAACATGATCGTGAACCAAAAATTGTCTTCGTTAATCTTGATTTGTAGAAAGACATGCTATAGAATCACTATTTTCTTGTATTCACGCAGTTTCTTTGAAACTTGTGAATTGCGTCATAAGAAATGAAAACAAAATTCACAATTCACTGATTTATTTCCTTTCAACAAAGAAGAAAGAGCTTTGTACCTAATTCACAAAATTCGCGGTGTGTGAAAACATTGTTACATATAATCTACTATAGGCCTATATCGCGTCATTGGTAGTAATGACGCAAAGATAAGAATCAAGCATCTGAAATTGGTCATTTGTCATTCACGAATTCATAGCGTTCTGTTCTTGATAATCAATAATTTTGTATACCTTGCACGAAATTATAACGGTTTTACGCGTTGGTAACGGGTTCAAACCCGTTTTCAATATGATGTACAATTGCTCATTTGTCATTCACTTTAATTCATAGCATTCTTGATTTGGAAAATCAGGCTATAGAATCACTATTTTCTTGTATTAGCGCACTTTCTTTTAAACTTGTGATTTCCATTTTAAGAAATGAAATCAAAATTCACAATTAAATGTTTTGTTTCATTTGAACAAAATAGATTTGCGTTCAGATTGACAAAATTGGCGGGATTGCAGGAATATTTGACGGTTTTACGTTAGAAACGGTGTCAAACCCGTTTTCAATGTAATGTACGATTTCCCAGTAATGGATTTCTTTTTTTTTGACCGAGTAACAAAGTAGAAAAAATTGACAGAACGAATCAAAGGTAATTTCTCTCCTTAAAGGCCCGAATTCACGAAGGTGGTACAAATGAAACCATGGTTTAAACCATGGACAAAAACCATAGAGCGCCAAGTGTCGCACGGAATATTTCGTTAAGAAATTGGTCATTTCGTCGACAAAATGACCGTTTCGTTAACGAAATTATCATTTTGTGGACGAAATGTTCATTTAGTTACAAAATGTTGTCATTTCGTTACAAAATAATCATTTCATCGACGAAATGACTGATTTCGTAACGAAATATTCCATGCGACAATTGGCGCTCCATGGTTTTTGTCTATAGTTTAAACCATGGTTTCATTTGTACCACCTTCGTGAATTCGGGCCAAAGAGTCTGTACAGTATTTATTGAGGTGGGGATTCATGCTTTTTTACATTTCTAAGTGAGATAATGAGAAACCTCTTATTAGATGATATGAAAGAGCATGTGATTTCAAGGATTCAACGTTTATTTGATGAAAATCGGTTTTGAAAGGGCTGAGATATCAAAGAAATGTGATAATCATAAGACTACAGGCCACGTTTTTACTTAGGATCTCTTTGTTTCACCTTGTTTTTATATATCTCAGCCCTTTCAAAACCGATTTTCATGAAATAAACTTTTGATACCCCTTAGAATTGCATGCTCTTTGACATCTCATATAGTGATTTCTGAATATCTTGCTAAACGTTAAAAGCTAAAGCCTCACCTCGACCAGAACTGTCCGTTAAAGGAACACATCGAAAATGCTTGCTCGATGTTTATGTCTTTTTCGTTATTACCGTCAAATATAAAATCTGCAGGAAATTCAGAGAAACTTTTATAAAACGCTAATTCGATTTCATTACTGTTATATCAAACTCCCTTCTTTTAAACTTGTGAATTCCATTTTAAGAAATGAAATCAAAATTCACAATTAAATGTTTTGTTTCATTTCAACAAAATAGCTTTGCGATCAGATTGACAAAATTAGCGGGATTGTTACAACCTTGCGTCATTAGTAGTAATGACGCAAAGATGAGAAACCATAGGACACGCAATTAAAGATAGAGAAGAAAAAAGGCATTTCATTCGTTCTATTTACTTTTAAATACTTTGGTACCTCTGACAAACTGCAATAGATTATCAATCATCTTATCTTGGTCATTTATCATTCATTTGCATTCATTACACACTCTTTTTTGAAAATTAATTACATTGTATTTCGTTTACGTTGCACGAGGGTTTTCCGTTGGAAACGGTTTCAAACCCGTTTTCAATGTAATGCCCGATTTACCCAATAACGGATTTTTGTCATTTTGTCGAAAATTTCATTATGCGCTAATTCGATTTTATCACCGTTATAATACCGAGAGTCATTAAACAGACTAATCTCGTTCTAAAACATGATCGTGAACCAAAAATTGTCTTCGTTAATCTTGATTTGTGAAAGACATGCTATAGAATCACTATTTTCTTGTAATCACGCAGTTTCTTTGAAACTTGTGAATTGCGTCATAAGAAATGAAAACAAAATTCACAATTCACTGATTTATTTCCTTTCAACAAAGAAGAAAGAGCTTTGTACCTAATTTACAAAATTCGCGGTGTGTGAAAACATTGTTACATATAATCTACTATAGGCCTATATCGCGTCATTGGTAGTAATGACGCAAAGATAAGAATCAAGCATCTGAAATTGGTCATTTGTCATTCACGAATTCATAGCGTTCTGTTCTTGATAATCAATAATTTTGTATACCTTGCACGAAATTATAACGGTTTTACGCGTTGGTAACGGGTTCAAACCCGTTTTCAATATGATGTACAATTGCTCATTTGTCATTCACTTTAATTCATAGCATTCTTGATTTGGAAAATCAGGCTATAGAATCACTATTTTCTTGTATTAGCGCACTCTCTTTTAAACTTGTGATTTCCATTTTAAGAAATGAAATCAAAATTCACAATTAAATGTATTGTTTCATTTGAACAAAATAGATTTGCGATCAGATTGACAAAATTGGCGGGATTGCAGCAATATTTGACGGTTTTACGTTAAAAACGGTGTCAAAAACGTTTTCAATGTAATGTACAATTTCCCAGTAATGAATTTCTTATTTTTTTGACCGAGTAACAAAGTAGAAAAAATTGACAGAACGAATCAAAGGTAATTTCTCTCCTTAAAGGCCCGAATTCACGAAGGTGGTACAAATGAAACCATGGTTTAGACCATGAACAAAAACCATAGAGCGCCAAGTGTCGCACGGAATATTTCGTTAAGAAATTATTGGTCATTTCATCGACAAAATGACCGTTTCGTTAACGAAATTATCATTTTGTGGACGAAATGTTCAGTTAGTTACAAAATGTTGTCATTTCGTTACAAAATAATCATTTCATCGACGAAATGACTGATTTCGTAACGAAATATTCCATGCGACAATTGGCGCTCCATGGTTTTTGTCTATAGTTAAACCATGGTTTCATTTGTACCACCTTCGTGAATTCGGGCCAAAGAGTCTGTACAGTATTTATTGAGGTGGGATTCATGCTTTTTTACATTTCTAAGTGAGATAATGAGAAACCTCTTATTAGATGATATGAAAGAGCATGTGATTTCAAGGATTCAACGTTTATTTGATGGAAATCGGTTTTGAAAGGGCTGAGATATCCAAAAAAAGCGATAATCATAAGACTACAGGCCACGTTTTTACTTAGGATCTCTTTGTTTCACCTTGTTTTTGGATATCTCAGCCCTTTCAAAACCGATTTTCGTCAAATAAACTTTTGATACCCCTTAGAATTGCATGCTCTTTGACATCTCATAGAGTGATTTCTGAATATCTTGCTAAACGTTAAAAGCTAAAGCCTCACCTCGACCAGAACTGTCCCTTAAAGGAACACATCGAAAATGCTTGCTCGATGTTAATGTCTTTTTCGTTATTACCGTCAAATATAAAATCTGCAGGAAATTCAGAGAAACTTTTATAAAACGCTAATTCCATTTCATTACTGTTATATCAAACTCCCTTACGCAAGTATGGAAATTACATGTTTCTAAAGAAAAAGCGTTTAAAACTGTCAAATTGGGAAGAAATTCACCAACGGCAGATTGTACGAGTTGTGGTTATTATGATCTGAGTAGACTTCGTCAAAGTTGCGCGCTTATTGGCATCTTTTTGCAATAAAACGTCAATCGTCACTTTTTTTATAATTTTGAATGGGAGTTTGCTTGAATGACCTGTAAGTAGGACAGCTCGATTTCCAATTGTTACGGCAATCTAAAGTACTTTGGAGAAGGTAACACAATTTCGTATATTAAGAATGTAGACTCATTACACGGAACTATATCGTTTTAAAACATAATCGTGGCCCAAACCTTCTATTTTGATCGAAATCTGTAGCAGTTTCTTTTAAACTTGTGAATTCCATTTTAAGAAATGAAATCAAAATTCACAATTAAATGTTTTGTTTCATTTCAACAAAATAGCTTTGCGATCAGATTGACAAAATTGGCGGGATTGTTACAAATCACTACAATACATTGCGTCATTAGTAGTAATGACGCAAAGATGAGAAACCATAGGACACGCAATTAAAGATAGAGAAGAAAAAGGCATTTCATTCGTTCTATTTACTTTTAAATACTTTGGTACTTGTGACAAACTGCAATAGATTATCAATCATCTTACCTTGGTCATTTATCATTCATTTGCATTCATTACACACTCTTTTTTGAAAATTAATTATTTCGTTTACGTTGCACGAGGGTTTTCCGTTGGAAACGGTTTCAAACCCGTTTTCAATGTAATGCCCGATTTACCCAATAACGGATTTTTGTCATTTTGTCGAAAATTTCATTATGCGCTAATCCGATTTTATCACCGTTATAATACCGAGAGTCATTAAACAGACTAATTTCGTTCTAAAACATGATCGTGAACCAAAAATTGTCTTCGTTAATCTTGATTTGTAGAAAGACATGCTATAGAATCACTATTTTCTTGTATTCACGCAGTTTCTTTGAAACTTGTGAATTGCGTCATAAGAAATGAAAACAAAATTCACAATTCACTGATTTATTTCCTTTCAACAAAGAAGAAAGAGCTTTGTACCTAATTCACAAAATTCGCGGTGTGTGAAAACATTGTTACATATAATCTACTATAGGCCTATATCGCGTCATTGGTAGTAATGACGCAAAGATAAGAATCAAGCATCTGAAATTGGTCATTTGTCATTCACGAATTCATAGCGTTCTGTTCTTGATAATCAATAATTTTGTATACCTTGCACGAAATTATAACGGTTTTACGCGTTGGTAACGGGTTCAAACCCGTTTTCAATATGATGTACAATTGCTCATTTGTCATTCACTTTAATTCATAGCATTCTTGATTTGGAAAATCAGGCTATAGAATCACTATTTTCTTGTATTAGCGCACTTTCTTTTAAACTTGTGATTTCCATTTTAAGAAATGAAATCAAAATTCACAATTAAATGTTTTGTTTCATTTGAACAAAATAGATTTGCCATCAGATTGACAAAATTGGCGGGATTGCAGGAATATTTGACGGTTTTACGTTAGAAACGGTGTCAAACCCGTTTTCAATGTAATGTACGATTTCCCAGTAATGGATTTCTTTTTTTTTGACCGAGTAACAAAGTAGAAAAAATTGACAGAACGAATCAAAGGAATTTTCTCTCCTTAAAGGCCCGAATTCACGAAGGTGGTACAAATGAAACCATGGTTTAAACCACGGACAAAAACCATGGAGCGCCAAGTGTCGCACGGAATATTTCGTTAAGAAATTGGTCATTTCGTCGACAAAATGACCGTTTCGTTAACGAAATTATCATTTTGTGGACGAAATGTTCAGTTAGTTACAAAATGTTGTCATTTCGTTACAAAATAATCATTTCATCGACGAAATGACTGATTTCGTAACGAAATATTCCATGCGACAATTGGCGCTCCATGGTTTTTGTCTATAGTTTAAACCATGGTTTCATTTGTACCACCTTCGTGAATTCGGGCCAAAGAGTCTGTACAGTACTCATTGAGGTGGGGATTCATGCTTTTTTACATTTCTAAGTGAGATAATGAGAAACCTCTTATTAGATGATATGAAAGAGCATGTAATTTCAAGGATTCAACGTTTATTTGATGAAAATCGGTTTTGAAAGGGCTGAGATATCCAAAAAAAGGTGATAATCATAAGACTACAGGCCACGTTTTTACTTAGGATCTCTTTGTTTCACCTTGTTTTTGGATATCTCGGCCCTTTCAAAACCGATTTTCATCAAATAAACTTTTGATACCCCTTAGAATTGCATGCTCTTTGACATCTCATAGAGTGATTTCTGAATATCTTGCTAAACGTTAAAAGCTAAAGCCTCACCTCGACCAGAACTGTCCTTTAAAGGAACACATCGAAAATGCTTGCTCGATGTTTATGTCTTTTTCGTTATTACCGTCAAATATAAAATCTGCAGGAAATTCAGAGAAACTTTTATAAAACGCTAATTCCATTTCATTACTGTTATATCAAACTCCCTTACGCAAGTATGGAAATTACATGTTTCTAAAGAAAAAGCGTTTAAAACTGTCAAATTGGGAAGAAATTCACCAACGGCAGATTGTACGAGTTGTGGTTATTATGATCTGAGTAGACTTCGTCAAAGTTACGCGCTCATTGGCATCTTTTTGCAATAAAACGTCAATCGTCACTTTTTTTAAATTTTGAATGGGAGTTTGCTTGAATGACCTGTAAGTAGGACAGTTCGATTTCGAATTGTTACGGCAATCTAAAGTACTTTGGAGAAGGTAACACAATTTCGTATATTAAGAATGTAGACTCATTACACGGAACTATATCGTTTTAAAACATAATCGTGGCCCAAACCTTCTATTTTGATCGAAATCTGTAGCAGTTTCTTTTAAACTTGTGAATTCCATTTTAAGAAATGAAATCAAAATTCACAATTAAATGTTTTGTTTCATTTCAACAAAATAGCTTTGCGATCAGATTGACAAAATTGGCGGGATTGTTACAAATCACTTACAATACATTGCGTCATTAGTAGTAATGACGCAAAGATGAGAAACCATAGGACACGCATTTAAAGATAGAGAAGAAAAAGGCATTTCATTCGTTCTATTTACTTTTAAATACTTTGGTACTTGTGACAAACTGCAATAGATTATCAATCATCTTACCTTGGTCATTTATCATTCATTTGCATTCATTACACACTCTTTTTTGAAAATTAATTATTTCGTTTACGTTGCACGAGGGTTTTCCGTTGGAAACGGTTTCAAACCCGTTTTCAATGTAATGCCCGATTTACCCAATAACGGATTTTTGTCATTTTGTCGAAAATTTCATTATGCGCTAATCCGATTTTATCACCGTTATAATACCGAGAGTCATTAAACAGACTAATCTCGTTCTAAAACATGATCGTGAACCAAAAATTGTCTTCGTTAATCTTGATTTGTAGAAAGACATGCTATAGAATCACTATTTTCTTGTATTCACGCAGTTTCTTTGAAACTTGTGAATTGCGTCATAAGAAATGAAAACAAAATTCACAATTCACTGATTTATTTCCTTTCAACAAAGAAGAAAGAGCTTTGTACCTAATTCACAAAATTCGCGGTGTGTGAAAACATTGTTACATATAATCTACTATAGGCCTATATCGCGTCATTGGTAGTAATGACGCAAAGATAAGAATCAAGCATCTGAAATTGGTCATTTGTCATTCACGAATTCATAGCGTTCTGTTCTTGATAATCAATAATTTTGTATACCTTGCACGAAATTATAACGGTTTTACGCGTTGGTAACGGGTTCAAACCCGTTTTCAATATGATGTACAATTGCTCATTTGTCATTCACTTTAATTCATAGCATTCTTGATTTGGAAAATCAGGCTATAGAATCACTATTTTCTTGTATTAGCGCACTTTCTTTTAAACTTGTGATTTCCATTTTAAGAAATGAAATCAAAATTCACAATTAAATGTTTTGTTTCATTTGAACAAAATAGATTTGCGATCAGATTGACAAAATTGGCGGGATTGCAGGAATATTTGACGGTTTTACGTTAGAAACGGTGTCAAACCCGTTTTCAATGTAATGTACGATTTCCCAGTAATGGATTTCTTTTTTTTTGACCGAGTAACAAAGTAGAAAAAATTGACAGAACGAATCAAAGGAATTTTCTCTCCTTAAAGGCCCGAATTCACGAAGGTGGTACAAATGAAACCATGGTTTAAACCACGGACAAAAACCATGGAGCGCCAAGTGTCGCACGGAATATTTCGTTAAGAAATTGGTCATTTCGTCGACAAAATGACCGTTTCGTTAACGAAATTATCATTTTGTGGACGAAATGTTCAGTTAGTTACAAAATGTTGTCATTTCGTTACAAAATAATCATTTCATCGACGAAATGACTGATTTCGTAACGAAATATTCCATGCGACAATTGGCGCTCCATGGTTTTTGTCTATAGTTTAAACCATGGTTTCATTTGTACCACCTTCGTGAATTCGGGCCAAAGAGTCTGTACAGTACTCATTGAGGTGGGGATTCATGCTTTTTTACATTTCTAAGTGAGATAATGAGAAACCTCTTATTAGATGATATGAAAGAGCATGTAATTTCAAGGATTCAACGTTTATTTGATGAAAATCGGTTTTGAAAGGGCTGAGATATCCAAAAAAAGGTGATAATCATAAGACTACAGGCCACGTTTTTACTTAGGATCTCTTTGTTTCACCTTGTTTTTGGATATCTCGGCCCTTTCAAAACCGATTTTCATCAAATAAACTTTTGATACCCCTTAGAATTGCATGCTCTTTGACATCTCATAGAGTGATTTCTGAATATCTTGCTAAACGTTAAAAGCTAAAGCCTCACCTCGACCAGAACTGTCCTTTAAAGGAACACATCGAAAATGCTTGCTCGATGTTTATGTCTTTTTCGTTATTACCGTCAAATATAAAATCTGCAGGAAATTCAGAGAAACTTTTATAAAACGCTAATTCCATTTCATTACTGTTATATCAAACTCCCTTACGCAAGTATGGAAATTACATGTTTCTAAAGAAAAAGCGTTTAAAACTGTCAAATTGGGAAGAAATTCACCAACGGCAGATTGTACGAGTTGTGGTTATTATGATCTGAGTAGACTTCGTCAAAGTTACGCGCTCATTGGCATCTTTTTGCAATAAAACGTCAATCGTCACTTTTTTTAAATTTTGAATGGGAGTTTGCTTGAATGACCTGTAAGTAGGACAGTTCGATTTCGAATTGTTACGGCAATCTAAAGTACTTTGGAGAAGGTAACACAATTTCGTATATTAAGAATGTAGACTCATTACACGGAACTATATCGTTTTAAAACATAATCGTGGCCCAAACCTTCTATTTTGATCGAAATCTGTAGCAGTTTCTTTTAAACTTGTGAATTCCATTTTAAGAAATGAAATCAAAATTCACAATTAAATGTTTTGTTTCATTTCAACAAAATAGCTTTGCGATCAGATTGACAAAATTGGCGGGATTGTTACAAATCACTTACAATACATTGCGTCATTAGTAGTAATGACGCAAAGATGAGAAACCATAGGACACGCATTTAAAGATAGAGAAGAAAAAGGCATTTCATTCGTTCTATTTACTTTTAAATACTTTGGTACTTGTGACAAACTGCAATAGATTATCAATCATCTTACCTTGGTCATTTATCATTCATTTGCATTCATTACACACTCTTTTTTGAAAATTAATTATTTCGTTTACGTTGCACGAGGGTTTTCCGTTGGAAACGGTTTCAAACCCGTTTTCAATGTAATGCCCGATTTACCCAATAACGGATTTTTGTCATTTTGTCGAAAATTTCATTATGCGCTAATCCGATTTTATCACCGTTATAATACCGAGAGTCATTAAACAGACTAATTTCGTTCTAAAACATGATCGTGAACCAAAAATTGTCTTCGTTAATCTTGATTTGTAGAAAGACATGCTATAGAATCACTATTTTCTTGTATTCACGCAGTTTCTTTGAAACTTGTGAATTGCGTCATAAGAAATGAAAACAAAATTCACAATTCACTGATTTATTTCCTTTCAACAAAGAAGAAAGAGCTTTGTACCTAATTCACAAAATTCGCGGTGTGTGAAAACATTGTTACATATAATCTACTATAGGCCTATATCGCGTCATTGGTAGTAATGACGCAAAGATAAGAATCAAGCATCTGAAATTGGTCATTTGTCATTCACGAATTCATAGCGTTCTGTTCTTGATAATCAATAATTTTGTATACCTTGCACGAAATTATAACGGTTTTACGCGTTGGTAACGGGTTCAAACCCGTTTTCAATATGATGTACAATTGCTCATTTGTCATTCACTTTAATTCATAGCATTCTTGATTTGGAAAATCAGGCTATAGAATCACTATTTTCTTGTATTAGCGCACTTTCTTTTAAACTTGTGATTTCCATTTTAAGAAATGAAATCAAAATTCACAATTAAATGTTTTGTTTCATTTGAACAAAATAGATTTGCGATCAGATTGACAAAATTGGCGGGATTGCAGGAATATTTGACGGTTTTACGTTAGAAACGGTGTCAAACCCGTTTTCAATGTAATGTACGATTTCCCAGTAATGGATTTCTTTTTTTTTGACCGAGTAACAAAGTAGAAAAAATTGACAGAACGAATCAAAGGAATTTTCTCTCCTTAAAGGCCCGAATTCACGAAGGTGGTACAAATGAAACCATGGTTTAAACCACGGACAAAAACCATGGAGCGCCAAGTGTCGCACGGAATATTTCGTTAAGAAATTGGTCATTTCGTCGACAAAATGACCGTTTCGTTAACGAAATTATCATTTTGTGGACGAAATGTTCAGTTAGTTACAAAATGTTGTCATTTCGTTACAAAATAATCATTTCATCGACGAAATGACTGATTTCGTAACGAAATATTCCATGCGACAATTGGCGCTCCATGGTTTTTGTCTATAGTTTAAACCATGGTTTCATTTGTACCACCTTCGTGAATTCGGGCCAAAGAGTCTGTACAGTACTCATTGAGGTGGGGATTCATGCTTTTTTACATTTCTAAGTGAGATAATGAGAAACCTCTTATTAGATGATATGAAAGAGCATGTAATTTCAAGGATTCAACGTTTATTTGATGAAAATCGGTTTTGAAAGGGCTGAGATATCCAAAAAAAGGTGATAATCATAAGACTACAGGCCACGTTTTTACTTAGGATCTCTTTGTTTCACCTTGTTTTTGGATATCTCGGCCCTTTCAAAACCGATTTTCATCAAATAAACTTTTGATACCCCTTAGAATTGCATGCTCTTTGACATCTCATAGAGTGATTTCTGAATATCTTGCTAAACGTTAAAAGCTAAAGCCTCACCTCGACCAGAACTGTCCTTTAAAGGAACACATCGAAAATGCTTGCTCGATGTTTATGTCTTTTTCGTTATTACCGTCAAATATAAAATCTGCAGGAAATTCAGAGAAACTTTTATAAAACGCTAATTCCATTTCATTACTGTTATATCAAACTCCCTTACGCAAGTATGGAAATTACATGTTTCTAAAGAAAAAGCGTTTAAAACTGTCAAATTGGGAAGAAATTCACCAACGGCAGATTGTACGAGTTGTGGTTATTATGATCTGAGTAGACTTCGTCAAAGTTACGCGCTCATTGGCATCTTTTTGCAATAAAACGTCAATCGTCACTTTTTTTAAATTTTGAATGGGAGTTTGCTTGAATGACCTGTAAGTAGGACAGTTCGATTTCGAATTGTTACGGCAATCTAAAGTACTTTGGAGAAGGTAACACAATTTCGTATATTAAGAATGTAGACTCATTACACGGAACTATATCGTTTTAAAACATAATCGTGGCCCAAACCTTCTATTTTGATCGAAATCTGTAGCAGTTTCTTTTAAACTTGTGAATTCCATTTTAAGAAATGAAATCAAAATTCACAATTAAATGTTTTGTTTCATTTCAACAAAATAGCTTTGCGATCAGATTGACAAAATTGGCGGGATTGTTACAAATCACTTACAATACATTGCGTCATTAGTAGTAATGACGCAAAGATGAGAAACCATAGGACACGCATTTAAAGATAGAGAAGAAAAAGGCATTTCATTCGTTCTATTTACTTTTAAATACTTTGGTACTTGTGACAAACTGCAATAGATTATCAATCATCTTACCTTGGTCATTTATCATTCATTTGCATTCATTACACACTCTTTTTTGAAAATTAATTATTTCGTTTACGTTGCACGAGGGTTTTCCGTTGGAAACGGTTTCAAACCCGTTTTCAATGTAATGCCCGATTTACCCAATAATGGATTTTTGTCATTTTGTCGAAAATTTCATTATGCGCTAATCCGATTTTATCACCGTTATAATACCGAGAGTCATTAAACAGACTAATTTCGTTCTAAAACATGATCGTGAACCAAAAATTGTCTTCGTTAATCTTGATTTGTAGAAAGACATGCTATAGAATCACTATTTTCTTGTATTCACGCAGTTTCTTTGAAACTTGTGAATTGCGTCATAAGAAATGAAAACAAAATTCACAATTCACTGATTTATTTCCTTTCAACAAAGAAGAAAGAGCTTTGTACCTAATTCACAAAATTCGCGGTGTGTGAAAACATTGTTACATATAATCTACTATAGGCCTATATCGCGTCATTGGTAGTAATGACGCAAAGATAAGAATCAAGCATCTGAAATTGGTCATTTGTCATTCACGAATTCATAGCGTTCTGTTCTTGATAATCAATAATTTTGTATACCTTGCACGAAATTATAACGGTTTTACGCGTTGGTAACGGGTTCAAACCCGTTTTCAATATGATGTACAATTGCTCATTTGTCATTCACTTTAATTCATAGCATTCTTGATTTGGAAAATCAGGCTATAGAATCACTATTTTCTTGTATTAGCGCACTTTCTTTTAAACTTGTGATTTCCATTTTAAGAAATGAAATCAAAATTCACAATTAAATGTTTTGTTTCATTTGAACAAAATAGATTTGCCATCAGATTGACAAAATTGGCGGGATTGCAGGAATATTTGACGGTTTTACGTTAGAAACGGTGTCAAACCCGTTTTCAATGTAATGTACGATTTCCCAGTAATGGATTTCTTTTTTTTTGACCGAGTAACAAAGTAGAAAAAATTGACAGAACGAATCAAAGGAATTTTCTCTCCTTAAAGGCCCGAATTCACGAAGGTGGTACAAATGAAACCATGGTTTAAACCACGGACAAAAACCATGGAGCGCCAAGTGTCGCACGGAATATTTCGTTAAGAAATTGGTCATTTCGTCGACAAAATGACCGTTTCGTTAACGAAATTATCATTTTGTGGACGAAATGTTCAGTTAGTTACAAAATGTTGTCATTTCGTTACAAAATAATCATTTCATCGACGAAATGACTGATTTCGTAACGAAATATTCCATGCGACAATTGGCGCTCCATGGTTTTTGTCTATAGTTTAAACCATGGTTTCATTTGTACCACCTTCGTGAATTCGGGCCAAAGAGTCTGTACAGTACTCATTGAGGTGGGGATTCATGCTTTTTTACATTTCTAAGTGAGATAATGAGAAACCTCTTATTAGATGATATGAAAGAGCATGTAATTTCAAGGATTCAACGTTTATTTGATGAAAATCGGTTTTGAAAGGGCTGAGATATCCAAAAAAAGGTGATAATCATAAGACTACAGGCCACGTTTTTACTTAGGATCTCTTTGTTTCACCTTGTTTTTGGATATCTCGGCCCTTTCAAAACCGATTTTCATCAAATAAACTTTTGATACCCCTTAGAATTGCATGCTCTTTGACATCTCATAGAGTGATTTCTGAATATCTTGCTAAACGTTAAAAGCTAAAGCCTCACCTCGACCAGAACTGTCCTTTAAAGGAACACATCGAAAATGCTTGCTCGATGTTTATGTCTTTTTCGTTATTACCGTCAAATATAAAATCTGCAGGAAATTCAGAGAAACTTTTATAAAACGCTAATTCCATTTCATTACTGTTATATCAAACTCCCTTACGCAAGTATGGAAATTACATGTTTCTAAAGAAAAAGCGTTTAAAACTGTCAAATTGGGAAGAAATTCACCAACGGCAGATTGTACGAGTTGTGGTTATTATGATCTGAGTAGACTTCGTCAAAGTTACGCGCTCATTGGCATCTTTTTGCAATAAAACGTCAATCGTCACTTTTTTTAAATTTTGAATGGGAGTTTGCTTGAATGACCTGTAAGTAGGACAGTTCGATTTCGAATTGTTACGGCAATCTAAAGTACTTTGGAGAAGGTAACACAATTTCGTATATTAAGAATGTAGACTCATTACACGGAACTATATCGTTTTAAAACATAATCGTGGCCCAAACCTTCTATTTTGATCGAAATCTGTAGCAGTTTCTTTTAAACTTGTGAATTCCATTTTAAGAAATGAAATCAAAATTCACAATTAAATGTTTTGTTTCATTTCAACAAAATAGCTTTGCGATCAGATTGACAAAATTGGCGGGATTGTTACAAATCACTTACAATACATTGCGTCATTAGTAGTAATGACGCAAAGATGAGAAACCATAGGACACGCATTTAAAGATAGAGAAGAAAAAAGGCATTTCATTCGTTCTATTTACTTTTAAATACTTTGGTACTTGTGACAAACTGCAATAGATTATCAAGCATCTTATCTTGGTCATTTATCATTCATTTGCATTCATAACACAGGGGCGTCACCAGCTTTTTTTCAAGGTGGGTGCGTTTTGACACTAAATGTAACGAGATTTTTTGGATAGACATTAGGAAGCTCTCAATCAGTACTGTTTTTTAGGGAAACCAAGCGGGGAAAGGGCACCGGCGTAGCTAGGATTTCATCTTGGGGGGGGGGGGGGGGTGTTAGTATGCGAGGGAGCGAGCAAGGGGGGGGGGGGAGGGTTTTGAAGTGCCTGTTGTCCCCACCCCCCTCCTCCCACGGTGAGAACTTTTTGTATTTTGATGTTGTAAATGGTGCAATTTGATGCATGTTTTGCTTGAAACAGCCCCACTTGTTTAAGGTAGCAGCATATTTTGATGTAGATTATCATTGAACAATTTGCCTATGAAATAGTATAATCCAAATAAACTTCCTGTTTTAATATATACACTGAATATCATGAACGCGGCCAAGTAAGAGCGAGAAAGGTGAGCGAGGGGGAGGATGTGGGAGGGAGTGTCCCCCTCCCACGGTGAGCATTTTTTGCATTTTGATGTTTTAAATGGTGCAATTTGATGCAGGTTTTTTGCGTGTTTTATCGACTTGAAACAGTCCCACTTGTTTAAGGTATCAGTACATTTTGAAGTAAATTGTTATTTAACAATTTGCCTATAAATGGTATAATTCAAATAAACTTCTAGTAATAATTCTTACACTGATGTCATGAACGCGACCGAGCCCGAGCAAGCGGAACGAGCAAGGGGGGGGGGGGTTGTGGGAGGGGGTTGTCCCCCCTATGAATGGATTATGGAATGACGGTGTGAAACGACAAATTACTTGCAGCAATATCAGGAGAATGGCATAACAATTACATGCGAGCGAGCGGAGCGAGCGAGCTTGAAAATTTTGACATTTTACAGTCCCAAAACTGCCGTTTGTAGCCATATTTTTTTTGCCTTGGAAATTAAGGGGGCGCTCCGGGCGCAACTGATGGCAATTACTGGCAGCAACATCAGGTAAATTGCATAACGATTAAATGCGAGCGAGCGAATAGAGCGAGCTTGAAAATTTTACATTTTACAGTCCAAAAACTGCCGTTCTTAGCCATATTTTTTCGCTTTGGAAATTAAGGGGGGGGGGGGGGCGCGCACCGGGAGCAACTGCTGGCAATTACTGGCAGTAAAATGAATTGCATAACGATTCAATGCGAGCGAGCGAAGAGAGCGAGCTTGAAAATTTTGACTATTACAGTAAAAAATTGCCGTTTGTAGCTATATTTTTTCGCTTTGGAAATTAAGGGGGCGCACCGGGCGCAACTGCTGACAATTACTGGCAGTAACATCAGGAGAATTGCACAAAGATTAAATGCGAGCGAGCTTGAAAATTTTGACATTTTACAGTAAAAAAAAACTGCCGTTTGTAGCTATATTTTTTCGCTTTGGAAATTAAGGGGGGCGCACCGGGCGCAACTGCTGGCAATTACTGGCAGCAATTTCAGGAGAATGGCATTACGACTAAATGCGAGCGAGCGGAGCGAGCGAGCTTGAAAATTTTGACATTTTACAGTCCAAAAACTGCCGTTTGAAACTATACATTTTCGCTTTGGAAATTAAGAGGGGAGGGTGGGGGGGGGGGGGGATGCCCAGTGCGCCCCTCCCCCTGGATCCGCCACTGGTAGTCAAGGGTGTCGGTTTATGTTCATGACTGGGGGAGGTATGACCATCGAGGTGGCGTCGAAGTGACCAAGCGGGGGAAAGATGTGTGCGTGTTTGTTTGTGTGTGTGTATTATATACATGGAAAAGTTAGGAGTGCAGGTCAAGTCTTTTTATTGTCAATGCAAGACATTTTTATATAGACTATAGTATTTAAAGCAACACTGCAAAATCAATGATCTAGCTTTGATATAACGAAGCGTAAGGTACAAAGGTGTACATTCTACATCACATTGCGCACATTGTAGCGACTCTTTTTGCCGTTCGGATGTCCTCAGTACACTGCGCACATCCTGCTTATGGGCAGCATGCCAACCAGGAATCACGCTGAATTACAATCTTTTGTCGGCTCCGGGCTTTTTGAACAATGTTTCACACTATAATATACCTATTTAATTATGGTTAAAAGAAATCATAGAAAAATATTTTATTTCTTGATCACCCTTTCACACTGGCGTAGCCGGGGGGGGGGGGGTGATGGGGGCGGTCGCCCCCCCCCCCCCCCCCCCCACCCAAGATTTGGACTGGGGATTTGGGAGGCGGAAAAAAAAAACATGCGTGTATACTGTATGCATGCACATGAAGCGGGTCTCCTTTGCAACCTTTCATCAAATCAGATATGTTTTTGAATATTTCACTCAAAGTGTGCACCAGATCGTTGAATTTCAATTCAAAATATGCAAAATCTCTCGTGCTTGGTAGGGGGATACCCCCTCCCAAACCCTCCCCCTCTGTGCCTCTTTCCCTAGCTTAGTACACTTTTTAGATTTACACAAAATTATGAATAATTCTGAGTGCACAAGACTTAGCACTTATATTCCGAAATTTCACCCTCAAAAAGGCAAAAGCTCCATCGGAAGGGAAGGGTGGAGATAACACTCGCCCACGCCTTCTACCTGCTCGCCCGCCCCTCCCTTCCCCCCTCCCGCCATGCATAGAAGTAGACTGTGGCTATACCCAGATCGCTTTATTTCAATTCTAAAAACACAAAAGCTCCGCGAGCGGGAGGGGGAATCCCCCTTCCCCTAAGCTCTACCTCACTAGACTTTATACATACACACAGATGGTGCACATTCGGAATAAGAGCTAAATTCCGTGATTTTATCACTTCGATGAAAAAGTATTGCACCAAAACTTTGCACCAGATCGCTGAATTTCAGGTTCTGAAAACGCAAAATCACCTTCGTGTGGGAGGGAATATACCACTATCTACAAAGGTCTGAAAACGCAAAAATCACCTTCGTGTGGGAGGAATATACCACTATCTACACCCTCGTGTGCATGCTTTTTCTGTTTGATTGCTGAATAGACAGCGTTCATGATATTCAGTGTAAGAATTAATACAAGAAGATTATTTAAATGATACCATTTTATAGGCAAATTGTTCAATGATAATCTACACTAAAATATACTGCAACCTTAAACAAGTGGGACTGTTTCAACTCGTTAAAAACACGAAAAAACATGCATCAAATTGCACCATTTCGAAACATCAAAATGCAAAAAAAAAAAGTTCTCACAGTGGAGGGGGGGTGTCCCCCTCCCACACCCTCCCCTCCCCCTTCGCTCGCTCCGCTCGCTCGGGTTCAGTCGCGTTCATGATATTCAGTGAAAAGAATTGATACAAGAAGTGTATTTAACTTATACCATTATAGGCAAATTGTTCAATAATAATCTACACTAAAATATACTGCTATACCTTAAACAAATGGGACTGTTTCACGTCGATATAAACGCGCAAAAACATGCATCAAATTGCACCATTTACAACATCAAAATGCAAAAAGTTCTAATACCGTGGGAGTGGGGTGTCCTACCGTAGGAGGGGGACACCCCACTCCCACACCCTCTCCTCCCCCCTCGCACGCTCCGCTCGCTCGGGTTCAGTCGCGTTCATGATATTCAGTGAAAAGAATTGATACAAGAAGTGTATTTAACTTATACCATTTTATAGGCAAATTGTTCAATAATAATCTACATCAAAATAGATTGCTATACCTTAAACAAGCGGGACTGTTTCACGTCGATAAAACGCGCAAAAACATGCATCAAATTGCACCATTTACAACATCAAAATGCAAAAAGTTCTTACCGTGGGGACCCCCCCTCCCACATCCTCCCCCCCCCCCCTCGCTCGCTCCGCTCGCTCGGGCTCGGTCGCTTCGCTCCCTCGCAGACTAACCGCCCCCCCTAAGATGAAATCCTGGCTACGCCGTTGCCCTTTCATTCAAAAGCAGTTTACTAACCCTTGAATTACTATTTTGGTAAGTCTTCTTTTCTTTTACCAGCGGATGGGGGGGGGGGGGGGGCGGACACCCCCCCCCCTGCACCCCCCCCCTCCGTAGTTACGCCACTGCTTTTGGGTGAAATAGTTGGACAGATTTCTATCAAAAAAGCAAGAAAATCTTTTCATCGCGGGAATAATGATTATGTGGGGTGGGGCAAATGGTGCGCTTGCCTTACAATATTTTTATGGAGTCATTTTTGTTTTCTTTCAAAAACAAGAAAATCTTCTCGTCTCTGGAATTATGGAGGGGGGGGGGTGTGTGCAAAATTATGTGCTTGCCCCTCCATTTTTTTCTTTTTTTTTTAATGAGGCTAAGGCTCGCACTTGGGCTGGCAATATGGATTGGTCCGAAGTAACGTACATAGACCTTACATACTTGTAAGTAGCACACGTACATGCAAACGTGTGCGTGCTCCGTACCGTACGGATGTACAGTACGGTCGATGAATAGTAAACACTGTATAGAATACTAGTAGATATGTACAAAATCAGTGCTGCCAGAACCAGGGGTACAAATTGTTTTTGCCCACGATTTTTTTTTTTTTTTTTTTGTCCCTGGTGCAAAATAAAAAAAAAGAATGAAAAGAATAATTATTTAGCGTCCGGCGTTGAGGTCGCTCGCAGACTGAAGTTTTTTTTTTTTTTTTTTTTTTTTCAAGGATCTGAAGGGGGGTGCGTTCGCACCCAACGCACCCCCCTGGTGACGCCCATGATCATGAACGCTGTCTATTCAGCAATCAAACGGAAAAAGCATGCACACGAGGGTGTAGATAGTGGTATATTCCCTCCCACACGAAGGTGATTTTGCGTTTTCAGACCTGAAATTCAGCGATCTGGTGCAAAGTTTTGGTGCAATACTTTTTCATCGAAGTGATAAAATCACGGAATTTAGCTCTTATTCCGAATGGGCACCATCTGTGTGTATGTATAAAGTCTAGTGAGGTAGAGCTTAGGGGAAGGGGGATTCCCCCTCCCGCTCGCGGAGCTTTTGTGTTTTTAGAATTGAAATAAAGCGATCTGGGTATAGCCACAGTCTACTTCTATGCATGGCGGAAGGGGGGAAGGGAGGGGCGGGCGAGCAGGTAGAAGGCGTGGGCGAGTGTTATCTCCACCCTTCCCTTCCGATGGAGCTTTTGCCTTTTTGAGGGTGAAATTTCGGAATATAAGTGCTAAGTCTTGTGCACTCAGAATTATTCATAATTTTGTGTAAATCTAAAAAGTGTACTAAGCCAGGGAAAGAGGCACAGAGGGGGAGGGTTTGGGAGGGGGTATCCTTCTCCCACTGGGAGCACGAGAGATTTTGCATATTTTGAATTGAAATTCAACGATCTGGTGCACACTTTGAGTGAAATATTCAAAAACATATCTTATTTGATGAAAGGTTGCAAAGGAGACCCGCTTCATGTGCATGCATACAGTATACACGCATTTTTTTTTCCGCCTCCCAAATCCCCAGTCCAAATCTTGGGTGGGGGGGGGGGGGGGGGCGACCGCCCCCATCACCCCCCCCCCCGGCTACGCCAGTGTGAAAGGGTGATCAAGAAATAAGATATTTTTCTATGATTTCTTTTAACCATAATTAAATAGGTATATTATAGTGTGAAACATTGTTCAATAAGCCCGGAGCCGACAAAAGATTGTGATTCAGCGTGATTCCTGGTTGGCACGCTGCACATAAGCAGGATGTGCGCAGTGTACTGAGGACATCCGAACGGCAAAAAGAGTCGCTACAATGTGCGCAATGTGATGTAGAATGTACACCTTTGTACCTTACGCTTCGTTATATCAAAGCTAGATCATTGATTTTGCAGTGTTGCTTTAAATACTATAGTCTATATAAAAATGTCTTGCATTGACAATAAAAAGACTTGACCTGCACTCCTAACTTTTCCATGTATATAATACACACACACAAACAAACACGCACACATCTTTCCCCCGCTTGGTCACTTCGACGCCACCTCGATGGTCATACCTCCCCCAGTCATGAACATAAACCGACACCCTTGACTACCAGTGGCGGATCCAGGGGGAGGGGCGCACTGGGCGTCCCCCCCCCCACCCTCCCCTCTTAATTTCCAAAGCGAAAATGTATCGTATCAGGACAACTCCCCCGGAGGACTACTCCCCCGGGGACTACTCCCACCTGACAGCTCCCCCGGAGGACCACTTCCCCGGAGGACGTCTCCCCCGGAGGACTACTCCCCCGGAGGACGTTTCCCCCGGGGGACAACTCCCCCGGGGGACAACTCCCCCGGGGGACAACTTCCCCGGGGGACTACTCCCCCGGGGGACAACTCCCCCGGGGGTCAACTCCCCCGGAGGACCACTCCCCCGGAGGACCACTCCCCCGGAGGACCACTCCCCCGGAGGACCACTCCCCCAGAGGACCACTCCCCCGGGGGGCAACTCCCCCGGGAGGACAACTCCCCCGGGGGACAACTCCCCCGGAGGACAACTCCCCCGGAGGACAACTCCCACCTGACAACTGCCCCGGGGACGTCTCCTGGGGGACAATCCCATAACTGAACAGAGATGTTTCTTTTTCATGTCCTAGAAATTAAAATTAAATTCATCTGTGTAAAAACAGTATTCTTTTTATATAAAATTTAAATTAAAGTTAGCGTTACCTAAGACACGTCCATCTTTATAACAAAGTTTTTGAAATCTCAGCACAAAGTTTTTACCATTGTACACACTACATGTAATGTCGAAAAAAAGTAAAAACGCAGGTCCATTTTATCACTGAAAGTTGGTCAAGAGATAAACACATTGACGGAAACACGCTTTTGAGGGGAGAGTTCATTCCTTAGCATGTACCTGTTTTTCTTCATTATTTTATAATATTTTAAGAAGTCCATTCTTTGATGATTTTCTTTTTCTTTTTGCAATTCATGATTATGATAAGGAATATGTTAAATGAAAGAAATATATTATTCAGACGGGTGAAGGCTCAAGTTTTTGAGTTTCTTCAGTTTGTCTCCCTCTACAAAGGAATATGTTGTTAGAAATACCCTTTTAATGGGGTTATGATTTTTATCTTACATTCTTATGATAGTTACTATCCTTTATGTCACTGTCAGTAATACTTTATTGTGCAATTTTCGTTTGTTATGTTGACTGAGAATTTATCTGAACATCATTACAATTCTTAATGTCGGAGAAATAATTGACAGAAAAAAAACATGAATATTCTGTGCCTGAAAAGACTTGAACGTGTAAAAAGGTAATATCTTCCAACAACCCTGGGAAAGCACACCCGCACGACCAACACAAATCCCTCAACCACAAAGATGGGATGATTCGAGTTTCATTTAATTGAAAATTGAGTTTTGTTTCACACAATTTTATTTGATAACGTTTGAACATGGAAAAAAAAATGTCTAGCGTATGAGTACTTGAAGTATGCAAACAACACTTTTGCACGTAATGGTATACCGGAGATTGTGGTATCAGATAACGGTACACAGTTTACAAGTGACCAGTTCAAAGAGTTTGCTTGTCAGTACCAATTCAAGCATGTCACGTCTTCATCACTTTCTACATAGCAATGGGAAAGCTGAAAAGACAGTACAAATCGCAATGTCTAATGGAAAAGGCAATGAGAGATGGAACAGATCCAGATTTGGCATTTCTTGACTATCGGAACACACCGATCGATGGGCTAGATGCTAGTCCTGCACAATTGTTGATGCAGAGGAGGACAAGGACCACCCTGCCAACAGCTAGCCAGATGCTGAAACCAAAATTAATAAAAAAAATGTGCAAACAAAGCTGACCAAGAAACAAAAGTGCAGTAAAATTACTTTGATCGAAGCGAAAAAAAGCTCTCTCCACTCAAAGAAGGAGAACAAGTGAAGATGCGAATGTAAAACAATCTCTGGAAAGATGCTGTTGTTGTTTAAAAGACAAAGTTTCCAAGAAGTTGCATAGTGGAATGTGAAGGAAAAATGCTCCTGTCAAAACAGAATTGACATCAGAAGAGGTACAGCTGAAAACAATCCTTAATGCAACAAAGCTAGATGACTCAACATAATATCGTATCACAAGATCAGGTCAAAAATATGGACCAGTGTACAAACTGATCTGTTTTATAGGATAGATACCGGAATTTGACGGGAAATGAAATGACAATGATCACGGGATTGTGATAATGTTCTAGATGTTGAACTATGGAGAGTAGAGTTGGTTACATTTTGAGTCCAATAAAAGTGTTTCATCTAACTTATCCAAAGTAACAGCTCTGTTGATTATTATAAGAGAAACAATGATTAACGTTTCTTCAAAGACAAAAATAACACATTTCTAAAAGTGAACAAAAGTACAGTTTACAAAACAATCACTAGTATTCCTCCAAGTGTGAAGAACGAGATTAAACTTACGTCGTTACAAGAGTGCGTTGTAATGTGTCATGCAAAGCCGTGATATCTCAACATTGAAGTGAAGTGTTACTCACTTTACAAGTAGTAATGTTTGTGTTTATAAGATGTGTTGCTATGATTACACATGTAGTAAAGTTGAATGTAAGATATAAGATATGGCAAGTCAAACACGCCCATACATGTAAAGTATTTCCATTATTACTCAAATAGGACAAGTATATTGTGTGAACAACGTATCAAATAATTGCCATGATAATCCTAAAAAGACAATGCCTTATTAATTCAGTTTCAGTGGTAGTTGATAAATGAAAAAATCTGTGTGTACTTTTCTAAAGAAAGGGAGATGCCAAATGTTTGAAATTAGTACAGTTTGAACGCACAGACTAGTGCCTAGCTGTGCAGCACCAACCAATCCCCATAGAGATGATGCTGTTGCTATGCTCTATAGTTACCCCTCTCGAGAAACCCCGGAGGTAGATGTACTACCTCAGCAAACTTCCTTACTTGCACCCAAGACCTAGAAGAATAAAAACATACCAACCTACCACCTGCGTGTTAACAAAGTGTGCACATATACTTTTTGACCAGTGTCCGTTTCTTCCCTTGGGCATCCGATGCAATCGATATCGCAAAAGCATTTGCATTGTTCAAACTCGTCATGATTGTAATACAACAAATTACTGCCAAGATCGTGTGCTTATTCTGACTGATTAAAGGAACAACTAACTCTCTAAATAACAGCCTAGATATTACAGTCGTCATCCTTTGATATCTCTTAGAGATGGGCTAAAGAGGGTGAAATTTTCAGAACATGCTCATCACACCTTAGTTTGATGACTTTGTGCCTACTGACACCATTTTTGAAAAAAAGAACGAAAAATGCGAAATCCAGGGTGCCCCGGCCAAAATCGTAAAAAATCCAAGCTGGTCGCCGTTTCGGCTTTAAAAAGACATTTCTGGTTATAACTCGGCTATTTTTTGGTCAATTGTGATGGTTTTGGTGTCTAACCCTAAGTTTTTGTGGTCAAGGAAATGGATTATAATGATAATTTTAGTGTAAAACCTAATCTTCCACATGATACTAACCTTTTGCCCATATTTAGGCATAAATTTCCTTGCCCTTTACCCCTTCCCCAACTGCCATTTTTTGCACTTTTTTTCTGTATTTTTTCAAGTAGTATTGACTACCATACTCTTAATAACAAGTTCTATCTATCAATCTGGTGTTTTCTGCCAACAATAGTACAGCAAGGGTTGTGTCATGCAGATACCGGTATGGGGCTGGTGCATTCAGGATGCATGGTAACTGTGCAACCAGTGCTAATACTGTTTCTGCATTTTAGTGCCCAATGCCTGTTGGAAGATATTACCTTTTTACATGTTCAAGTCTTTTCATTAACAGAATATTCATATTTTTTTTCTGTCAATTATTTCTCCGACTTTAAGAATTGTAATGATGTTCAGATAAATTCTCAGTCAACATAACAAACGAAAATTGCACAATAAAGTATTACTGACAGTGACATACAGGATAATAACTATCATAAGAATCTAAGATAAAAATCATAACCCCCATTAAAAGGGTATTTCTAACAACATATTCCTTTGTAGAGGGAGACAAACTGAAGAAACTCAAAAACTTGAGCCTTCACCCCTCTGAATGATATCTTTCTTTCATTTAACATATTCCTTATCATAATCATGAATTGCAAAAAGAAAAAGAAAATCATCAAAGAATGGACTTCTTAAAATATTATAAAATAATGAAGAATAACAGGTACATGCTAAGGAATGAACTCTCCCCTCAAAAGCGTGTTTCCGTCAATGTGTTTATCTCTTGACCAATTTTCAGTAATAAAATGGACCATGCGTTTCTACTTTTTTCGACATTACATGTAGCGTGTACAATGGTAAAAACTTTGTGCTGAGATTTCAAAAACTTTGTTATAAAGATGGACGTGTCTTAGGTAACGCCAACTTTAATTTAAATTTTATATAAAAAGAATACTGTTTTTACACAGATGAATTTAATTTTAATTTCTAGGACACACACACACAAAAAAAAAACCATCTCTGTTCAGTATGGGATTGTCCCCCAGGGGACGTCCCCGGGGCAGTTGTCAGGTGGGAGTTGTCCTCCGGGGGAGTTGTCCTCCGGGGGAGTTGTCCTCCGGGGGAGTGGTCCTCCGGGGGAGTGGTCCCCCGGGGGAGTGGTCCCCCGGGGCAGTGGTCCCCCGGGGGAGTGGTCCCCCGGGGGAGTTGCCCCCCGGGGCAGTTGTCCCCGGGGGAGTTGCCCCCCGGGGCAGTTGTCCCCCGGGGCAGTCGTCCTCTGGGGGAGACATCCCCCGGGGCAGTCGTCCTCTGGGGGAGACATCCTCCGGGGGAGTAGTCCTCCGGAGGAGACGTCCTCCGGGGGAGTTGTCAGGTGGGAGTAGTCCCCGGGGGAGTTGTCCTCCGGGGGACAAGTCCTAGACCCAAAATGTATAGTTTCAAATGGCAGTTTTTGGACTGTAAAGTGTCAAAATTTTCAAGCTCGCTCGCTCCGCTCGCTCGCATTTAGTCGTAATGCCATTCTCCTGAAATTGCTGCCAGTAATTGCCAGCAGTTGCGCCCGGTGCGCCCCCCTTAATTTCCAAAGCGAAAAAATATAGCTACAAACGGCAGTTTTTGGACTGTAAAATGGCAATTTTCAAGCTCGCTCGCATTTAATCTTTATGCAATTCTCCTGATGTTACTGCCAGTAATACTTGTCAGCAGTTGCGCCCGGTGCGCCCCCCTCCCTTAATTTCCAAAGCGAAAAAATATAGCTACAAACGGCAGTTTTTTTTACTGTAAAATGTCAAAATTTTCAAGCTCGCTCGCATTTAATCTTTGTGCAATTCTCCTGATGTTACTGCCAGTAATTGTCAGCAGTTGCGCCCGGTGCGCCCCCCTTAATTTCCAAAGCGAAAAAATATAGCTACAAACGGCAATTTTTTTACTGTAATAGTCAAAATTTTCAAGCTCGCTCTCTTCGCTCGCTCGCATTGAATCGTTATGCAATTCATTTTACTGCCAGTAATTGCCAGCAGTTGCTCCCGGTGCGCGCCCCCGCCCTTAATTTCCAAAGCGAAAAAATATGGCTAAGAACGGCAGTTTTTGGACTGTAAAATGTAAAATTGTCAAGCTCGCTCTCTTCGCTCGCTCGCATTTAATCGTTATGCAATTTACCTGATGTTGCTGCCAGTAATTGCCAGCAGTTGCCCCCGGAGCGCCCCCTTAATTTCCAAAGCAAAAAAATACGGCTGTATACAAACGGCAGTTTTGGGACTGTAAAATGACAAAATTTTCAAGCTCGCTCGCTCCGCTCGCTTGCATGTAATTGTTATGCCATTCTCCTGATATTGCTGCAAGTAATTTGTCGTTTCACACCGTCATTCCTTAATCCATTCATAGGGGGGACAACCCCCTCCCACAACCTCCCCCCCCCCCCTTGCTCGTTCCGCTTGCTCGGGCTCGGTCGCGTTCATGACATCAGTGTGAGAATTATTACTAGAAGTTTATTTGAATTATACCATTTATAGGCAAATTGTTAAATAACAATTTACTTCAAAATGTACTGATACCTTAAACAAGTGGGACTGTTTCAAGTCGATAAAACACGCAAAAAACCTGCATCAAATTGCACCATTTAAAACATCAAAATGCAAAAAATGCTCACCGTGGGAGGGGGACACTCCCTCCCACATCCTCCCCCTCGCTCACCTTTCTCGCTCTTACTTGGCCGCGTTCATGATATTCAGTGAAAAGAATTGATACAAGAAGTGTATTTAACTTATACCATTATAGGCAAATTGTTCAATAATAATCTACACTAAAATATACTGCTATACCTTTTACGTCGATAAAACGCGCAAAAACATGCATCAAATTGCACCATTTACAACATCAAAATGCAAAAAGTTCTAATACCGTGGGAGTGGGGTGTCCTACCGTAGGAGGGGGACACCCCACTCCCACACCCTCCCCTCCCCCCCTCGCACGCTCCGCTCGCTCGGGTTCAGTCGCGTTCATGATATTCAGTGAAAAGAATTGATACAAGAAGTGTATTTAACTTATACCATTTTATAGGCACATTGTTCAATAATAATCTACATCAAAATAGACTGCTATACGTTAAACAAGCGGGACTGTTTCACGTCGATAAAACGCGCAAAAACATGCATCAAATTGCACCATTTACAACATCAAAATGCAAAAAGTTCTTACCGTGGGAGGGGGGACACCCCCTCCCACAACCCCCCCCCTAAGATGGAATCCTGGCTACGCCGTTGCCCTTTCATTCAAAAGCAGTTTACTAACCCTTGAATTACTATTTTGGTAAGTCTTCTTTTCTTTTACCAGCGGATGGGGGGGGGGGGGGGGGGGCACCCCCCCTCCGTAGTTACGCCACTGCTTTTGGGTGAAATAGTTGGACAGATTTCTATCAAAAAAGCAAGAAAATCTTTTCATCGCGGGAATAATGATTATGTGGGGTGGGGCAAATGGTGCGCTTGCCTTCCAATATTTTTATGGAGTCATTTTTGTTTTCTTTCAAAAACAAGAAAATCTTCTCGTCTCTGGAATTATGGAGGGGGGGGGGGTGTGCAAAATGATGTGCTTGCCCCTCCATTTTTTTTCTTTTTTTAATGAGGCTGAGGCTCGCACTTGGGCTGGCAATATGGATTGGTCCGAAGTAACGTACATAGACCTTACATACTTGTAAGTAGCACACGTACATGCAAACGTGTGCGTGCTCCGTACCGTACGGATGTACAGTACGGTCGATGAATAGTAAACACTGCATAGAATACTAGTAGATATGTATAAAATCAGTGCTGCCAGAACTAGGGGTACAAATTGTTTCTGCCCACGATTTTTTTTTTTTGTCCCTGGTGCAAAATAAAAAAAAAAGAATGAAAAGAATAATTATTTAGCGTCCGGCGTTGAGGTCGCTCGCAGACTGAAGTTTTTTTGTTTTTTTTTTTCAAGGATCTGAAGGGGGGTGCGTTCGCACCAAACGCACCCCCCCCCCCCCCCCCCCCCCCCTGGTGACGCCCATGAATCATCGCGTGGCAGCCTCCGGCGGTTCGCCCGAGGGTACCCCGCGTCTACCCTGGTCGATCGAAGGGTAAGGTTTCGCCCGAGGTTACCCCGCTGCTACCCCGAGGCTGTCCACTGTGTTGCGTCTTAACAGACACAGGGGAAGATTCTTCACCCGAGGCTACCCCGAGGCTTCCCTGTGTTTTTAAGACTTCGCCCGAGGCTACACCGCGGCTACCCCAAGCCTGTCCACTGTGTTGCGTCTTAACAGGCACAATCTTCCCAGGGGAAGATTCTTCACTCGAGGCTACCCCAAGGCTACCCTGCGTTTTGTGGCCTGTTAACGGGGTATTAGTTGATCTGTCACTTTACACATGTATACAATTGTGACGGACTGAATGATTGATTGATTGATTAAATGAATGATTAATTGATTGATTTGATTTGATTGATTTGATTGATTGGATTGATTGAATGATCTGAGGATACATTAATTTTCTACTTTTCTTCTTGACTGAGTGACTGGCATGTGGGTTCGATATGTCTGTGCATGATTTCTGATAACTGTGCTTAAAAGATCTTGATATTGTTAATCAACCTTCCATAACACAATGGAATCATTTAAAACGTGACAGAAAATCGCCAGAAAATTCCTAAACAATCATAACACAATCAATTGAAACTGTGAGCAAAAGAGCAATTTGTTTGAATGAGAACACTTATTTGGACTGCTGGCTGAATTTTCCATCTTCTTTCAATTTGGTGCAAGCCATTTTTCACACTCTCGACAAAGAGTGTCAGTGTTCAGCCAAGCGTGAACAAAATTTGTTTTGTTGATTGCACTTGATAGATGAGACTATTGGGTATCTACAAATATGAAAAAATCTTCCAAATATTTTGAAATGTAATTTAGACAATTTTTTCATCGAAGTGTAACGTTTTTTTGATACGCCCTGTACCAAGCATTGTGCATCTTCTTGGGTGAACACAGACTGGAAGTAGGCATTTAATGCCTCTGCCTTGTCAGGGGCTGTTGCACATAAATTTGTAGCAGACATAATAGGGATGGTATGCCTATGTGTTCTGAACAACGACAGCTCTTGATGTACGACCAGAATGTTTGGGGTCATCCCACTAGACCGACACCCACGAGTCATACAGCCCACGCGTTCGACATTGAAAACAGGTCCATGAGTCATACAGCTCACGAGTCATACAGCCCATGAGTTCAACACTAGGCAAATAAGGCCCATGAGTTCGACACTAGGTAAAAACGGTCCACGAGTTCGACAGGTACAACATGGCGCGCAATGTGTCAGTCTCGTGGGCCTTGTTGGCTTAGTGTCGAACTCATGGGCTGTATGACTTGTGAGCTGTATGACTCGTGGGCTGTATGACTTGTTGTGAACTGTACGACTCGTGGGCTGTATGACTTGTGAACTGTATGACTTGTGGGCTGTATGACTCGTGGGTGTCGGTCTCGTGACGTGCACCCGAATGTTTATGGGTTTTTGGTAATGTTTGGTCCCATGTTGTTGATGTATGTATCATGGGTCTTATGTACGACTTTAGCAACTTGATTATGAAAGCGTTTGTAGGTGTCCCAAGCAGATGTGGTGGCTTGGCGACGTGCTTTCTTGAAAAGGCGATCTCGCTTTCTCATCTGCCACTTGATATCTCGAGTAATCCATGGAAGGTATCTCCTTCCCTTGCTCAGTTTTGAAGGAACAAGTTCACTCAAACATCTGGTCAGAAAATTAGAGATCATCCTCCAATTCGCCTCTTCAGATCGTTTTTCTGGATCAAACTTGAGGAAATCAGCAGAAAAGTCATGGGTGGCTTTCCTAAGTTGATCGACAGCAGCCTTGTTAAATAAATGTATCTTTCTCACTGGTTTGGGTTGGTGTTTTGAGTTTAGTGTTGATTTCAAAAGTCAGCAGGTAATGATCCGATATTCCTGGGTGGACATCAACTTTTTCAATCAATCCTGGATTTGATGTGCAGATCAGGTCGAGGATATTCCCAGATGAAAGACGGGTTACTCCTTGGACCTTCTGTATCAAGGAATTTTGTCGTAGTATGTCCAAAAGCTTTTGGTGGGTGGGTGCACTTGAGCTAGTAGTTGACTGACTATTCCAGTTGATATCCGGATGGTTGAAGTCACCAGCAAGGATAACATTTCGATGGTTCCTTCGGTTCCCCATCAATGAATTTAGTGACTCCTCAAGACTGGATAAACTTGCTTGGCGGTTGTTTGGAGGACAGTAGTATGACCCAAGGAAGATTGGTTTACTGTGAATTGTTGTTATTTTGTTAATTGTGTTTTTGTGTAATACAGGTGTTTGTAAGACTTTTTGCCATCTGTTTCCAATATAGTATTAGGTACTGTACAATGTGTAAATGTCCAACATTGTACGTGTCATGAAACAGATACATTGTATCTCTAAGTTCACATGTATATTGTACCTACATGTACGTGCAATTGCATCAAACCTGTGTCTGGGTACGTTAGGCCTCCACAGTTCGTTTTTGTAAGTTTATAAGATAAAATTGCCAGTTTAGATTTTGAACACATGCATTTGTCGGTGCATCTTTTAGATATCTGTGTAAAGAGGGAAAAAGAAAAAGGCAGCCACGCCAGTATATATATATATATATATATATATATATATATATACATTATTGAATGTTGTATCTGTTGATGTTAACGCCATCTAACGGTAGTGGTCATTGAGCTGACTTGAGCTCGGTAATAAAAACCTCACCACTAAAGGGGCGATCACACATTGCCGGTTTAGATGGCGATTCATGACGGTTCTCAAACCACCGTGAATGGTGTCCCAACGATGGCGGAAAGCACTTAAACGTGACGTGACTACGTTCTCAACACATTATGAACACGTCGCTAACGCGGATTGGCACGGTAGTAACACGGATCTCCCCGAAAGGTGGAGGAGTCCATACCAAGTCCCTATAGTTGGATGCAATCAGAGTCCTTTCACTCGTCTTCAATGGGTTACAACAAGGAGCGTATTGCTTTCTTATGTATTTATAAACACAATCTAAAAGAAATGGCGAAACATTGTAACCCCCTGTGTATTTACATATTGATATTAGTGATGCAATAAGCAATTGTCTTCAAGTTTCAACATGCTTTTTTTCTCTCTCTCTTTTAACTTTTAAAATATCTGCATTAACTGTCATAAAAAAAGACAGAATCCATCATAGTTTACAAACTTTCCTTTTCATTTGCAGGTTTACATATCAAGTGATGTACAAGTAGGGCCTACTTGTTTGTTTCAACATCTCTTTATTTTTCTCTTTATTAGTTAAGTTTACATACACTTGTATATCTCTAATAACAGTCAATGAAAATACTAGGTGTTTCAAAAAACATTTCCCACTTTTGATCATAAATATTTCAAAAACTATTCATTTGATAAAACTGTCATTGACATGAGTAACAGCTGGATAGTGTACAATTTGGTTGGAGGTGATTTGCACGTGAAAGCATAAATCAGTTTCATTAAATCTAAGATTGATTTTGAAGTAAGGTTTCAGATTTTGGTCAAATTTTAACCCTCTGTACAAAAATTGAACTTCGCACAGGAACCAATGATGTGTATGTGAGTGTGTGCTGACAATGGCCCTGAACAATGGACATGCCTGAACCATCTGTTGACTAGGCGTCAGTCTGGCGCTCCCTGGCACATGAATGCTTGATCAATAATTCATGTGGATTGCCCTGGGCACTGCTAGTCTGAATTCATGCACGGTAAAGTGCTTGCAAACACCACATTTCATTCCAGCTGGCAATCATTTTCAAATTTTGCTTCTGACATATCACCAAATTTGGGATATAGATAAGCATAAATGATCTAAAGTTCCTCATTTCAATACAACTGTCTACTAATTGGTAATAGTCTGACAAAATTTTCGCTTTTTCAATAAAAAGAGATCATTTTTGGTAAAGAGTTCAGCAGCATTTATCATTGGGGCGATTTGTTTCAGAGTAGATTTATTTAAGGCTCCATATACACAAGTCTATACTCTAATTGATTTTTTTCTTTACTTCCTGTCACCACGTTTACGATAGCACAGAAGGTATTCATTGTAATTTCGTTTTTCAGAAGTAGGGAGAGCACTGACGCGACTTAACGACAGTATCGACAGGCGTTTGACTTTACACAGATACTGCCAGAGGCTGAATAAAGACTAGCTGTGATAGTGGAATTTCTCATGAATGAATAATGAAGCATTCAAACCCTGGCCATTGTTCAGGACCATTGTCAGGGTGTTAACCACACACTCCCATACACACCCATTGACCCCTGTGCAAAGTGAAATTTTGTACAGAGGGTTGAAAATAGAGCAAAGTCTGGAACCTAACTGTGAAATTAATCATGGATTTCATGAAACTTATTTATGCTTTCATATTTAAAACCACCTTCAACCAAATTGTACACTATTCAGCTATCACTCATATCAATGACAGTGTTATCCCGATATATAGTTTTTGAATTATTAAGAATCAAAAGTGGGAAATGTTTTTTGAAACACCTAGTACATACATATCAAAGAAGTATACAGTATATCTACATAGTATCCTGTTTATTTACAGGTTCACGTAACATAATAATGGTGTTTTTTTCTCAGGTTTCAACACGGTTTTTCCCTCTTATACTCTCTTCAGTTTCAACATATCTGTATCAACATGCAGTCTTACAAAAAGGCATACATTAAGAAAGCAGAACCCAACATATTATTTACATATGTATTCTGTGTATAATTTACAGGTTCACGTAGCTGTTAAGCTTTAACAAAACCATGAACACACCTGTTAAAGTAACTGATGTACTATTCAAAATACCAACTTTTTGAACATTACACTTTCTTTGTTACTCCATGCGTTATATAAAAAAAAAAAGAATAATGAAACTTTAGCATTTAATACATTTATCCGATCTTGTATAATGGGTTCGCTTTTTCCCCCATTTTTATTGCTCCGCCACGAAGTGTCGCCGGAGGCATTATTCTCTTTTAAGTTCAACATTTGTTTTTGCATGAAAAGTTATGGCGGTGTTAACATGGTATCATCACGGATCTTGCGATGCAAACACGGAGGATGCCGTTCTTTACACGGTGAACAGCGTTTTAAACACGGTCCATTTCAAGCCGCCAAGATCGCCACGAAAAATTAAACATGTTTAATTTCTGTGGCGGTTCCCCGCGTTTCTCGGGGTTTACGGCGGATGAGTGACGGATGACCAAATAGACTCGACAAATGCATGTTTCGTATAGATTATGATCATGCCAAATGTCATTTTATTTTCATCTCAATTGTTGCTATTTCACTTGTTTTCTTTTGCCTCTTTTTAAAATTTCTATAATGATCTTCAAACAATAGAAAGACAATGCTCTCCTTTATAAATGCCATGGGAATTGAACTGTATAAATTCCAGTTGTATACATTTTTGTAATTAGTTTCATTCCTGACAAATATTTAGAATAATTTTGATTGTTGTGTAATTGAATTGTACTGTAGTCCTTCTCAAAGTATATTTTTTTTAAAACTCTGAATTAACCTTTCAGCACCAACCCCTTGCGAGATATGTGCCACAACAGCAGCTTCTTGCCAAAGGTGTTCATGAAGACACCAACCCTACCAGCTCCTGCCCAAGCCAACAATGCCCCACCAAGCCAGCCACTGCGGGGACACCAACCCAGTCAGCTCCTGCTCTACGCCAAGAGTGCTCAAGAGACAGAACATCCAAGCGTGTGACCCTTCCGCAGGAACTGGTAAATTGAATACCAGGGGTACACGATTGCATATGTAAATTATAATTCTTGCTCTTTTCAACTTGCACTCCAGTTCCTCAAGCAGGAATTAATTGATTGAAATTTTAGTTGATACAGTTGTATTGTAAATTTTTGTTAATGATTACAGAGCAGTAGAAAAAAATGTAATGTTCCATTTTAAGATGCCACTGAACGCCTTATAAGTCAAGAAATTTAATTGTACACATTTTAAGAGTACAGTAGTCAAATGAATTATGGGCAGTATCTTGAATGACTGCAATCCTTCTCTGGCTGTCATATAATTTTAGTTCTTCTTGAAAAATATTTTTTAAACTCTGATTTACCTTTCAGCACCAACCCCTTGCCAGATATGTGCCACAAAAGTAGCTTCTTGCCAAAGGTGTATGAAGACACCAACCCTACCAGCTCCCCCACCTAGCTGGCCACTGCAGGGACCCCAACCCAGTCAGCTCTTGCTCAAGTGCTCAAGAGATGGAACATGCTGGAAATGCTCCATTACAGCTTGTTTGTATGGCCCTGCCGCAGGAACTGGTAAATTGAATGCTGTACAGAATTGCATCTGTAAATTATTATTCTAGTTAAACCCATTTTGTTTGGTCAGTATAACACTCAAGGTTTATCCCCTAAGTCAATAGAATGCTCATGGAGATCAACTGATGCCCCCTCATTCTGCTCTTAGGTTTCACTGGTTGTAATCATGCTGGGTGAGAACTGTCTGGGCAAATGCCCCAGACATGTCCCACTATTCATGTATCGAGACATTACTCAATATGGCTGCTTTTCAGTTATTCAGGAAAAAGATTCTACTTTTGTTGACTTTTTTGGGATTCACAAGTGACATTGAACAAAGAAGAAGTGATGTTGCATATTTAACAAGACAATGTTGATGTAAGAAAAATAAGTGTGTGAATAAGAATTGCAAATGTAAAAAACGGGCAAATTGTGGTCTTGGTTGTACAATTGTACATGCAGGAATTTTACAAATTTAGATAACCATGTAATTATGGAAAGTGAAGGTAGTGATAGTGACAATGTAAAATCTAGACACTGCAGATTTGTCTAAAAATGGTATAGCCTTGCTTGCATTGTGATCAAAGTTGCACAGACCAAGCATATGTGCATTTATACCTGTTTACAGAAAAAATGATTATGAAGATGTGTCCGTCAGTTTTGATGTTATTTTGTCTAGTGCAGTGTGTGAAGAATGTGCATGAATAATGAACATGTATTCATCTATTAGAGCCGTCCTACCTCTGCATACTATACTGATTCTTTGTTTTAGTTTTCTTGTATAAAGCCTGTATTGTAGTTTAAATACATTTATGAGTTATGATATTTGCCCTAGGTTTGTGTGGCAAACTAAAGTTTTGATGGGCAGAATGTGACCAAATACCTACCCTAATCAAATTTGAAGTCCCACATACCAGTAATCATTCTCTTACAAAGCTTTTATGTATGTGAAAAGGATAGTACAAATACAGATGTATCACTGAAAGTAGCTGTGTATGACAAAGGAGGTACTTAGCCTCCTTGGTATGGTATTATATTGTATGTATAATAGAAACCAGGCATGCAGCCAAACTTTTAAAGACACTTATGAGATTGGGAGAAAACTGGAATAACGAAATGTTGACCATCAGATACCTCAGTCTATGAAAATGTGAGTTATACATTGTATACATACAGCTGACTTATTACACTTCTATCTATAAGCGTGTTGTCAGAATCATTCCTATGACTACCACTTATGTATGATACACTTACATGCATTGATGATCTGCTTGGTTACGCATATGTACATATTCATGTGGTTGTGCAATAATTACTGCTATTATTATTACATCATAATAATACAAATTGATCTTGACTGCAAGTCAGCATGCTCATACGAAACGCACAATGCCTCTACTCAGATACCTCACATGGACATTGCAATAAGCATTCCCCATGACTACCACTTATGTATTATTATAAAGTGAATATTCATTTTGTCTATTTTCATAATTGTTATTGTGGACCCTGAGGAAGACATGTGTATTCGTCGAAAATTTGGCCTGAATAAATAGCGCTGTTGGACTGAAATGCATTACTACTCTACTTCGCCATCTTTAATATACTGTGTATAATATATATATATATATGTATGTATATATATATATATATATGTATATATATATATATATATATATATATATATATATATATGTATATATATATACATATATAGAGTGTACTAGTATATCAATCTGTTCTTGCCAAATACATGTAGTACTAGTGGTACATGTGCAACCAACCATGCCAACATAATGTTTACCTTCAATTCAGTACTTTCCCAGGGATGTCTACTCTTAACTTAAAGAAATGGCATGCCTTTCAAGTTCTTGTAAGTTTATGACACAGATGAAGACAAGTTTGAATTTATTATTTGCCTTTTAAACATTTAGGAAAGTAGACTTTGTTACATATATTATACCGTGTAAATATAATATGTACAGATGTGAAATATACAAATTGTTTGTGTGTGTGTATGTATACATATATATATATATGTATATATATATATATGTATATATATATATATATATATATGTATATACATATATATATATATATATATATATATATATATAGATAATGTATATTGCATTTCATTGGAAATACTGCACAGAATTCTTTTTTTTTTTTTTGCATCACATGCTGTTTAACAAAAAGAAGTAATGCTTACAGTATTTTGTTAGTTTGTTATGAACTTCAGGGTAATACGTATGATAATGAAAAGTTTTTTCCTGTCATCCTATTCTGGCAAGTGCTTGAAAAGAAAATGCAGAATAACTGAAGAGCTATTGTGGAAACTGGGTAGACTAGAGGAGAGAGAAAGAAAGAGAGAAATGTCCAGTTTAAGGAGGGGAAAGCAAGCAAGAGTGTGAAAGTTGTCTCTTGTGGAATTTGAATGTGGATTTCAAATCAGCGTAAATTAATGAATGCTACACTGATAATTCTTTTTTTCTGTTTTGGTAAAAAGGCTCGAGTACACATCAATCTGTACAATCCATAGTACATTTGCAGCTTTTGTTCTGTTGTCTTGCTGGCAGCTTGCTTCCATCCACCAGAGACAAAAGATGAAATGTAAAAAAAATAAAAAAATAATAATAAATAAAACATATACAGTGTACATTTAAATATATAAGAACGTAACAGATCCGCAAAGAAGCCAGCTTGTTTTGATTATTGTCATTCTCTTGAGTCCCATCAGTGATTAGTTAGCCTATGTACCGTCTTGTCATCTGGACACTACAATGATCAATGCACCCATTCACACAAGTGTCCAGAGAAATACAAGTACACCTATGCTGGACTACGTACGGGCTGCTGCTGCTGCTATGGTATTACTAGTAGTAGTAGTACTACTACTACTAGTACTAGTACTACTACTACTACTAGTACTAGTACTACTACTACTACTAGTACTAGTACTACTACTACTACTAGTACTAGTACTACTACTACTACTACTATAGCTACTACAGTGTACTACTACTAGTTCATGACAATCTCGGAAATACCTGCTTCTGTCGTTCACCGGAGCGAGTGTTCGGTGCAGTGACCGTTTTTGCTGCAATCGCAACACTGCAAAACGAATACTTGGGACTACACTGACGGGTTCGTGTTTGCACTCTGTATATATTCACATTCTTACTATCTGTCAATTCTTTTATTTATTTTGATCGATTGGACTCATTAACAGACGAGATACATACTGAAATTTGATAATAAGTGTTCAAATCAACTTCAAAATGGTTTGATGTTAGTCTATAAACAGTTAGTTTTACGTCGGGCCCGGCAAAAGCAGAAGCCGTAAGTGGAGACTCACTATGACATCATACAGGTCAGCCTCAGCAGACAGTAATAATCGACCAATCACAGCACAAGAAAATCGGATTGTCTTCATTAGGGCTAGTTGACGGTGTATTTGCTCTAGATTTTGCTGGATCCTGACCCATCTACACGAAATGACCCATAAAGAGTTACATTTTTCTATTGATTGATACATTTCTCCCCATTTCGTGTAAATTTTTTATGGGCTCATTCTCTAGAAAAGTGAAATTTAACGGATGATTTTGAATTGAATTATTTTTTTTCAACACGTTTTTTGTCGTGAAATTAGAATATGTTATCGCAGTCTTTTCCACTTGACATTATGATTTCTGAAAAATTCAAAATTTCGCTGATCATCTGCAAAAAACCTGGTTTTAATATCATGCAAATGAAGTGAAATATCGAAGATTGAAAACCAGTTTTCGCGCACGGCACGAGACGTCATTTCAAGGTTACACTGCTGCGCTGTAGAATGATTTAGACACATTTTCGCGACGCTGCCGGCTGGCTGGTCTCACTGATGCTGTGGCTGATCTTTTCTGTGAGGTTATCTTCACGGGTGCACGTCACGAGACCGACACCCACGAGTCATACAGCCCACAAGTCATACAGCTCACAAGTCATACAGCCCCGAGTTATACAGCTCACAAGTCATACAGCCCACCAGTTATACAGCCCACGAGTTCGACACCGAGTAAATCAAGTCCATGAGTTCGACATCAAGTAAAATAAACCCACGAGTTATACAGCCCATGAGTTCGACATTATGCACAAAAGGCTCACGAGACCAACACTAAGCAAAGAAAGCCCACGAGACCGACACTGCACTTAAAAGGCTCACGAGACCGACACTAGGCAAAAGAGGTTCACGAGACCGACACTAGGCAAAAGAGGCTCACGAGACCGACACTAGGCAAAGAAGGCCCACGAGACCGACAGGATGAACAGTGCCCCCTATAGATCAAGTAATTGTATAGGGTGTCCAGATAATGGCATAAAGGAGGTATAAGAGATGGAAAAGGAGAGTTGCTAGGGTATTACCCTGTCAATTGCCCTCCCTCACCCCCTGAACGGTTCAAGATCTTTAATTGTGTTTGCATATGTGAGCGTTTGTGAAAAAAATAAACAAAATTCAGTAAAAGTGCATGAGATGTTTCAACATTACTTTCGAAAATGAAAAAACACCCTCGTTTCCCTATCTGCAAAGAACATACCGGTACGTGTATATACCTACTTAGAAAAAAAAATAATGAAATGATATAGACATTCAAATCAAACAACTCGAAAAATACCCAGGTATGAAATGAATTTCACTACAAGAAAATTATTCACAAAATGGTCAATGTACTGCAAGGTTGTTGAAATAACGAAAAATCACAGAAGATAATGTAATTGTCAATTAAGGCAGCATTAAGAATTCGGAAAAAGAAGATGCATCCATGAAAGTAACTTTTCTATTTCATGAAAAATGTACTGTTTTCAGAAGAATAATTTTACAAACACAAGCTACTGAAATCGAGATGAATCGCTGCGGTAAAAAAAAAAAGAAAGTTTTCATCCATTGAATTTCATACATTAAAGTTAGAGAGAAACTTACAAATTGAACTCTAAGGAGGGTAAAAGCAGGCAGAAAGGTTATCTAATAAGGCCTATTGACTGGTGAAGCGAGAAAGAAAAGGGCGAAAAAAAACCCCTCAGATCCTGTCCACCGTCTAAGTAGAAATTAGGAAAGCCTACTAAATATAGCATGATGACATGGGGGCCTATGAAGAGGACAATTCTATTAAAAAAAAAGAAAAAATGGTAACAATGTCGCTCCCCGTAGGGTGACAGAACTGCCCCCTAAAAGCCACACGTGTAGAAATACATACTTAATGTCGTTGATATTTAGATGGTGCTGTTATTAGTTAGTAACAATCTCTCGCTCGACAGCGTAACAAAATTGCACCCGCCAGTATGTAATTTTCCCCTTAATTGAACGCCCTGTACAGGTACATATTTGTTATTGACATGTAGATGGCGCTGTTCATCCTGTCGGTCTTGTGAGCCTTCTTTGCCTAGTGTCGGTCTCGTGAGCCTTCTTTGCCTAGTGTCGGTCTTGTGGGCCTTCTTTGCCTAGTGTCGGTCTCGTGAGCCTCTTTTGCGTACTGTTGGTCTCGTGAGCCTTAATTGTGTAGTGTCGGTCTCGTGGGCTTTCTTTGTTTAGTGTCGGTCTCGTGAGCCTTTTGTGCCTAGTGTCGAACTCATGGGCTGTATGACTTGTGAGCCGTATAACTCACAGGCTGTATGACTCATGGACCTATTTTTGATGTCGGTCTTGTGGACTGTATGACTCGTGGGTGTCGGTCTCGTGGGATGACCGCATCTTCACTTTTGACGGCAGTTTGTGTGTGAATATTGTTGGAATGATGCCATTATTCAGTATTTTCCCGGGATTCATGCCCAACAGCCAGATACACATGTCTTCTTCAAAGTCACTTGCAACAAAGTGGTTCCTGCAAATTACGTAATTTCTGTTGAATATGGCTGCTATTTCATTACTATTGGATAGCAGCGAAACACTTTGTGCATCATGCTCATTGCTTTTCTGGCTGTGTTATGGGCTGAAAACCTTTCTCCCAAGATTTTTCAATGCTATTCCACTTCCACAACACTATGTATAGCACCACGATGAAGGCATGGGTAAGCCGAACAAGAGCTTGTTTATGTTCAAAAATATGTCATATATATGCAGGGGGCTACACCATATAGAGTAAACATGCATCTCCAATGTTTGCAAACAGTGTCACCAATTTCTATTAAATACAGACACTTCGCAAGTTCTATAGGGCTACTTAGGGGGCCAATTTTGGCCATCTATGTATCAACTGAAACTCCAGGGGAACAAAATATATATTTACTGTTGAAATTCTATTAAGTACTCTCTTGAAAACAGAATGAGCCAATACTTAGCTAAGTCATATATTAAGGAAAATGAATAGCCTACTTATTTTATGTATTGAATCAAATACAAGCCTTGGTATTCTGTCAACTGAACCCATTCATAACATATATCTTTAGCTTCGGGAAATCTGAAAAAAACAAACAAACAAACTTGTAATGTGGATATTTCTTAGATGTGCAATGACACTTAAAAACAATACACATAGACATGACTGATGTGCTCAAGGTACAGTGATAAAGAATGAATGATGAAATACAAAAATCATCACAGGCACATGTACATGTATATGAAAGTAAGTAAAAGAATGTAATAATAAGAAAATACATAATATACATATAAATCCACTGGAAAACGGTTTTAAACGAATGAGTCTAAAGGCTAACTGTAACACAGTCAACAATAAAAATGTAATGGATAACTTGATGCAACTGATTTCACAGGTAAGGGTGTGATTTCACGGAGCACGCGAACGATTTGCGAAGGACGCGAATGGAAAAATCCAATATTCGGAAAGGTTTTTCTCCGAATGTGTTGCGACAATGAAGCTGAAAACCATTCTTGCGCAATTTGTGTGAAGTTCTCACGACGTATGTGCGAATGTCGTGTGTGTCATTGCTAAAGTACAGCATGTTACGTACACAGAGAACACACGACGGAGATGCGAACGCAATCTTTTTAGTATCATGGGAGAAAATGTACCCACGGAGAGGTGGGAGCTGTCTTGAATTGAAGTTTTTTTTCTTTCCTGTATTTCTCCTTTCTTTTTCTCTCTTTTCTCTATTGTGTGCGTGCCTTGAGTTTTTCTTAGGACCTATCTCCACTAGTAAAGCATTATTATTATTATTTTTTTGCAGTTTCTCTAACACATAATCTCGAGTTTCAAATGTAACTTTGGCATACTTTAGATTCATTTTAAGTGTATTCTTGTTTTTTTTTGTACATCAAACATTTCTTTCTCTTTGCTAGTATTTAATTTGTTTTTTACTATATAGTTGTTAATAATTGTCTGATGTTTAGATGTATGCTACGATTTTGATTTGTAGAAGACGTAGGTCATACATCCCAAAACATGCGCTAAATGTTCGTGAGAATGTCTCAAAAGGTACGCGAACAGTTTGCGGTTACGTCGTAAAATGATCGGAAAAACTTCGCAGATTTCGCGAAATATACGCGAGACATTCTCCAAAGTTTGGGGATCTGTTTGGGGTTTCACGAACATTTTGTGAACATCGCGTGTGTTTTGTGAAGGTCTTGCGCATATGATGAGGCTTTAAAGACACTTTCGAGAACAAATCATGAGCAAATCACGACCAAGTGTGCAGAAAAAATTCACAGAAATTCTCGCCGAAGTAAAAACGACATTCGCGAACAATTGACGACGCTTGCGAAGCCTCACGTTCGTTTGGCAATCTTTTGCAGACTAAAATATGTATGTTGGATTTTGCCATTTGCGTCTTTCGCAAATCATTCGCGTGCTCCATGAAATCACATCTTAAGGACCAGTATGTTTGAATGACCAATCCCCCCACGATTTCCTTGGAGTTTGGAACAACAAGCAATCTACAATCGGATGATCTTAACATCTGGGAGGACTATAAAGTGTCACCAACTAAACGTCCTCATTGGCAAATCTGCATATGTAATTAAAAGCAAACAATGATGACTCCAATACTTTGTAATACTGATCAGGTAACCAATGCAGTGAGGACAGAACAGGGGTAATGTGAGTATTTCATCTGGTAAGGGTAACAATATGGGCTGATGTATTTTGCAATTTTTGTACTGTGAAAGTTGAGATTGTGGCAGCTGAAACAGAAGTGCATTACCAGTCAAGTCTATGGGATATGAGGGCATTATCATTATCATTATATAAGTTATTTTTATCTTTTTTATGAGTTTTTTTTTTTTGCGGCTGAATGAGTTAAATACTTGCAAATAATCCCTAAATCACATAACTGACACCACATGGATTTAGAAATGGCAGAGATCTTCGGTCAATTCCATGACATGACATTCAGACATTTAAAAAAATAATAATTAAAACCATCACACAGTGGAATTGGCAGTCTCCAAAAGATCTTAATTGAGTTTATCAGCCACATTTAAGTATCAGTAATGTAAACATAAAATGTTATTGGAATCAAGTGGTTGTTGAGAAATTGCATTTTTTGCTAGCATAACAGACACGACACTAAATGGACAAGGCATTTTACTCTTCTTATGATTATGAAAATTCCTCTCAAGTTTGGGATAAAATGCACCTAGTTTTGGTCTTGATTAAACCTTTAGGTCACACTTTATGCATAAAGTCATATTTTTGAATAGTTTTACTGTTTATTCTTTTTTAACCCCTTGAGGATGAGTGCCGAGTATACTTGGGCAGGTGCCTATGGGAAATGCGTGTTGTAGCAAAATCAAATTGTCCTCGATGGGTTAATAGTTTAAAATAGTGTATAACGGACATGACACTTTCAGTGCAACTGACATAACAGTTTTGTCCACTTTTTGTAAGCTACATTGTAACAGATCTTTTTTTTTTAAATTACAAGGTATGGCGATATTTATACATTGACATAGTTAGGTTAGAATATAGGGACACACATTATAACTGCAATTATATAATATCTCAATTATATTTCTACCATTTTGCAGGGGTTGTTCTTTTTAGATATTTACAAAACAAAAAATATAAAAACAAATTTGCTCCTGCACCAGCTACCTACAGTTAATGAGAAATTTCCAGTTTATACCACCCACCATAAAAAACAGGACATATAACTATCTTATACTATGACCTTTTTTCCTCATGTGGCCTAATATTTGACGCTTAGTATTCATACACTATCATAATGGACATGACACCCTTGCAAAAAAACCTAAAAACAACCCATATTTTCTTTCTGTTGTTTCAAAATAAAAAGATTTAAACACCTGCACACTACTACTTCATTATATTCTTGGCACAAAACATAAAAACGTTCTTTTGCAGGCTTCAGAGATCAAACAGCTACTCTAAAGCACATGGAATACAATGCCCAGAGTACCACAATGGCATACAACACATAAGACCATGTCTCCATCTCTGAGGCAAAGAAAACTGAACAAACCAGATAAAACTAGAAATCTCGCTATGGCGACGGTATGCCTCCACTACAATGCATGGTTCTCCTAATAGGTGTATAGTGCATGGTCGTCACAATGTGTGATGGCAGTTTCACAGAACTGGCAAATATTAAAATGACAGGCTTGTCGCAAATGTGTTGAATGTTCCCTGAACAAGGTTTGCTATATTGTCTAAGAGTGCAGGTACATGTATTTGGGAAATTGAGGATTTTTGCTTGACTTTTGACCCACTTATAAGTTAATGCATTGAGTGATTTTCAAGGTATGAAGAAAAAGTGTAATTACAGTATAAAATAGATTTTTTTTTTTGCATTTTAGCCTGGCCTTTGACCCTTAACCTTCCACCTTTCACCTTCTGCCAGGAAATTTCCCAGAAATTCTCCATTATGTAACACACGTATATATTAAGTTTTAAGAAAAATCCTGCAAGCATTGCATCCATACATGAGGAAAATAGTGCAATTTTGAGGAGTTGACCTTGACCCACGACCCCTAAATTTCTTATATAATCCCTGTCAGTCAGTACCTGCATATGTACCAAGTTCCATGAAGATAGCTTGAACCATTTGCAAGAAAAGTGAAATTTTAACATTTTCACCTGACCTTTGGCCTCACGACATGAAACTCTCTCTGGTGAATCTCTAATATGCAGTAGTACATGTCTACACTAAGTTTCAAGAAAATACCTTTAGGCATTGCATAGATATGGGGGATATAGCAAAATTTTTAACATTTGACCTTGACCTTTGACCTCTTACCAATCTCACTAAAAAAAAAAACTTCATTAATTGCCCCATCAGACGTCATCCTTGGACCAAGTGTGGTGGAAGTTGCTTCCTCCAGTCTTGAGTTATTGTGTAAACAGATATAATTTCATGATTTGACCTTTGACCTTTGACTGATTTCACCCAAAATCTAATCAAGTAATTGCCCCGATCATACTTTATACTTGGACCATGTTTGGTAAAATTCCAGTCAATATTACCCAAGTTATCACGTAAACGAATGGGGATGGATGTACAGACAGACGTACGGATGGACAACCCGAAAACATGATGCCTCTGGCACCCTTCGGGCGGAGGCATAATAAAGAGTTTGAAAACATCACTAAAATGCACTTTTATGCAATGAAACAGGACCACAAAACTGTTTGGTATCATTATCAAATTAGTGTTATCATCTGAAGGAAAAATGGTATGTTCTTTTCATTTCCGTAAAGTTCTTTCATCTAGTATTAAAGGGACTGGACAGTACTGGTTGAGGTGGGGATTCATGTTTTGCACATTCCTAAGTGAGATAATGAGAAACCTCTTATGAAATATGAAAGAGCATGTAATTTTAAGAAGGGTTCAACGTTTATTTGATGAAAATTGGTTTTCAAATGGCTGAGATATCCAAAAAAGTGATAATAATAAAAGGCGACAGGCCACAACTTTATTAGGATCTCTTTGTTTCACCTTGTTTTTGGATATCTCAGCCATTTAAAAACCGATTTTCATCAAATAAACTTTTGATACCCCATGGAATTGCATGCTCTTTGACATTTCATAGAGTGGTTTCTGAATATCTTGCAAAACGTTAAAAGCTAAATCATCACCTCAACCAGAACTGTACACACCCTTTAATGCCATCCTTGGAGTAGAATCATCCTCTGTTATCCACTCTTGGATAGTCTAAAACTTCCACTGCTAGTAGCCTATCATTTTCAACAAATGCTTCCTTCGATTCTTATCTGGAAGTGAATAATCAAGCCCCTTGTTTTCTGAGAATTTTAACAACATATACAGTTGGCAGCAAAATTATTCACCCCCCCCACGCATTTTCGACACATTGGCGAAAAGAATAATATCGCAACTGCAGACTGTTACTAAATCATTCACGTAGTCAACAGATAGTTTATCACAATTGAATACCGAAACATAAGTCAAGATTTACTTCATAATCCATCCAAAATTGCAATTTTTACACAAAAACCATGTTGCAAAATTATTCAACCCCCTGTATAAATACACATGGATGAATACACAAATAATGACAAATTAAAAGCCATATGCACATGTTCTGAGGTGAAAGCCAGATTTTATTTATCGTCCATCCAAAATTGGAACATTTACATGCACAAACTAGAAATGTCGCTTCAGCGACTGGTTATACCCCCACCAAACAACATTTCATAAGCTTTGGTCAAAACAACATTTGATAAGCTTTGGTCAAAAAACTGAGGAAGTAGTTAAATCCGCAAGATCTTTCCTTGATCTTCTGCCATTAATATGCCGTTACCATGGCAACGTACTTTCGGGTACTGTCGAAAAATGCGTCTTGCACATCTACAACCAAAGGCACACATCTGTACCAAGTTTCACGGAAATTGGGTAAAAACTGAGGAAGTAGTTTGCAACACAAAATTTTCCATCATTTTGGCTCATAATATGTGAGCTGTTACCATGGCAACATACTTTTTGTCACTGTCAAGAAATGTGTCATGCTGACCTATATCCTAAGACAAACATTCAATATGAATTCCATGAGAATTGGAAGAACACTGATGAAGCAGTTTTGCCATGAAGCATTTTGCCCTATATTTTACCAATAACATGCCGTTACCATGGCAACGCACTTTTTGCCACTCCGGAAATATGTGTCTTGCACATTAATATATTCAGATGAACATCTGTACCTAATTTCATAAAAATTGATCAAAAACTGTGGGAGGAGTTCGCGACGCAAGATTTGTACCCATTTTTGCCCATAATATGCCGTTACCATGGCAACATACTTTTGGGTACTGTCAAAAAATACGTCTTGCACATCTACAACCCAAAGCACACATCTGTGCCAAGTTTTATGGGAATCGGTTGAAAACTGAGGAAGTAGTTCGCGACGCAAGATTTGTACCCATTTTTGCCCATAATATGCCGTTACCATGGCAACGTACTTTTGGGTACTGTCAAAAAATACGTCTTGCACATCTACAACCCAAGGCACACATCTGTGCCAAGTTTTATGGGAATCGGTTGAAAACTGAGGAAGTAGTTCGCGACGCAAGATTTGCAACGGACCGACCGCCCGACCGCCCGACCGCCCGACCGCCCGACCGCCCGACCGCCCGACCGACCGCCCGACCGACCGCCCGACCGACCGTCCGCTGATTCCTATATACCCCCTTCAAACTTCGTTTGGCGGGGGTATAAAAACAGGTTGTAACATTACTCAACCCACTAGGGTGTGTCTTTAGTACTTAGTACCTGCTGTAGATGAGAGGTACAGTCTCTCACTTCTGGTAGCGCTCCATGGGGATTTTGTCCCATCCCTCATGGGCAATGGTCTCCAGGGGGGCATTTCATGAAGCGCTTTGGCTGGATATTTTTCTGACAAACTGTTAAAAGCTGCTGAAATCCTTGCATCTGATTGGCTGAGAGCAAAATTGTCTGACAACTTTGTCGGCCCAAATGCTTCATGAAATGCCCCCCCCCCCCACGTCAGCAATGCTTGTAGGTCTACGTGCTGTAACGTTACAACCTGTTTTTTGTGCATGTAAACGTTCAAATTTTGGATGGACGATAAATAAAATACGGCATTTACGTCAGAACATGTGCATGTGGCTTTTAATTTGTCATTATTTGTGTATTCATCCATGTGTATTTACATATACATGGGCTTGAATAATTTTGCAACATGGTTTTTGTGTGAAAATTGCAATTTTGGATGGACTATGAAGAAAATCTTGATTTTTGTTTATGTATTCAATTGTGATAAACTATCTGTCGACTACGTGAATGATTTAGTAACAGTCTGCAGTTGCAATGTTATTCTTTTCGCTAAAATGTCAAAAATGCGTGGGGGGTTGAATAATTTTGCTGCCAACTGTAGAGTGGTTCCCTGGGCAACAAATAATTTCATGTTTTCTTCATGGCAAATTCAACTGGTACAAATTGTTCCCATGTTAACATGATTACGATGGAATAATAACCACATCATTGTCAACCTTTAGAGAAGACTGACCTTGTCTAGGAGAAATATAGAGCCAATAAACAACAATTCTTACTTGTACCTGGCATGATGACGGTAGATGTTGACAACATTTAATAATTTTGCAATCTACGTAAAACTTAGAAAGATAATAACTACTCCCTCCTGGACCTAGTCCAATCCCAATGGTGGTACCGTACTGCAGAGCCAGTGCAGTGCATGCATATTAAGTAGGCACTTGAAAAAGTATCACGGGCTTAGCCAAAGTGCTGGCTTAACACAAGTTCCTTTTCTCTGCACAAATTGCAAGTGGACAACAAGCAGTAAAAGTATTGATTTTTCCCCCCAAATGAAGTATATCTCGGTTAAACAATGAAACTAGAGCAGGGGTCTGAAAAGCTACAAAGTTTACACAAAATGAAAATTGCTCAGAAATGAACACTTCAAATGTTCGATTAAATCAGGAACCATTCTGTGTGGGTTTTTTTTTTTTTTCTTCATCAAGGCAAAGACTAAGGAGACAAGAATATGAGCAACTCACATTTTGTTTAATTTGTAAGCTTTTTAACATGATGGAGTAAGATAAACAAGAGACCCGCGGGTCTAGCGCTCACCTGAGTATCGCAAGTTCACCTTTCACGCAGTCACTAATCTAAATTATTCACAGCTCTACCAAAATTTGACGAGGCATTCTCAAGTGGAAGATGAAAATGTACAATAAGGGCCCAATTTTTTCAAGATTCCTTAATTTGGGGGAATTGGGGCCCCCTGGGGCCCTCTGGGTGGGGCATGGTGATAAATTGAGATCCTGACCACCTAGGGATGCTACCTGCCAAGTTTGACAAAAATCCATCATGAGGTTTTCAAGAAGAAGATGAAAATGTACAATTCAGACCCCCATTTGGACCCTTCCAACCACCCCCCCCCTACCCCCAAGAGGGGCACCCCTGGATCTCCTATGAACAAACTTGAAACTACAGTCATTAATGTACTCACTCATAGTATTATCTCAGCTCTATAACTTCTGATTCTAGAGAAGATTTTTAAAGATTCCTTCATTTGGGGGGTTTGGGCCCCCTGGGGGCCCCCTGGGCGGGGCATGGTGCCCATTTTAACAAATTGAGATCCTAACCCCCTAGGGATGCTACCTGCCAAGTTTGGTGAAAATGGGTCATGGGGTTCTCAAGAAGAAGATAAAAATGTACAATTTAGGCCCCATTAGGACCCCTCCTCACCCCACCCCCCCCCCCCCCCCCCCGGGTCCCAAGGGGGGCACCCCTGATTCTGCCATGAACAAACTTGAAACTACAGTCATCAATGTGCTAACTCATAGTATTAACCTAGCTCTATCACTTCTGGTTCTAGAGAAGAAGATTTTTGCGGATTCCTTAATTTTTGGGGGTTTGGGCCCCCTGGGGGCCCCCTGGGTGGGTCATGGTGCCCATTTTAACAAATGGAGTTCCTAACCCCCTAGGGATGCTACCTGCCAAGTTTGGTGAAAATGGGTCATGGAGTTCTCAAGAAGAAGATGAAAATGTACAATTTAGGCCCCATTAGAACCCTTCCCCACCCCCCTCCCCTGGGTCCCAAGGGGGGCACCCCTGATTCTGCCATGAACAAACTTGAAACTACAGTCATCAATGTACTAACTCATAGTATTAACTTAGCTCTATCACTTCTGGTTCTAGAGAAGAAGATTTTTACAGATTCCTTAATTTTGGGGGGTTTGGGCCCCCCTGGGGGCCCCCTGGGTGGGGCATGGTGCCCATTTTAACAAATTGAGTTCCTAACCCCCTAGGGATGCTACCTGCCAAGTTTGATGAAAATCGGTCATGGGGTTTTCAAGAAGAAGATGAAAATGTAAAAAGTTTACGCACGACGCACGACGGACGACGCACGACGGACGACGGACGACGGACGACGGACGACGCACGACGCACGACGGACGCCGGACGAAGGGCGATCGCAATAGCTCACTTGAGCCTTTGGCTCAGGTGAGCTAAAAAACCCCCAAAACAAATACCCACTATTCAGGTACACTGCTTGATTTAAGAATACAGTGAAAAAAAATTGATTAGATAAGACACATATCAAAATCTTATAGAGGAACTTGATAATAATATTGGCTAAAATTTCTTCAATAACGCCATTAATATCAAAGACATGCATAAACACAAAGTGTTTGAGAAGTGCCACCAATATCCTGCAACAGCTGTCCCCCAACAAAAAAGAAAATGGAGAATCAGTATATTTATACAATGGAAATCTTAAAAAATTCTCTGAACAAAGAAATCCTGACAATGTGACCTACATATTACTATCCCAAAGTGTCAAACATGTGGTCAATTGATGTATACAGGCATCTCGCTTGCATTTGACTCTAAACTGAAGATAACTATATAGATTCATTTCAAATGATGGGATAGTATGAAAGATGAAATGGGTTTCTGGAGAATGGCACTACATCTTGATAACAGACTTCCCCTGTTCTTCTTCAGCCTTGGATATCAAGTCTGCTGCTGCCTTGTCCATGTCCTGTTTACGCACATAAGTATAAACAGCAGAACCGCCCAGAACCATGATGTTGCTGCCCCACCACAGTGATGTCTTGATTTGATGGAAGTAAGACACTGCTAGGATTGTCTGTGCACAAGCCTTGGCTGTCCCACTGATATTGTGTGTGAGTGGGCTGGTCACTTTGATCTGTAGTCCAGTAACATAACCTATGGCAAAGCCAAAGAGACCACTTATTGACATCATGATCCAGAAGTGGAGGCTGCCCAGATGTTCGAAGTGGTGTACAATGGTGAACTCACCATTAAGAAGCATTAGTGGGATGAAGAGAACAACGGCATTGAGATTGTTGTAGAACATGAGGCGCCAGATGTTGTTCTCAACTACATTGAGCATCTTCTTGGTGTAGATGGAGTTGAGGGAGACACAGAGGCTGGCCAGAACACCAAACAGGACTCCTACGTATGACAGGGTTCCTGTTATGAAAGGGACACAAAACTAAACATGACAACAAAATTTTGAGATGCATGAACATATGTACAACCCCCCAGCAAACAAACAAAAACATGCTATACCTTGCCATTTCTGGTCAGTGAATTTGCTGAAAATAAAAATAGGTGATCTGTGAAAGCTCTTTCTTTATATCTTTTTTTTTTCAGTACAAAAACTAACTGCTTATCTCTACCAGCACAAGCTCTTGAAACTTGTAGCACAAAGGTCTCAGATGCCGTAACTTTGTTATCTATGCGATCGCTCAACCTTGACATAATTTTGACATTTTCTGAATCACATTAAGGGCGGTGAGTTGGCTCAGTCGGTAGCGCATCTGCCTCACGATCCTAAGGACCCACGTTCAAACTCGAGTCTGGACTGAGCAATGCTGTGTGTAATCATATCGTCCCCTCTAGCAAGAGGCAAAAAACTCTGTCCCTTGGAAAGTACATATAATGGAGGTCCTGTGTATGAGAGAGTCACAACTCATGCACGTAAAAGATCCCACCTCATTCATTCATCGCAAAGAGCAGGGTGTTTAACCTGGCGAAGTGGTCCCACCTCAAAACCAACTGGACCCCATGAAAGACCAGCTTAGTGTAGCTGAATACGGGCTATCCAGCCATCTTCTCAGATGGAAATGAACAAACAAACAAACAAATAATTATCTCTTCTCCATTTGTAAACATAATTTTGCAATGAAAATTGGCAAATATATAATATGTATGTAATGCTCTATATCTTAGTTTAAACTAGAAATGTCACTATGGCGACTGGTATGCCTCCGCCATGATGTATGATTCTCCCAATAGGTACATGTGGACAATGTGTGATGACAGTTTCACACAAGTGGCAAAATATTAAAATGACAAGTTTGTCACAAATGTGTTGAATGTTCACCTTGCTTGACCTGCAATGTAGGTTTAACTGGATGAATGGGAGAGCATGTATTTAGGGATTTGAGGACTTTTACTTGACTTTGACCCTTTTACAAGTTTATACATTTAGTACTCAGCAGCTCCAAAATTCATATTTTTCCATCAGAATTCGTATTTTTTTCAATCTCCTTATTTTCACTATTTTGAATAAAACTCGCCAACTTATGAGGCCTACAGGCTCTAAACATAACATTACGACACATGCCAAAGTACCGAGCTGCTCACCAGCACCATAAAGATTCCAAACTATGCAATGTTCAGCGTTGATTGCTTACTTGCAATGAATGTGTACTAGTGCAGCTATGTACCTCCAAAAACTTGCTGGGCTGGTTATGGAAACCTCCACTACCTAGCAGGGGTGGAGGAATGCTTTCATCTTCTCAAGAGAGCTTTTGTGTGAGCCAATGCAAAATTCTCTTAGGTGTTTCCAATTATTGTTTACTATAAAACATAATCATGCATTGTTTTCAGGCTTTTTCATTTCATTGGATTTTGAACATCATCATTTTCCCAAGTATTCCAGTTTGGAATTATTCGAATTTGAAAGGAATGCGCCATGTGCTCCTGCCTAAGAGGTTACTGCAAGTTCGATGGATCGAATGCGCCATAGCTCAGCTTAAAGGAGACCTCCGGATGATTTTCAAATTTTCACATTTGAACATGTATAAATTAGTTATACTTGGTACAGAGTTTCAGGATTTATAATGATTGGGATGAAAAATAAGAATGTTTTCGAAGTTTCTAACAAATTGCTATGAACAAGGATGATGACATGGCAGCCTCACCATGAGAATGCATGAGATGTGGCTCAAGGAAGCAGAACAAAAGAGGAAGGCATGCATAGATTACACACAGGTGAGCTTGCAAGCATGCGGTATTGTAATGGAATGACACTGCTACATTTCTGAGATATGTGAGGCTCCTATGTCATCATCTTTGTTCAGTGTAATTTGTTTAAGGTTTTTGAAAGTACTGTTTCTCTGCTCAAGAACCACAATAAATTCTACAAATCTATACATGAAGCTGTTGATTTATGTACTACATGATGTGAAATTATGAAAATCGTCCGGAATGCCCCTTTAATGGCTTGGTTATAGTAAACATGCAGTTTACGCTCGATACAAAGAAATTATTACGTCTTTCACGAGGGGAAAAACACACAAAACAAACAAATAAAAAGCACCCAAGGAAGTATGTTAATAGCCAAATCTTTGAAAAGTAATAAGCAGTTTTGATGAGCGTAAAATTAATTGTCATAATTTTGCTGTCTAACCAGGTGATGACTACATATCAGAGGACCTACTCGTAGTGAATTTGTCTGGGCATACGAGACCTTTCATGTATTTCTATGATTGCATTTTTACTCAACTGAATAATCAATCTTTTTTTTTTTATTGTATAGGGAACATACAAGATATTTGATCAAGTACACTATAATTGACTGTTCGATGTTTCCTGATGCCCCAAAAGAAAGGGTATAGAATAATGATATCTTTGCAATGATTCCTTTAATTCAACTCATTGAGCTAGTTCTTTGATCGATATTTCCAGGATATTAACATGCTGTTTATTCCAGTGCGTGCATTCTTTTGTGTGGCACGCACCTGGGTCTGGCACCTGGTTTTGTGGAAATTTCCACAAGGGTAGCGGGGTGGGGTGTCAAGTTTCTTCGAGCTGAAGAGACTGCATATACAATCTCTTCACTTCTATTTACTGTCATTCATGTTTTCCCCTTATTCTTTGCTGGCAATGAACATTTAGATTTAACTTTATGAAGGTTGATAGCAAATGCTTCTTTCTGTTGTGAGGTGTATGTATTTTCTTTTTTATCATTCTTGGGAGGGGAAAGAAGAGTAAGAGGGAAAATGAAACAAAAAGAAGGGCACGTACACTCAGCATTCACAGGAAGTCATCTTTTACACCAGTATCGTTAATTATCATCACCATCAGGCATCACTCAGCTCATTTTGTCCTTTTCCTATCAACATTTAGAAACACGATCACCATCATCACTCGAGATAAACACCTAGGAAAGTAAATCACAAATACAAAGTATCAACACCTTCCGACAACAACACAACCATTACAAAAGACAACACACAGCACACCGAAGCGGCTGAGATCAAACTCGCTTCGAAATACATAGTATTGCAGCAAAGCGGAGAAATCATCATCACGAAAATGCATATACAGTGCGAGACACTTGAAAGAATTACTTTTATTAAATACTTCAAAGTATAAAGGGAACGTGATATCAAACAGAAGAAATCGTACCAAACGACGCATGAGAAACGACAGAAATAAAACGATAAGTTTAGTAGGCCCTAGCAGAAGTTTGCAGCACTGAAAACTACGCGAAAATAAATACACAGTGGAAACTTGGTATTGCGACGAGATCCTTGGGATCAAGTCAACGATACAAAACATAGGAAATCAATTCATTTGGACCGGAAAAATAGTTTGTTATAAACTTTCTGTTACATGAGATCTCCTTTAAATAGGCCTAGAAATACATCAAATTTCCACGATACACGGGAAAGAAAGTTCGAACGTTTTTCACCTGCACTACTGCAGTGCACATCAACACATGAAGAGAAACTCACCTCGTGCTTGCAGAAAAATGATGCAATAAGGTTGTAAAAAAAACCACACAACACACTATAAATCATTTCGTACTTGGGAGGCAAGGGAAAAGTGGATAAAGAAGAAGAGAAAAAGAAGCAGACAACAGAATGCCTTCGGAACGCCTTCTACCCCGCCTCAAAACAAAATAGGGTATGTGGCTGCAAGCTGGCTACAGTGTGTAGCTACTTGCGCTCTCCCAGCCGGCCACACATGGGGATACCACGCCGATCGATGTAAACATCCAGGGTCCGTGGCAGGGATTCACACGCGCGAAGTTCTGTTCGGTGTACACAGTACGCAAGCAGTGATTTGCGTGTGCGCACACTTTTCTATTCAGCGCTTTCCATATACAGTGCGTATGCATTGCATTAATATCCCAGCCGAGTACAGACAAAATGGCACATAATGCGATGCGCATTTGTCATTTTTTTACCCATTTTTTTTTTCCCACTGTGAATTCGTATTTTTTAAGGACATTTTCATATTTTCATATTCCCTTCAATTTTTCGTAACAAATACGAATTTTTCGGAAAGGATGGCAGCTCTGTAAGACCCTAAAGTTCATAAGAGATCACTGTCAGGCAGAACATGCATAAATATGTACTAAGTTTTAAGACATCTTGAGCCACTTCCAAGATGGAGGAAGAAGTAAAGTTCAGCACTTTCACTTGATCTTTGACCTGACATTTGACCTTTTTGGCAAAGACTTCCCAGAGAATCTCTATTGGGTAATACATATATACACCAAGTTCAAAGAAGAAAAGCCTGCAGGCATTGCATAACTATGAGGGAAATAGTCAAATTTTGAAGATTTGACCTTGACCTTTGACCCAATGACCCCCAAATTCCCTAAATAATCACTGCCAGTCAATACATGCATATATACTATGTTCCATGAAGTAACCTTGAACCATTTACACGATATGGAGAAAAAAGTCAAATTTTAACATTTTCACTTAACCTTTGACCTCATGATCTGAAACTCTGACCAGTGAATCTTAATTGGGTAGTACATGTATACACTACACTAAGTTCCAATACAATATCTTCAGGCATTGCATAGATATGGGGGAAATAGTGAAATTTTGACCTGTTGACCTTTGACCTTAAGCATGTGCACCCAAAAGTTGATAGGCACAACTTCACCCCCTCATACACATACATGCCAAGTTTCATTAGGATACCTTAACCCTATAAAGCCCGAGGGGGGGGGGGCACATTGTGCCCCCCTACCAGATTTTCATTTGCCACTCCTTCGCCCTTTATCCGATTTCAACCAAATTTGGTGACTTTTCCTAAAATCCTATTACGAACATTTTGATATATAATTTAGCTATATTTGATGTTTCTGGTTGCCATGGCAACCATAAACTGACAACCATGTCAGTCAGATTTTGCATCTTTTTTCTGTTCCCATTTCATTTAACAGCATTACAGTGTATGAAATGGGTGTTTCTTGGCTGAAATTTGTTGAAGGAGCAAAATTCGAAGTAATTATGGTCCTGGAAAGTTTTTCTTATTATTTCCCTTGTTTTTATGTGACAAAGGCATAAAACAAAAGATATAATAGAGATAATTGAAAACAATGATATTTTCTAAAGATTGCCCTTATATTTTGAGTTATTTTGATTCCTTCACCAAAGTTATGCCTCTGATATCATTAGTTTATCATATTATCAATTTGCAATCTCAAAATTCCAGTATTATGCAAATATGAAATGTCATAACTATACATGTACCCATCCCAAACATTTCATCTCAAGTCTCATAATGTATCACTATGTTGATATGAATAGCGCCCCCATGTGGTGACCTTGAGAAATTTCAACCATAACAAATAATGAAATTCCACTTGCTTATCATTTGTGGCAAATATGAAAATGACTGGTCTATAATAAGACATATATAATGGGGATAAAGAAATTATACAGAAAAATCATGTTTTCAGCATATTTCCTATGTATTTCTTCATATTTTGGTAAATAGCGCCCTCCATGGGTGACCTTGTGAAAATTCAAATGTACGGTAATGTAGAGTATGAGTTACTCTACCCACGTGCCAAATATGACGATGATACATCAAATAATAAAAAAGTTATATAGGGGGGCACAATGTGCCCCCCCTTGGGCCTGCGAGGGGTCAAAATAGCTTGGGCTTAATAGGGTTAAAAGGTTTTTTAGTTACGCTGTCCACAAAATTGATTACGGATGGACGGAAGGATGGAAGGATGGACAGACCGACGGACAACCCAAAAACATAATGCCTCCGGCACCACATCATGGCAGAGGCATAAAAAGTGCCCTTATTCCCATGTACATATGCGTTTGCGCAAAATTTGAAAATGCTCCAATCAACAAATAATTTTACATACCTTTCAAACCTTTTTGAGCATTTTCAAATTTTGTGCAGTCATTCGCGCGTATATGGAGTTGGTAAGGCAGAATTTATAATATTGCATGGAAACAGTTTTTAATTTGACAGATGTTTCTACCAAATTTCAATTCTATTCCAGTTGATATAACATCATAAGGGCCTGTCAAAATTGAAATCTCAAGCATGTGTCAATGGTAATACACAGTGTAAAAATACAAGACATGCGCCAAAATGTGTCTCACCCATTTGCGCAGAAGAAATTGTTTTTTTTTCTAAATCCTGGAAGGTCATTGACCCCGCCTATGACCTTTGACCTTGCAGTGACCTTCAACTCCCCTAGGGACATTTACTAGCCAAATTTGGTTACAAACAGACATGGATAAAAATTAATGAGCCACGATAAAAATGTGCCGTAAAAACTTAAAGTGAAAACTAAGTTTCGGTAAGTGCTTGAGAACCCGTCTAGCACCAATTCATTTTTTCTTGCAATATATCGAAAGAGTCCACTAAGAAACTTACCTGGCTGACGCGGTTTGCCGGAATGATGAGTCGGTTTGGAGTATTTTGGGAAAAATAATAATAGTAGGAAAACCGACTTTTATTCCAGAAGGCTCCAGACTAACTCGGTCTCGGGGAAAAATTCGACCCTACTTCAGACAATTCACACGCAGTTCGTGATCGCCACATTCTACTGGCCACACTGGACTGCATAATACCAAATGAGGCCTAACTGAATGGACAGGAAAGTGCGTGCTATTGTATTACGTAAATCCTGTACAAAACAAAACAAAAATGACAGCGCGCGGTCCTCAGTTGCTGAGACGCGCGGTCTTTGGAGTTTTTGTTGTTGTTTATCAAGCGCCTTCGATTGTTTTAGAGGTGCTTAATAGGCGCACACTAATTTTGCATGCGCGCAAAAGAGGTTTTTGATGCGCGCGTTGTAACAACTCGGACCATTACTGCGAGTAGCCAGAACACGAAGCGCTAGTTTATACAGGCCGCTCCCATAGGACAACACTGTACACAGAGGGACAACCATTACAACTCATCCCGCCGTCATCAAAGCGAAGCCGAGTTATCCCCGAGTCCGAGTTTAGCCTGACCCCGTTCGGGTAAGTAGGGTTGACTGAACCTTTTTGGTTAATATTTCGCATTTTCGTTGTTACCCATCGAATATTTTGTTATAACATCGTTATCCTGCACATTTCCTAAGCATACGTTCACATTTGGGAGCGAAATTTGACAACTTTTGTAGTCGTACCAGAACTTTGTTTGGGCTTTAACATTGGGTCCTAAAAGTCCATTGACCCATCTGTGACCTTTGACCTTGTGATGACCTTCATCTCCCCAAGGGACATCTACCATCCAAGTTTGGTCACAAATGGACAAAGGAGATCAAAAGTTATGAGCCGTAGTTGAAATGCACCATAAAAACTTAAAGGACAAGTTCACCTTCATAAACATAAGGATGGAGAAAATGCAACAATATTAGTAGAACACATCAGTGAAAGTTTGAGGAAAATTGGACAATCGATGCAAAAGTTATGAATTTTTTAAATTTTTGTGTTGGAACCGCTGGATGAGGAGACTACTACAGCTTGTGAGTCATATGCGTACAACAGTATAAAGAAAATATAAAAGAAAATTCAACATACTTTCACTTTTATCGCATAATAAAAGAGCAATTGACTTGCCTCTTTCTAAAGGCAGGGGGAATAATATTACCCATAACATTTATCGGTAACGAGTCAGGGGAATGTGTACTTTTTTCAAAAGATGGAATTTTGTGAAATTCTCTTTATATTTTCCTTATATTGTTGTACGCATGTGACATCTAAGTTATTCATACACTGCAGTAGTCTTCTCATCCAGCGGGTACTGCACAAAAACTTCAAAAATTCATAACTTTTGAACGGATTGTCTGATTTTCCTCAAACTTTCAATGATGTGTTCTACTAATATTGCTACATTCTCTCAATCCTTGTTTATGAAGGTGAACTTGTCCTTTAACATTGGGCCCTAAAAGTTCATTGACCCCTGTCTGTGACCTTTGACCTTGTGATGACCTTCATCTCCCCACGGGACATCTACCAAGTTTAGTCACAAACGGACATAGGGATCAAAAGTTTTGAGCCATAATGAAAACACAACTTGAAAACTTAACCTGTTCCTTACGGGAACCTGGTTTACCAGGTTCCCGTAGGACCAACTGATATACGGGAACCTGGTTTACCAGGTTCCCAAAATGAAGGCAAGGGTGCCTGCTTCAGTGGCCTAAATTCATGTTTCTTTGTGTTAAAATGCTCAGAAAAGTGGGTTTGATAAAAAGATCAGAGTTTATTCTATCAGGATTTGTTCTCCTGCTGTTTAAAAAAAGGGGGGATTTACAGTATTATGTACCTTTTCCTGATTTAGTTTTTTGCTTGTTCTGCTGTAAACTCGTAAGAACATGTACATAAAGATCAAGGCTGAGATCAGTTAGAAATGCGGGTTCGCTGACCCCAGTCACCTCATTCAGGTACCTGGTTTTTATGTAGAACAAAAGATTCTGAGAGCTCATCAGCGCATGCTCTATTCATACCTCGCACCCGATCGATATTTCCATTGTTCACGGGCACATGTAGTTGACCGTAGAAAGGGGGACACAATGAACCGCTTGACTGCCTTCACACAGCTGGATTACCAACCTGTGTGCCTCTCTGTTGACGGGCGAAAAGAATCTCGTTTGGGGGCATTAAAGGCACTCAGAGAATTGCGGAAGGAACCGGGCCTTAAAGTTCATTGACCCCTGTCTGTGTTTGTGACCTTTGCCCTTATGGTGACCTTCAACTTCTCAAGGGACATCTACTTTCCAAGTTTCGTCACAGACGGACATATACAAAAAAAGTTATGAGCCATAATCAAAATGCGACATGAAAACTAAAAACTGGGCCCTAAAGTTCATTGACCCCTGCCTGTGACCTTTCACCTTGAGGTGACTTTCATGTCTGGTAAAATGTGTAACTTTGTATAGCCACTCTTCCCTCTAAGTTTAATTGAAGTTCTTAGTAGCGAGTTATTCAAGTTTTTGTAGCGTTACGAACAGACGACAGACGGACATACGCCGCAGGCGATCCCTTAGTCTCCCGCACCTCCGGTGGGCTCAACAAAAATGGGGAAAAAAGGCATGTAAAATTATAATTGGGATGGACAATGAGTCCTATTTTTTGTTAGATTTTCTGAAAGATGATGAGTTGTAGAATGGTCGTCTGATGGGTCCTCAAGGCTACCAAATTTATTTAAAGTAATCAAATTTCTGCACAGAATTAAATATACACAATTTCATAATGACATCAGATTTAAATTTTTTTAAAGCAAATCTCATCTATCCTTGATAACTTTGTTCCCACATTTCAGTGTTGTAGCTTACTTTATTGTCTATCGAATTCATATTTACATTTTTTTTTTAAAATTCAGTGATGTCATCAACATGAAAATAATGAGTGAAGTTACCCTTGTAGAATTTTACCATTGTTTGTATCATCTCTATAGCAGTCAATTTTTTTGCAATGTGACAACTGACATGACTGTGTTCATTGAGCAATAACTCTCTATCCTTCAGTGAATTTCTTCCATATTTCAATATGTTGCAGCTGACACTTTGGGTCATTGGACAATGTCTCTGATCTTTGGATTGAATGTCAAATTCATGTCTACAATTCAGCTGATTGATATGAAAAAGTGATATCCAAAAATAACATCATTAAATTCCAAAACTTGTTGAGCATATCTCACCTATTGTTGACCAATTTTTACACAGATTTTGGTATGTTGTAGCTTACAAAATTCTCCATCAACCGTATAATAAAAGTTTTCAATTTGATGACATTATCAGTGTGAAAGCATCAACTGAATTCTACCCTGTAAAATTTTACCATTTTACTTGGTGTGATCAAACATCATACTTATTTGAGCATATCTCACTTACAGTTGAACCTCTCATATCCGGACAAGTCGGGACCGGGGCTCATCCGGATAAGGGATTTGGCCGGATACGGGAGACTCAATGCTTTATACATGTACATACATACACATGTACTGATGAAGCCCATTGTAGTACCACATGTAGTAATGTGTATACTGCAACCTTTTTTTCCATTGTTACACTCAGTAACAGAACCCAAAATAGAGGTTCGTGTTTGCAAGAATGAAATCATTGTCTTTTATAAATTCTTAGGATGATTTACCTAAATAACTATTAAGAAATGTCTCAAGTAGATCTTGAAAATAAACAGTACGAGTCGACGAAACTACGCTTCAAAATTCGATCATCACGGCTCGGCAAAGTCGACTGTAGGTCGCCATTGTTAGATGGTCTCCCTCTCTCTCTTTGTGTGTGTACTGTGTGTGAACAATTTTTGAGTGTTCAATATCATTCGTTGCTCAGCCAATGACTCGAAACAATGCATGTCTATCTAGTCATATCGACGGCTGTGTGTGGACCTATATGTGGCAATGCGATATGAGAGGACTCGAGCGCATAATCTGTCCATGTTCTTGCGATGATTTGGGGATGTTTGGGGATGTAAAAATGTCTAAAGATAAACAATTTGGAAGGAAATATGTAATTCATGTGTGTTTGTGTAGGAGTTCTCGAGGAGTTGGGAGTCCCCCTTTCCTCCCGTAATTATTATCAAAAAAAAATCACGGCGAGATTGCATCCGTATAATAGAGAGATCCGGATAAAGGGAGGCCGGATAAGAGAGGTTCAACTGTATTATTGATTTAATTCAAAAGAGATTTCCATATGGTATAGCTTGTAAAATTCTCCATCCTAATTTACAATGACAGCTATTTAATTTGATGATGTCAGAGTGAGAACAACAATCAAAGTAAAGCATGTAAAATGTGACCATTGTATGTGATCATGACATCAAATGTCATACTTTTTATGCATATCTCATACATTGCAGACTAATTTTTGGCTAGATTTCAGTATGTTGTAGCTCACTCCTTTTTCTATTGAAGTGCTTTAAATGGATGTCATCACTGTAGAAAAATTGATTAAAGTTAATCATGTAAAATCTATTACAAACCATTTGACTCATCTCTGTGGCAGTCCACTTTTTGAAGTAACAATTCACATGACTTTAATCAGTGAGCAGTAACTCACTTATCCTTTGACAAATATCTTCCAGATTTTGGTGAGTTGTAGCTGATATCTAAGGCTTTTGTAACATGCCCTTTGTGTATTGATGACATGTTGGGATTATGTATAAAATTGGGATTGAAACTGAAGCTTAGGCTTCAAATTAGCAAGGTTTTGTGCAACACTTATTGTGAATAACCAAAACCTGTAGCTTATTGTCTGCAAGATGCCAAGTTTGAATACCATAAAATTCTGTGTGTATGGGGCATCTGTCCATCAGTCACGCCCACACTCTGGGACTTGTCACATGTTACTGTATGGGTATTCCCTTGTATGAAAACTGATTTGTTGGTGATCAGTTCTCAGCAAAATGCATAAAAGCAGGACGTTGTAGGAAGGGATGCTCTAGCATGGAAACTGATTCACCTGTGATCAGTTATCACTAAAGAGTACAGAACCGCACTCATCCGTGTGTTAGCATATGATGGTGTTACTAGCATGTCGATGAGCTGGTACCAGCAGCTTTGAAAGGGCAACTGACCTTCTGGTGCTGTGCTAGAAAGCAAATGCCACGTTGCACAATAACGCTGCAGACATTTAGTGAAAGCTTGAGCTATGTAGTTTTCGAGACAATTACCATTTATTAACCTGTGCAAACTCACATGCACATATTCTCAATTCAATTCAAATGAATCTATTTGGAATTTTCTGCACTGAATATATATTACAAATGAATTACAGTCATTTCTTATTGTTTCAAGACAACAGAACATACAGTGTGCACATCCAAACATAACTGAGATATACGTGTACAGATTAAAGAAAAGAATAAGAGAACACATCAATTGGAAACCACTCGGGATAAAGTGAATCATTATGATCTGACTAAATTATGACACATGTATTGGGAGAGTGAATGCCAAAGACTGTAGTCAAATAAGCATATTAAAAGCTTGAAGATACGACAGCCTTGAAAGAGAAGAAAAAAAGAAAATGGACAAACTATTCATCATGTATATTTATCAGAAAAAAAAAGAAAAGAAAAAAAATAGACACTCTGGCATTACATTGTGAAACCAGTAGTTTTGGAGTTCTGTTTTTATTGTTTAAACTGCGAAGTTAATCTGTATAAGTTGGGTGTAGCAGTATGTTATGTTGTATAAGATGAATGATAGGGTGAATTGGATCATGCCACTAAGTTATAAATCAGGTGTGTGTACAAACCTGAGTGAAAATACACAGAATCATTACTACTGATATTAATAAATTTTGCAGTTGTCTGGTTTGGTTCTCAACCAGTCAGGGCCTGCCACATACAGAATCCACAAGTACAGGATAGACACACACTCCATTGGTCAAGGACCACAAGGAACGTCTGGCCAGACTCCCACGAGTCGTTATCGTCTTGTGTCACCTGGAGACCTGAGCTGTGACAAACCAGCATTGCTCATGAGCGTGCTCAGTTTGCCAGCTCATCTCTTCAGCCTGTCTGAACAGCGTTGCCTTGGGTAATGACAGATAAGAACCCTTGCATGGGTTTAAAAGACAAGGCTTGCCCGAAAGTCAGCCGGCTTAGGGTGGACGTCCACTTGGTCGCGGACAAGCCTACAAAGGGTTGCGGAAGCAAATTCCGTCATTTTAGCATCCTGTCCGTGTCACACGCGGAATAAGTGTGTGAATTGGCTTGTCCTGGGACATTCCTAGGAATGTCCACGGAATGTCCACGGACTGACTGCGGACATTCCTAGGAATGTCCTAGGAATCACTCCGGAAGAGCGCGGAATATGCTAATCGTAGCCAGGTAGCGTGGAAACATCTAGGATTTCACCAGGAATGATTAAGTCATGAACGAGGACAACCAGGATGACTTGCGGACAACAAGAGTTAGATATGCGGACGGTATGCGGAAATAGGGCAAGGTTGTAAATCGGGAGCCGACTTTCGATTTTTCTCATTTGACTGCTAGCCGTCATGGAGGTCACACCAGCAGAAATGCCTTTACCCAACTCCCTAAAAACATGAACATCTGTTTTCTTTCAAGGTTAGTTTAAAGAAATATATTTTAACTCAATATATTTCGTAAACTAAAGTATAATAATTGATATGATTTTGTTTATGTTTTGGTCTCCATTAATTAGTATTATTGTACTGATATACATAAGAACAACACAAACATTCAACTCACCCATAGTACTCGCACAACACTCACTCACATCTTTTTTTCCCTCTAAAGCATACTATTGTAATGTAAAACAAACTAGAAATGTCGCTATGGCGACTTATATGCCTCCGACATAATGCATGATTCTCCAAATAGGAGTATAGTACAATGTCTTCACAATGTGCAATGACAGTTTCACATAACTGTTAAATCCCCATAATTATTACAAAATCCCCTTTATTTTCTCCAAATTTGCAAGAATTGCAGAAAAAGGTACCAAAAAGGAGTTAAGGTTTTAAAGTTGGGGTTTACATTCTCATTCTTGAGCAAGCAGCGCCCTCACGCGACACAAACCACCGAAATCTCTCAAATCCTTGTCAGGAACGTTTTCTGTTAGGAGTGGGATATAGGAGAAGGTTGATAATAAAACTTATGCTGTACATTCAAAACCCATGTCATTTTTATGAAACTTGACCAAATTGTAGAAGAAGGATTACTAAATGCAGAAAAGTTGTAAAAACAGGTGGTTCATGTACTCGTTTCTGTGCTAGCAGCACCCCCATGCGGCAGAAATCATCGTAATACCTCAAAATTTGGTCATAAACTTAACCAGGGATACCTTAATGGGTGGGTGCAAGAATCTCATGCTATGCATTCAAAACCCATGTCATTTTCATGAAACTTTCATTAAACTGCAGGAAATGATAAAAATGGTGTTTTTTAATGCTTGTTTTTGTGCTTGCAGCACTCCCATATGTCAGAAATCATTATATGACCCCAAAATCTGGTTAATAACATTTCCTGGATGCCCTGATCAGTTGGGGTTCATGAATCTCATGCTGTACATTCAAAACCCATGTCATTTTCCCAAAACTTTACAAAAATGTAGAAGAAGGGTTACTCAATGCAGAAAAACAATGAAAATAGTTTATGTGCTAGTAGCGTCCCCATGCTACAGAAATCATCGAAAGACCACAAAATTTTTGAAGGAAGGTGTTTTCATGGTGGTGTACATAGCATGTGCTCGGTTTTTCGGTTTACCATGTGTGAGTCCTTAAAAGGACTGTTAGAATGATAGGAGGAAAGAAAAGGTAGGATAAGAGGCCAGAAATTGATTGAGAGTATTCTTTCTGGAGTGTGTGCAGTCCTGAAAAGGACTGTGAACTGGAGAAGGATAGAAGAGCTTAGGAGAAGGACTCGACGTTTCGGATAGTTGACTGTCCGTCCTCAGGAGTGAGAGAAGACAGGAGATGCAGGGGATTAAGTAGGTACGATGCGGACATGGGTGAAGCCGGCGTGGCGGTGGCGGTGTAGATGCGGACGTGGGGGTAGTACGTGTCACGGTCGACGTGTGAGTGGGTGGAGGTTGTAGCGGGAGGTAGTGATGCGTGTCGGGAGAGTTGCGGCCCAGGTCTCAGGTGAATTGGTGCTGCCCTGCCAGCTACTAAGGACACCGTCATCAACCTCAGCCAGCATCTCACCGATACCGAACGCAACGTCCTATCTCTGGGCCCGAATTTCACCGTGGCTCCGAAGAAAGTCCCTTTCTCGGAGATCACCCAACAAGTCTAACCGAAACTCCGATTCCTCACGAAGGCAGCCGCCGACAACATCCGACTCAAAGTCACCCAAGCTCTCTGCGACGCAAACCACCCAAGCCCAACATTACTAAAGAAGAACGCTCAGCCATTAAAGACCTTCGCCACAACAAGTCCATCCACATCCTACAAGCCGACAAAGGCAACGCCACTGTCGTCATGGACAAACAAGACTACGACGACAAGATCCAAGACCTACCTGATGACCTCAACACCTACTCCAAACTCATGAGGGACCCCACTGCCGCTGCCGAAAGAAGAATCAACCAGAAACTTCTCTCTCTTCACAGATTTGACGTACTACCAAAACCTCTCTACTTAACTTCGCTCTCTTCCTCCGCAACCTGCCCCATCCTCTTTGGCCAACTCAAGATCCACAAGCCTCTCACTCCACCCCGCCCCATCATTGCCACCCAAGGTTCCCCTTGCTACAATACAGCCAGACACCTCGCCACCTTACTGCAACCTCTCGTAGGACTCTCCACCCACCACATGACCAATTCCCAGCACTTCGTCGACATCATCTCCAAGACCCAAATTCAGCCATCCAACCTTCTTGTCAGCTTTGATGTAGTCTTCCTCTTCACCAGCGTTCCCGTCAACGAAGCCTGCGAGATCATCAAGCGACGACTCATCTCCGACCCAAACCTGCCAGAACCAAACTCACGATCTGCTGCTAACATGCCTGAACTCCTTCAAATGGCGCACGGACTACTACAAGCAACTACAAGGAGCAGCTATGGGATCCCCCTCTCTCCAACCATCGCCAACATCTTAATGGAATACTTCGAAACTGAAGCACTCCGATCCTCTCCCACTCATCCTTCCTTGTGGCTCCGCTACATCGACAACACCTTCGTCATCTGGCCCCACAGCAGATCCGAACTCGACCTCTTCCTGAACCACCTAAACCAACAGCACCCCAAGATCCAGTTCACCATAGAGATAGAACAAGACAGCTCAATCCTCTTCCTAGATGTCCTTGTCAAGAAGACTCCTTCCGGCTTCCCATCCCACCAAGTCTACCGCAAGCCCACACACACTGACCGTTACCTCCATTACCGCTCCCACCACCATCCATCCGTTGGCAATCAGTGCCCAACACCCTCATCAGACGAGCCTACCAACTCAGCGACCAGGAACATCTACACAAGGAACTCAAGCATGTCACCCACGCCCTCACCACCATCAACCAATACCCAAGACGGAAGATCCCCACACAACCACTAACCAAGAAGACCAATGACAGCGCCCCCATCGACCAAACTCTTGTCACCAACCTGCCAACAACTGTTGTACTACCCTACATCGGAAAGACATCTCACCAACTTCAACGCATCCTCGGAACAGCCGACATCAAAGTCAGACATCGCTCCTCCCACAAGCTGCACTCCATCCTCCACTCTCACAAAGACAAGAATCCAGCAAACAAGCAACCAGGCGTCTACAGCATACCGTGCGAGTACGGCAAAGTATACATCAGGGAAAAAGGCTGCAACTTCGACATCAGACTAAAAGAACACGAGACCTGCCAACAACTCTGTGACTGGGAGAAATTAGCCATCTTAAAGCACGCAAATCAAGAAGACCACCGCATCGACTGGAACAACAGCCAACTCATCTCTTCCATCCCACAATGGCACTTAAGAAGAATCAGAGAGCCCATAGAAATCCACAGACACAACACCGTTCCTCAAGACACTGGCCTCCACATCAACAACATCTGGTTCCCGATTCTACACAAGACCCATCTCAACACACCCGCCACCCAACATAGCTCCCAGCAGCACCAATTGACCCGAGACCTGGCCCACAACTCTCCCGACACGCATCACTACCTCCCGCTACAACCTCCACCCACTCACACGTCAACCATGACACGTACTACCCCCACGTCCCCATCTCAAATGTCCAACTCAAATGTCTATGAAGGTGAACTTGTCCTTTAAAGGACAAGTTCACCTTCATGGACATGTGGGTTGAGTGAATGCAGTAATATTAGTAGAACACATCAGTGAGAGTTTGAGGAAAATCAGACAATCTGTTTAAAAGTTATGAATTTTGAAGTTTCTGCTCAGTTACGGCTGGATGAGAAGACTACTATAGCTTGTGATGTCACATGAGTACAACCATACAAAGAAAGATTAAAGAAAATTCAACATATTTTCACTTTTCTTGCACAACAAAAGAACACTTGACTTCTCTCTTTCAGAAGGCAGGGGGTATAAATATTACCCTTAACATATGTCAGTAACAAGTCGAAGAAATGTGTACTCTTTTCAAAAAGTAAAGTTCTGTGAAATTCTCTTATTTTCTTTATGTCGTTGTACGCATATGACATCATACACTGTAGTACGGTAGTCTTCTCATCCAGCAGTGACTGTGCAGATACTTAAAATATTGTAACTTTTGAACGGATTGTCCGATCTGCCCCAAACTTTCACTAATGTGTTCTACTGATATTGCTGCATTCACTCAATCCACACGTATATGAAGGTGGACTTGTCCTTTAAATGAACGGTAGCGGCGGCGTGAACACACTCCCCGACCCGACTGCCTACGTTCCTGCGTGGTGCACAATGCATGCAGTGCCGATGTTTAAGCTCGGGCTGATGAAGACGCATTAAGGTTAGTACTCTATTTTGCATATTAGCTGGCTATTCTGCAAATAAGTCCAAGATTTCTTTGGCTTATTTTCCGATAGGAATAGTGTGCTTTTTCGGTCTTCATTGCAAAATTAGCGGGCTATTTTCTGATCGGGCAAATTCTTTGGATCAGAAATAGCAGGCTACTCTTCAAGCTCGAGCTGATGAAGACCCACCTCCTGACATATTCTTGTTTTTGTTTCCCTTTCTTGCAGTTGCAGGTGAAAGTGATAGTGGAGGAAGAAAAGTAATGAAATGGGAGTGATAGGCCCATGTACACTTGCTTGGAAAAATTGTGATTTTACTAAAATCGCGACATTTGGGTGCAAGTTGCTAAGCAACTCCACCCAAACGCCCTCGAAACATTGCAAGAAAAATCACCAGCTGGAGTGCGATTTTTTGAAACATCGCAATGTTTGAGGCGAAGTTAGTGAGTGTAAACCCAAGATGCAGAAATATCACGATTTTTCATCACGTGACTTTCGGTATCGGATTGCACCGGGAGTTTACGTGCGCTCCCAATCCCTCTTTGGAACGTGGAGAGAGGACGTCGGTCAGACGTCATTGGCCAGAGTATGAGAGTACAGGATTAAACGGCCGATTCTCGGCTCGTGGTCTCTCACCTCCCTCACTCTGATAAAACTAGTACATGTACGTGAAAACTAGTAGCAAACCTATGTTAGTTCTCCAACCACGTATCATCACCCCATGACGACTTAACAAAATAATGTTCTCCCAGAAATACGTTGATTGTGGGAGTGCCCATACTGCTCTCGGTATGATACGTTGTTTGTGGAATACAGGAGTACGTAACAAGTGTCGGTTTGTCTCACCTCCCTGGTTAAACAATGGTGAGTTCTTGCTGTCGCCTGATAAAATACCAGTCCTAACTTCCAAGTCCTACTTCTCACTTTCGTCATATCGGCGAAATTTCATGATCATCCTGAATGCTGCTTTCATCAACTTTTCCATACTTCAATGAAGTTTTACACACCTACTACGTATGTGATCTAGTATAGCAAGCTATATAGTCTTACCATAAGTAAACACTCCCGAGAAACACAAATTTATGTGTGCATTGTACTGATAAAAAGCCCTGGCTCAACGTTCCAACCAGCTAGCTGTGAACAAAATATACTGCACTGCAGTGAAAACGAACAGAATAGCCCGCGCTTCCACTCAGCTACCGTGTTGAAGAGAGGTAAATTACACAAGCGCACTACCGACCAAAAATTAGTGATGTTTCATGAAGCTCAAACTTCGCATGCTTTTGCGCAAGTGTAAATGGTGGAACCAAAATGTCGTGATTTTAAAAATCGCGATGTTAGTAGGTGTAAATGCGGCTATTGACATTAGTCTGTCCTCCATAGGAAAACTAAAATCTTGACATGATAGCATTGATTGTAGTTTGCATTTGTTGGTTGTTGCAGTGGTTGGTATGTTGTCAACTGTGGCGATGTACCTCGAGTACCCTACCCCCGAAAAAGGAAGCAAAAACAAAACACTAACTAGAGCACTCGCACAGGAGACCCGTTCGAGCACATGTATCCCCCGAACCCGTCTCCCATACCCCATCCGGATTACTTTTTAGGCCAGAATGTTGTATAATATGGCAACTTTCGCAGGATACAATAAAATCCGACGAGAAATGAGGCTAGTACATAGCACATACAAGGAATATGACATGTCATCCTATAAAAGTTTGAACAATGAGAGCAATGAAAACTTTTGTTACCTAGAATAACTCACCACAAACCTCAATAGCAAGTTCGAGTAAAATCCGACAAGAAATGTGGCTGATAGAGCATGCACAAGGAATGTGACTGGCATCCAAGTTGGAGCACTGAGGGCACCACCACCACAAACTGTTGTGTCCTACATGTACATGTAAAATGACCATCCGTTCACCGATCCTTAGCAAGACTGAATAAAATTGAACATAATACTTATTTAAGACATTGAAGTTATATAACCTAGGTGATAATTTCATCAAATGGATTAAAACCTTTTATAATGCAAGGTGCAGCTGTATTATCAATAATGATTTCATGACAAAACGTTTCTCCTTATCTAGAGGAATATTTCAAGGATGCCCAATCTCGCCATTACTTTTTCTCTTAGCTATTGAGCCTTTAGCTATCTCCATACGAAACAACCCACTGATTAAGGGTATCTCAGTAGGAGACTCGCACAAAAAACTAAGTATATTTGCAGATGATACAATATGTTTTCTAGATGGTACACTATAAAGTTTTGTGAATCTTTTTCACACATTGGAAGTTTTTTCGAAATTCTCAGGATGCTAAGTCCATATGAGTAAATGCGAAGCAATTCATGTTGGAAATAAAGAAAATGTTAAACACGAGCCATTCTGCGAGGAAGGTCTGTTTTGGCGCACTCAAACATTCAAGGCCTTGGGCGTCAACTTTTCTTCGAAACGTAAATCTCTATACGATCTTAATTTTGTGCCGAAATTACAAAAGTTGGAACAGACTTTACACTGCTGGGGTCATAGAGGTCTGTCTTTGATAGGTAAAATAGCAGTGATTAAGGCTCTGATTCTGCCTCAACTGTTACATTTATTTTCAGTCCTGTGTATCTCAATACCTAAGTCTTTTTTTCAAGAAACTCAATACGATGTTATTTAAATTTATCTGGAATAACGGTAACGATAGGGTTAAGCAGGAATTTCTGCTTAACAGTTTTGAGGATTGTGGTTTGTGTATGACCGACCAAGAAACTTATGCCTGTGCACAAAAAATGACTTGGGTTAAGCTGTTACTTGACCCAGAACATAACAGTTTTTGGAAAGCAATAGAGTTGGAATTTCTACTCTCTCTTAATAATGACCCTGGCACTCTATGGGTGGCAAACCCTCCAGAATGTGTCCTCAATAAATTATTGAACTGTCAAGTGAAGGAGTCATTAGTAACCTGGTATAAATACAGATCAAATGTTCTGATCGACCTCGGTTTGAACAGTTTCCACTTGCAAGAATTTTTATGGTGGAACAAGAAAATCCGGCTGAAACATCGACCATACTTTTATTACCCAGTCTGGTTTGAAAGAGGTGTTTGTCGTATTTCAGACTTATTTCAAGGTAGTCGTGTGAAATATTTGAAGAGCTGGTTATAGAATTCGATTTACCAATTCGTGACAGAAGAAAGTATGAAAGCCTTTTGAATGGCATTGAGTTGTGTTGGTTTGATGATAACTGTGAAGTTGATGAAAGTATTTACAATAAGATTGTTAGAGATTTATTGAAGGTTAAAAAGATTCCACGGCACTCTTACAAAATTTTGCTACAGAAGATTATACCTTCAAAAACGGAACTAAAATGGAATGAAAGATTAAATGAGAAGTTAGAAGAATCAGACTGGTCAAAGTATCATGTTGAAAATTTTAGATGTTTTATTGAAACACAAATTTGATCTTTTTATTTTAAGATCTTTCATAATGCTATTGGCATCAATGATTTTATGTTTAGAATTAAAAAGATAGAATCCCCGAACTGTTATTACTGTAAGGAGTCACCAGAGACGTTACTTCAGCTTTTCGGTACATGTCCAGAGATTCTGCCACTCTGGCAAGAACTGATATCCCTCATAAGAAAGAAAACAGGTTCTCACGACCTCTCTTTGACCAATAAGATGTTTGGAATTCATAACGACGAGATCCATGATCAGGGGATAAACTGTTTGTTTTTGTATTTGAAATTTTACATTTATAGATGTAGATTTCAGAAAAATCAACCAAATTTTCATGCCTTTATTGTGTTTATGAAATATAAAATAAAGATCGAGTATAAAAAAGCACAGAAACGAAATAAGTTAAATGCCCACTTCAAGAAGTGGTCCTTCTCAATACACGATGTAAATCAAGTCTGACCTCAACCTTCTTGTTCAGTTCTCACATGTTAAGATTTCAGAAAAATCAACCAAATTTTCATGCCTTTATTGTGTTTATGAAATATAAAATAAAGATCGAGTATAAAAAAGCACAGAAACGAAATAAGTTAAATGCCCACTTCAAGAAGTGGTCCTTCTCAATACACGATGTAAATCAAGTCTGACCTCAACCTTCTTGTTCAGTTCTCACATGTTAATACTATATAGCAACTAAACTACATATGTTTCATTTTACAATTCTCTTGTGTTACTAGTCTTGTGCTTCAATCCTTTCGTTAGAAACTGTGCACTATTTTTGTTAATATGTTACTTATCATTCTTCTCGTATCATTCTATGTTATACACTGTATATACGTTAATAAAAACAAAAAGATTAAAAAAAAAGTCAGAATAAAATCCCATGAGAAATGAGGTTACATGTAGTATAGCACATACAAGAAGTATGACATGGCATCCTTAAAAGACGGAACAATGAGGGTGCTGTCAATGGAAACTTTTGTTACCTAGAATAACCCCCCACAAACCTCCATAGCAAGTTTGAATAAAATCCGACAAGAAATGTGGCTTATAGAGCATATATACAAGAAATGTGACATGGCCTCCAAGTCGGAACACTGAGGGCGCCGTCACCACAAACTGTTGTGTCCTTCATGCATAAAGGATGGAACAAGCGAGGGCGCCACCACTAAAAACAATAGAGGCATCTTCATTTCACTATAATGCACGTTTTTGCCAAATTTGAAGAAAACGTGATAAGAAATGTGGCTGATAGAGCGCAACACTGAGGGCGCCATCACCACAAACTGCTGTCCTTCATGTAGAATGACTACCCATACACCTCCTTAGCAAGTCTGAATAAAATCCATTGAGTAACAATAAAATTATTGCATAAATAAGCACTTTTGCAAATTTTGACATGATCAGTATGACCTTTGACCCTGTAAAAGGTGGAACAGTGAAGGCAGCATTATCAATAGGTGTAGGTGTATAGATTTGACTATGATACATTTACATACCAAAGTTGAAAAAAAAATCGGTCAAGAAACAAGGCCAGTATCGCACACACAAGCAGACCCTGTTAAATTTACCTTTTCATGTATATAGACAGAACAAGTGAGGGCGCCACCACCAAAAAATATAGGCATCTCCATTTCACTATAATGCACGTTTTTGCCAAATTTGAAGAAAATCTGATATGAAATGTGGCTGATAGAGCGCAACACTGAGGGCCCCATCACCACAAACCTTTGTCCTTCATGTAGAATGACCACCCATACACCTCCTTAGCAAGTCTGAATAAAATCCATTGAGTAACAATCAAGTTATTGCATAAGCACTTTTGCAAATTTTGACATGATCGGTGTGACCTTTGACCCTGTAAACTTAGGTGGAATAGTGAGGGCAGCATTATCAATAAGCATAGGTGTATAGATTTGACTATGATACATTTACATACCAAATTTACAAAAATCAGTCAAGAAACAAGGCCAGCGTTGCACACACAAGCAGAACGTGTTAAATTTACCTTTTCATGTATAATGACGGAACAAGAGAGGGCGCCATCACCAAAAACAATACACATCTTCGTTTTACCATAATACACCTTCATGCCAAATTTGAGGATGATCGAAGAAGAACTGCAGCCAGTAGAGCGCTCACAAGAAAATCTCTGCAGCGGACGCGGACGCTGCGCAACGAGGCCAAATCCATAGTATCCTCCGAACTCTGTTCGGGGGATACAATAATGCCTCCGGCACTCTTCGGGCGGAGGCATAAAAAGAAAACCATGAAACAGCTGTTATCAACATTTGATGACAGGGTTTCAGAGTGGAGCAGAATAAGATTAATTTTTGAAAAAAAAAATCATTTGTGTCATGAACATTTGGAAAAGGATAACTAGAAATGTCGCTTTGGCGACTGGTATGCCTCCGCCATAATGCATGATTTTCCCAATAGGTCTAGATACAAATTGTAGTACATGTGGACAATGTGTGATTACATTTTCACAAAATTGGCAAAATATTGAAATGACAAGTTTGTCACAAATGTGTGGAATGTTCACCTTCCTTGACCTAGGTTTAATTGGATGAATAGGAGAGCATGTATCTAGGGATTTAAGGACTTTAACTTGACTTTGACCCATTCATACATTTAGGCATTGAGTAATTTTCAAGGTACAGGTGTGGAGAAAAAGTGCAATTTCTGAATTGAATAGTAAATTGTTACCATTTTCATCTGGCCCTTGACCCTAAAATTCATAAGATAATCACTTTCAGGTAGAACATGCATAATATGTACTAAGTTTCAAGATAACTTGAGCCACTTCCGAGATATGGAGGAAAAAGTTAGTTCAGCACTTTCACTCGATCTTTGACCTTTTGACCTTTGAGGCAAAAAAAGAAGAAAAAAAAAACTTTCCAGAGAATTTCTATTAGGTTACACATGCATACACTAAGTGTAAAAAAAAAAATAACCCTGCTGGCATTGCATAAATATGAGGGAAATAGTAAAATTTTGAAGTGTTGCACTTGACCTTTGACCCCATGAACCCTACATTCTCTAGATAATCACTTCCAGTCAGTACGTATATACTATGTTCCATGAAGATACCTTGAACAATTTTCCAAGGTACGGAGAAAAAAAAAGGTTTAATATTTTTACTTGACCTTTTGACCTTTGACCTTTGACCTCATGACCCAAACTTTCACCAGAGAATCTTAATTGGGTAATACATGTATACACTAAGTTTCAAGAAAATATCTTCAGGCATTCAATAGATATGGTAGAAATAGTGAAATTTTATGTATTTGACCCTGACCTTTTGACCTTTGACCTCATGACCCAAACTTTCACCAGAGAATCTTAATTGGGTAATACATGTATACACTAAGTTTGAAGAAAATATCTTCAGGCATTCAATAGATATGGTGGAAATAGTGAAATTTTATGTATTTGACCTTGACCTTTTGACCTTTGACCTTGAGCATGTGCACCCAAAAGTTGATAGGCACAACTTCACCCCCTAATACACATACATGCCAAGTTTCATTAGGATACCTCAACAGGTTTTGATAGTTACCTTGTCCACAAAATTCATTACGGACGGACGGAAGGACGGACGGACGGACAACCCGAAAACATAATGCCTCCGGCACCACTTCGTGGCGGAGGCATAAAAACAAGAGACCCGGGGGTCATGCACTCACCTGAGCATCGAAATTTCACCTTCCATGCATTCTTGCACACTCTTACCTGAGAACATTGGAAATTTAGGTCTGCATATGGATTCCCCCCCCCCCCAATTCCAGGGTGGGGGGCAGGCAGCCCTGGATCTGCAATGAACAAACTTGGAACTAGAGTCATCAATGTACAAACTCATGGTATTAACTTTGCTTTATCATTTCTGGTTCTAGAGTAGATTTTAAATATTCCTTAATGTGTGTGTGTGTCCCACGAGGGACATGGTGCCCATTTGAAGGAATTGAGATTCTATCCCCCTAGGGATGCTACCTGCTAAGTTTGGTCAAAATTCATCTTGAGGTTTTCAAGAAGAAGATACATGTACAATTCAGGCCCCATTACAACTGTAGGACTTCTCCCTATCCCATCTCCTGGGTTCCAAGGGAGGGGGGGGGGGGGGGGGGGGGAGGGGGCACCCCTCATTCCGCAAACCCAATGAACAAATTTGAAACTACAGTCATCAATGTACTAACTCATAGTATTATCTAAGCCCTATCACTTTTGGTTCTAGAGAAGATTTTTTTTTTTTAAATTCCTTAATTTTAGGGGGTTTGGGCCCCCTGGGGGCCCCCAGGTGGACCATGGTGCCCATTTGAACAAATTGAGATTCTATCCCCCTAGGGATGCTACCTGCCAAGTTTGGTGAAAATCGGTCATGGGGTTCTCAAGAAGAAGATGAAAGTGTAAAAAGTTTATGCACGACGGATGAAGAGCAAAAGAACAAATTGAGATCCTATTCCCCTAGAGATGGTACCTACCAAGTTTGGTGAAAATCAGATACGGCGATCTCAAAGTGAAGATGAAAATGTACAATTTAGGCCCCATTAGGACCCCTCCCCACCCCCTGGGTCCCAAGGGGGGCACCCTTGATTCCCCCATGAACAAACTTGAAACTACAGTCATCAATGTACTTACTCATAGTATCAACTAAGCCCTATCACTTCTGGTTCTAGAGAAGAAGATTTTGAAATATTCCTTAATTTTAGGGTGTTTGGGCCCCCTTGGGGCCCCCCAGGTGGGCCATGGTGCCCATTTGAACACATTGAGATTCTATCCCCCTAGGGATGCTACCTGCCAAGTTTGGTGAAAATCGGTCATGGGGTTCTCAAGAAGAAGATGAAAGTGTAAAAAGTTTATGCACGACAGACGCCGGATGAAGAGCGATCGCAATAGCTCACTTGAGCCTTCGGCTCAGGTGAGCTAAAAACCAACATATCTTCACAATTTGTATGTATGCAAAAAATGGATCAGTTGAAGTTGTTTACTGAGTGACAAAATACTTGCTTGTAAGCGCACTTGTCATTGTTAAGTGCGTGCGGCAAATGCTTGTTTATTGTGACATCACTGACCAATTTGTGCAGCTACGATGCACACAAACATAACTGAGGAACGTCTTTAACTTGTTGTAGACAGTATGTACACACATCAGTTTTAGGATCGGAGCTCCAAGGTTAATATATAAGTCATAGGCATTTAACTAAGAGGCTGCTATTAATAAATTAAAAGAGATGTTTTTTCTCTTATAATCTGTGAATCTACGCAAATTGGCGTTTTTTCCTTTTCCATTGAGTTTGATACCAATAAATGATTGGTTGACACATGGACTGCCTGGTTAATTCTGTACCGAAGTGCCCCAGTTCTTATAGACATGTAGGTAAGCTCCATTTACAGTGGGGAATGGTGCCATTCGCACAGATATATCATATTCGACCACCCTAGCAATTATCCCTGCCAATTTGAGTGAAAATCTGACCATACCTTTTCAAGAAGATAAAAATATAAAAATTGGCCCCATTTTGGTTCCCCCTTCAGCCTATCCCCTAATCTAACACAAACAAACTTGAAAGTACAGTCACTAATCACTAAGGAATCAGTGAAAACCTGTCATGTGTTTTCAAGAAGATGAAAATGTAAAAACTTCATAGCTCACTTGAGCCTTTGGCTCAGGTGACCTAAAAAAAGAAAGAAAGAAAAAAGAGAACTCTCATAATCTGATTTGCCACTAGCCTGAAAATAGCATTTTGAGACGATTCAGCTAATTTGGGGTTTTAATTGTGTTCTGACAGAATTATCCCTTCACATCTATACCGGGTGTCCCAAAACAAGCGGAACGGTGGATTTTCAGTACCTTTCGTTCTAAAAGTGATATATTTTTTGACATCATTAGAAAGAGCATCGTCAGCAGAAGACCATGATACCAAAATCATTAAATTTGGTTCAGTACTTTTTATTCTACGCCAATTCATGTAAATGCAGTCATTTTCAATTTTTTGCGACTTATGAGATAATAATTTGGGTGCGACACGCGTTCCATACGGTGAATTGTGTGAGCTCGTTGATCCATGCGAACAAAAGATAACGCTTTCATACTGGGCGCGCACACACACACACAGACACACACAAGCACTGTTTTTTCCAGGCCCGCGCCCAATGTGAAAGTTGTATCTTTTGTTGACGTAGATCACCGAGCTTACACAATATTCACCGTATGGATCGCGTGTTGCACTCAATGTATTATCTCATAAGTCCCAACACGAGACCCGCAGGTCTAGCGCTCACCTGAGTATCGCAAGTTCACCTTTCACGCAGTCACTAATCTAAATAATTCACAGCTCTACTAAAATTTGACCAGGCATTCTCAAGTAGAAGATGAAAATGTACAATAAGGGCCCAATTTTTTAAAGATTCCTTGAGTTGGGGGGATTGGGGCCCCCTGGGGCCCTCTGGGTGTGGCATGGTGCCCATTTTGATAAACTGAGATCCTGACCCCCTAAGGATGCTACCTGCCAAGTTCGACGAAAATCCATCATGAGGTTTTCAGGAAGAAGATGAAAATGTACAATTCAGGCCCCTATTTGGACCTTCCCACCCCACCCCCTGCCCCCAAGAGGGGCACCCCTGGATCTGCTATGAACAAACTTGAAACTACAGTCATTAATGTACTCAATCATAGTATTATCTTAGCTCTATAACTTCTGATTCTAGAGAAGATTTTAAAGATTCCTTCATTTTTTTTTTTTTTTTTGGGGGGGGGGGGTTTGGGCCCCCCTGAGGGCCCCCTGGGTGGGGCATGGTGCCCATTTTAAAAATTGAGATCCTAACCCCCTAGGGATGCTACCTGTCAAGTTTGGTGAAATTGGGTCAAGGGGTTCTCAAGAAGAAGATGAAAATGTACAATTTAGGCCCCATTAGAACCCCTCCCCACCCCCCTCCCCTGGGTCCCAAGGGGGGCACCCCAGATTCTGCCATGAACAAACTTGAAACTACAGTCATCAATGTACTAACTTATAGTATTAACTTAGCTCTATCACGTCTGGTTCTAGAGAAGAAGATTTTTACAGATTCCTTAATTTTGGAGGGTTTGGGCCCCCTGGGGGCCCCCTGGGTGGGGCATGGTGTCCATTTTAACAAATTGAGTTCCTAACCCCCGAGGGATGCTACCTGCCAAGTTTGATGAAAATCAGTCTTGGGGTTTTCAAGAAGAAGATGAAAATGTAAAAAGTTTACGCACGACGGACGACGCACGACGGACGACGCACGATGGACGCCGGACGAAGGGCGATCGCAATAGCTCACTTGAGCCTTTGGCTCAGGTGAGCTAAAAATCCGGCGAAATTTGAAAATGACTGCATTTTCAGAAATTGGCGTGAAAAAAAAGTACTGAACCAAATATAATGATTTTAGTATCATGGCCATTTGGCATCATTCTGCAGAAGATGCTCTTTCTAGTGATGTCAAAAAATATATCACTTTTAGAACGCAAGTTACTGAAAATCCACCGTTCCGCTTTTTTTGGGACACCCGGTATTTCAAGATTAGAAGCACAAAATCCAACATGGGCAGTGTTATAAAGGCTTTTTACACTTTTTTTACAATTTTTGCTTAGTCCCGTACCAACGGTGGGGCTAAGGGGGGGTCTTAGCCCCACTGTTGGTACCGGACTTTCCTTAGCCCACTTTCTGTTTACACTCGTTTTTGCCAAAGTGGGCTAGTCCCATCAATAGTCCCGTACTATCTGGCCCTGGCTGGTTCCAAATGAATGAGTGTAAACGGAACGAAAAAATAATCTGGGGCTAAGCGACGGAGACGAAGTCCGACCCCCACTGACCAATCAGAAACGAGATAATCAAGTGCCTATCTCAGTGAATTTAAAAACCAACATGCTCTGCTGGTACGATTAACCTTTTTCTGCTCATGCTCAAAGTGGAACCCCAAACTGGCTTATTGCACCTCATCTTCTCTGATCATCCTGACAGAGGTTGCAATGGCGTTTAAAATTCCAGTTCTGTTTCACACACAATATAGGGTGACTCAGTGCACTTGAACAGACCCTGGAGCAGAATGAAAAACCTTGCATTTCTCAAAAGTAGCCTAGTGGTATGTTTATTTTCTGTCATTATTTTGGTAGATAAGGAACATCAATTAAAGCCACAAATCTGCTATTTCAGAGTTTGATGTGAACTAAGAATCCTACCTGGCATCTTTTTGAGGGCTTTGTGATGCAGGGTCACAGTTGGATAGCTCCCAGTTTTCAGAACATAACCATAAGGATGTCACCCAAATATCTCATTTCCACAACCACATAAGGCCTCTAACGTGAGAAGTGAAATATGACATTGCAATGGGGACCCCATTTCCAATAAACCTATTTTTCAATTTTGTAGCCGCGCACACTTCGTATCATCAAAGTATCATGCACACATCCTCTTTCTTTGCAGAATCTCCTCCTTTGTCAATAGATTGATACGGTAATTCTTGAAATAATTATTACTTGTAGATATGATTAAAACTAGAGTGAATCAAAAATAATTCTATGTAGTTTTACATTTTCTAATTTTCTAAGGGAGCATTTATCTATATCATGGGTTTGTAAGTCTATTTTGCAGAGGGGCAATTCTGCAAAAAATGTCACTTTTCCTAAAAATCCTAAATCTGCTATGATTTGAAAATATATGAGCTACAGGGTCAAATTTAGTATCATATGCTAGAACTTGTCAAGTCCTTTCATTTGAGTGGTACTTTGATACAATTAAAGTGCATTTAGGGAAGGGATATTTATTCTCACTAGCATTCTACCGCGGGATCCCGCAAAGTTGCGGTAGGACGATTTGCCGAACGCGTAATACACGCTGAACGTTTTTTTCCTCGCGCAGCTTCAAGGGAAAAAAATGAATTGCCATCGTGCGGAGGAACGCCGTAGGACGCTGATCGTCCTGCCGTGGTAGCAACGGGCATGATTTATTCTTTGTGTGCACGCAACTACGGGCAGATACTGAAGTGGTGCGCGCACATCCTTTCCCCGTCGGCTCTGTGGAACAACGTGACGTTTGAACGACTTGCTGGCCAAGCAGGGAATGCATGCACGATACACTTGTACACTAGCGCTGAAAATCTAGTACATGTGTCATGTTGCAGTGTGTATTTGGGCGGCTCATATGTCTCAGGGATAGAAACAGTGTGCTTCAATTTCTGAGTTCTCACGATCGTGAACATACACACTTTCTTTCGATCTCAACATCAGCAAAACTGTGTTTGACTTTTTTGCACTTCACAAATTCTCTGAGCTCTGTCCAGCACGATTATGACAAAGTTTTGTCAAAACTTTCTTTCAAATCACGCTCAGCAAAACTGTGTGTGATTTGTCTACAATCTAGCAAATTCTTTGGGGTCTCTCCAGCACGATCATGACATTTTTATTTTATTTTATCTTTCTTTTTTGTTCGATCACACGTTCAGGAAAACTGCGTGTTAATTTTTTTTTCTTTGAGTTTTGTACAGCACGATCAGGACATGTGAAGTAAACTTCATTCTATCACACACTTTCTCATACTAGTAGTAAGTTGGGGAAGCGTTTTGGAACAAGGAGAAAAAAATGCTTGACCGAATCGGGCAAGCAAATTATTTTGCAGCCATCCTTTTTCCCCACATTTTCCCTTCAACAAACCCATAAAATTAAGCATACAGAAGCTCAAACTAATGACTGTTTAGTGCTGCCACGTAGTTTCAACAACTTTCTAACACTTACTTTTTGATGCAACACCAACACTTGAGAGATCGCTATCGGAAGCACAAGGAAGTTGTACTTGAATATTCCATTGCAATTTGTGTGTGAATAATACTCTGTAGTGACAAAGCCCAATATTTTGGGAGTTAAAGTACTGGCAGTAAAAGTAGCCACAGCAGAGGAAACCTCATAAACAGCCATACAGTAACTGTTTGTGCACGTGTCCGTAGAGCACGCAGTGAGGAATTCGGAGAAACAAAACAGAATGCAGTCACGTAGACAAAGTTGTGAACACCAACTTGACCAAGAAGGAAAACATGAAAAATCCCAAGGTGGCAATGTGCCAGACTTGGGGAAGGGTGGGGCGGGTAGAATATAGAGCATTCAACAAAAGGAAACTGCGCGCACTGGTGCATTCCTGGAGGTTATAAACAGTCTGGGGCCTGGGGATGGACAGGTAGGGAAAGCAAGTCGAACACCGAGGGCGAAGACCAAGGATGTCAAACATTTTATATGATTCCTTATCACAGGTTATTTTTCTTTTTCCTCTCATTTCTTATCTGTATGATCTTTCATTTATCGGTAAAAAAAATAGTAATTGATGTCAGGATTTTAATAACTTTCTGTTCGTTTCTCACAGTTTACAATCCGAAGGTTTTTTTTTTAATAAAGAAAAAAAAATGAAAGAGAGAAAAAAGTTTTGGTTTTCCAAAGGTTCGCTTTACCAAATATCAAAAAAGAAGAAGAAAAGTTTATTATGAAGGTTTGTTGATTCGAAAGCGAAACACAATGTGTAATTCTGAAGATTCCTCAATCCCGAAACCAATAGGCCCTAAGTTTCGTACCATGCAGACCTTCACATGATAATTCGTTTTAAGATCAACAAACTTTTTTTCAGATTTACAAACCCTGGGAATAATGCCACATTAATATTTGTATTAACGAACCCTTACATTTTCTTTAACATAGATCTAGAGATTTTGCGTGTTTTAGATTCGAAATAATGGGGTCATCCCACGAGACCGACATCCACGACTCATACAGCCAACGAGTTCGACATTGAAAACTGGTCCATGAGTCATACAGGTCACGAGTCATACAGCCCATGCGTTCAACGCTAGGCAAATGAAGTTCACGAGTTCGACACTCGGTTAAAACGGCTCACGCGTTTGACACAAAATAAAAACAGCCCACAAGTTCGACGGATACAACACGGGATTTAATGTGTCGGTCTTGTGGGCCTTGTTTCCTTATGTTAAATGGGTTATTCAAATACTGGTTATTGATTGGCTAAACACAGTCATGTGATGGAGGCGCATTGGTTATGTTCGCCCATGGGTAGAACATTTTTGTAATGTTCTCCCATGGGGAAAACATTTTCACGTAACAAATGATAAACGATACCAAACGATTGAACGATCATATTTTCACACAAACGATAGGATAAATTTGCCTATTCCAAAATGTGAAAAAGCAGATGACCGATAACTGTAATGCGTGCGAAAGTGTGATGATTTGACTAACCCATAGGCCTAATATAACAGATGATGACTTTTGTTGTCGGGAACATCTACCAAACATTTCACCATCAGGGTTTGAAATGCTATTTCGGGAGGCTGTAAGTTCGACTTCGTCTCGGGACTTATAACCTCCCTCAATAGCATTTCAAACCCTTCGGGTGGAGCATTCGGTATTTTCCCTCCCCCGCCAGTGGACACCATTTTATGTCAAACTCACGGGCTGTATGACTCGTGAGCTGTATGACTCCTGGACTGTATATATGACTCGTGGGTGTCGATCTCGTGACGTGCACCTGAAATAACGAAACATTAGATTTCCCTTTCAACGGAATAATGAATACCGTGCAAAGAAATCAACCATTTTAAACTAAAAGATATACTTATACTTCTTACGATTAATATTTCAACGTTTTCTATACCTCCTTGTACAAGGTATCACTCACTGCTATATGAATAATCATCGATAAAAAGTAAACAATGTCGAACCATGTGGTTAACTTGTCTTGTCTTAAAGATTTTGTCTTTTCTTGATTATCCCTAATATTCCAAAGGTTCGATAATGATAAAATAAAAAATTAGAGGAAGAAAGATCAAAGATTCCTTCATTTAATAACGAAAATTGACTCGGCATACTGCAAGTTCATTTATCCGACAAAGTTTCGTATGACGAATCTTATTTCATTGCCAGAGAAACGAACCTTCGGAATAATGCCACAAGTGGGATAAACGAACCTTGTTGATATTTTCGGATTGACAAACTTCTAGTTGGCACTGGGAATCTGGGTGTATCGGATTTGCAATAACGAACTATCAGCATAACGAACCTTCTTTTTTTTGTGATGTCGAAAAAGAATGAAACTGATTTCTTACCTCAAAGATTATTCTTTTCTGAACTTTCTCCCAATGCCCGAGTAAAAAGAATGATTAGAGCATGTTACTCTGAAAGTGCTTTATTCCAAAGGTTCGTGAATCCGAAAATGAATCATATTCACACGGCCTATTAAATTCTCCGAAGGTTTTTTCAATTTTCTGATGGTTTGATAGTTCATCAAATATATATATACACTGAATATCATAATTATAATCATACAGGCCAATTATATGGATGCTGTCCATTATTCTAAAGGTTCGTTATTCTGAAGGTTCGTTAATCCGAAACACACAAATTCCCTATACCTAGAGGTTCGTTAATCCGAAAATGAAATTGGGTTTGTACAGGGTTAAATCATAAATTCCCTATATCGAGAGGTTCGTTAATCCGAAAATGAAAAAGGGTTCGTTAATCCTAACATTTGTGGCATTATTTTGAAGGTTCGTTAATCCGAAAATGAAATCGGGTTCGTTATTCCAAAGGTTCGTTAATCCGAAAATAAAACAGGGTTCGTTATTTTGAAGGTTCGTTGATCCGAAAATGAAATACGGTCCGTAACGAACCTTCGGAATAACAAGCTTTGTTTCATTTTCGGATTAACGAACCTTCGGAATAACGAATCTTCGGACTAAAGAACCTCCGGAATAACGAATTGTAGCCATATATATAAATATATATATATACATATATATATATATATATTTTTTTTTTTTTTTTTTGGGGGGGGGGGGAGGTATTGTATTTCGTTTCTACTGAACTGTGTATAAATGTAGTTATGTGAGTATAATCCGAAAATGAAAAGGGTCTGCTATTCCGAAGGCTCGCGTATCTGAAAATAAAATCGGGTTCGTACCGGGTAAACGCATAAATTCCCTAAACTGAGAGGTTCGTTAATCCGAAAATGAAATAGGGTCCGTAAGGAACCTTCGGAATAACGAGCTTTGTTTCGTTTTCGGATTAATGAACCTTCGGAATGATGAATCTTCGGACTAAAGAACCTTCGGAATGACGAATCTTCGGACTAAAGAACCTTCGGAATAACGAATTGTAACCATATATATATATATATATATATATATATATATATATATATATATATATATATATATATATATATTTGGGGAGGTATTGTATTTCGTTTCTACTGAACTGTGTATAAATGTAGTTATGTGAGTATCCATTGGTGATGGCCGTGCTTTTTTAGTGTTATTTCATGATGTGCATGTAACTCTGTATTACGTGTTAAGTCGACAACAGTTAATTATTCCGAAGGTTATAGGTAGTCCGAAAATAAATAAAGTTTGTTGTTATGACAGTTCGTTTATCCGAAAATAAAATTGGGTCTGCTAATCCAAACACGAGTGAGGTTCGTCATTCTGAAATTTCGTTTACAATCAAAGATCCTACATAGGTATCTGTGTTAAAATCCGAAGTGAAATAAGGGTCACCATTCTAAAGGTTCGTCGATCCGAGAATAAAAGAAGGTTTATGATTCTGAAAAAGAAATAAAATTCATTTTGTTGAAAAAAAAATGGTGCTATGAAGAGTCGCATGTAAGGCGTGACAGATTTATTATCACGAGCGTTCGCCCACGTCCGGCATGCCTTCTTATCTGTTAAGTAGCCAGCTTGGCTCGAGCTTGGCATGCACCCATGCCGTCCGCATTCGGGAACGCCAGCTTATAAGTCTTTTGTTTAGTGCCTTTGTTTCGAACACAATAGCGTCAACTTCACTGCGCCCAATCGACCACGAAGCCATCGCTCCATGTAGCCAGCGTTCGGGAACGCCCGGATCAAGTCTTCCCTTTGTCTTGTGCTTAACACTTACACAGTTGATTTCACGGAAGCTTAAAAAACGGACAAACTAGCAAACAAATGAAACCACCAAAGGCATTGCACTATTACGCGTTAGTAACGCTGTGATTACCTTAATTTGCGTCGATGAGAGGCGTAATCAAAAAGTATCCGAAATAGTATCCGAAATAGTATTTATGCCCCTTACATGAGCGTGAGACCACACTTGTAAGCAGCTTCTCAGGTGAAGCAAAATGTGTGTATTGAAGTGACAAGTGTATAAGAAAAACATTCACAATAGCTAGGGAGATTGACGGAAACTTGACACCCATGGCCGTGCCAGCCAGGCAACAAGCTGGTGGAAATTTCCAGGAACTTCAAAGCAGGTTTGCCGCCAGGCAAAACTGCAGGGTAAAGGAATTTGCGTACGCGCTGAATGGGTCGTAACCATCGTGTCAATTGCATGGGGCCTGGGAACAGGGGCTATGTATAGTACATGACAGTAACCCTGTGCTGTATAATACGTGCATGCTGATGGAGACACGTGCTGTAGTTGGCGAGAGCTAGCTGATGAGAGCTCCCTGCCTGAAACCAAGGGGTACTAGGCGAGCTCGCCTAGTACCTCCTTGCTGAAACCAGGGAGGTACATACGCATCTGGCATCTGGCTCTGCTGAAACTATGGAGCTATAGTACAGTAAACCTCGCTTAAGTCGACATCGCTTAAGTAGACACGATAAAAACATGTTGAATATGGCTAGAACTGCAACATTGCTGAGCCAACCACTCTTTTTGACCTTTATAATTCAAATTAATTCGTAAAACAGAATTATTATTATTATTATTATTACTATTATTACTATTTCGTTTTATTTATACAGGGAGGCCCCATTATCAGTAATCAAGTACTGTTTTCCAGTATCAAAACAAACACACTTCATAAGCGTTTTTATAACAACATAGGACTAAGATGCATGGCATGTGTCAATTTTTTTTTCTAAATAAAAATCTGCTATGCCTATCACACTCTATTTATTGAAAATAATTTTTCAAGAGCTATCAGTTATCCTGCATCATGATGTGATTCCGATAACTTCAATTGCGTAACATGTGGCTTCATGAATACATAAAGGGTATACCGAATTAATGTTGGTGTGAAAATCACATGCGGTTTGACCATTGCATGCATCCAGACTGACGTAGAAATGAGTGAAAATGTACTTCTGATAATAATAATATAGATGATACAATGTATATGTTGTGTCTATCGCGTGTCTCCGCATATCAATTACTTTATATTTTGTTGAAAAGTATATGTTCGACCGCTGTTCTGTTTCTCTCTGTAGTAAACAAATCAATCCAGCGAGAGTAGTAAATACTTCAAGAAATTACAAGTGACATAAGCACTGCTTCTGGTTAATTTCTTCCCCTCATTAATTTTGTATGTTTGTACGTAAGGTGTGCTTTCGTTGTTTTGTGTCTTTATCTAAAATATGATCTGTGCATAATCTGACTTGACCATGAACATTCTTTGGCGACGACGGTTATGCGGATTCGGTAAAGTTTTGGGTAAAACCTAATGTCTCCTGAGAAAAGACTAACTAATTTACCCGCGCTTGGAACGGATAAGTCTACCGACTCTCACCAGGGCCCTGTTTTATGCGAAGAGTTAAAATTGATTATATCGTCGATTTCAACTGTAAGTCTATGGCAGCCTGTGTGGTAACGAAATTTAAAATCGATTTTATCTTTTGATAAAACGGGGCCCAGGAAAAATGTCTTCAGTACTACATACAGTGCCTGCTACATGTAATGGACACAATATTCTTTAGCCGTATATAGTGTATGATAGGTTATCTTATAACATGCGGGAAGGACGGTACATCTTCTACAAATGGTTTGTCTCTCGTGGAAGAAAACCCGTCTCTCTTGCGTGAATTTTAGCTTCTTTTTCAAGCTTGCGTGAAAATGGATGGACCCATCGTAATCACAAAGTGAGGAACATCGTTGTGAACATAAATACTGAAAAATATGCAAGAAACAGTAACGGTCATTTTCATCTCTCTCTGCAATTAATTATTCCGAAATTTCGTTAATCATATAGAATGCAATTAAGTTTGTTTTGATGAATGCTCAAGTTATTCCGAAAGTACGTGAACTAGAAAACGAAATGCCTTGATCTTATTATGATATCTTGCTAGGATAGTATATATATTCCACTGCTCAAAACGCAGTGAAGGGGAGGGGGGTTCATAAAGCTGTTCGTAAAGATACGACCGACTTACGAGTGACTGGTGATCAGTTCTTGTGCTGAATTATGGAAATTCTGATAAGTATAGCACATCAGAACTGATCACCAGTCGCTCGTAAGTTGTTCGTAACTTTACGAACAGCTTTATTAACCCCCCCCCCCCCCCCGTAACACGAATGTGATACTATGCTTCAATGTCATGTTGAGTTAACTAACCAAGTCAGTGGTAATTTATGTTTTAAAGTGACAGAGTATGAGAAAGATATGTATCAATGTTATATTCGTGTGTATACATTAATTTTGATGGTTTATAGTACATGCAAATACCATGATCTCGGCAGACGACTGACCAGCATCAATTGGCTCAACTGGTTTTCCTATGCTTTTTTACGTCGCCTACAGAATGGGTGTCCTCTGGTCCTTTGAAGGTATTCATACTTGCTTATAAAGCACCCTCTTTAGTTTTTACAATGGGAGGGGAGTAGCAGCAAGAAACACCCTCGTTTAAAAGAGGCTTTTCGTAATAGCAGGTATGCCCTTTTTCTTCTGCTTCCCTTGTTTTGGGGCAGCAATAATTATTCAGCCATGGAGCTACAAGCAACAAAACTTGTAGCTCCTTGCTTAAGATGCACCCGACACACAAAAGCGCACCGACGCATTCATTTTGCGGCACGGACACAAACACACCGAAGTTCACATCAGGCTGCCGTATTGGTCGATGATAGATACCGTCTTATGATTGAATGATTTTCTTTGACACCTCATAGGAGAATGCTTTCGCCTTATTAAGGTGATGAGGAGCGTAAACGCCGCCGTGCGTCGCTATAAAGAACGACTGCTCTATTGTTTCGTTTAGAGAAAGAATCAGGTTGTGAGCTTGAACGGAAACAGAACCTGAATTTTAAGAGATTGTCAGGGTTTTGTTTGTTTTTTGTTTGTTGTTTGTTTACTTGTTCGTTCGTTTGTTTGGTTGTTTGTTTGTTTTTGCTTTTTAGAAAGCGAACTACCGACAATGGCGTATAAATATTCGTATTTAAGATTTAAAGGGATGTGGAATTGGGTTGTGTAAAGTTAAAAGCCGCGTTTACACCATGTTCCCGGCAACCACGGCAGTCACATTTCAGGCCATCACGGACAAAACGGGACGGACGTGAAACAACGCTGTGAGACGAGATAGGCAAATGTGACAGGCCATGATTGCCGTGGATGCCGTGTCACATTCTTAAACTGTTAAAAAAATTGCCAAGGCAGTCCCGGTGCTAATGAGGAATTTTGTATGCCGTGATAAAATGCAATGAAACACGACGGCACGTAATAGACCCTAACAAAACTTGAAGGCGGTCCGTAGCGGGACGGGACGGAAAATATTGATAGTCTATAGCCTCATCAGACGCCGTGAGAACAGCGTGTGATAGCTAGAAGTTCGCCGGGGCGAGGATTGGAACGATCCGAACAAGACTTAGAATGCGATGGAGGGGGACGAGTGGGGGGTTGGGGAACAGGAGAATGTCTCAACTGCATGTACTAGTATACCCACAGCGCACTGCATCTCAGGCAAATGTCAAATGAGGCTGCCGTGGCCGCCGGGAACATGGTGTATACAAACACAGCTTTAGAGTCTGTAGAATCCACATTTATATCTTAAGGCATAACTAAAACTTGATTTCTTGTGACTCTGACACACTTTGATAGACTGCGTCATTTCTGTGCACACCATGTACATCTAATATTCAATTCCACAAAAAAGACCTTCGACTTCCAAGACCATTCTCCCGCCCATCATTCTCTCTCTGCATCTTTTTCTGTTGTTATTTTGTTCCACCTATGGGGATGTATTCTATGTTCGGCAATAATAGCGTGTTTCATCGTGTGTTTTGTTTTGTTTTGTTTTATTTCATTTTTAGATTTAAATCGGAAAAGCAATATGGACGGGAGGTAAAATTCTTGAAGCAACTTTACAGTTTAATTTTTAGTTTGACATCGTTCTTATATTGATGTTCGTTGCACCTGTAAGGTTCTTGTAATGTGAAAGTTAAATAAGATTCGCTATATATTCTCGCAAATTCCCTCTGCCTTATTGATATTCGTTAATGTAAAAAATGAATATGATTCATTAATCCGAAACCGCACGGATTTTGTGATTCTAAACGTGAATTTATCGGGATATGAAATTAATTACGTTACTCAGAAAACAAATAACATAACGTGTTCCTTTTAATTTCTGGGATTAACAAAACATCAGAAAGCAAAGCTTATTTAATTTTTCGGATTTTTAGTCTGGCATTGGGGGTTAGTAGTTCGGAAAATAAGTATGGAAAATCTTTGAGGCAAGAAAATAAGTTGAATTTTTATTATGGCATCGTTATTTCCTTTGCCTTATGTTCATTATTCCGAAAGAAGAATAAGGTTCGTAAATCCGATGGTTCTTTTTGCTGAACCCACAAAACATGCAAATTTGATATGCCTTAACTAATGTGTTAATCCAAAATTGTATTAGGGCTCATTAATACCATTTGTGGCATTATTCTGAAGGTTCGTAAATGTGAGAATGAATTACGTGCATGGTACGAAACTTATATAATTTTTGGCTAAAAGAAAATTAAAAACGCCGAATCTTTTCCTGTGACGGGAATATATGGGTTATTTCTGAACGTGACAACGTTTACTTCTTTGCACGATATTCATCATTCCGGAAAAAAAAATATTCAGATGGTTGATTCATCCGAAAATGGAAAAAAGGTGGGTCGTTTATCTGTAAAGAAATTATCATATTCGTGGTAAGAAACTTCATTTTCGAATCAGCTATATAATGTCCGAAATTTCGAAACTTATATAAAAAAGAAAAGCGAACCTTCAGCATAATAACAAACTTTAGCAAATCGTAACAGTTTTTTTTTTTAAATCGAGCAGTGTGGAATAACAAATATCCGACATTTGTTTTAGCATGGTATGGAGCAGAATGTTACTGCTATTCACTTCCAAAAGTAAAAGCAATCATCTGACATTTATTCTGGCATCTTCTGGAGCCGAATGTTATTGCTATTTACTTTCGAAAGTAAAGCAAATATCCGACATTTATTTAATCACCGTACGGAATTGAATATTACTCTGATTCATTTCAGAACGTCAGAGGAAACATTCGACATTTATTTTAGCATCTTCCGGAGCTGAATGTTATTGCTATTTACTTTCGAACATAAAAGCAAACATCAGAAATTTATCTTATCATCATACGGAGTTGAAAATCATTATTATTCATTTCCGAACGTCAAAGCAAACATTCGACATTTATTTCAGCATCTTCCGGAGCCGAATGTTATCCTTATTCATTTCCGAATGCAAAATCAATTATCTGACATTAATTCAAGCACTGTACGGAGCTGACTCTTACCGTTATTCATTTCCAAAAGTATACGCAAACATTCGACATTCATTTTAGTATCATACGGAGTCGAATATTACCGTTATTCATTTCAAAAATTAAGAGTAAACATCTGACATTCATTTTAGCATCTTACGGAGCCGATTGTTACCGCTGTTCATTTTCGAAAGTAAAGGCAAACATCCGACTTTTTTGGTGGCCCGATCGGGCCACCAAAATCTTCATTTCTGAAATTTGGGTGGTCTGACGTGCGTTTTTGGTGGCCCCGGGCCACCGTAAGTGTCGAACCTTGACTAATGTCATCGAAAAGTAAACCAGAATGCAACTTCTTCTCGCTTGTGAATTATTGCTTGTGAATAATCGCAAAACTTTTGGAAAACCAGTCCTGTTCATGACGCTTGGAAACTGCGAGTCGTGAGAATTTTGCGAACTCGTGCAATGTTACTCCGTAGCGTATGCGACTGTACTTGACGATTAAAAATGCATGTGGGGTCGCAATCGTTTGTAAACTGTCTGAAGTGCGCGATTTCTCTCACTCGTTTTTGCCACGCGATTTATTTTTAACTGGCAAGAACGATGTGGAATTCTGGCGTCCACCATGAATTGCGCACTTGCTGGCGCAAATTGTTCTTTTCATAGGTGAAGCCGTGCGCGGAAAGCACATGGTTGGGATAATCCTTGCGTTCCTAAAAAGCGGAGAGGAACGCCATGAATGCGACTTGTGAGCAAGCCCGTTCTGTTGCGTCCAAGGAACGCCCTCATTAGGCTGATGAATAGAGGGATTAAGCCCCCCCATTCTGCACGCAGGAGGAACAGGGGCGTCCCCTAACAAAAGGAGGAACGCGAGCATTCCCCATGCGGCCGAACGCTCGCGATAGTAAATCTGTCACGCCTTATGTCAACGTTGCATAATTATTATGCGTCCCTGTGAAGTAGAAATTCATCAACGATCTGGTGCATATTTTGGGTGGACCACTCGGAAAATATAGTGAGAAGATACGAAGGTGCAAAAATAAAGGAAGCCTTTAGTATTGTTGCGTGATTTAAGTTCACATGTTGATGTGTACTGAAGGTGAAAGGCTATTGAATTTTTTTTCCCCATGTATCGTGGAAACTCAATATAGATCGTCTAGATCTGGGCCTAAGGAGATCTGATATAACAAAATACTTGATATAACAAGCTATTTTCTCAGGTCCCAATGAATTCATTTCCTTTGTTTTGTATCATTTATTGACTACTGATAAAAAGAACAAGTTGTCTTCATCACAAGGGTCTCGTCACACCAAGTTTCACTGTATTCATTTTCACGTGGCATTTGGTGCTGCGAACTTTGGCTTACTGCTTTATTTTTGTTGTTTCTCATACCCTCTCATTTGGTACGATTTCTATCCATTAATATTACTTTATTTGTTCCCTTTATATTTTGTAAGTATCTAAAATTAATTCACACTGTACACATTTTCGTAATGGCGATTTCACCGCTTTGCTGCAGTATTTTCGAAGGAAGGTTGATCCCAGTCACTTTGGTGTGCTGCGTTTCATCTTTCGTAGTGTTTGTGTTGTTGTCGAGGAGGTTGTTGGGACTTCGTGATTTGTTTGCTAGCCTTAGGTGTTTATCTTGAAGTGATGATGGTAGTCATGTTTCCAAATGTTAATAGGAATAGGACAAAATGATCCTGAGTGGTGGTGATGATAATTAGGGCCTACCAATGCTGGTATAAAAGACAGCTTGCTGTAAATGCTGAGCATATGTGTTAAGTCCTTTGTCTTATTTCATGTCTCCCTCTTTTACTCTTTTTTCCCCTGTCATGAATGATGAAAATAAAAATTACTTCATGTCTACCTAACAGCAAAAAGAACCATGTGCTAGCAACCTTCATAAAGTTTAATCTAATTGTTCATTGCCAGCAAAGAATAAGGGAGAAACAACAATAAATAGAAGCGAAGAGATTGGTATGCAGTCTGTTCAGATCGAAGACACCTGACATCCCCCCCCCCAACCCCTCCCGGAAATTTCCATAAAACCAGGTGCCAGATGAAAAAATGGGCGCACTAGAATTGTGAATAAACAGCTCTAGTGTAAATAGTTTGGAAATATAGATCAAAGAACTAGCTCGAGTTGAGTTAAAGAAATCATTGCAAGCATCATGATTCTTTAGCCTTTCTTTTGGCCCATAGTAGAAACATTGAACAGTTGATCATAGTCTGGGATTATAGTGTATACTTGATTATTCTAGCTGTTCCCTGAACTATAAAAAGGGATCGATTAATCTTTCAATTTATGGAATCACAGAAAGATATGAAAGGTTTCGTTTGGCGACACAAATTCATGAGTATGTAATGCAGCCACTACTTGGTTAGACAACAAAATCACAATTTCACGCTCATTAAAACTGTGTATTCCTTTTCAGTTTGAAGGAACTAACTTCACCTATAGATGAACTATGACGTTCCACTACATACGAAGATGATTTGGCTGTCAACATTTGTTTGTTTTTGTTTGTTTGTTTTTTGTTATGTTTTGTCTGGGTTTTTTCCCTCGTAAAAAACATGATGATTTCTTCGTACCGAATGTAAACTGTTTACCGTAGTCAACCCATTAAGCGCAGCTGCGGCGCATTCGATCCATCCAACTTGCAATAGCCCATCAAACAAGGCATCACTGGAGCACAACTTGAAAGTGAAACCATGTGTTTTGAACATCGGCACATCCACACACACACAATGTGGCATTTAGCGATCATCGTTATGGAGGACTTTCTGATTTCAGTCAGGGGAACAGAAGCTGGAAAATATATGAAAATGATGTTTAAAATCCAATAAAATGAAAAAACCTAAAACAACACATGGCTATGTTTTATAGTAAATAATAATTGAAAATGCCGAACAAAAATATACATTCCCTCACACAAAAGCTCTCTTGAGAAGATGAAAGTATTCCCCTTCTCACTTAACTCTTAACGTGCCATGGTCGCCGAACGGCGACCTTAGTCCTAACGTGCCATGGTCGCCAATCGGCGACTAAGAACAGCGAGAAAAGCGTTGATCATTTAAGTTCTTGTGGTACCGTAATGTGTTACACCAAGCAACTGCCAATGATATGTACTGATAGCTGATAAGCATAGCCATCGTTTCCACTAAAAATATGAGCATGCTTACATTGGAAAATTTTGAGTAAATACACGATTTTTCAGCTAGATGTATTTTTTTCACATCGGGAAAATCCGTAGCGGTCGCACCCTATGCGAGATGTGTATGGATCAAAAGTCTCATAGGTAAACCACGCGTGTGTATGCTATTGACTCTGCGTGTATTGTCTATGCGGTTCCACTCGCATTGTTCCGCTTGGACGCTGTCCTGCGGGAAGCTGCTGATTTTGTCCCTCAAAGAGGGTCAGCTTTCGTTCGTCGGTCAAGTCTTTCATCCTTTTGTTTTGGTGAATGTCACTAATCGTCCCCACGCTAGCATAGGAATTGCGCGTGGACAAAGGCCTGCCGATTTCAATAGAGTACACCCGCCCGCGGTTTGCGTAGACAAAAGGAGGATTAGCAGGCCCTTCCTTCTCAGGTGGACAAAAGACACTATTCCAGGGCCCAGGACAATTACTTTAGTTTCAAATATAGGATCTGGGACTAAAGGACTCAGATTTGGGAATGAATTACTGAGGCAGAAAGAGAAATTGCTAGGACAAAATAAACTGCTAGTGTCTTTGGAATCATACAATTCTAGAAGGCAATGTTATATCATTTGAAAGAGGAAATGTTGCTCTAAAACTTTCTCACAGAGTCAAGGGAGCGTTCCATTGAAGAAAAAACAAGACTGACTCTCTTTTTCCATACTACACAAAAATTTTTGATAATTTCTTTAATGTATCAAATATTTCTGCAATAATTCAGATTCAGATAGATATTGTGGCAAACTGACTGCATGACACGAAAGAGCAAACATTTCTTGATATATGTTGTGTAGAACTTAATTCAAAACAGTCAATAGTTTCGGAGATATGGCGGTTTTAAATTTCATTGTCAGTCCAGTTTCGAAACGTTCTGGCGTTAGGTAAAAACCTCTGGCACGTTAGGGGTTTTGGGCCTGGCACATTAAGAGTTAAGGTACCAATAGTGGAAGCTTTCATAATAACCGCAGCAAGCTTTTGGAGGTTCATGTACCAGTACTTATTTATTTTTTTTTAAAGTGTAAGTATTCATCAATCAACACTGAACATTGCGTAGTTTGGAATTTTTTTTCGTGCTGGTGACCAGCTCGATACTGTCTTCGCCACATGTCATGACGTTTTTGTTTTTTGTGTTCTTTTAAGAGCCTCTTGGCCTCATATGTCGGCAAACAGCTAGAAGAAGGAGATTGAAAAATACGAATTCTGATGAAAAAAAAAAATGAATTTTAGAACTGCTGAGTAGGCCTTCTACCATAGTTTTAATTTGTGCTTCCAAAGGTTGGCAGCTTTGGCTACTGGATCACTCACACATGGCTCGCTTTGCGATCTGCTGGTCCAGGGATTGGGCGCATACAGTAACAGTGGCAACTCTCAGTGATTGGAGAGAAGTGCATGTAAAGTTTGTGTGGCGGAATCTCGGTGAAAGAGGTATAATATGGCAAGTAAAGTGGAATGGGTAACAGCCCGCGTGCGATGCAGGTACGTCGCACGCGAATGATGATCTAGCCGAAATACAGTTGCCTAAACAAGAGACCCGCGGGTCTAGCGCTCACCTGAGTATCGCAAGTTCACCTTTCACGCAGTCACTTATCTAAATTATTCACAGCTCTACCAAAATTTGACCAGGCATTCTCAAGTAGAAGATGAAAATGTACAATAAGGGCCCAAATTTTTACAGATTCCTTTATTTGGGGAAATTGGGGCCCCCTGGGGCCCTCTGGGTGGGGCATGGTGCCCATTTTGATAAATTGAGATCCTGACCCCCTAGGGATGCTACCTGCCAAGTTTGACGAAAATCCATCATGACGTTTTCATTAATGTATTCACTCATAGTATTATCTTAGCTCTATAATTTCTGATTCTAGAGAAGATTTTTAAAGATTCCTTCATTTTGGGGGTTTGGGCTCTCCTGGGGGCCCCCTGGGTGGGGCATGGTGCCCATTTTAATAAATTGAGATCCTAACCCCTTAGGGATGCTACCTGCCAAGTTTTGTGAAAATGGGTCATGGTGTTCTAAAGAAGAAGATAAAAATGTACAATTTAGGCCCCATTAGGACCCCTCCTGGCCCCCCTCCCCTGGGTCCCAAGGGGGGTACCCCTGATTCTGCCATGAACAAACTTGAAACTACAGTCCTCAATGTACTAACTCATAGTATTAACTTAGCTCTATCACTTCTGGTTCTAGAGAAGAAGATTTTTACAGATTCCTTAATTTTTGGGGGTTTGGGCCCCCCTGGGGGCCCCCTGGGTGGGGCATGGTGCCCATTTTAACAAATTGAGTTCCTAACCCCCCAGGGATGCTACCTGCCAAGTTTGATGAAAATCGGTCACGGGGTTTTCATAAAGAAGATGAAAATGTAAAAATTTTACGCACGCCGGACGCCGGACGAAGGATCGCAATAGCTCATCTGAGACTTTGGCTCAGGTGAGCTAAAAACCGCATACCTCGAGCGCCCAGCAAGCCACTGTCGATAACGCGTTCGAAGGAAGCCGCAAAAAATATTTTTTAAGGGGGAAGAAACAAAAAACTGAGGCATGGCGCAAAATTGGCAGCTACAATTTACACCCCGCCTTGAGTAAAACGCCTGGTGAGGATGGTGCTCATCGCAGAGTAATTGCACCCTAATGCTGAGTCTGATACCTGTAACATCATGGGCATGGATTGAGGGTGAGAGGTATGGCAATTTCTCCGCTAGATTTACTAGCCTGAACTATCCATCATAAGATAGTATCTGGGAAAGTTGCCCCGTAAGGAGAGCTGACACCGAGTAATAATTGGTCAGAGCTGAATAAAATAAAATATATTAAAATTGCAAAAGAAAGTTATTCGTATATGTGCAAATGCTGGTTATAATGATCACACGGATCCCCTTTTCTTCTGCTTTAAGATCTTAAAGGTGAACGACATCCACACTTTACAAAATGCACTTTTGATGTTCCGCTTTAATACTGACTTATTACCCTCTTCATTTATTGATATGTTCCAGCTGAACTCAGAAATCCATTCTTATCCTACAAGGCAAGCAATGGATGTACACTTGAGTAACCCTAAAACACTCCTAGCACACAAATCAGTAAGACATACTGGCCCAGATATCTGGAATAGACTTCCACTTGAATTACGTAACATTAAGTCTATTCATTCATTTAAAAAAGCAGTAAAGAAAATGTTGATTTCACAGTACCGGTGATACCTTCTGTAGAAACACTTGATGACTCATTCTTTGTTCATTGTTGTATCTATTATGTTTCTTTCTCTCCGAGTCTCTGCACGTGCGGATGCACCTGCAGTATACTGTCCTCCTCTGATCCACTGGGATTCATTCCCTCTCTGTTGTTCATAATTCATGTTATGTCGGGCGAATCATGGTTCACTATAACGTCATGCCCTGAAAGGGCACGTAGAAATTTATGCTGTGTATGTAGATGATTGCTTTTTGTCTTCTTCTCTTTTTCTCTCTTTCTCATTCAATGTAACTTTTACAAGACAAAAGCAACACTTATTATGTGAATACATCACTGTAATTTATTAGTATAAATACAGTATGTGCATGTATGTATGTGTCTAGGTATAGAGGTATGTCGAGTTGATCTGGCGATAGACTAGTATCCGGAGGTTTTTATCATCTCCTCCCCTTCCTTTCTTCTTCTTCTTCTCTCTCTCTCTCTCTCTCTCTCTCTCCCTCTCCCTAACCCGTATTCCACGAGCATCATGTTGGACCCTCTTGTTTTTCTTCACTATAATGTTATTTGTTATCGGTTGCCAAACAGTCAAGCGTTGTGCTTATTATTGGCAATCGTTCTGTATGCAAATTATTAACATGTTACTCATGTAATTATACTACAGATGTATTGCATAATTGATGAAAATGATGAAAATTGTATAAAGTATACTACCGGTATTTTGTACTTTGTTAATGAAATTGCAGAAAATTGATGTATTTGAAAAAAATGGCATACAGAGAATAAATAAATCAAATCAAATCAAATCAAAGCCTCAGATTTGTGTATGTACCATTTTAGAAATCTTACTGGACACCACAATTTGCCATACTCTACAGACAAAGAGTTTAAAGTGATGGAATAAAAACTTATCCAGCAGCTCAAACTACTATGAACTAGAAATGTCGCTATGGCGACTGGTATGCCTCCGCAATAATGCATGATTCTCCTAATAGGTCTAGATAGTACAGGTGGACAATGTGTGACTACATCTTCACAAAACTGGCAAAATATTGAAATGACAAGGTTGTCACAAATGTGTTGAATGTTCACCTTCCTTGACCTTGGTTTAATTGGATGAATAGGAGAGCATGTATTTGGGGATTTAAGGACTTTAACTTGACTTTGACCCATTCATACATTTATGCATTAAGTAATTTTCATGGTACGGGCATGGAGAAAAAGTGCAATTTCTGTACTGAATAGTAAATTGTTGCCATGTTCATCTGGCCTTTGACCCTAAAATTCATAAGATAATCACTTTCAGGTAGAACATGCATAAATATGCAGTAAGTTTCATGATAAATTGAGCCACTTCCGAGATATGGAGGAAAAAGTTGTTCAGCACTTTCACTTGATCTTTGACCTTTTGACCTTTGAGGCAAAAAAAGAAAAGGAAAAAAAGAACTCTCCAGAGAATTTCTATTAGGTTACACATGCATACACCAGGCCTCGAAATAGGATTTTGGAGGGGCAAGGCCATTTAGAAAAGGGCACTTTTTCCAAGAGGCCAGGGCACTTAAGTCAGTCAGAGGGGCACCAAGGCCACATTGGAAAGGGCATGTTTGGTGTTTATGAAAAAAGAAAGAAGAAAAACAAACCGAGAAAAACAAACACACACACACACACACACACACACACACACACACACAAAGTGCAACACACAACAAAAACCTCTTCCCTACAGCTGTAACACATTCCCTATCTCCGCGTTTCTATCAGGTGAAACGACATTTTTTAAAACAGGAATAAAACAACAGTAGGTATTGATTGAAATTCGACACCCTTTCAGGCCAGCCAGGCTGCCATGAAACTTCAAAGCACATTCTGACAGCTGGCTGGCAAAACCACAAAGGCAAAGGAATTTGCGCGCATGTAGATTGCTATGATTTATAGTCTGTGACAGACAGTTCATGACCTCCAAGAATGTGCCAGTACGCGCGGTTTCTTCTGTTGATTGGTCTCTCTCTCTCCACCCCTCCCCATTCCCCAGTCTGGCACCCTGGCATCGTGGGATTTTTCTTTTTTCTTGGTGAACTTGGAGTTCACTCTTTACTACTCTATCTGAATATGCGCTGCCTAGCTAGTACATACTCGCGGCCGCTGCGCTGCGGAGGCAGTCGGGACGGTAAAAGCTGGTCGGGCGTACATGTACGTACACGTCGTCTCGTATCTCGGAAAGATACTTGAGTTTGAATCAGATATATCGGGACGCGAGTGAACTGAAGGTATGATATTTGAGATCAGGAAAGTTGTTCAAGCTTATTAAAGAGACTTTGAGAAAGGGCATATCATACGTCATAAACAATAACTTTCATTCTAAAAGGGCACCACGGCCCCAAGAAAAAGGGCACATTTTTTTTGGCCGTAACTTTGATCAAAAAACAAAAGGCATTGCGGCCAACGAGAGGGGCACCGACGGCCATGGCCGTCGGTGGCCGTCGGTTAATTCGAGGCCTGATACACCAAGTGTAAAAAAAAAAAAAAAATCCTGCTGGCATTGCATGAACATGAGGGAAATGGTAAAATTTTGAAGTGTTGCACTTGACCTTTGACCCCATGAACCCTACATTCTCTAGATAATCACTGCCAGTCAGTACATGTATATACTATGTTCCATGAAGATACCTTGAACAATTTTCCAATTTACAGAGAAAAAAAGAAGTTTTAATACTTTTACTCGACCTTTTGACCTTTGACCTTTGACCTCATGACCCAAACTTTCACCAGAGAATCTAAATTGGGTAATACATGTATACACTAAGTTTCAAGAAAATATCTTCAGGCATTGCATAGATATGGTGGAAATAGTGAAATTTAATGTATTTGACCTTGACCTTTGACCTTGAGCACGTGCACCCAAAAGTTGATAGGCACAACTTCACCCCCTAATACACATACAAGCCAAGTTTCATTAGGATACCTCAACAGGTTTTGATAGTTACCTTGTCCACAAAATTCATTACGGACGGACGGAAGGACGGACAACAAGAAAACATAATGCCTCCGGCACCACTTTGTGGCGGAGGCATAACAAGAAAACATAATGCCTCCGGCACCACTTTGTGGCGGAGGCATAAAAAGAATTGAATCAGGTCAGGGCCTGTGGTCTCGTCTCTGGCTACGACTGTGTAGGTGGGAGTTTTGCCCTCTGCTTCATGCACTGTGGTATTCTCTTTGGACTTGGTCATTATGGATTTTGAAGTGTCGGCAGGAGCTTTACTGCTCTTCGCACTCTTTTGGGGCATGTTTTTGCCATTTTGTTGGGAAGACATTTGGATATTTCGGACTCATTCAGACTTTTCTTTCCATCCCCTTTAGCGCTAGTACTTATCTCCCACTCCAGAACGGAATGAATGGGTGAGACTTGCTTGATTTGCTATCTTGTTTAGGTGGCAGGACTACCAATCATGGAGCCTTTATATAGTGGACTCCCGTTACAACGAAGTCCTCGGGACCGGCAGTTTTCTCTCGTTATATCGAAATTTTGATATAGCTGAACAAATTAACAATAAAAACACATAAAGTGGATAATGTTACAGCCCGAATTTTTACTTCGTTATAACCGTGTTCGCTATAAAGGGAGTGCAGTGTAATTCCTAGTCAGCAAATTCGAGAAAGAATACAGACAACAGGAATTTCAAGGGTATGAATAGGCTTAATTAGACCTATTACTGAATGTGATTAATACCTCCACCTAGACCTGAGGGAGTTAGTTCATTCCTTAGTCTTTTTGTGTATGTTTTTTATTGACTGGAAAAAAAATCACTCTGCTAAAAAAATGAGAAAGCAGTTTGAGCCACAAGTTTTGCAACCGACCAACCGACCAACCGACCACCTGGCCACCTGACCTCAGAGTAATTCTTATTTTCCTCCATACACACTATGTGTGGGTGGGGGTATAATAATAATTTCAAAAGCAACAGTGTAATTGGGTCAAATAAGGATATTTATATTATGTTGTTGTTGGAGATACAAAATGCATAGCCCTTGCAGAAAAAAAAAAAGACGAAGCATATGTACATGCATGGTCTTATACACAGTGCAGGAACAGGGCTCCCTGGGCAGTTGCCTGGTCACTAGGGTTGGTTCTGATTGGCATAAGAATGGCAAATGTTAGATGATAGTCAAGTAAAGCGATATGAAGTAGATACAAGTTGTACTTTCGGCTTGGCTTACCTAGGGATCCTTCCTCATTAACACCCACAAGGAATCCTGCTATGATGATGACACAGCACAGAATGGCACGGAATGAGGTTGTCTGCTTTAACATGAAGTACGACAGGCTCTAAAAGGGAAGAGTATGATAACAACAGGCAATAGTACATCAACAAAATGGTAGAAAAGGGTTGAACATCAGAGTCAAAACTGTTCATAAACTTTCAGATGTCACCATCTTTCTATTTCAGATGTGACAGATTTAAAAGATTTAGACAAGAAATTTCAGACCTGATGCAGATATTCCCACGTTCAGCTACTTACTAATGGGGAGCCTGAGTGAGAAATCATGACTAAGATAGGCAAAAATGTGGGTCACTGAATGGTCACCTACTTTCATCAAAATATTGGCCTGTTTTCGACGATGTCATAAGTAGCCTAATTATGCTCTCTGCCAACCAACCACAGGCACCTTGCTCCCTACACAGTTCGAGCTGTGTAGCTTGATCCCAAACTATTGCTTGATGGAAAATGGAAGACAATATTCTTAATCTGAGTTCAGAAGTGGAAACCAGTGAAGAGGAGGAAAGAGGAGACGATACTGAGTCATGATCCTCAAATTCAAACAGTGATGATGGATACTTAGGTGATTTTAGACCATGAAACAACCAAGACTCCGCTGCTGATGCCATTGTTGTGGCTGGAGAGCCGGCTGCAGTTACACGTACAGGGGCAAGCTGAGACAGCTACATGATTGTGATGACAATGATGAACAGTTTTGCAAGGAGAAATGTGACTGTCCAGCTAAAAACCCACAAAAAGTCGCAAACTTGGATCGCCGTAATACACCAAAATACAGTCAAACCTGTCTATAGCGGCCACCCAAGGGAGACGGAAAAAGTGGCCGTTATAGACAGGTGGCCGCTTTAGACAGGTAATCCAACTTCGTGTGCATTGCTTACATGTACATGTATCATCGTTGTATCCTTACATGTACATGTATGTGTGTACGTATGCACACACTGTGTGTTTCATGCATTTGACCATGCCAGTGTATATGAAATTGTTGCACAGTAGTATGTGTTTTGTCGTGAAGAAAGCTTTACACTGGTGCATTTTTATGACTAAATGAGGGATGAATGCAGCGGTGGTGATCACTAAACGTTGCCCGCGAGGCTGCAAAGCAGAACAAGAGACCCGCAGGTCACGCGCTCACCTGAGTATCGCAATTTCCCTTTCCATGCATTCTTGCACACTCTTACCTGAGAACATTGGAAACTTAGGTCTGCATATGGACCCCCCCCCCCCCAACTCCAGGGCGGGGGGGGGGGGGGGGGGGGAAACAGCCCTGGATCTACAATGAACAAACTTGGAACTAAAGTCATCAATGTACAAACTCATGGTATTAACTATGCTTTATCATTTCTGGTTCTAGAGTAGAAGATTTTAAATATTCCTTAATGTGGGGGGGGGGGGGGATGGGAGGTGGGCCCCCTAGGGGCCCCCAAGAGGGACATGGTGCCCATTTGAAGGAATTGAGATTCTATCCCCCTAGGGATGCTACCTGCTAAGTTTGGTCAAAATTCATCATGAGGTTTTCAAGAAGTAGATGAACATGTACAATTCAGGCCCTATTACAACTGTAGTGTAGGACTTCTCTCCATCCCCTCTCCTGGGTCCCAAGGGGGGGGGGGGGTACCCCTGATTCCGCCAATCCCATGAATAAACTTGAAACTACAGTCATCAATGTACTAACTCATAGTGTTATCTAAGCCCTATCACTTCTGGTTCTAGAAGATTTTTAAAGATTCCTTAATTTTAGGGGTTTGGGTCCCCCTGGGGGCCCTCCAGGTGGGCCATGGTGCCCATTTGAACAAATTGAGATCCTATCCCCCTTGGGATGCTACCTACCAAGTTTGGTGAAAATCAGACATGGGGATATCAAAGTGAAGATGAAAATGTACAATTTAGGCCCCATTAGGGCCTCTTCGTTAGTGTATACGGAATTCGGTACCAAAGATGGCAGGTCTGACTCCCTTTTCTATGAGAATTCAAACATCACACGGCCAATGTCCCGTCAACACAGATGAAACCCGTATGGTCATGCCTATTTGGATCAGGACTCAAATCATTGATTTCGGAACATTTCGGAACAGATCGGATCACCTAATTTGTCAGTGTTGACAAATTCCAAGTCTAGTGTTAAACTTCCCGTTGTCACAAAAAGTTCTTTCTCCTCAAATGTTGTGTAGAGGTTAGCTCAGAAAGTCCTCTTCCTATCAATGTCAACATTATACCATACATGTATCATGTCCCAAAGACGACAGATCTAATAAAATCATAGTGATTAGTCGACCGTGACGTCACTATGACGTCATTATATGAAAACACATTCTCATTCATATCTCATTAATGGAATTGAATTTTTCAATGAAATTTACTTCACATATATTTCAAGTCAAGCACATTCTACCCATGTTCTCCAAATTCAGATCTACCCTTAGGACACGCACGTACGCGCGCGTTAAAATATTTAAATACTTCAATGGAGCTCAAATTTTTTTGCACACGTTTCAGACCATTTGGAGCATTTTTTGAAACATTGAAAAAATTGGACGGACGCGTACGCGCGCACGCATATACGCATGCACAGCTCATATGCCATAGAAATTTCCCGTTTTTTCACACAGATCGGATGTCTGAAATTTAAAGGAATATTTCTACGAAGTTTCAAGTCAATCCGACTCAATATGACGTCATACGGGCCCGTCAAAGTTGAAATTCCGCGCGCGCGCGTCAATGGCGATATACAGTGCAACTATGCCAAAAAACCGCCAATTTTTAATCCGATTTTACTCGTCAGGATGGACGGTGACCCCCTATTTTCTTTACATATTCTGAAAGCTGATGAGTTGTACATGTCATTTCATGGGTTGGCAATGCTGGAAAAGTGATTAAAAGATATCAAATTTCTTAATAAGATAAAAAAAGTAAATTTTCAAAATGACGTCATCAAATTTCAAGGTCACTCAAGCGTATCTCACTTATCCTTTGCCGATTTTCACCCAAATTTCAGTATGTTGTAGCTTATGAAATGCTCTTTCAGTCGTGTGTACCAACATTTTGATTAGATGACGGCATCACCTCGTAAAAATGGATTAAATGTAACCTTGTCAAATTTCACCAGTTTACGTGTTATCTCTATGGGAGTGCAGTTTTTCTGGAAATGAGAAATGACATGACTATCTTTATCCAGCACTAGCTCACTTATGCTTCGGTGAATTTCTCCCAGATTTTAATATGTTGTAGCTGAGCCTTTGGACTATCATATATGAGCCCTCCGTTTTTTCATGCGATGTCGGGATCACGTCAAAAAACTTGGTTGAAATTAAAGCTTATCTTCGATATATTGAGATATTTCTTTCTTTCTGCAACTTTCTTTGCAATAACTCAAGTAAAACATACCCTATCACCACCATATTTTGCAAATATTTAGTTCATGTCACGTACATTATTTCATAAAATAACAACTACTTGATCAGACGCCATCTTGGGTATGTAAATTAGGGTCAAAGGTCATAAATGTATCATCATGTATCTAGGTGAATACACGTCCTATCTTTCCCATATTTTGCACACGTAAAGACCATATTACAAGGATCATTTCACAAAATAACCACTTTTTGCTCAGATGCCATCTTGTCTATGCAAAATGGGGTCAAAAGTCATATGTATTTTTTCTCTATGTCTCTATGTCTGTGGAAAGCGGGGTCAAAGGTCAAATATACTTCATTCTGTATCTTCGTTAGTGTATACGGAATTGTGTACCATAGATGGCAGGTCTGACTCCCTTTTCTAAATGAGAATCCAAACATCACACGGCCAATGTCTCTAAACACAGATGAAACCTGTATGGTCATGCCTATTGCGATCAGGACTCGAATCATCGATAAAAAAAAATCGGATCACCTAATTTGTCAGTGTTGACAAATTCCAAGTCTAGTTTGTTATTTGAATTTAGTCAAGGGTACTTAGAGTAGGTTTTGACACATTTGTGTTCTCATCTTAGGGACATCAAATAGCTAAAAACAGACTCTAAGTCCTTCCGTTACCAGCTTCGGTAACAGAAGGACATTTTTCATTTATTTATAATTATTCAAAGAGGAGGGGTTTCGTGGATGGATGGGAGCCAAGTTATAGGCCTATCTAAACTTGCTTTGCACTGAAAATTTTATGGTTTTTATATCACTCTTTTTGATAAAATATTAAAAAGACCTCTTTTTTTGTGGTAACAGAAGGACAAAATACAAGGTTGCCTTTAGGAAGTCACTGAAGCGTAACAAATCATGGAAACCGTAAAAATATTAAATGAACTGTTTCTTTCATATTTACTAAGTTCTAAATATAACAATTCATAACATTTATTTCTCAAATATTGAATACAGGCCATGCTACATTTGTATTATAATTTATGCATTTTTGAAAATTAATAAGGTTAGTTAAACAATTGAAAAATTGACCCCGAAGATGTTATAAAACTAAACATTTTACTCAAATCCATAAAATTCAAACTTTAAGCTTTCATTTGATACCAAAATTGCGTGGGGAAATATGAATTTGAAATTTTAGATGTCATGTCCACTTTGGCGTGGAATTGCCCCTAAATTCTGTTAATAAGGTCTGAGGCATATAGACAGAAGGACAACATACTGCTGCAGGCATCCTCTCAGTGCAGAGGAATAAATCAAACATGAAAGAATTCTGAATGGACACATGAAGCTGACTTGTGATCATTATAGATTACATTTAACTGACAGCATTTCAAATGGCACTAACCTTAAAGGGTATGGCTAGTAACTGATCAGTGGGAACCAGTGGGAATGCTGGGGGATGATTGTTCTACAATTCTTGTGGGATTCATTTAAGAGTACATTATACATCTACTGTTGTGTGAAAATTGTTTGCTTCAGAATGGTCTCATATTCAAGTAATGTGCAGTTTAATGCCCCGTCACTGTACAGGCATGCTAACCTGGAAACATGAAACTGCACATTACTTGAATATGAGACCATTCTGAAGCAAACAATTTTCACACAACAATAGATATATAATGTACTCTTAAATGAATCCCACAAGAATTGGAACAATCATCCCCCAGCATTCCCACTGATCAGTTGCTAGCCATCCCTTTAAAGAGAACGAAAACAAATCCAGTACACTTACCACATTGAAGACAGTTGTTAATGACCGGCCAACATTGTAGAATGCGACTCCCACATTCTTCAGACACAGGTTGTTGAAGGTGATCATACCAACAAAGACTAATGACAGTGGCAATACCTTTGTCAAGAGAATGAAGACATAAATGTATTTACCATGTGATACTATGTGTGATTGCTACCAACAAAAAGAGAACAAATGAGACAGGAAAATGCTTATATTACAAGTAACTGGAGAAATATTCTTCAGTAACAGGCACACACACACACACAGAACAGTTAAGAGTACCTAAACAACTATCTACAATCAGCAAAATCTGGTAATCCACATAATTTATACAAGGCTCAACACAAACTTTTTCTTTTGGTGGCCCGACAATGAAATCTGGTGGCCTGATCGGGACAATATATATTTCCATTAAAGATGGCCCTTCCCTTTTGCATTCCTTCCCAAATAGCACAGAACATGATATATTCCACCAAAATGACAAGACTATTGTAAATCTATAACATTTCTGTGATATTTGAAGGTTGTTAGCCGTTAAAATTCAAATAATGCACCAAACGCTCACCGTAACGTATTCTGTGTACTAGGTACAGCTGCAGCACGATGTACAAAACACATGGTAGCACAGCAGCGAACACCGCAATTGATCTGAATGTAGCTACAGTTGAACCTCTCTTATCCGGCCTCCCTTTATCCGGATCTCTCTATTATACGGACGCAATCTCGCTGTGATTTTTTAAAATAATTATGGGAGGAAAGGGGGATTCCCAACTCCTTTAGAACTCATACACAAACGAACATGAATTACATATTACTTCCAACACGATTAACATTCATTACATCAAATTTCCTTCCAAATGGCTTACCTTCAGACATTTTAACATCCCCAAACTCCCCAAATCATCGCAAGAACATGGACAGATTATGCGCTCGAGCCCTCTCATATCGCATTGCCACATATAGGTCCATACACAGCCGTCGATATGACTAGATAGACATGCATTGTTTCGAGTCATTGGCTGAGCAACGAATGATATTGAACACTCAAAAATTGTTCACACACAGTACACACCCAAAGAGAGAGAGGGAGACCATCTAACAATGGCGACCTACAGTCGACTTTGCCGAGCCGTGATGATCGAATTTTGAAGCGTAGTTTCGTCGACTCATACTGTTTATTTTCAAGATCTACTTGATACATTTCTTAATAACTATTTAGGTAAATCATCCCAAGAATTTATAAAAGAAAATGATTTCATTCTTGCAAACACGGACCTCTATTTTGGGGTCTGTTACTGAGTGTAAAAATGAGAAGGTTGCAGTATACACATTACTACATGTGATACTACAATGGGCTACATCAGTACATGTGTATCAGAGCTACCGAGTCTCACGCATTCTGCGTGAGACTCAAGTATTTAGGGGCCATCTCACGATCTCACGCATGGCACCCATTTTTCTCACGCATCGGGTGAAGTCTGCAACTTGGGACTATAATAATGAGCATAGCTCAAAAGATTAAAGTGATAGTTGCAAATGAAGGTATATTTCCCTTTTGTCTTTCAAAATAAGTAAAAAATAGTCACTGAAGTATGCATCTGATTGCACCATTAAGAGCTAAAAATTGAAAAAGCTCCCTACAGTGGGAGGCCACAGAGGGAAAACCCCTCCCACACCCTCACTCGCGCGCACATTCGCACGCCGAGATGCCGAGTCATGAAAATCTCACTCATATTTTTTTTTTAACTTGGCATATATGGTGTATGTATATGTACATGTATACAGCATTGAGTCTCCCGTATCCGGCCAAATCCCTTATCCGGATGAGCCCCGGTCCCGACTTGTCCGGATACGAGAGGTTCAACTGTATCTCACAGTGACCTGTGGTTGTAATATGATACTTATACTTCGAACAACAGGAAGAATTCACGGCGCCTGCGTCCTCGCCAGGCGTTTTACGCATGGCGGGCGCGACACACGTAAATTGTGGCAACCAATTTTGTGCCAAGCGTAAATTTCCCATTAAAAAAAACCAAACATATATATATATTTTTTGCTGTTTCCTTTGAACGCATTCTCGACAGTAACTTGCTCGGTGCTTGCTTTTAACGGCAAGATCATCGATCGTGTGCGACGTACCCGCATCGCACGCTGTCTATTACTGAGTATATTACCGATTCCACGGCGGAGCAGCAGACCGCAGATCGAGCCATGTGCGAGTGATCCAGTATGCAAAGCTGCCAATGTTTGGAAGCACAAATTAGTACTGTACACAGCAGCTCTAAAATTCGTATTTTTTTGTTATTTCGTACGTTCTAACCTCCTTTTTTTTCGGATGTTTGCCTTTACTTTTGGAAATGAACAGCGGTAACAATCGGCTCTGTAAGATGCTAAAATAAATGTCGGATGACCTCTTTGACATTCAGAAATGAATAACAATAATATTCAACTCCGTACGATGATGAAATAAATGCCGGATGTTTGCTTTTATGTTCGAAAGTATAAATAGCAATAACATTCAGCTCCGGAAGAGGCTAAAATAAATGTAGAATGATCCCTTTGATGTTCGGAAATGAATAACAATAATATCTAACTCCGTACAATGATTAAATAAATGTCGGATGTTTGCTTCACTTTCGAAAGTAAATAGCAATAAGATTCGGCTCCGGAAGATGCCAAAATAGATGTCAGATGACTGCTTTAACGTTTGGAAGTGAATAGCAGTAACATTTGGCTCTGTACGATGCTAAAATAATTGTCAGATGATTCATTTCACTTTCGGAAGCGGGCAGCAGTAACATTTGGCTCCATATGATAATAAAATAAAATAATGTCGGATGTCTGCTTTTAAATTTGAAAATGAATAATGGTGATATTCTGCTCCGTATGCTGAAATGAATAACAGATTGTTGCTTTTACGTTTGGAAATGATTAATGGTATCAATCAGCTCAGACGCTAAAATAAATAATGGATGTTTGCTTTCACATTCGGAACTGAATAAGGATAGCATTCTGCTCTGTAAGATGCTAAAATGAATGTCGGTTGTTTGCTTTTACATTCGAAAATGATTAATGCGGGTATAACATTCGGCTCCGTAAGGTGCTAAAATACTTGGTAAATGTTGGATGATTGCTTCTACTGAAATGAATAACGGTGACTTTCGGCTCTTTACAATGCTAAAACAAATGTCGGATGATTCCATAAAAAGAGTGATTAATCAATCCCTTTCTATAGTTCAGGAACATCTAAAATAATCAAGCATACACTATTATCCCGGACTATGATCGACTGTTTGATGTTTCTACTATGGGCCAAAAGAAAGACTAAATTAATAGAATCATGATCCTTGTAATGATTCCTTTAATTCTACTCTCGTGCTAGTTCTTCGATCGATATTTCCAGGGTATTTACATTCTATTTATCAACAGAATTCTATATAGTGTGCGCATTCTTTCGTCTGGCACCTGCGTCTGGCACCTGGTTTTGTGGAAATTTCCGCAAGGGGGGAAGATTGTCAAGCGCCTTCGATCCGAAGAAACTGCATACAATCTTTTTGCTTCTATTTGTTGTCGATTTCCCCTTATTCTTTGCTGTCAATCAACAATTAGATCTAACTTTACGAAGGTTGCTAGCACGTGGTTCTTTTGTTGTGATGTAGACGTGTATATAATTTTCATTTTCATCATTCATTGGAGGGGAAATAGAGTAAAAGAGGGAGACATGAAATAAGACGAAGGACTTCTATACACGTATGCTCAGCATTCGCAGCATGTTGTCTTTTACACCAGCATCAGTAGGCCCTAATTATAATCACCATCACTCAGAATCATTTAGCCCTATTCCTATTACATTGAGAAACACGACAACCATTATCACTTCAAGATAAACACCTAAGGCTAGCGAACAAATTACGAAATCCCAACAACCTCCCTGACACCACAATAACTACAAAAATAACACACAGCACACCGAAGTGGGTGCGATCAAACTTCCTTCGAAAATATGGCAGCGAAGCGGTGAAATCACTGTTACGAAAATGTGAAAAGTTTGAATACTTTTAGATACTTACAAAATATAAAGAGAAGGAATAAAGTAATATCAATCAAAGAAATCCTACCAAATGAGAGGTATGAAGAACGACGAAAATAAGGCAGTAAACCGAAGTTCGCAGCACCGAACGCCACGCGAAAATAAATACAGTGAAACTCGGTATGACGAGATCCTTGCGAAGAAGACAATTTGTTCTTTTTATTAGTAGTTAATAAACGATACAACACAACTGAAACTAGAACTATCACTCATTGTGATTAATATACCCCCACCCACAACTGAGGGAATTAGCTCAACCAGGATTTTTTTTTTTACTTTTCAATGAAAAAAAATACCATGGCAATGCACTATTCAACAGTGAATAAATGTATTGCTCACTGTTAGTCAAATGTCTCATATCTCAAGGCAAGTGCTCAAAAACTGAGTGAGCAAGATAAATAAGCTGACGATTTCTATGGTTTTTATCAAAACTTGTGTAACCATGGCAACACAATGTTGGACATTAAGAAAAAAATGAAGTTTGCACAACTATATATCATAGCCGTCACATGTGCCAAATTTCAAGCAAAGTGCTAAAAGGATGAGGGGCTTAGTTGAATTCACAATATTAGTGTATCATTTTCATTCAAAATATACATTGTACTGTTACCATGGCAACACATTTTCCACAGTGACAAAAGATTTTTTGCACATCTAGGTAATGTAGAGGTAACATGTGCCAAATTTGAAGCCAAAATGCTCTAAAGAGAAAGAGTTAGGATCTAATTGAAATGTTTGTATGCTTTTCATCCAAAATGCACTGTTACCATGGCAACACATTGTTCAACAATGATGAAATATGATGTTTGCATACCTCTGTACTATAATGGTTGCATGTGCCAAATTTCAAGCCAAATGCTCAAAGACTGAGGGAGTTACCTGAATCCACAATATTTTTATATGATTTTCATTCAAACTATGCTGTTACCATGGCAACACAATGATAAACAATGACAAAAGGTTAAGTTTGCACATCTACATACCATAGTGGTCAGGTGTGCCAAATTTCAAGCTAAATGCTCAAAGACTGAGGGAGTTGGCTGAATCCACATGCTTTTTGGTGAAAAAATGTTGTTACCATGGCAACGCATTGGTCAACAATAATGACAGATTAAGTTTGAACATCTATATGCTATAGTGGTTGCATGTGCCAAATTTCAAGCCAAATGCTCAAAGACTGAGGGAGCTAACTGAATCCACAATATTTTTGCATGATTTTCATTCAAAATATACTGTTACCATGGCAACACATTGATCAACAATGACGAAAGACTATGTATGCTCATCTACGTACTATAGTGGTCACATGTGCCAAATTTCAAGCCAAATGCTCAAAGACTGAGGTAGTTACCTGAATCCACAATATTTTTGTATGCATTTTAGAGAAAAGATGCTGTTACCATGGCAACGCATTGTTCATCACTGACAAAAGATTAAGTTTGCACATCTATATGCTATAGTGGTTGCATGTGCCAAATTTCAAGCCAAATGCTCAAAGAGTGAGGGAGTTAACTGCATCCCAAATATTTTTGTATGATTTTCATTCAAAATATGCCATTACCATGGCAACACATTGATCAACACTGACGAAAGATTACGTTTACACATCTATATACCACAGTGGTCATGTGTGCCAAATTTCTAGCTAAATGCTCGAAGACTAAAGGAAGTTAGCTGAATCCACAATATTTTTGTATGTTTTTTGGTTAAAAAAAGGTGTTACCATGGCAACGCATTGCTCACCACTGACGAAGATTAAGTTTGTACATCTATATACTATAGTGGTCATGTGTGCCAAATTTCAAGTCAAATGCTCTAAGACTGAGGGAGTTAACTGAATCCACAATATTTTCGTACGATTTTCATTCAAACTATGCTGTTACCATGGCAATGCATTGATCAACAATGACGAAAGAGTAAGTATGCACATCTACGTACCATAGTGGTCAAATGTGTTAATTTTTAAGCGAAATACTTGAAAACTGAAGGAGTTAGCAGTCAGTCCGCAGTGCGTGCGATAATGAGGCACGAACGACAATTTTATTCAGAATCACGTTTGCGCAGTTTGTGCCCTTGAGACTGACGAAATTTCGCGATACTTTGCAAGAGTTTTTGCAGAGGTCGCAATAACAGCTTTCATAGCTTTCGCAGTGCATTGTTTGACCCAGGATGGTTGGGTAGGTTATAGAGCTGATTATGCTCATTAATTTGATACCTAATTTCCCTATTTTTGATCTCAATATAGTAGTCCATTTTAGCATCAAAGTAAACGATTATTTTGCCAGTGTTCAAGAAGCTTTTAGATCATAGTTTGATGTTTTGCTAGTTCCTGACTGGTATTGAAAATATATCTCCGTAATTTCTTCGATTTCACAATCGTGAAACTTGAGCGAGTATGATCAATTAAAAAACGAAGAGGGGCACCATTATTAAGGTTGTGAATTTTGCTGTTGAAAACAAGGCAAATTATGTTTTCTTACTGGAAGTGGGGTAGTGAATGAACACGCGTGGAGTGTGTTGTTGATACCCAGACAATGGTCGTGGACAATGACCAGGATTGGAATGCTTCATGAGGAATTCCACTATCGCAGCTAGTCTTTGTTCATTCTGAAATGTGGTGTGTGCAAGCACATGGAAACATGTGCTTACTTCTTTCATGTGCATGCATTTCACCCTGTGTCAAGAATTCAGACTAGCAGTGCTCAGGGCAATCCACATGAATAATTGATAAAGCATTCATGTGCCTTGCAGCAGAGCTCGGGACAGGTGGTAGCCAGGTCCATTGTTCAGGGTCATTGTAAGTGCACACTCACATACACATCATTGGTTTCTGTGTAAAGTTCAAGTTTTGTATAGAGAGTGAAAATTCGATCACAATCTGGAACCTAACATTTAAAAAAATCATGGATTTCATGAAACTAATATAGGCTTTCATTTTCAAATTACCTCCAACTCAATTGTACACTATTCAGCTATTACTCATATCAATGACACTTCTATCTGATACATAGTTTTTGAACTCACAGCATTGAGTCAGCAGCCAATGGATACTACGCGATGCGACACGCCGCGTCTTGCGACAGATTTCGACCAATCACAGACCCAGAATTCCGGTGGGAACGCGAGGATAATCTTCTTAAACTCGACGCTAGACATGTCTCTGAATTTTGCTAGTTCCTGACCCGTATTGAAATGAAGATGAGAAAACTTGCTCTTATTGTGATACTATATACTTTAGCGGACATAGTCTTCACCATATTTTAGAGGGGCATGAAAGATTTCAGGTTAGTTTTTTAGCGTCAAACGTGAAGGAATATTTTTGAATACAATACCGAATTCGACAGAGATTTTGATATTCTATATTCTTCTTTTCCGTTTTATTTTGATCATGAGCATATTTGCTAATGTTTTCTCTTTCAGTCGATATTAAAAGTGTCGAAAACTGACAAGAAATACTCGTTCTACACAGATTTATTCATGACCATGTATCTGCTCATTACGTATGCAAGCATCGCTCAGCCGTGTATATGACTTGAATAAATATGTGCGTTTTCGCTCACGCTGCGGACTGACTGTTAGGCTAATCCACACATTTTTGTATGATTGGTAAAAAAAATGCTGTTGCCATGGCAACAGATTTATTAACACACACATCAAAGGTGTTTTGCACAAATATACATTACATTGATCGCACATCCCAAATTCAAATTGAATTGCTACAAAACTAAGAGAGTAGTGCAATCCACAACATTTTGCAAGATTTTTATGAAAATCTTCTGTTGCCATGGCAACGCATTACGAAATACTCATGAAAAAGGTGTCTTGCACATCTGCCTGTGATAGCAGTCACACATGCCAAATTTGAAGTTAATTGCTCAAAAAACTAGAAAGTAGTTCGATCCACAAGTTTTTATGAAAATATGCCGTTGCCATGGCAACGCATTATGCAATACTACCAAAAAAGGTGTCTTGCACATCTACCTTTGATAGCGGTCACACATGCCAAATTTGGGGTCAATTGCTCAAAAAATGAGAGAGGAGTTCGATCCACAACATTTTGTAAGATTTTTTTAAAATTTGCCACTGCCATGGCAACTCATTATGCAATACTAACGAAAAAGGTGTCTTGCACATCTCCCTTTGATAGCAGTCACATATGCTAAATTTGGGGATAATTGCTCAAAAAATGACAGAGTAGTTTGATTCACAAGTTTTTACGAAAATATGCCGTTGCCATGGCAACGCATTATGCGATACTAACGAAAAAGGTGTCTTGCACATCAATCTTTGATAGTGGTCTCACATGCCAAATTTGGGGTCAATTGCTCAAAAAATGAGAGAGGAGTTCGACCCACAAGATTTTGCAACGGACCGACCGCCCGACCGCCCGACCACCCGACCGACCAACCGACCGGCCACCCGACCTCAGAGTGATTCCTATATACCCCCCCCCCCCCCTACACACTATGTGTGGGTGGGGGTATAATTAATTAATTGGTACCTGAGAAAATAGTTTGTTATAATCTATCAAGTATTTTGTTCTACAACGGTGTATCAGATCTCCTTACAGTCCTATACTAGACCATCTATATTGAGTTTCCACGATGGACGGGAAACAAAGTTCAAAAGCCTTTTCACCTGCAGTGCACATCGACACATGAACATAAATCACGCAACAGTAATAAAGACTTCCTTTATTTTTGCACCGACGTGTCTTCCTACTTATTTCATTGAATATTTTCCGAATGTCCCACCCAAAATATGCACCAGACCGTTGATGAATTTCTACTTCACAGCGACGCATAATACTGTATACGCTATAATTTTCGCGTACATAAATTTTCGCGAATTGCCGATGTCACACATTTTCGCAAGTGGTTAAATTCGCGATTGGGGGCCAGAGAAAATATGAAGTGGCAAAGAAAGTGTGAATTTTCAACTTACTGGCATATAAGAATGATACTAGTTATACACTGCATGAAAAAGACTTGCCAAACTCTGCGAACTAGTAAGTTAGAATTCAACATTTTTGAAGTGGTTAAGTCCATCGCGCTAAATTTCTGACGAGTGGTCCCCTTGCGATAATGGATTGGCTCTCTACAGTAATCGTAAGTAGACGTGGACGTGCATAAACAAGCTTAGCCAGTATGGTCTGTTCGGTAAGCCGTGACATGGTATTCTAGTACTGAAATGTTCGTATCAAGGCAAGGGATTCATTTTGGAAGGTAATATTTTCGCGTGTTGTTAATTTCGCGAATAGCTCCGGACTCGCGAAATTTGCGAAAATAAAACCCCCGCGAAATATATAGCGTATACAGTATACAGCGTTATAGTTGCAGATGCCGCTTCGTGATAGTTGCACTATTTTTTTTTACATGTAGGCTAGGCCTACCTCTTCTTCCTTTTCTTTCCATGTTCTCCTAAATTGTGTGATGTTTGAAGTATACTATAAGGGAAAATAGACAATAGGATAAAATGTGATGCAAACCTACACTTTATTACTTGATAAGTACTAACGATTATAAACGAAATGATAATTTCGGACTCTAATGCCACATTTTAGTGACATAAAGCATTGATAGTGTGATGTCACTGACTCTGCGATCAGTTCGTTCCACTCATACTTTCTTCTTTTAATTATTTTTTAGGTGATACGCTATCAGCGTATCACCTATTGTGATTGTCAAAATTTCTCTTTTTTTTTATTCTTCTTTCTTTCTGCCACATTTTGTGTCGTCAATATCTCAACAATGACATTACGGAATAACATGACATTTTCAGTCAACATGTCTCATAACAATATCTAGCCACAATAAGGTTTTCATGACAGTAACATATCTATGACGTCATCTAGGCGCCATTTTGTGATTTTCGGACCTTGTCACATGATCGATCATAACTTCATAACTAGATATCATTTCTGTATCATTTTCGTTGGACATAAAGTTCAGGTCAAGCTCTATCTTACATTTTAACGCTAGTTACCCAGGTCATCATTACGCGCGTCAAAATTTTAAAAGGCTCAAAACGACTTCCCAATGGGAAATCTCGAAGTTTCAGACAATTTTAAGCATTTCAAACATTTTCTCGCGTGCGCGTCCGTCCGCGCAATTTCGCGCGCAGAGGGCGTAACTAACATGAAAATGCAATTTTTTTGACTGATTTGGATTTCTGATACTTTGAGTAACAATAATCATTGATTTCCGATCGATTTTGACCTATAACAAAGGAATGCACTGGCGTCAAAGTTGAAATTCCGCGCGTGCGTCTTTCTGCAAATATAGTGAAAAAACATGTCTTTGTTTATTTCGCCATAGCTCTTTAAATCGTCCTTTGACCCTATATTTCTATTGCATATTACAAAAGCATATGAATTGGAAATAACGTTTCAAGTACCGATTTTGCCAGGAAAACTCATGACGTCATCATATCATCATCTGAAATCAAAAAAGTGGAATTAATTTTTTTGAGGTACTGTTTCTGACATTCATTTGCTCGTATCTCTATCGTTTAAGCTTAATATTACCCCAAATTGAGATATGTTTTGCTTTGAACATTTGCCTTTCAAGTCCATGTCATGGTTTTGAAATTTGATGACGTCATCATACTTTAAATTGTGATTAAAAGTAAAGACACAAAATCGGACAAGTTTACGTGTTATGTCTATGGGAGGTGATTTTTTTTTAAACCATGCATTGACTTAACAACGTTTAAGCACCTTTATCTCAGCTGATTTTGCTTCATTTCCTCTGAAACTTTAGTATGTTGTAGCTGAGACAATAAGCTGCAGTAATCATGCATTTTATCCTTTGAAATCTCCTCATCAGATTGACAATTTTGCAGTTTAAAACTGAAAATGAAAATGGAATGTGGACAAAACGATTCCTCATGTATCTTTCACATACATAAGTTTACGTTCCCCATATTTTCTCGTCGAGACGTATGGCCGAGTGGCTAAAGGCGACGTCTCAGAGACGTAAGGTTGCGGGTTCGAACCCCACAAGATCACGAAACAAAATACTTAGCTATTTTACTTTTTTTTCTTCAATTTTGTATTACATATTCGTCTATGTAGAAATCACGTTCGTATATAAACGCACCTATACACACACACAGACACACACACACGCCATATCCCTCTTTTTTGTTTGTTGGAGACCACATTGCTTCGACTGCAGCAATATTTTGCAGGTTGACTTTGTCAAACCGATCATAGTATGTAATGATGACGACTGAGGTGTTGTACTTTGAACAATTGTCTTTCAAGACAATGTCATTGTTTTGTAATTTGATGACGTCATTACACTGAAAATTGTGATTAAAGGCAAGGTATGAAAACCAGCCGATTATAGGTTTTATGTCTGTGGGACGTATTTTTCCCAAGTTGCCAGAAATGGCATAGCGACCTCAGTCGTTACAAGGCCGCTTTTCCGTCTAGCAATGCAATAGATGTTCACACGGCCACGTTGGTTGAGTGGGCATTCACTTTCCCCCTGTTATATCTATACATTGTTGTTTTTTTTTTTGTCTTACCATTTCCGTGGATGACCCGTGGCCGAGTGGTTACAGAAACGGTTTCACATGCACGCTCAATATAACTTCAAGGTGCCTATATCACATTCTTTTCTTTGTCGATCACAGATGACTGTCATCTGATGACCACAAGCGTATCACCTAACTCGTCCTCAATGTGACGAGTTTTCATGTCTCGTTTGCTTTTTCTTTTTTGTTAAATTTCGCGATTCTTGAATGATAAAATGAAATAAACCCTAGATAAGTCACATTCTCAGCAATGCTAGGAAGCTGAAATGCAACTTTCATATAGCTTCTATTATCTTGTTGCACTGATATTTTCTTCTTTTTCCCTTTTTCTTCAAATCAGTGTAACCCTTGAAATAAAAAAAAAAGAAACGCAAAAGAAAGTATATGAAAGTGATGCAAACCCTCACTTTATCAAGTGATAAGTATCCACAATATTGTCACAAAAGAAAAGATAATTTCGGAGAAATATTTAAGTCACATTTAGTGCGAGGCCGCTGACTCTGCGTTTAGTTCGTTCCACTAATACTTTCTTCTTTTAATCTTTTCTTGCTCTTATTTTTTCTTCTCAAAAAATTGCGTGACTCTTGACATAAAAAACGCAAAGGAAATTATATAAATGCGATTGAAATATATGCTTTAGTTACCTGATAAATATCAACAATCATGTCATGAAAGAAAGAATTTCGGACACGTAAGTCACTTCAGAGACGTTTAGTTAAACTAAATGCACCCTTGATAGAGCATGGATGCTGCTTCGTTACGATGGTTGCACTATTTTTTTCTTCTTCATCATCTTTGTTTTCTTTCCACATTCTAAATAGCATGATTTTTGAAGAGAACAAAACAATGAGACGAAAGGAAATAGTGCAAAGATGCAAACCTTCACTTTAGTTACATGATGAATAACAACAATTATGTCATTGTATGATGAAAGAAAATATAATTTTGGACACTGGAAGTCACATTTTCAGCACCGCAAAGTTAAGCTATAAATGCAGCTTTGATACTACGCTGCCGTTTTGTTATAGTTGCATCAATATTTTCTTCTTTTTCTTTTCTTTTTCAAAACTTCTTCCTTTGCTCATTTTTTCTTCTTAATCGTGTAAGAATTGAAATAGAGAAAGAAATGCACAAAAATAAAGGATGAAAGCGATGCAAAGTTGCACTTTATTACGTGACAAGTATCAGCAATATTTCATTGAAGGAAAGATAATTGCGAAGACTTTTAGTCACATTTTCAGCAACGCAAAGTTGTAAACACAGCTTTTATGGTGGGTTGACGCTTCGTTATAGTCGGACCAATATTTTCTTCCTTTTTCTTCTTTTTCTTCAAATCAGTGCAATCCTTGAAATAACAAAAAGAAATGCAAAAGAAAGTGTAAAAAGTGATGCAAACCGGTACTTTATTAAGTGATAGGTATCCACTATTGTCATAAAAGAAAAGATGATTTCGCAGACTTCAAGTAACATTTTCATCAACGCAGAGCTAAGCTAAACGCAGCGTTGCAGTGCGATACCTGTCCATTAGAAAAACAAAAAGAAAGTATTACTGAAGTGATACAGGTACCCATGTCTAAAACAAATGAATAGAAAATTCAATCATCTTACAGTTATTCTGAGTTCTAAGATTTAACAAATAGGCTTATAATTATAAAAGTTGATGCCTATTTAGGTAATCAAAACTTACATTTGAAATGAGAAAGTGGGAGCATTTGCAGACATTTGTTAACATCAGACATTTGTTTTAGCATTGTAAAGAGCCGAAAGTTACCGTTATTCATTTCTGATTGTAAAAGCAATCATCCAACATTAGTATTTTAGCACCGTACGGAGCCGATATACCGTTAATGATTTTTAAATTTAAAAGCAAACAACCGACATTCGTTTTAGCATCTTACGGAGCTGAATGTTATCCTTATTCAGTTCCGAACGTGAAAGCAAACATCCGCTATTTATTTTAGCATCTAACTGAGCCAATTGATACCGTTAATCATTTCCAAATGTACAAGCAACAATCTGTTATTCATTTTAGCATCGTACGGAGTAGAATATTACTGTTATTCATTTCCAAATTTAAAAGCAAACACCCGACATTTATTTTATCGTTCGGAGCCGAATGTTACTGCTGTCCACTTCCGAAAAAGAAATTAATCATCTGACAATTATTTTAGCATCATACGGAGCCGACTGTTATACTGTTTTCATTTTTGAACGTCAAGGCAGACATCAGATATTTACTTTATCATCAAACGCAGCTGAACGTTACTGTTACTCATTTCGAAATTTACAAGCAAACATCCGACAGTTATTTTAGCATCGTATATATACGGAGTGGAATAGTATTGTTATTCATTTCCGAACGTCAAAGGGATCATTAGACATTTATTTTAGCATCTTCCGGAGCAAAATTTTTATTGTTATTTACTTTTGAACGTAAAAACAAACTTCTGGCATTCATTTTATCATCGTATGGAGTTGAGTACTATTGTTATTCATTTCTGAACGTCAAAGCAAACATTAAACATTAGTTTTACCATCGAACACAACTAAATGTTACTGTAATTCATTTCGAAATTTAAAAGCAAACATCCGACAGTTATCTTAGCATCGTATGGAGCCGATTGTTACCGATGTTTATTTCCAAAAGCAAAGGCAAACATCCAACTTTTTTGGTGGCCTGACGTGCTTTTTTGGTGGCCCCAGGCCACCGTTAGTGTCGAGCCGTGCATATAAGATCTGTTACAAATGGAGGGATAATTTCAGACACTTTTAGTAACATTTTTTAGCTACAAAGCTGTAACGTTATAACGCAGCGTCGACAGCGCGATGTCGCACCAATTTTGTCCCTTTCTCTCTCTTTTTTCTTTTTTGCATGCTTCTCGCGCACACGCATATCGGTGTGTACCGTAAGCGCCGTTTCTTCCCCCGACGACCCGACCACGTGTTCAGTTTGAGCCACCACGCGTAAATATTTCAAACTACCTGACGGCACTTTTCTGCCAGGCGTACTTCATTTTTTGGCGTGGACTTTTCCGCCACGCGTACTTCATTTTTTGGCATGGACGCTGCACGGCGCTAGTGTACTTTCGCACCTGTTTGTCAAACGACCTCCAAACAACCACAAACTCACCCTGGTTTTTCAGTAACCTAAAATACTTCCATATGCGTCTCCAAAGTCCACTTTTAGCATTTACAAGTGTCGGAAAATCGTTGGAAAATCTTGATCGCTATCGCTGGAATTGCTGCTCAGTGCACGAGCACAATTACGAATTGGTCTGAATGTAGCGACACAGCAGCTTTTTCTATGGTGTCGTTGACAAGCTAAAATTTGTTTTTTCCTTGTAATCGGCCAAGTTTTCCGTTAGCGGTTGTGGCAAAGTCTTCCTTTAGCAGTTGTAGATTAACGGCAGCGGTTGAGCATGCGCAAGTGTACGCTGCCACTTATATCATTCTCTTTCTTTTCTTCTTTTATTTTCAGGTAGAATCTATTCCCCCTTCCTAGTTCCTTCCAAGCAATCATTTCTTTGTGATTTCTCTCTTCTCTATCTTTCTCAATTTCCTTATAGATCTACTTTCTGCGCGTTTTTTGTTTCCTTCATGGGTGGTTTTTCCCTCTAATTACAAGAGTCTTTCTTTTCTGTCCTCTCCAATCTTTTTCTTACATGTCGTTCTAATGATTCTTTTTTCTCCTTTATTTCCTCTTCAATCTGTACAATTCTTTCTTGCCTTCATATTCATCTTTGCTTTCATTTAGGTTTGATTCATCTTTTTTGTTTTCAGTTTGTATATCTTTATAGTAATTGCTTTCCTCTTTTCTTTTCAAAGTTATCCATCTCTCTCTTGTTTTCCTTTATGATGCATGTTTCTCTTCTTTCTTCCCTTCCATCATCTTCTATTGAACGCTGTTTTTTTTAAACCTTTTGTTTCATTTTTTGTTTTGTGGGGTTTAACTTTTTGAATACAGTGTATCTTTTCTTTCATTTCCTTTCCCCCTTTTCTTAGCCTTTCCCTTATATTCTTCACCCTTGTCTTTACTCACATTTTCACAATCTTCTTTCATTCACACCAATTAACATATACATGCACACACACACGCACTTTAACTGTCTTTGTTAATCTTTTATTTTTCTTTCTTTTTCATAGAAACAATAATATACAAATTATTTCATTGCAAAATAACACTAATAATTATGCTAATTTATATCAACATAAATCATACATTGTCAATATCAAATACAAAATTTTTGATTTACCTTGATTCAACATCACAGTAAATTAACCTAAATCAAGAATTGTGTACACTTGTATATAACACAACACACACACACAAACACACACACAATATGACCAACCCCAATCCTAAATCGCTACTAATATTCCGCGACTCGGTAGAAGCCAAGAGAAAGGTGGAAATGGTATTTTCTTTTTAAAGACACCATAGAAGAACTTGCCATGGTCACTCTGAGTTAGCTACATTCAGATCAATCACAGTGCTCGCTGCTGTGTTTTGTACATCGTGCTGCGCTGTCTGCTCCTGTGCAACGCAGTTATCACTGAGTAGCTGCGATCGAGATTATTCCGAGAAGTAGATAAATGACAAAATGGTGAAAATTCCATTTCTACTGGACTTGAATCTCGCTCAGATGAAAGTATTTAGGTTACTGAATAACTAAGGCGAGTTTGTGCATGTTTGGAGGTCATTTGACAAACAGGTGCGAAAGTACACTAGCGCTGAATTCACTAGCTTCTCTTACTTTGTTATCAATGGCAAATAACACACCACTTACATAAACCATATCGTGTAGGTGTTTCTGTTTATCCGAATATTCTAACGTTAATTATTCCGAAGCGTTAATAGAAACCTGGGCCCGTTTTTAGAAAATTAATCAAATGCAACTACATGTAATTAAATGCAGCTGAAAATTAAATGCAGGTGTATCAAATCACGAGCAACTTTGCACATAAACGCAAGTGCGTTGCTGCCAAAAGGCTTGCGTTTGATATAGTATGAAACTAGAAAATAGTTGTATGAACCTGAAACTCAATTGCGTTGAAACGCAACTCTAAAAATCAAATGAAGTCCATCAATCACGCGCAACGCTGTATTCAAACGCAAGAGCGTTGCAGGGAAGACTTGAGGTTTTCATAAGAAACTATAGAGAAACTGCGTTTAAAAGCATCTCTTAACATCTACGGAGGTGCGTTATTGTTGAAAAGTCTTGCATTATTTTGGTTTTTTTTTTCGTATGCAAAATTAAAAATTAAACGCAGCTCTGAAAATCAAATGCAATTGTAAGTCCATGTCATCACGCGGAACGCTGAATAGACTTGCGTTTGATATACGAAACTTGAAAATTGTAGGGAACTTCTTTAAAACTCAGTTGCGTTTCAACGCGATTCTAAAAATCCAATGCAAGTCCATCAAAATAATCACACGCGACGCTGTATTTAAACGCAAGAGCATTGCAGAAAAGACATACTTTTTGTACGAAATTATAAGAAACTGCGTTTAAACGCATCTCTAAACATCTACGGAAGTGAGTTATTGTTGAAAAGACCTGCATTATTTTTTACTTCTTACGCAAAATCAAGAATTAAACGCAACCCCCAAAATCAAATGCAAGTCCATCAAACACGGAACGCTGAAAAGACTTGCATTTCATAATCATCCGACACTAGAAAATTGTAAGAAACTTAAACTCAATTGCGTTTAAACACTAATTCTAATAGTCAAATGCAAGTCCATCAAATCACAAGCAACGCTGTATCTAAAACGCAAGAGCGTTGCAGAAAAGACTTGCGGTTTTTGTACGAAACTAAAAACTGCGTTTAAACGCATAAAAACTATAAACCGAAGCGTGTTATTGTTGAAAAGACTTGAATCATTTTTTATTTCGTAACGGAACTTTCGCCATGATTGAACTTAGTCTGCACTAGCAGGGGAAAGACATCGCAACATTAACACGTTTCAAACTACCGAAACGCATCGTGCTTCACGAAATGTCGATGAAAAAAATAGTAGCAAATTATTGTTACTGTAGTTCGCTATTCCGAAGGTTTAAATCTCAGTCCAAAGTTAAATAAGTTTGACGATGGAAAGATGTTTATCTTTACGAAGGTTAGTAATCCGAAAGATGTCGTTTCCGGATTAACAATTTTTCTTGTTTTTATTTCAGACTGGCCCGCGCCGTACATCACAGAGCGGTAATGTTGCGAATCGGAGCGCGAGAACAATTCATTTTCAGAGTATGGCAATAGAAATGTAAGCAAAACAAATAAAAATATGGCGACTTAGGGAAGGAAAATCACACATCCTCTTTCAACTCAGTCGGCACTGAAAAATTATCTCGACAGAATCATACGAATTCACACGCATATCTTCACAGCAACGCACTTCAATTTAAATCGCAAATTTGCATGCACTTTGGGGAATATGCGTTTGTTTTTTTCATATCAAATTTAAAACGTACAGTGTCTAGAAACGGGTCCATGTTTCGGATCCCGCTCTTTCAAAAGCTCTCAAGATTTTTGTGTTTTGTGCATTGCCGTTACTAACTTCGCGTATATGTGCTTCTTTCGCAATAAAACTCGAATTAAGATGTATACACAGCGATAGAGGCTCAGCTCAGTAGATACTTGCCTCCAGTGACAATATTCTTGTGTACAACAAAAGAGTTTGTGAGCCCATTAGCGCAATGTCTATTCATACCTATACCTGGTGCCCGATCGATACTTTCATTGTTTGATGGCACACGGTATTGTAGTTGACCATGGAAAGGGGATACTGTCATAATAGGCCTATACAGCTTGACTGTTTCCGCACAGGAGGAATACCAACCTGTCCATTCTCAAGTCGACCTGCAAAGAGAATCTCGCTTTTGAGCATTTCTGGCTCTTGGAGAATAATTATGGGAGGAACGGGTTAAGAAAACTCATTTAAACTATGAATGTAATTATCCCTCTTCCCTGGTTATGTAATGGGCTGTTTAGAGCGCATCAGTGAAGATTGAAAGTAAGCCTACTTTTTGCAAAGCGTATTATAATGACAACTTGTGCAACAATAATTAACCTGGCTATTTGTTAACTGGCAAAATGTAATGTTTGGGCTTATTTTCTTATAGGTCAGCAAGACGATATGCGGATTCCGTAAAGTTCTGGGTAAAACCTAATGTCCTGAGAGAAGACTTACTAATTTACCCGCGCTTGGAACGGATAAGTCTACCGACTCTCAACAGGAAAAATTTCTTCAGTACTACATACAGTGCTAGCCGTATATAGTGTATGATAGGTTATCTTTATAACAGGCGGGAAGGACGGTGCATCTTCTACAAATGATTGTCTCTCGTGGAAGAAAACCCGTCTCCTTGCGTGAATTTTAGCTCCTTTTTCAAGCTTGCGGGAAACGCGATGGATGGACCAAACGTAATCACAAAGCGAGGAACATCGTTGTGAACATAAAAACTGAGAAATATGCAAGAAACAGTAACGGTCATTTTCATCTCTGTCTGCAATTAATTATTCCAAAATTTCGTTAATCACATAGAATGCAATTAAGTTCGTTTTGATGAATATTCAAGAACACACACACACACAAAATAAAAAAGTTATTCCGAAAGTTCGTGAACTAGAAAACGAAATGCCTTAATCTTATTATATTTTGTTAGGATATTCCACTGCTTGAAACGCAGTGAAGGGGGGTCATAAAGCTGTTCGTAAAGATACGAACGACTTACGAGTGACTGATGATAAGTTCTTGTGCTGAATTATGGAAATTCTGATAAGTATAGCACATCAGAACTGATCACCAGTCGCTCGTAAGTTGTTCGTAACTGTACAAACAGATTTATTAAACGCCCCCCCCCCCGTAACACAATAATGTGATACTAGACAGCTTTAATGTCATGCTGAGTTGAGTAACCAAGTCAGTGGTACTTCATATTTTATGCAGTGTTTCAAAGTGACAGATTATGAGAAAGATATGTATCAATGTTACATTCGTGTGTATACATTAATTTTGATGGTTTACAGTACTGTTGTACATGCAATTACCATGATCTCGGCAGACGACTGACCAGCACCAATTGTCTCAATTGGCTTTCCTATGCTTTTTACGTAGCCTACAGAATGGGTATCCTCTGGTCCTTTCAATTCAGGTATTCATAATTGCTTATAAAGCACCCTCTTTAGTTTTTACAATCGGAAGGGAATAGCAGCAAGAAACATCCTCGTTTAAAAGAGGCTTTTCTTAATAGCAGGTATGCCCTTTTTCTTCTGCTTCCCTTGTTTTGGGGCAGCAATAACAGCCATGGAGCTACAAGCAACAAAACTTGTAGCTCCTTGCTAAAGATGCACCCGACACACAAAAGCGCACCGACGTATTCATTTTGCGGCACGGACACAAACACACCGAAGTTCACATCAGGCTGCCGTATTGGTCGATGATAGATACCGTCTTATAATTGGATGATTTTCTTTGACTCCTCATATAGAATGCTTTCGCCTTATGAAGTGACAGAGGAGGAGCGTAAACGCCGTCGTGCGTCGCTATAAAGAACGACTGCTGTATTGTTTCGTTTAGGGAAAGAATCAGGTTGTGAGCTTGAACGGAAACAGAACCTGAATTTTAAGAGATTGTCATGGTTTTGTTTGTGTACTTGTTCGTTCGTTTGTTTGGTTGTTCGTTTGTTTTTGCTTTTTAGAAAGTGAACTACTGACAATAGCGTACAAATATTCGTATTTAAGGTTTAAAGGGATGTGGAATTGGATTATGTAAAGCTAAAAGCCGCGTTTACACATGTTCACGGCAACCACGGCAGTCACATTTCAGGCCATCACGGACAAAATGGGACGGACGTGAAACAACGCTGTGAGACGAGATAGGCAAATGTGACAGGCCGTGATTGCCGTGGATGCAGTGTCACATTCTTAAACTGTTAAAAAAAAATTGCCACGGCAGTCCCGGTGCTAATGAGGAATTTTGTATGCCTTGATAAAATGGGATGAATGCAATGAAACACGACGGCACGTAATAGACCCTAACAAAACTTGGAGGCGGTCCGCAGCGGGACGGGACGGAAAATATTGATAGTCTATAGCCTGATCAGACGCCGTGAGAACAGCGTGTGATAGCTATAGAAGTTCGCCGGGGCGAGGACTGGAACGATCCGAACAAGACTTAGAATGCGAAGGTGGGGGGGGGGGGGAACAGGAGAATGTCTCAACTGCATTAGTATACCCACAGCGCACTGCATCTCAGGCAAATACAACGTGGCCACCGGGAACATGGTGTAAACGTAGCTTTAGAGTCTGTAGAATCCACATTTATATCTATAGGCATAACTAAAACTTGATTTCTCGTGACTCTGACACACTTTGACAGACTTTGACAGATTTCTGTGCACAACATGTACATGTAATATTCAATTCCACACACATACACACACACAAAAGATCTTCGACCTCCTAGACCATTCTCCCGCCCATCATTCTCTCTCTGCATCTTTTTCTGTTGTTATTTTGTTCCACCTATGGGGATGTATTCTATGTTCGGCAATAATAGCGCGTTTCATCGTGTTTTGTTTTGTTTTGTTTTATTTCATTTTTAGATTTAGATCGGAAAAGCAATATAGACGGGAGGTAAAATTCTTGAAGCAACTATACAGTTTCAATTTTTAGTTTGACATCGTTCTTATATTTTGATGTTCGTTGCACCTGTAAGGTTCTTGTAATGCGAAAGTTAAATAAGATTCGCTATAATATTCTCGAAAATTCCCTCTGCCGTATTGATATTCGTTAATGTGAAAAATAAATACGATTCATTAATCCGAAACCGCACGAATTTTGTGATTCTAAGGGTGCATTTATCGGGATATTAAATTAATTACGTTACTCTGAAAACGAATAACACAACTTGTTCCTTTTAATTTCTGGGATTAACAAAACATCAGAAAGCAGAGCTTATTTAATTTTCGGATTTTTAGTCTGGCATTGGGGGTTAGTAGTTCGGAAAATAAGTATGGAAAATCTTTGAGGCAAGAAAATAATTTGAATTCCTATTATGGCATCGTTATTTCCTTTGCCTTATGTTCATTATTCCGAAAGAAGAATAAGGTTCGTAAATCCGATGGTTCTTTTTGCTGAACCCGCAAAACACGCAAATTTGATATGCCTTATGTAATGTGTTAGTCCAAAATTGTATTAGGGCTCGTTAATACCATTTGTGGCATTATTCCGAAGGTTCGTAAATGTGAGAATGAATTACGTGCATGGTACGAAACTTATGTCATTTTTGGCTAAAAGGAAATTAAAAACGCCGAATCTTTTCCTGTGACGGAATATATGGGTTTATTTCTGAACGTGACATCGTTTACTTCTTTGCACGATATTCATCATTCCGGAAAAAAAAAAATATTCAGATGGTTCATTCATCCGAAAATGGAAAAAAAGGTGGGTCGTTTATCTGTAAAGAAATTATCATATTCGTGGTAAGAAACTTCGTTTTCGTATCAGCTATATAACGTCCGAAATTTCGAAACTTATATAAAAAAGAAAAGCGAACCTTCAGCATAATAACAAACTTTAGTGAATCGTAAGAGTTTTTTTTTATCAATCGAGCAGTGTGGAATAACAAATCCGACATTTGTTTTAGCATGGTATTGAGCAGAATGTTACTGCTATTCACTTCCAAAAGTAAAAGCAATTATCTGACATTTATTCTGGCATCTTCTGGAGCCGAATGTGATTGCTATTTACTTTCGAAAGTAAAGCAAATATCCGACATTTATTTAATCACCATACGGAATTGAATATTACTCTGATTCATTTCCGAACGTCAAAGGAAACATTCGACATTTATTTTAGCATCTTCCGGAGCTGAATGTTATTGCTATTTACTTTCGAACATAAAAGCAAACATCAGAAATTTATTTTATCATCATACAGAGTTGAATATCATTATTATTCATTTCTGAACGTCAAAGCAAACATTCGACAATTATTTCACCATCTTCCGGAGCCGAATGTTATCCTTATTCATTTCCGAAGGCAAAATCAATTATCTGACATTAATTTAAGCACCGTACGGAGCTGACTCTTACCGTTATTAATTTCCCAAAGTATAAGCAAACATCCGACATTTATTTTAGTATCATACGGAGTCGAATATTACCGTTATTCATTTCCAAAATTAAGAGTAAACATCTGACATCTATTTTAGCATCTTACGGAGCCGATTGTTACCGCTGTTCATTTTCGAAAGTAAAGGCAAACATCCGACTTTTTTGGTGGCCCGATCGTACCAAAATCTTCATTTCTGAAATTTCGGTGGCCCGACGCGCGTTTTTGGTGGCCCCGTAAGTGTCGAGCCTTGACTAATGTCATCGAAAAGTAAACCAGAATGCAACTTCTCGCTTGTGAATTATTGCTTGTGAATAATCGTAAAACTTTGGCAAAACTTTTGGAATACCAATCCTGTTCATGACGCTTGGAAACTGCGAGTCGTGAGAATTTTGCGAACTCGTGCAATGTTACTCCGTAGCGTATGCGAGCATGTGGAGTCGCAATCGTTTAACTGTCTGAAGTGCGCGATTTCTCTCACTCGTTTTTGCCACGCGATTTATTTTAACTTGCAAGAACGATGTGGAATTCTGGCGTCCACCGTGAATTGTGCACTTGCCGGCGCAAATTGTTCTTTTCAAAGGTGAAGCTGTGCGCGGAAAGCACGTGGTTGGGATAATCCTTGCGTTCCTAAAGCGGAGAGGAACGCCATGAATGCGACTTGTGAGCAAGCCCGTTCTGTTGCGTCCAAGGAACGCCCTCATTAGGGTGATGAATAGAGGGATTAAACCCCCCATTCTGCACGCAGGAGGAATAGGGGCGTCCCCTAACAAAAGGAGGAACGCGAGCATTCCCCACGTGGCCGAACGCTCGCTAAATTAAATCTGTCACGCCTTACTAGCCATCCCCTTTACGGCACATACCTGCTAAAATCTCCAACAAACTGTCACCCTGAATTCTGTATCATTCTGAATTAATTTTAGTAGGTTTAGCGATTATCACTTGGCACATTTCGATCTGACTGGATATGATTCATGCATAACATTCATTCACCATAAATACATCGTGTGCATAAGCTGAGACTGAGAGAATGCATGGCGCGCTTGCGGTGCAAGCACGTGTTTTGCACATCGTTACAGCAATATTTCCCCTCTCAATCCGTGTGGCAGACTGTCAGATTTACGGGAGAATGTGTCCTTGAAATTAAGTTGCAAATCACGGAAAATCAGTTGGATCATACTTAATGCATTATTGTACACTTAAAAATCAATAATGTTACTTAGCAAAGACAAACATTCCCTTTACAGGAAAGTCATTTGCCCAAAATATGATTTATCACTCTCGCCGTAACGAATCCGACTGGTCGTAATTTTGTGTACTTGACAGCACCGACAGGTTTTGGGTGCGTCTACTTGCAAGGATGTACACAGGATGTGAAATATTTTCTAATACAATTTGATTACTTAACGGATAAATCGGCAGATTAAAAAAAAAATGAATATAGTTGTGTAATAAAATGCAGAAAGTTTCGTAAAATTTCATAATTTTACTTTCAAAGATAGGTAAACACAACGATAATGATGACATTGACATTGATATGGACATTGATCATTATGAACGACGTTTTCCCATATGGATGATACACGATGCCCGTTATTGCAAATGTTCGTGAAAGGGGAATTTCAGACCAGTTATATGTTAGTCTGAAAAGGAAAGTATTTATGATAAGCACAACAGTGAAAAATAATCGGTCAAAATCGTATTAAAAGTAAGCCGGCAAATCAATTGTGAGGGTATGACATCAATCCACTACTTGCACATCATATCCGTATGACTGTTCCATTATTGTTTAGTGAAATTTAGACAAACTTTATAGTTATGTCACTCCTTTCATTTTCACCCGATATTGATCAAACTTTAACTGTTGTGTAGTACGTAATAAATTTCTCTTCTTTTCAGACTAAACTTTTGTCACGGATATCCTCTTTGATCTGAAACTGAAATACACAAATTCCCTATACCTCTATATGTTCGTTGATTTGAAAATGAAATCATGTTCATTCATCCAAACATGTGGGATGTTATTCTGAAAGTTTGTTATAATATATCAAAGTACATAAATTCCGTAAACCGATATGTTTGTTTATCCCCCCCCCCAAAAAAAGTAATGTTTTTTAATCCCTGTGTCTCCCGAGAGGACATAAAATGAAGGTCCCGTGTTAATCTGGAAATGAAATGATGTTCATTCAGCAAAGGGTCGTGCTTAACTTTTTGCGCACCAGTTAAATTCAATTTTGACTAGTCCGCAATATTTTTGACTGGCCAACAAATATTTTTGACTAGTCCATCTTGTTTTTTAATCGCATGACTTAATGTCAAATTTGGGAGGGCCCCAAGTACTTTTCAATTATTAAATTACAACCAGATATGGTACCCAACATGAATATAACTCCATGGTCTCTCCCCCGGCCCACCCCCCCCCCCCACATGATGTTAACTTATCAACAAATGTCATGGAATTTTGCATTGAGTGACAATCAACAAATCTTATTTATTAACTTGCTGTTATAGTTGTTATACATTTTTGCCATTGTATTTTTATCATATTCATTATCATTACTTCATGATCATTCGTCATCACTATGTTTTGTAACTGTTTTGTGACAGGTTAAATTGTCTTGCAGGAAAGGGGCAAGACATTCAGCCTACTGGTCTTCTCGGAAATGTTAATGTGTTTATTTAAGAACGCACGCACGCTGTAATCACACAAACACATTAACAAGAAGTGACAACAGGTCGACTATTCATTTTTTTTCCAAACGTTTCAGTAGTGAAAAATACAGGCCTAACTAATGGTCGATTCGTTTTAAGCAAAGCATCTTTTTTAAAGGCATAAACGTCATAATATGGTCACATGGGAAACTGGAAAAATATAAAGTAGTAGCAACTATTTATCAAAATTCACAATCTTTGGTATACAGAGCTGCCAACCTCTGGAAGCACAAATTAGTACTCGGCAGTTCCAAAATTTGTATTGTTGCATTAGAATTCATATTTTTTCAATCTCCTTCTTTTTACAATTTTAAAACCTAAAATAAACTCACCGACGTATGAGGCCTAGGGGCCCTAAATAAACATTACGACACATGCTAAAGCAACGTCGAGCTGATCACCAGCAGCACAATTATATAAAGTACTGTCTCCAAAAGCTTGCAGGGATGGTTATGGAAACTTTCACGGCCTCACAGGGGAGGGGGAATGATTTCATCTTCTCAAGAGAGCTTTTGTGTGAGTGAATGCAAAACTTTGTTGGGTGTTTTTAATTATTGTGTAATATAAAATATAGTCATGCGTTTTCAGGCTTTTTCCTTTCATTTATTGGATTTTAAACATCATCATTTTCCTAACTATTCCACTTTCTTTTCTCCTGTCTGAAATCAGAAAGTCTGCCATAACGATGATTGCTAATGCCACACTGTGTGTGGATGCGCCAATGTGCGAAACACATGGTTTTACTTTCAAGTTCAAAGGAATGCGCCATGTGTGTTTGGCTTGGGTGAGGTTACTGCGAGTTCGATGGAATGAATGTGCCGTAAAATAGCTGTGCTTAATGGTGTGATTACGGTAAACAGTTTACGTTTGATACGAAGAAATCATCATGTCTTTTACGAGAAAAAACAAACTAACAAACAAAAACAAATAAAACAAAGCAAAAACAAAAACGAACGAAAGTTGATAGCCTATATCTGTAGGTGAAGTTCCTTCACACTTTGACAAGTAATACACTTTGTACACAGTTGTTGTGGTTACTGTTTTAATACATCGTTTAACCCTATCTCTGTCATATAGACGAAGCCAGAATGCTCAGACATTTTGCAGTGCGCAGACATGGGATTGTTGTTGGCTAGTTCTTATTGTTATTATTGACGTAAATGTATCATGTTATACATCATTTGAAAGCTTATGGTCTATACTTTCATATTACATAATAATCTGAGTGAGGGCACCCTCAAATTTTAAGTAGGACGCCCTCTTATGTCATATAATTATCTTTGCAGACTTACTTCTGCATGTTACCACCTCATTTTCTCACACAACATGCTCTTATATCCCAAAAAGGTCTACACAAATGTTGTAGAGAATTTATTCAGCTTTCAGATGATGTGATTCTTTCATCAGTAGCATAAGTACTTTTCATTTTATGAACAAAAGTGTGTGGCAAGTACAACCTACATTTTACACACTTCACACAATTTCTGATTTTATGAATGAAATGTTGGCATGAAAGTAGATAAAGCGTGCTTACATTGTACATCTAGTCAGGATGAAAATATTAATTGATTATACGGCTTTTACTTGTAGTTTAGATTATTCTTGTCCTATAATATTGCCATTAATGATAAGATAATCTAAGGGTAAAAATTGTCACTGAAAATATTCAGTCTTCAGAATGTCCATTCCTGTCGAGTATGCTAGACTTCTATTTGCACTCTCCTCATTGAAACAGAATTGAACTATCACTGTAGTCATTTGCTTTATGATAAACCTTCATTGAAATGAAAGTTTCATAAAGTGACGGTTTATTAGATAATAATGATCGACAGTCAAACATACCTCAGCTTCAAGACCGAGACTGTGCAGCTTCAGGTAGGAGGCTACTGTACCCTTATTGCTCCTAGCACCCTGCCCCGCTAGCCCCGGCAAACTAGAGACCCATTGCACCGCTGTCAGTGCTGAGTAAACAGCTACAACTGCTGCACGGAATGTGCAGTGTTCATTTATTCTACAGTTCATTTATGAGGCTGATATCACTGGAACTATACCCCTTCACAGAATTCAAAGATGTTGAAATCCCTATCCTAAATGTTTTCACTTCATATTTTACTATATTGACTTAGATAAAATGGATGAAAATTGACCCATGTGTACGATCTTTTTATCGCACACGGCGATCCTATCACAGTCCCACATATACAGATCATGTAAGTTCTCCACACAAGAAACCTATAGCAAAACTGTACACAATACATTGCAGTCTGAATGCAAATAAACATGGGCGGGGCCACAACAATTTCTTGGACTTTGAGAAGGCTTTCCTGATTGGTTGAAGGTGGAGCAGCTTTTTTTCACACTGGATATCGTTTCCTTACACTGTCAGCCATGTGAGTTTATAGAGTGGTAGTGTCATAGCCTTTGAAGTAATCTGTCAATCAAAATAGGGCCGGTGAAATCGGCCGAAGCATTTACATGGCAGGTTTTGGGCCAATTTAATCGGCCCGTGACACAGATAGGGTTAAGTCTGAATCAAGACTATATTATGCTCTGGAAATGCCTGGAATAAGGCTAGGGGGAGTTGCAAAATGGATCGTGATTAAACTACATCGAACATACGACATGCCTCCAGTTTTTCTAAATTCGTGTCTCTTTCGGAAGTAGACATAACATTTTGGCGACGAGATGGCGCATTTACAGCCTCCGCCACCATTCCTACCGAATCCTGGCCCTCCTTCTATGCCATGGACGCAATGGCAAGGACTTTTCAAAACTTCCTTGCTCGCAAGTGGGGCGAACAAATTTGCAGACGATTGCTGTAGGGCTTTGCTGTTACACCGCCTTGGGCCTGAGGGGCAGCGCATCTACAATACACTCCCGCCCAGTGTTTCTCCGGGTTCGTCAGGTAGCGGAGATGTCGAAGCACATGCATCTACCGCAACTGCGGTCGAAACGTACGACGGGACATTGGCTCGACTTACGGCACATTTCACGCCTACGGTCAATGTAGTAGCTGAACGCTATAAATTCCGGCAGAGAGCTCAACTTCCAAATGAAACTGTGGACGACATGTAAGTGCTCTCAGGATACTTGCTGTACCGTGCAACTTTGGAACAATGAGGGATGAATTCATCAGAGACCAGCTGATTGAGAAGACCAATTCTGAGCGTGTTCGGGAGCGATTACTGACTGAACCATCGCTAACTCTTTCAAACGCTTGTGTGCTTGCACGGCAAATTGAATCTGCCGTTCGCGATGCCCGTGCATTGCAGTTGGACTCTACTTCTAGTGATGTTTGTGCTATGGGATTCAGGCCAAAAGCTCAACAAAAACGTCAACAAAAACACAAGCAGGACATTTCACATCAGAAAGCTGGTAAGTCCGCATCTTCACCAGTTTGTTATTCGCTGTGGTCTCAACGGTCATAAGGCTAATGATCCTCACTGTAAAGCCGGGAATGTACACTGTTCTTCTTGTCACAAACTTGGACATTTTGCTCGTGTGTGTAAATCATCCGTCAATCAGATTTCTGCTAGTGAACAATCAGATCACATGAATACAGATGAACTTGCACGCAATGACAGTGATCCTGATAGTGGTGGTGCACATTTACAGGTCCTTTCCATTTCCGATCCAGACATTACGTGCACTGTATCTGTCAATGGGGCTACAGTTCACATGATATTTGACACTGGCTCGCCTGTTTCACTCCTTCCGTTGGACATTTTCGACAAACATTTTCTTCGCGAGGCTTTGTTACCTCCAAAGTCGGGCGTGACATTGACTACGTACCTCCATGAGCCATTCCCATTGTTGGTATGTTTCCAGCTACAGTTTCACATGGACAACACACAACTGAATGCCTGCTGTATGTCGTCGCTCGTGGCAACAACATTTTGGGGCGCGATTTGATTTCTTCATTACATCTTGCGCTACAGGACAACATTGTGATGCATGTTTCATGCAATGAGTTCCCAAAACTCTTCAGCAATGATGTAGGACTTGCAAAGGGCTACGTTCACCGTGTCAAAATAAGGCCTGCTGTGCAGCCAGAGCAGCATAAACTTCGCCGTCTTCCCTTTGCAATGCGGGACAGGGTATCTGCAGAATTGAAACGACTTGAACAGGCAGATATCATTGAGCGAGTGGATGCCAGTGAATGGATTTCTTCACTTGTGGTGGTCCACAAGAAAAATGGTGCCATTCGCATTTGTGTAGATCTTCGTGATGTGAACAAGGCTGTTGTGGAGGACAAATACCCACTTCCTAACATACAAGAATTGCTCGCTGAACTGAGAGGTGCGACAGTATTCAGTACTTTAGACCTTGCATCAGCGTACCACCAGTTGCTTTTGCATGAAGAATCACGTGATCTCACTACGTTCATCATGCATGACGGACTGTTCAGATTCAAACGTGTGTGTTTTGGACTGTCATCAGCACCTTCAGCCTTTCAAAAACTCATGGCTTCAGTTCTCTGTGGCCTGGAAGGTGTACAGTGTTACCTTGACGACGTGGTTGTCTATGGTGATATTCAAGCTGTGCATGATGCAAACCTACGTGCAGTACTTCAGCGGTTGCAGGATGTTGGGATGACACTCAGTGCTCAAAAGTGTCATTTCAGTCTACATGAGATCCACTACTTGGGGCATGTGATATCCAGCAAGGGACTACAACTGGATGAATCACATGTTGATGCCATTCGGGATGCCCCAGTTCCTACTGATGTTTCCTCACTGCGCTTGTTCATCGGTTTGGCATCATATTACTCTCGCTTCTTGCCAAACTTTTCAAGCGTGACTGAACCACTCCGAGCGTTAACACGAAAAGGAGTTCCCTTTGTGTGGACCGCTGACACAGATCGAGCGGTTCACGAAATCAAGGATCTCACCGCAAACAGTACAACATTGCAGTTGTTCAACCCCGACTTCCCAGTGATTGTTGCAACAGACGCATCTGCGTATGGTCTTGGAGCGGTCCTGCTTCAAGTGCGCGATGGAAAGGAAGTTCCTGTCGCGTTTGCCTCACGCATGCTCACTCACGCAGAACGAAATTATTCGGTTGGAGAGAAAGAAGCCCTTGCTTGGGTATGGGCTTGTGAGAAGTGGTTTCAATACATCTAGGGTCGCCACTTCATCCTACGTACCGACCATCAGTCTCTTACGACTCTACTATCAAGTAAGGGAACCGGACGACAGACCATGCGAATCGCACGATGGGCAACACGACTTATGCGATTCAACTACACAGTTGAGTACAGTCCTGGAGTACACAACACGACAGCTGACGCACTTTCGCGACTTCCGCGGCCAACCACTGATCCCGTCATCGATGACGATGAAGTTGTCATTCAGCATGTTAACACGATGTTCACTAGTGCTACGATGACACAGTCTGAGCTTCAAAAAGCGACCGCAACCGATACAGTGCTACAGAGTGTTATTTCATACATAGTGAATGGGTGGTCTAAGGAAGCATGCAGGGATGACGCGATGAAACCATTCTACATGGTTCGCGATGAGTTGTCAGTGATAGATCAGTGTCTTTTCAGGGGTGACAGAGTTGTCATTCCTTCTACATGTCAATCCATTTAGATTGCAGCTGCACACTCTGCTCATCAAGGGATCATTCACACAAAACGATTGCGCGAAACGTATTGGTGGCCAAAGATGGATGGCATGGTGGAAGAATCCATTCGATACTGCATTTCATGCCAGACGAGCGATAAAGTGGCACGTCCTCGCAATACGCCACTTCAAAGCGTTCCACTTCCTTGTGGCCCATGGAAAAAGCTTGGAATTGATATCACAGGGCCATTCAACTCATGTGAATGCAAGTATGCCATTGTGGCAATTGATTATTACTCCAAATGGCCAGAAGTAGCGTTCATTCGTGAAGTGACATCGCGCACAGTCATTGGTTTCCTTAGCCAGCTGTTCGCGAGGGAAGGTTTGCCATCGGAAATTGTCACCGACAAGGGTGTTCAGTTCGTTTCTACAGAGTTTGAGGAGTTTCTGAAACCGCTCAACATTCAACATCACAAATCTTCATTGTACTATCAGCGTGCCAATGGAGAAGTTGAGAGGTGGAGTAGAGTGCTAAAGCAAACCGTGCAGATCGCTTCCATGGAAAGGAAACCATGGAAAGATGCAGCGCTCGAATTGCTGATGGTGTATCGCTCAACACCGCACCAAACGCCCATTAAATCTCCTGCTGAGTTACTCCATGGCCGATGGATGGTAACACCTGTCAGCATTCGCAAAGATCACAATAGTGAGCGAAGTACCACGCGCAATGACACAGTTGTTCGCGAACGCATGGAGAAAATGCAAGCAAAATCGCGTGAATACGCAAACAAAACTAGGGGTGCAACCGTCCCTATGTTCAAAGTAGGGGATTTGGTCAGAGCAAAGCGTGCTGTTAAAGTGCGCAATTCAAAATACTACCCACCACAGCGCATTGTAGGCAAGAAGGGCCCCTACACATACATTCTTCAGGACAATCGTATTTGGAATGCATCAAAATTAACAAAATGCCAAAACAAAGAAAATTAGTAAACACTTGAACATCAAAAACTGAGAACTATGTTCATATATTCACCATGTGTTGCATGACAATGCATATGGAAGTTTTGTAGTGTTGTTGCCTGAATAAACATGTTATATTTTGTGCAGAGAGTAAAGGTATTGGCACTCATTTGCAACCATCTTATAGATGACTTCTTACAATGAAAAAACAAAAACAAAACAAAACAAAACAAATGTGGGAAGCTCTAGGTCCAAATGTTTCCTGAATTGTTATTGGGAAATTTATGTTGTTTAAAGTCACATTTAGTTTGGTTTATGTCTGTCAATTCAGTTGACGATTTGCTAAAGTGGTTCTCTTCAGGACTCCACATGTGTGCTAATGAGTGATACCACCTTTAAAGAATATTTGAAGTATTGGCTTTAATAGATGTATGCGTGTATATGGTTTCATACATTGGAAACAGAGAGAAATTAAGGATAGACATTTATGTGTAAATTATTTCCACACAGGTTTTATTGGCTTAAAAAAGAAAGTGAGATGCATACAGTCAAATTTAGCCGATAAATAGATAGATTTGAGAAATTTCATTTTAATTCAGTTTTAGGAAAGTCAAACAAAGAAATATATATGTGATTTGTACAATATCATTATGGGAGTTAAATTACACTTTATACGCATGCAAGTTAAATGAGTATTAAGGTAGTGGAAAACATATAGACAAGATGATACAGGTTTGATTTTAAAGATAATACGGCATTTGGTTATAATGACAGGCATGCAAAATGTGTACCTGGTGAACTGTTGTTTGGAGTTTATTATACATATTCAAACCATTATAATTACTGACAAGTTATTGGTTATAAAAGTATCAGGTACACATTATGAAGGATATTCCTTTTAAGGAGAGGGGAAATGTTGTGGTTACTGTTTTAATACATCGTCTAAGTCTGAATCAAGACTATTTTATGTTATGGAAATGCCTGGAATAAGGCTAGGGGGAGTTGCAAAATGGATTGTGATTAAACTACATCGAACCTACGACATGCCTCCAGTTTTTCTAAATTCGTGTCTCTTTCGGAAGTAGACATAACAGCAGTTTTCATGCGTGTGAAATTGACAGGATTTTGCTGGCTAATGGGTATAGTGGCTGCATCACATACTCGTAGTGAATTTGTCTCGGCACACGAGACCTTTCATAATATATTTCTGTGAGATGTCGACATGCCTCGTCGATTACCAAACTGATGGTGGTCAAGGGATGATTTCATGTTCTCTAGGGTCCATTTTGCGATGAAGCCTTCTGCTAGTTTGGCAAAGTGGTCTGTGACAGAGATCGGTCTAATAGTGTTGTGTTTTCAGCACAGGAGTAATGATTGCTCTCTTCCAGATGTCAGGAAATATCCCTTTGCTAAAAGAGCTGTTGAGAATCTTGGTCAAGGGACAACTCAGTTCGTAAGCAAATTCTTTGATGAGACGGGCCGAAATACCATCTGGTCCGTCGGATAATGATTGTTTGATTGATTTGATTTCGCAATACACCTCCCACGGTTGTATGAGTGGAACGGGGTGACGAGATGGTAGATACGCTGGGAGTCAGCTGCGGTTAATTGGCATGAGGTCTGCAGAATATGAGGCAAAGCCGTCATTGATGCATTGAGAGATCTCGATATAGTTCTCTGGGCCAACATCAGGTAAGGCGATTCGCGTTGGCTGGATTTTACCTGACGTCATCGAAAGTATACCACGATACTACGCAGCTAGGTTGCTAGTTTTCAAGTTCTGAATTTTTGTTGAGTAGAATGAGCGTTTCGCAGTGGCTATTTCTCGGGATACTTTATTTCTGTAGTGTTTGTAGACAGCAGTGTTCCCACGGCTGAAAGCTCTATGTCTGAACTTAATCATCGCTTTGATATTAGGTGTCATCCAGTCTTTGTCTGTTGGGCGCAACTTCACTCTGCGTATGGGAAAGTATTCCTCTATGGCAGTGTGCAGTGTACCATAGAAATTGGCACATTGGTCAGATACGCTGTCATAAGTGTTTATCTCCTCCTAGTCATGGTTAGAAATCCGTTGACTGAAAGCTCTGATGCTGCTGTCTTTCATTGGATGCGTCATCCGTGTTTGTGAGCTGTTTGAGGGAGGGGTTGGCTCATGGGAGGTCCATCAAACGCTTGAGTGTCCAAGGGGTGCGAGAATGTGCGGGTCATTGTACCTGGCGTGAACATTTGTGACGATCTTGTCAAGAATGCGCTCACCCCTTGTTGGTTTATCAACAACTTGTCGAAAGTTCACGTCGCAGAGAAATGGGTTCAAATCCAGTTGATTAAAATCCCCAAGCATGACAATAGCTGCATCTGGATGTTTGGTCAGTATTTGATCCACTGCGATTTGCATATGATCGATCAACTGGGCAGCTATTTCTGTCTGGTTGTGGGTGATGATGGTGACAAATATGGAAGATATTTGTCGCGGTAGACGGCAGGGCTTAATTTGTGATCACAGCACTTCCAGGTGTTCGGGGGGGGGGGGTGGGGGTGGATGAACAAAACAGCCACGGGGTACAGTTCATCTTTGATGCAAAGGACCACACCACCGCTTGGTTGAGCATGTCTACATTTTGAAAATAATTCATACTCCGGTAATGAAAAATTCTGATGGCAAATTGACGGCTAGGACGTCTGCACGTAGGGTAGAAGTAGTGATATATAGGTCATCAAGTTTGTTAAGCAATGATTGAGTGTTACATAGATAGAAAGATGGAAGAGTGTGACCAACAGTCGTCGTACTGCACTGGCGAACATGTGTGAGATTTCTTGTCCGATGAAGGGATAATTTTGGCCGGTGAGCACGGTGACAATTGTTGTTCAGAACACACATTTTTCGTCTGGTGTGAGTAGCTCCACGTCTTCCACGCCGTCTAAATGCCACATTCATGCGCAGCAAAGTAGAAATCTCTTGGCAGATGTAAATTGGCTGCTCAGTTTCTTAGTCTTAAGAGTTCCGCAACTGTGTATTTGTAAGTACTCTGGGCTGTTGAACTTACTCTTTGTGAGTGCTCCATCATGGCTGCTACCATGTGATGGCTGTGGCTCACCAGTGGTTGCAGTGAAGCATTGGGCAAGTGGTTTAGTGTACTCCCGCACAACAGTGACATGAGAGTTGTGATGGCAAGCAGTTGGCAAGAAGACATTTGGAACATGAGATAATGTACATCAAATGTGGCACAGTTTATACACAAAGTCTAATAAATTCTGTTACTTCAGTGCAGCAAACTAAAATCGTGAAACAAATGGGTGGAATAGGGTGAACTAGAATTATTACTGAAGGTGATTAATACCCCCACCCCTAGTGTTGCTTTATAGTATGTGATGTCATGAGGGCAATGACGTTAATACCAAGTTTGTGCATCTTTCGAATTGGAAACAGAATGATTTTAGTTTACTGTACAATTACAGAGTTGAAACTGAGTACAAAACTTACAGCAAATGGAAACATGCTTTCCCCCAGCATCACTACACTTAAAGACCATCATACACACCAAATTCGACCTTTATAGCTTGAATGGTTTGTTTTGATACAAAAATGAGTGGTTACCATGGCAACACATTTTCCTTAAACTAACACATTAGTATCTTGCAAAACTACACTTCTAGATCATGATACATACTAAATTTGACTTTAATTGCTTGAATGATGGAAAAGTTATTCGTTTTGGTTGTGGTAAAATTGTGGTTACCATGGCAACGGTTTGTGCGACAAACACAAAAATTATGTGTTCCACATCTATACCTCAGGGCCATAATGCCTACCAAATTTGGTTTCAATTACTTGAAAACTGTGGAAGAAGTTCACTCTACAGGATAGAAAAACCAAACATGCGGTTACCATGGTAACGCATACAATTTTCCGATACAAATACAAAGGACATTTTGCTAAACTACACTTACAGGCCAAGTTCACCTTCATAGACATGTGGGTTGAGTGAATGCAGTAATATTAGTAGAACACATAAGTGACAGTGTTCTGTATTCTATCAATCCTTATGTATATGAAGGTGGACTTGTCCTTTAAAGAGCATCATACACACCAAATTTCACCTTCATAGAGTAAATGGTTCGATTTGATAAAAATTACCATGGCAACACATTTTTCTTATATTAACATATTGGTGTCTTGCATAACTACACCTCCCGATCATCAAACATACTAAATTTGACCTTAATTGCGTGAATGATATGGAAGTTATTCAACCCACAAGGTTTAAAAGGTTGGTAAAATTATGGTTACCACGGCAACGCTTTGTCCAACAAACACAAAAATTATGTGTTTGACATCTATGCCTCAAGGCCATAATGCCTACCAAATTTGATTTCAATTGCTTCAAAACTGTGGAAGTTGTTCCCTCCACAAGATTTCGAAGAAAACATGCTGTTACCATGGCAACGCTTTGTCAAGTACAAACACAAAGAGTGTCTTGCATTAACTACACCTATAGATCATCATAGATACCAATTTGAAATTGATTGCTTAAAGATAATAAAAAGTTTTGGTACCTCAAAAGCTTCCCTGAATTTCCTTGTCTTGGTTTGTGTTTCAGGTTAAGTACGTTGTCTGTGAGAATTACTTGCCCCAAAGTGCTCTCATGTCTTAGTAATCATGCAATAATGGTTTCGTACCAGAGCCATCGCGGTACCGCGTCGATAACTATTGTACGAAACCACTGACTGCGACCAGCAGCGTGCAGCCCATTGTACGCATAGCTAACTGCGACCAGCAGCCCCATACGCATAGCGTAATGGGGCTTCGCATTGTGGCATTCAGGATCATGACAGAATTAGTATCGCGGGTAAATGTCAACTTAAAATCCAAAAATTTCTTCGATTTGAAGACTTACCAATTAAGTTGAAGTATTGAAAACAGGCTTCGAACAACGTTTGGTTCTGCCAATAGTCCCTTTCTGTTCGAATTGATGACTGAATGTGACTCGGTCGAGAGGACCTTGGGAGAGCTACATACACTGAATACTATGGCCAGCGCATGCGCACACAAACATCTTATCCGTTCATGGATTTGAAATTTGTGCGCATGTGATGTGTTCGCATTCCATGGCAACGCATTGTCTGACAAACACAAAAAACATGTCTTTCACATCTATACCTCAATATCATCGTTTACCCTAAGTTTCACTTAAATTGCTTCAAAACTGTAGGAGTTCGCGACGCAAGATTTTGCAACAGACCGACCGACCGCCCGACCAACATCACGGTGATTCCTATATACCCCCTTCACACTATGTGTGGCGGGGTATGAAAAAGACCAAAATCTCTCACGGAGCGATGACGGCGTCAGCTCATGACAGCACCCTCAAAGTAACTTTTGACACTAGTCGGGCTAGGAGGTATTTCGTCGTGACAGCGTGCACTTATACCGGCAAAACTATTCACAGTCCAAGAAAGTCACACTCATGTGGGTGACACGCTGCCAATTATATATTTAAAGGGAACGCAAACCCAAAGAGCAATGTGGATTGAATGAAAGCAGCAACATTAGTAGAACACATCAGTGAAAGTTTGAGGAAAATCGGACAATCGATGCAAAAGTTATGAATTTTTAAAGTTTTGGTGCTGGAACCGCTGGATGAGGAGACTACAAGAGGTTATGACGTATGGTATGAGTGGACAACAATATAAAGAAAATATAAGGAAAATTCCACAAAAATCCTTTTTTCATGAAAATTAAAAATTTCATCAACTTGATGCTGACATATGTTAAGGGTAGCAATTATTCCCCCTGCTTTCTGAAAACGGTTAGTCAAGTGCTCTTTCATAATGCTAGAAAAGTGAATTTTTGTTGAATTATCTTTATATTTTCTTTGTATTGTTGTCCATTCATACGTCATAACTTCTAGTAGTCTCCTCATCCAGTGGTTCCAACAGCAAAACTTTAAAAATTCAGAACTTTTGTATCGATTGTCCGATTTTCCTCAAACTTTCACTGATGTGTTCTACTAATGTTGCTGCTTTCACTCAATCCACATTGCATTTTGGGTTTGCGTTCCCTTTAAGGTGGATTTGTGGAGCGAAATTTACTCTGAAAGGGAGAGTTTCTCTTCCATTACTAATGCACCATGGTCCAAGGTGGCTTGACCCAAGTCTGCAGACTCTAATTCGGGTTTAATCTGAACCCGAAATATACTTGCGTTAACTAAACCCCGCTAGCAGAATACAAAATTAAATGTCAGGTCTAGCTACACCATCGGTGGGTTTAACATGTGTTTAAACTTTGGTCTACAGTACAACACGGGCCTCAGTCACCGACAGTCACAGTCAGTATTAAGTGCAGGGCTCGACTTTAGCGGTGGCCCGGGTGCCATTGGCCACTAAAAATCGCTCCGGGCCACCAAAAACTGATCATTCTGTGGCCTGGTTGGCCACTAAAAAATCTTAAGGCCATTAATAATCATGACACACCGACTGGGTAGCCTTTTTCCCCATATTTTCCCTCCAACAAATCCATGAAATCACGCAAACGCAAGCCTAAAACTAACGACTGTCTAGCGATGTCACGATTTCAGAAACTGTCAAACACTTTCCGTGCAGCACCAATATTCATACAGAAGAAAATCCATTTATATTCCAATACACAGTGTGTGTCTCGCCGTGTAATGTGTGGTGATAAGGCCAGTATTTCGGCAGTAAAAAGTAACGGCAACAGAAGAAACTGTCTGCCATTTTCTGCTCGCGGTAAGCGGCCAGTAGGCGAGTCGAGTGGTGCGTGCTCCACATGTGGTAGAGCATAGCACAGTGCATATTCAGATAGACAGAGTAGTAAAGAGTGGTGAACAGCAAGTTCACCCAGAAAAAAAAAAAATCCCACGATGCCAAGGTGCCAGACTGGGATATGGGGAGGGGTGGAGAGACAGAGAGACCAATCAACAGAAGAAACTGCGCGTACTGGTGCATTCTTGGAGGTCATGAACTGTCTGGGGTCCAAAGAGATTTTCCCCAGTTAGAAAAATCTCTTTGCTGGGATCTTGGAGATGAACAGGGAAAGAATGTTTAATCATCAAAGATAGCTCAAAAGTCAAAGCCCCAGGGCGAAGACCCAGGATTACAAACGTAATGATTCTTTATTTCTTATCACTCTCCTGCGATTTTGAGGTGTTAGTAGAGTGTCAAATTTTTTGTGAAAACACAGATTTGACTACCAGTGACAATAAAAGAATTGTATTTGTTTTGTGCAGAGATTTTTTTTTTTGTCTTTATCCTGACTAATATTCAAGTTCATATGAAATTTCTGACATCTTTACTGCTGCATCAACAGCCTAAAATAAATTACTGAAAGATTTTTAATGCATTTGAAATGTCAAATTTTGAGGATGCAAATATGTGGATGATCATTGGATGTAGATGATCATCATCCACATTGATTTGTACCCTCTAAATTTGCCATTTCAAATGAATATAGTAGGCAATGTTTCAGAAATTTCTGAAGCTTTGTGAATATGAAATTTTTGGCAACCTTCCATTAGAGGAGCGCGGTACTAGTCCTCCTAAAAAATGAAGCCCCGATACTAGTAATTGGCCTCAAATATCATATTTCTTTCTTTTTATCAACTCTTTATCAACTTCACTTTCTTTTTTTTTTCATTAAAACCTTGACATGCAAGTGATTTTTTTGCATTATTTATATTTCCTGATTTTTTTTTTTTTCGGGCAAATGAAATTCCTGTTTGGGCAAATGTTTTGCAATAATTTGCAAATCTGCTTGCCCGATACTAATCAACAAACTTTAACATTTTGCATACTATAGAAATAAACCCATGAACTGAGAGTGAGAGTTGAATTCTGATGAAATGTGTATCTATATATACTTTTTGTTTACTTTGGTAATGACATTTAATCGTCTGCATAAAGGGTATTAATAATATTTTGTCCGTTGAGATCATAACCATGTTTACATTGAAAAAAAAATTATATATTCCAGGAGAGGGTTAAAACAATAAAGAAATATAACTGGGGATGGATGGTCGCCTTAAAAAAAAAAAAATGTTCCCACAAAGGGCCTGACACACATCTCTGAAGCATGCTCTACAATCAATTGATGTAATCTACCAGGAGGGTGCCCTGAATCTACTAAGCAACTGGGTACATTGTAGCAAAGAAAAAAAAAAGGCAATGAGATCGAACTTTCTGCCGCAAAATACTGTACATATAACCCGTTTTCATTTTATATTTCTACATTTCACCTCACAGAATAATTTCATCTGCCAAAATTTAATAAAATATCTCACTTATACAAAATGTGAGGGAAATCGATCAAATTTTTTTTTTTTCCAAACAAACTTAAATCACCAGATTTATGTATCAATACAACTTTTGAATTTGACCATGTGTTGGACGGATTTGACTTTCCAACATCATATGTGTAGGTGGTGTGTGCAAATACTACTAATGTTGCCAAAAATGATAATATCACACAGTCAGAAAACGTTTCAATATATCAAACATACAATTCAGTTTCAAATAATTTACGTGTGTATACAATATATTAACACATAACATTTTCAACAATAACATAATATCAGCAATATGTTAATCTTGATAACATATTGAATTGGGATTTGGTACTGTATACAAAACCTGATTATACCGACATATACGGTGCATCAGACCATGTTTGTTCGTGTCTGCTGTAAAATATGACAAAAGAAGCTAGAAGTGCAGCCTTGCTTAGGTCATTGTACAGCTCCTTTGGTTTCTTGTTACAGTTACACTTGGCGAGGATTTGCTTTATTCGAGTTTTGTTTTCAGCATCAATGAATCCCCTTTGTCCTACCTCAATCGCTTCAAATGAGGTGTCGTAATCGGTTTCATTCAGATCTCGAACCAGGTCTTTGTACCTCTCTATCTTCCTTTTGTGAGCGTCTTTTATGTTGCTCTCAAAAGGAACTGTTAACTCTACTAACATAATCTGTTTGGGATCGTGCCATACGACAACAAGATCTCGGCGTTGGTTAGTTACCAGGATGTGCGGGGGTACTGTGCCTCCTGCAATCGTGTGGCCCCCTACGTCACAATAAACATCGAAATTATTAATTTCTGTGCTCATTAATGGTCTGGATAACCTTAAAAACATTATTGTGTCGCCAAGTATAGATTTATTTAATCGTCTCAAGGTAACTGAACCTTCGAAATAACCAACCTTTCTCATTTCTTTTTTAATTAACTATCTTCGGAATAATGAACCTTATTTCATTTTCGGATTAAAACTGGTCTGCAAAAGTTAAGCGCGACTCTATGCTGAATGAACATAATCTCTTTTCCAGATTAACACGGGACTTTCATTTTATGTCCTCTCAGGGGACACATGGATTAACAAACATTACTCTTTTTTTCTGGATGAACAAACATATCGGTTCATGGAATTTATGTGCTTCGATATAACAAACTTTAAGAATAACATCACAGATGTTTGGATGAATGAACATGATTTTTCTTTCAAATCAACGAACATATAGAGGTATAGAGAATTTGTGTATTTCGGTTTCGGATCAAAGAGGAAATCCGTGACAAAAGTTTAGTCTGAAAAGGAGAGAAATTTATTACGTACACAACAGTTAAAGTTTGATCAATATCAGATGAAAATCAAGGGAGTGACATAATTATAAAGTTTGTCTAAATTTCGCAAAACAATAACTGAACAGTAATACGGATATGATGTCCAAATAGTGGTTTGATTTCATGCCTTCACAAATATTTGCAGTCTTTTAATCTGATTTTGACCGATTATTTTTCACTGTTGTGCTTGTCATAAATGCTTTCTTTTCAGACTAACATAAGTGGTCTGAAATTTCCCTTTCACGAACATTCGCAATAACGGGCATCGTATAATCATTCATATAAGAAAACACGCATCATATCGATCAATATCCATATCGATGTCAATGTCTTCATTATCATTGTTTTTACCTATCTTTTACGGAACTTTGTGCGTTTTATTACGCAAGTATATTGATATTTTCTTTAATCTGCCGATTTATCCGTGAAGTAATCAAACTGTATCACAAAGTATTTCACATCCTGTACAGCCTTGCAAGTAAAATGCATCCAAAACCTGTCGGTGCTGTCAAGTACTAGTACACAAAATTACGACCAGTCAGATCCATTACGGCGAGAGTGATAAAATATCTTTTGGGCAAATGACTTTTCTGTAGAGTGAATGTTTGTCTTTACTAAGTAACATTATTGATTTCTAAGTGTACAATTATGCATTAAGTATGATCCAACTGATTTTCAGCGATTTGCAACTTAATTCAAAGGACACGTTCTGTCGTAAATCTGACAGTTTGCCACACGAATTGAGAGGGGGAATATCGCTGTAACGATGTGCGAAACACGTGCTCGAGAGTCATGCTTGCACCGCAAGCGCACCATGCGTTCTCTCAGTCTCAGCTTACACACATGTACAATGTACATGATGTACGAGTGTATGTTTTTACGGTGAATGCATGTTACCCATTAATCGTATCCATTCAGATCGAAATGTGCCAAGTGATGAGCGCTAAACCTACTAAAATGTATTCAGAATAATACAGAATTCAGGGTGACTGATCGTTTGAGATTTTAGCAGGTACGTGCCTTATCTTAAGAACTAGAGTTGTGTGATTTGTGATAGTGTTTTGATGGGACAGCCATTACGATCGTCCGATGTGTTGAACACCACCTTTCTGATACTGGTACAATACGCCAGTACTGGTGTTGCACAAGAACAAAAGCCGATTGTGTAACCGGTAGCCCAACACGATGGATTATAGACTATCAGTGTCTCTTGATTGTGTCAGCTTATGGCTTACACAATCGCCATGAGCGTGTCGGTTCAGCGATTATCGTGTAAGCCGTCATGAAGACTTAATGGCGGTACTGTAGCAATAGTAGCACTAGCTACAGGCTAGGCGCATGCACCGTTAGCGTTGCAGGCATGCAGCAGCTGCCGTGCTCACTGTTTAACTGCAGGTGCTGTGCGCTGCATGATATACCATAATTCATTCTGTTTTTACTGTAAAAGTGCGCTGCTATTAAACGTCAACTTCATTTGCTAAAACGGTCAATCTCGAAGTTAGACTGTTTCACCATGTAAATTCGGCTTTGTTTTACAAAAGGTTTTCATAGACCGTTTTTACGTGACAGCACAGTGGCACTTGACGTTCATTTCACATAGTAAAACGGTCTATCTTGAAGATAGCCACTTTTTACCATGGAATCTCATCAGTGATTTTGATCGCATACAAGGTAAAAGGCTATTTGTATAAATTTTCAATTCTGGATTAATATAAGCATTTGAACCCATTTTTTTACGAAGTAACATTTTTTACCATGTGACGGCCAAATTTAAAGCAGCGTCCTTCCTTTTATGATACACTATTGACACTTATCAAGTAACTACAGTGCTTGTTTACATCACCTTTCATGTCTTTCTTTTCTTTCTCCTTCCTTAAAAAAGAAACTGTGCCTGATGGTTGCAGATTCAGGATTCAAATTGTTGCTTGTGGCACTTACTATATGTCTTGCTTAAATGGCCTCGGAATCACAGGAGAAAAATATCGCGTCAAAAATTGCAATCTGCCACAGAAACACTTGCATTGAATTGATTGATTTGGGGAATATTGGTTTAACAGACAGATGATCAATTGGGTCAATCCCAATCAGAGCACACTGACTTGTTTTCCATCAACAGGTTGTCAACACATCAACGCATGGTATCCTTCACACATGCTACCAAATTTCTGATGTAGGGCCTATATCAAACAAGTTGGCAACAGGTATGGTAAATGTGCGATGTACAGCATGCATAAGCAAATGTAGATCTTTGTTTAACAACTTCATTCATATCCAAGAGTATAATCATGCATGATGATCCTCTTTACATGTCATGGATTCCAAATTCTGAAGACATTCTATTGGTAAGGCCTACTCCCATTTCCTAAACAGAAATCCAAACGTTTGCAGCAACCAATAATGGCTATTGCTGTATGCAGTGTGACTGTAGTCTTGGGAAACATGCCCAAACTGTCAATCACATTCCATGTGCCAACCAAGGCATACACCTGTATGCCTTGCCAGATTACTCCGGTAGGTCCTACTGTGCAAGCACATGGACAGGTACCAATTTCTGTCTTAATTACAGAGGAACGATTCATGCTTTGGGGGGTTAAAGAGGACTCTTTGGCCAGTGCGCTGGATGAAAATATCCAAGAGCTGTCGCAGGCTATGAAAAGTTTGGAAGTCCGAGGAAGTCAATAAATTCAGAGTAAAAGTGTGCCAAACAAGGTGCAGGCTGGCACATCTGCCCCTCGGCTCCAGCAGCTAACCAGCAGGTTGCCGTCAGCGGGAGCAGCCACCCCACGCAAAGTTGATGTGCAAGCCGATTTTGTGGTTATCCGCTACTTATTCCAAGGGGTGAAGGTGCATCAGAGATTCTCTACTAGGGAGATATCTTTACGATGACATGTGACAAAATATCATTGCTAATCCTGACGATCCAAATTTTTGGCCTAATGTGCTCATTACTTTGTTCTTTTTTGCTCATTGAAAATTTCAATAGATGGTTCCAACATGTCAGATCAAAGACCCTCCCCCAATCCCTCTAGGAATTTTACTTGCCAAGTTTGGTGAAAATCCATTACGTTGTTTTCAGCAAGAAGATGAAAATGTACAATTTAGGTCCGTATTTGGACCCCCCCCCCCCCCCGGCCCGACCTCGGGGGGGGGGGGGCAGCCCTGGATCTGAAATGAACAAACTTGGAACTAAAGTCATCAATGTACAAACTCATGGTATTAAAGGACAAGTCCACCTTCATATACATTAGGATTGAGAGAATGCAGCAATGTTAGTAGAACACATCAGTGAAAATAAGCCAGTTCGGAGTTCCACTCTGCACATGAGCAGAAAAAAGGTCATTCGGACCAACAGGCACGTTGGTTTTTAAAGTCACTGGGATAAGCGTCTGTGATGTATTATTATGTATAATGATTATTCATGTAATCCTTATAAATGCTGCTTGCCAGCACATCCACCTGACAGCAAAAGTGGTATTTGGCAATATCGATAGAAAGAGGTTGTTCTTACATTCAATGTAAGATAATGAAATGGATGCTTTCCCAAGTGTTAACTGACGGATCATTCTGGCCATCTGGTCTACGCGAGTTCATTCTTTGTTTAAGCAGGATTGATGAATACTAGTACCATAAATCGTTGCGTAAAGCTTATACATTATGTGGCTCTGAAAACGAGTGAAGAGCCCCTTAACCGACTGAGAAAAAAGAAAGGTCATTCGGACCAATGTGCCCATGAGCTAACTCCGAACTGGCTTATTTTAGGACGTATCTGCGCAGTCACTGCTAGATGAGAAGATTACTACAGTGTATGATGTCACATGCGCACAACTATATAGGGAAAATAAAAAGAGAATTTCACAAAACTTTACTTTTTGAATAAAGTGCACATTTCTTCGACTTGCTACTGAAGTATGTTAAAGGACAAGTTCACCTTCATAAACATAAGGATTGAGAAAATGCAACAATATTAGTAGAACACATCAGTGAAAGTTTGAGGAAAATTGGACAATCGATGCAAAAGTTATGAATTTTTTAAATTTTTGTGTTGGAACCGCTGGATGAGGAGACTACTACAGCTTGTGAGTCATATGCGTACAACAGTATAAAGAAAATATAAAAGAAAATTCAACATATTTTCACTTTTTTCGCATAATAAAAGAGCAATTGACTTGCCTCTTTCTAAAGGCAGGGGGAATAATATTACCCATAACATTTATCGGTAACGAGTCAGTGGAATGTGTACTTTTTTCAAAAGATGGAATTTTGTGAAATTCTCTTTATATTTTCCTTATATTGTTGTACGCATGTGGCATCTAAGTTATTCATACACTGCAGTAGTCTTCTCATCCAGCGGGTACTGCACAAAAACTTCAAAAATTCATAACTTTTGAACAGATTGTCTGATTTTCCTCAAACTTTCAATGATGTGTTCTACTAATATTGCTACATTCTCTCAATCCTTATGTTTATGAAGGTGAACTTGTCCTTTAAGGATAATATCATTCCCCTGCCTTCTGAAAGAGAGAAGTCGAGTGTGCTTTTGTTATGCGAGAAAAATGGAAATATGTTGAATTTTCTTTATTTTTTCTTTATATCGTTGTACTCATGTGACATCACAAGCTTACTTAGTCTTTTCATCTAGCCGTGACTGAGCAGAAACTTCATAAATCCATAACTTTTGAACGGATTGTCCGATTTTCCTCAAACTCTCACTGATGTGTTCTACTAATATTGCTGCATTCACTCAACCCACATGTCTATGAAGGTGAACTTGTCCTTTAACTTTGCTTCATCGCTTCTGGTTCTAGAGAAGAAGATTTGTTAATATTCCTAGATGTATGCCCTTTGGAGGATATGAAGAAAATAATGGGGGGGGGGGGCAGTCCTGGATCTGGAACTTGGAACAAGTGATCAATTGACAAACTCGTAGTAACTTTGCTTTATCTCTTCTGGTTCTAGAGAAGAAGAATTGTAAATATTTCTTAATGGGGGGGGGGGGGCGTGGATTGGGCCCCCTACAGATCCCCAAGGGGAGCATGGTGCCCTGTTGAACAAATTGAGATCTTAACCCTCTGGCATGCTACCTGCCAAGTTTGGTGAATAATCATCAAGCAAGGGACTTTCAAGAAAAATCTGACATACAATTTAAATCCCCATTTGGACCCATCATACCCCACTCCCCTGGGTTCCAAGGAGGTGGGGGGGGGGGGGGGGGGTGGGCACCCCTTATTCTGTCATGAATAAACTTGAAACAACAGAAATGAATATACTGACTCATTGTATTAACTTGTGTGTGTGTATGTACATGCACACACAGCCCACCAATGCACGCAGCATGAGCAATTTACAATGCGCATTGGTTCACACACGCAACACAACCATCGCAATTAGTGCGCAATACATGCAAAGCGCATAAATTCATATCTCTGACAACTAGATTAGTTTAGCAATAGGCTCCAACCCCTGGGAGGTGAAATGATCAATTAGAAACATTGTAAAATAGGACCCCGTTTACAGTGCGGGGCTGGGCCGAGCCGCGGCCGAGCCCAGCCTCAATTGCGAGGCCGGGCCCCGCAATTTTGTCCGTTTACACTGCAGGGCTCGGCCGCGCTTTTGATTCAAACCTTTCAATATTCCGTCGTAGTGGCGCTCTGCTTGTAAACAAATGCAATTTGGTGTTGTCTGGTTTTCAGACCCTTTGCCAAATGAATTCCGTGGCGACGAAGTCGCCGTTCGGGCAAAGGCCTTTGCCAAAGGAAAGAATCCTTTGCAGGACAAAACCACCTTAAACTACACTAGTTTTCGACGTTGAGGGGGTTAATATCCTGAATAGCGAAAGATACAGGCAGAGGATTTGGAAGCCAGACTAAAATTGGCCACGCAATTGGCCGCGCATTTGGCCCAGTTTGCGTTTACACCAAGAAAAGGCCAGGCTCGGCCGCGGCTCGGCCACGGCCGAGACCACCTCCACAGCGAGGCCAAATGCGAGGCCAATTTTGGCCTCGCATTTGGCCTTTTGCGCGTTTACACTGAAGCGGGGCTGGGCACGGCCGCGGCCGAGCCGCAGCCGAGCCTCGCACTGTAAACGGGCTCTAGGTAATTTGATTTGAAAATTTGCTGAGTCTCAGTAAGAGGCTCCATGATTGGCTGGATTATTTCTCCATGTATGTGCAGGTGGACTCTCGGGTCTCGGGGTGTCCTAGTTTTCATGTAGATGCAGCCCACAAAACATGGAATTGAGAGCATGCCAATGGTGTACAACACGCAGTCTCTATGATCTAAAATGGTGATTTAGAGCCGATATTCTCAGTCCTGTCTGATACAACTCTTTAAATAAAATTTGATTCAAATAAACACCCTACACAATTCAAAATTTTCAAGTCAAACGGTCAAAACAATACAAATTTATACATTTTCATAACTTTTCCATGACATACTTCAAATTTTTCACTTGCCATGACTTTTCAAGGCCTGGAAAAACAAATCCCGAATTCCATGACTTTTCCATGTTTTCCATGACTAAGGGACCTTGTCTGAAAGACTGATCCACAAAAGTTTGTAACAGATCAACCACCTACCTGCCCAACCAACCATTTGGCCACCAGACCTCCAGAGTAATTCTTATTTACCACCTAACCCAGTATGTGTGGGTGGGGGTATAATGACAATTGAATTTGCTACTCATCCTTGAACTCAAACTGGTTATTTGTCACTGTAAATAACATGTTACACATCACAAAATGATTGTTACAGGAACATGTCTACAAATAATCTCATCTAAAATACTACTATTCAAATGAATTTAGAATTGATCTGGCTATTACTGCTTTTGAAGATATACAAACTCCCTAGTGGCAGGGATATAACAGAAACAAAGTGGTGGAGTTACAGTTAAAATATGATTTTGGGGAAAGTGTAAAGAAAAGTCAACATATAACTCGCATAATAATACACCACATGACTTGCCTCTTTCAGAAGGCAGGGAGAATAATGATCACCCCTATAATTTGCCAGTAGTGAGTCCAGGGAATGTGTACTTCTTTTTTTTTTTTAGAAATGAAATTTTGTGGCAGTCTCTATATATTGGAAATCTTCATGTAGACCAATTAAACAACAGTCTCTTTTCTGTACACTTACCTCACGCGTGACTTTGTAATCAAACTTCATGAGTGGGAAGCTGACAAAGCTTGGGATAACCTTGCCAAGATAGCTGAGCAGCACACAGAGGATGACAGTGACGACACACTGGTAGAAAGTGACAAATAAGGGAGCATCCAGCTATTCGGAAACAAGGAAATCATTGAAAATGAACAAATGGTGAGAAGCTGCAGAAAATAACTATTCACATGACATCAAAGCTTTTAGGAGATCAGAAAAAAAAAGCGCAAGAAGTGTTAACCATTGGTAAATGTTGGAAGTTTATGTACAAACTAGAACTATCACTCAATGTGATTAAATACCCCCACCTGAAGGAGTTAGCTCAAGCAGCAATGATTTTGTATGCTTTTTCTAGAAATAATATTGTTACCATGGCAATGCATTGTAGGACATTCATGTGTTTTGCTCATTGTTAGTCACATGTGCTATATTTCAAGTCAAGTGCTCAACAACCGAGTTAGTTAGATAAATAAACAGGTAATTTCTATGATTTTCATTACACGCAACCTGGGGGGTATCTCAATTTCACCTTCTATGCATTCTTGCAGACTCTTACCTGAGAACATTGGTTACAGGGGGGGGGGGGCATCTTTGAGAGCTGGGGGGCATGATGTCCATTTGCATATTCCATCACACTGGTAAAAACAATTGCCAAGTACACTGCACTTAGAAAGTTGGACTATGCAGTTTAGAAAAAAAAGGCTTGACGCTCTATCACTTCTCATTCTAGAGAAGAATTGAATATTCCTTAATTTAGAAGGTTTGGGCCCCCTGGGGGCCCCCAAGGGGAGTACGGTGCCCATTCGATCACATTGAGATCCTATCCCCTTAGGAATGCTACTTCCCACGTTTGGTGAAAATCAACTGCATTGTTTTTAAGAAGAAGGTGAAAATGTTCAATTAAGACCCACATTTGGGTCTGCAATGAACAAACTTGGAACTACAGTCATCAGTGTACTAACTCATGGTATTAATGGTATTAAGTTTGCTTCATCACTTCTTGTTTTAGAGAAGACGATTTGTAAATATTCTTTAATGGGGGGGGGGGGAGGGATTTGGGCCCCCTAAGGACCCAAGGGGAGCGTGGTGCCCAGGTGAAAAAATTGAGATCCTAACCCTCTAGGCATGCTACCAAGATTCATGAAATATTCATCACAGGGTTTTCAAGAAGAATATGAACATGTACAATGTAGGTCCCTATTCTGGACCCATCCCACCTCCTCCCCTGGGTCCCAAGGGGGCATCCCTGATTCCACCATGAACAAACTTGAAACAACAGTCATCAATGTACTAACTCATAGTAATAAAAGTATTAACTTAAAGGGGAAATCTAGTCAAAAATATGTTAGTCTGACAAAAAAGAGTAAAATCTTACTAGTTCAACGGTAAAATTTGAATGTAAAGTCGGATGAAAGATAATAGTCTGGGAGCTAGCGACCACTCAATTTACCCCATCAAGCCAAAAGGTTTGACCCCTCAGAGTTGTTGGGGCCACCCTCCTCATTTACAAAATGCGCGTCAGCCTGATCCCTGAGGGTGGGTTCGGCCCCCAGGGACCCCCGTAAAAGGGCCCTTGGCAGGTGTAATTTACCCCATGGAGCCCATGGACCAAACTTTGGTGTAAAAGAATGTCCTATGGGTGTACATCATAAATAATTATAAAAACTGACAATACATATCTGGGGGGCATTTCATGAAGCATTTTTGTCCGACAACTTGTCGGACAAATTTGCTCTCAACCATCAGATGCAAGGATTTCAGTAGCTTTTAACATTTTGTCAGACGAAATATCTGACAAAATGCGTTCAGTGAAATGCCCCCACTGGTTGTGGAAAGGGGTTGCCAGACCGCTAGTTTGAAGGCACAAACACTTGTTTGGTGGTGAATGAGTCTGCGCCAAGACTACACTTTCCCATAGGTCCTGTACTGTAGCGTCTCCCAACAGTCCGAGGGACAGTGCCAGTTTAGTGCATGTAGTAGTCTTGGCACTGACCCCTTATCTCTTAACAAGGGTTTGGCCTATATCCTGGGACCACAGGGTAGTTTGCAGGCACGAATTGACCAGGCACAAATAGTACAACACATCACACAACACACACACACCACACAACACAGCACACTACATCACAACACACACAACACGCCACACACACACACACACACACACGCACATACGTTCAACATATATTTCAATTTCAATTTATATTTCATATTCTCGATGAAAAATTACATCAAATATAACAAAAATTAAATGAAATACAATGACATACATAGAATATGCAAATATGTAAAACATAATAGTGGTCGATCTGTTCAGTTTAGGAATCTGTGAATGAATGCTAAAGAGAATATGAAGGAACCTACTTAAAAAGCGAGCTTGTTGAGCGTAAGGTCCCAGGTTAAAAACGAGTTTAAGATTGAGAAGGGGAGCACGGGTACAACAATGACCGGAACATAAGAGAAAACACAAAAAAAAAATAAAAAAGTACAAATATACAGTTATATAACAAAATTCTTCTCTAGTGCAGGTAGGGATCGGAAAAGCCACTGCTGTATATAGGCGGATGAACCATTGTCGTTCTGGCAATACAATATGACTTAATATAGTTATAATAACAATGATACCGTTCAGACAGTATTAGAAATGTGTACATTGCGTGTATTAAAGAAGGGAACACATGCACCTGCAAATCCATTAAAAAAGACATCGAACAACCAGTTGCAGTGCAGTGAGAATGTGAAATACCAGCTGTTTTCTCGTCCCAGCTATCTTTAAAGAAGGAAAAATATACATAAACACAGTGATAGAATTTAAGGGCGCAAACAGCTGGGCTCTTAAAGTCTGGTTATTACATGACAACAACCCTGGAGTACAGTATAACGGGATAGTCCTGGACAGCACAAAACAGCATTTCAATGAGCTGATGTAGCGTAATTATTTCAATAAATACTGTCTTAATTTGCATTTGAAGGATGATAGTGATAAACAACCTTTGAGTTCAGGGGGGAGGTCATTCCAGTATTTCGGTCCCGCATAATATATTTTCATCGCGAAAATTGTGCGAGTACGTGGATACGTGGACATATTTCTTCATGTACCTACATACCTTTACACAAACACATCTAGGGAAGTTATGACATTTTGAAGTTTTGCTAATTTCTGCAAAACACTTCTTGTGAAGTGGATTATATGCAAATGAGTGAATTAACCATGTCATACCCTTACAATTCTCCATTGATCGTGTACAAAAAAAAATGAGGAAAATTCAATGTTTCTGTCATTGAAGTTGAAAACATGATGTTATTCTTGGTTGAATAACTTTAGAATAGTGATCAGTTAGATATAAGAGGATTTGAACCTCGGGCATAATTGCGTTTGAATGAAAAACTGGAAATTTCAAAATTTAATGTACATACTACAGTGGAAACTCGATATAACGAGATGGTCGGGACCGAGTCATTTTCCTCGTTATAGCCGATATCTTGTTATATCAGTAGGCATAAAAAGAAGGCATAAAATAAAGACATTAATTTGCACATGTGGGACTACCCATCATATTTCAATCAATACTGATAACTTGATATTGTGTGTGAGGGAATTACTAACCTTTATGGGTAAGAAGATGTTTTTCGCCAAGGAAATCCAATATCAAGAATGTGTTTCTTATTAATTGTAGATGTTTGAATTATTTGTAAATTTATATAGCTTGCGATTGTATCAAGATCGTCTGTGGATTGGTATGTGGTTATCGTATGGGTGTGTGTTGTGTGGAAAGCTTGAATATGGTCTGCACAATGCTGTGTGTATGTGACACATTCTGTATGTACATTATGTCTGCGTGTGTGTGTGAAGACGGGGAATTCCTTAATAAGTAGAAGGCCAATCACAGCATCAGATTGCCTCACACCTGCTAAACGTCATGATGATGTCATGAATACATATGGCCGTCCCACCACATTTTCTGCATGTATCAGTGTGCGTGCACACACACACTTCACACGTACAACATGCAGTGCTAGCTGGAGTGCACTGAAGAAAATGATTATATGTGTAAAAGACTGTTTTTGGCGCATCAAGCTTTACAATCTCGGAAGATGATAGCACATGCGAAGTAAAGCTTTACCGAAGGCATTTTGCTTTACCTCGCTATAGCAGGTTTGATTTACTATGTTTTTCTTTGTTTGGAAGTCACAAAATTTATCTCTTTATAGCAGTTATTTCGTTATAGCCGATCTCGCTATAAGAGTAGCATTTTACATAGACTTGTGTGGAATTAAATTTGGGACCGAGAAAATTTCCTCGTTATAACCGATATCTCGTTATAGCAGTGTTCGTTATATACCGAGTTTCCCCTGTATATGGTAAGTTGTGAGGGGATGACATGCTCACTTTGCCATCTGCATGTGATAATGACTGTTCAAGAACTGTTTCCCCCCAAAATAGTGAAACTTCAAAAAATCATAACTTCTGATTTTGATCAAAATTATACTGTTGAACTCATAATATCTTACTATTTCTTATGAGACTAACTTACATTTGGACTGGATTCCCCTTTAACTCTATCACTTCTGGTTCTAAAGAGGAAGATCTTTTTTTTTTTTTAAAGATTCCTTAATTTTGGGGGTTTAGGCCCCCTTGGGGCCCCCAGGTGGGAAAGGGTGCCCATTTGAAGGAATGGAGATCCTATCCCCCATGGCATGCTACCTGCCAAGTTTGGTGAAAATTCATTGTGGGGTTTTCAAGAAGAAAATGAAAATGTACAATTTAGGCCCCCAGTAGGACTCAATCCTCCAACCCCGTCCCCTGGGTCCCAAGGGGGGGGGGGGCGCTGATTCAGCCATGAAACTACAGTCATCAATGTACTAACTCAGAGTACTTACTTAGCTCTATCTCTTCTGCATTAGAGAAGAAGATTTTTTAGATTCATTAATCTTGGGGGATTTGGGTCCCCTTGGTAGGGCATGATGCCCATTTGGATAAATTGATATCCTATCCCTCTAGGGATGCTACTAGCAAAGTTTGGTGAAAATTGGACATGGAGTTTTCAAGAAGAAGATGAAAATGTAAATAAAAAAATGATGCACGACAGACGATGCACAATGGACGCTGGACGAAGAGTGATCACAATAGCTCACTTGAGCCTTTGGCTCTGGTGAACTAAACAAATGCTGTTACCTTGGCAGCAGAATGTTTGCATTAGGGTAATTCCATGGGGTTGGGACTGAAATTGTGACATACAAGTTGAAAATTCAAGTTGGGTAAATTGAAATTTCCTTTTTCCCCCTGATTTGTTACTCCCATTCTTCAACTTATTCCACTAGAAATCTGTTCATTACTTTGCACACTTTTCCTCAAGAGTGACACAATAACAATATTCTTAAAGCAAGTGAGTTGTATGGACATTCAAGTGAAAACATGATTTTATTGTTATCATCAGGGGTTTTCATACTACAACCTTGTCCACAGTATACTACCTACATTACACGGACAGTATGTACATAGGTACACTACAACATATTAACTGATTTCCTTTGTTGTGGTGTCAGATGTTAAAACCTACACACATAGACTTTATGTATGTTCCCACGAATAACACTAACGTAACAGTTCTTTGGAATTATACCTGCTGTATACCTTTGGAACAATACCTATGTTACACAGACTTCAATTATTTGTAACTCTGGTATGAAAGAAGGAAGACTTAATAATAATAATAAGAAGAAAGTCTAGCCTTATACAATTTGACCTTATATACACTAACTAACAACATCATCAACTGTCAACTCAACTAAGAAAACTAATCAAGAGAAATCATACAAGTTTTCTTGTCTTCTCCATGTTCTTTGTTTGAAGTTAATTTCTGCTCTTTTCTACAATGTCCATTTTCCCTCTGTGCAGTATTTTCTTTTTGTCTAGTTTGTTACGTTCGCTCTTCTTGGGTGTTGCTTTGTCAGCTTCCTCTCTCTGTTTGTGGAGTGCTGTGGATGTGCCCTTTTCACTCTTTCACGTAGTTTAACACGTAGCGATGGCAGAAGAGGAGCCATGGCAGATTCACCGACAAACTGGACAAAAGGTGTAAAGAGAAATAAAATAAAAGAATTAACAGAAAATTTGTGTCTGGGTAGACTTCATATTCCTGTTGATGTATCTGTGTTTTATTTATGAATGGAATTAAATATTTTGGACAATTTTGCTTACCTTTCTACCTCTTGGCATACCAATTGGCTAGAGTTCCATGTGTACCATCCACCAAAATTTAAAAAAAAAAAATATGGGTTACGCTTAAAATGATGTACAGCTGTAATGTTAATAATAATAATAATATAGCATGTAAAACATGGGAAAATATCATTTTCATATTCTACGCTAAAAAACTTGTTTTCAGATGTAAGCTAGCAAGGGCAGGGCGCTGCCCCCAGTGTCATAAATAGCTAGGGTTAGGGATAGGGTTAGGTTTACGGTTATGGTCCTAAATAGACCCCAAACAAAATACTAGGCCCCCTTTTTTTTTACTCAATTCCCATCAAATTCAAAATTGTTGCCCTCTTTAAGAATGATAGGATAGAGCAATAATATGCCAATTTTGATTGGGGTACATATGAAACTATTTCCTACCAATTACCCACCGAAAATGAATACGAAACTTGCATTTTAGCTTTGAGACTTTACAGTGGGTGAACGTGGAATGGATACAGTGAACCCATGTGAAATGTTAATGCTTCATCAGAGCATCGTAAAGCCATCTAACACTATAAACAGGTCAGTGAAATCTTGAAAGGAAAACATTGACATTGTAAATCTGTTCAAGAGAAAGAATTTAACAGCTCTTAATTCCCGAAATATCAACAACAAAATTGGGCAAACTCTTTCTTAAGCTCAGACACAGTCTAGACGTCTACGTATTCCAACTTCAGAGTACCGTACCAACGTTTAGCAAGTCTACTTGGTAGATACCAATGACAAAAAGTAGGTCCAAAATTTACAATAATCGGGAGGTAAATTAATGTTATATTGCCGTGAAGATACACTGGACATACTTTTGTACGGTTTTCTAAGAGAGGAACACATGCTCCTTTTGCAGAGACGGGCATGGAAGGGAAAATTTGGCGATCAAAATTACGAACATGAACAAGTAACAAATATCTCAGTATGTGGGACTACAGCGTGTTAACAGCATCATCGTCCGCCGTATATTTGGCCAGTTCAGTGGTTTTAATATCGTTTTTTCCCTCCAATAAAGTTCACAGAATATGCAAAATGTTATTTACTTCACAAAATAGCGTACAAGCTTACTGATTGACATCGAAAACATTGAAATTCCCAATCGGAAACATCGAAATTCACGTTCCGATGTTACATGGACGTCAGTAGAAAAACAGGTCTTGCACCGTCCAGGTAGGTGTAAACAGGCTGTAAGTGGTCTTCCTGCAGTTGGGGAAGTACTGCCAGTGACGTAAATACGATTGCTGTAGTAGCTCTTCTTTTTGTCGCGAGACGCGACTTTCTTATCCGATGTTACACCAAGAGGCCGGACTTCGGACGGAAGTACGGTTATGTGTTCCGTGTTTTCTCTTTTATGAGGAGGATTTTGATGCTAATTTTTGGATAATAATACTCCTGAAATATGATTCTAATTATAGAAATTAAGTTTCTGTTCATATTATGATTGGAGGTGTATGTAAAACCATGCAATACCGATGTTACAACAAAAATTGCCGCGGACTTCGTTTGTAACGTCGGTATGAGGTTGCTTTAAGATGCTCTGGTGTTCTTATTTTGTGACACATGTTTATGTGCCTTATAGTCTTTGTAGAAGTCACCTTGCCTCTCTTAATTATGATAGGCGTAATGCTGAAAGGTTGTATATTTCTGTATCACATTGCCATGAAAATGGCACATATTTTTGTCACAACTGGTACCACAAAAAAACCATGAGACATCAACAGTGAAACAGTCACAGACAAAACAAATTTGTACACAGGCTTGTTTTTTATTCATCAAATAATTCTTCACACTTCTCTCTCCAAGAATAACCACAAACCACAAACAATTATTTGATAAAATTTTCAGAATATATGACTTTTATCCCCTGCACAACATGAAAATTTAGAGAAGACCCAACCCCATGGAATGACCCATTAACAGATGATGAAGTTTGCACAACGACATACATAGCGCGAAATTTCAAGCTAAATGCTCAAAAACTGAGGGAGTTAGGTAAATTCACAATATTTTTATATGAGTTTCATTCAAAATATACTGTCACTACATGGCAACACATTGTTCAAAAATGACGTAAGATGAGTTTGTCCATCCTTGTACAATAGCAGTCACATGTACCAGATTTCAAGTCAAATAATAAAAAACTGAAGGAGTTAGCTGAATCCACAATATTTGTGTACGATATTCAAAGTATGCTGTTACCATGGCAACACATTATTCAGCACATCTCTGTACTAAAGCGGTCACATGTGCCAAATTTCAAGTTAAATGCTGAAAGACTGAGGGAATAAACTGAATCCTTAGTATTTTCGTATGATTTTCATTCAAAATATGCTCTTACCGTGGTAACGTATTGTTCAACAATGATGAAAAACTAAGTTTGCACATCTATGTGCCATAGCGGTCACGTGAGCCAAATTTGAAGCTAAATGCTCAGAATGAGGGAGTCAGCTGAATCTATAATATTTCATATGCTTTTTAGAGGAAAAATGCTGTTATCATTGTTCAACAATGATGAAAGATGAAGTTTGCACACGTATCTACAGCTGTTGCATGTGCCAATTTTCAAGCTAAATGCTCAGACTGAGGGAGCTAGCAGAATCCACAATATTTTTGTATGCTTTTAACCCATTGAGGACAAGTCCCAAGTATACTAGGAAATGCGAGTTGTAGCAAAATCAGTCCGTCCTTAACACTGACAGAAGATGTGTTCTATACTTCTACATTCTGTAACAGTCACATGTGCCGAAATTCAAGTCAAATACTACAAAACATGATATTTTATCGGCATGAAATTTTTGCGAAGTGCCTCTGGCAATCAATGCATTTACAGTGTAGACAAGAGCTTTCATGTGCATTTTAATTTCGCGAATCTTAGCTCTCGCAAATTAAAATGCATGCAAATATTCCTCTTTTTACAGTACTCAAAAACTCAGGGAGTTAGGTCAATCCACATATTTTTGTATGATTGGTATTAAAAAAATGCTGTTGTCATGGCAACAGATTTATTCACACACACACACACACACACACACACACAAAAAGCATCTTGCATAACTACAGATTACATTGATCATGTATGCTTAATTTCAACTGAATTCCTTTAACCCGTTGAAGACGGTTTAATTTTGTTACAACACTTATTTCCCATGGACACCTACCCGAGTATACTCAGTACTCGTCCTCAACGGGTCAAAACTGAATGAGTAGTTTGATCCACAACATAATGTAGGTTTTTATGAAAATTTGCCATTGCCATCATGGCAATGCATTATGCAATGCTAACGAAAAAGGTGTCTTACACATCTACCTTTGATAGTGGTCACAGAAGCCATACTAGGGGTTAACAGCTCAAAAAATGAGAAAGTATTTCCATCCACAAGATTATTATGAAAATTTGCTGTTGAGATGACAATGCATCATGAGATACTGACGAAAAAGGTGTCTTGCACTTCTACATTAGATAGCTGACACACATGCCAAATTTTAGGTCAATTGCTCAAAAAATGAGAGAGAAGTTTGAGCCACAAGTTTTACGACCAACTGATTGATCAACTGTCTGATTGCCCGCCCGGCCACCCAACCTCAGAGTGATTCCTATACACCCCCATGCACACCTTTTGGGTGGGGGTATGGTAAATATACTGGAAAGTAACAGTCTTTAATCAATAAAAGCACAAAGATCAGTATAGAGTGCATGTGGCCAAGGTACCTAAAAGAGCAAACTTCTGTTTGTCTGCACAATTGACTTGCTACATGCCAATTACAATGTACAGGGTCCTGTTGCATACAACTTTTACCATCAAAAAAAGATGGTAAGTTACTATCATTTCTCTTGACATCGATGGTAGCCTACCATTGTTCCAGAAATAAACCCGCAAAAAAGGTTCATCATCCATGAAATAATATCATTGGCATTTTGAATATTCTTGAACAAGCCTCACATGGGTGAAAATGCAAAAAAAAAGAAATCCCGCCGATCACACAATTTTGCTCCTGGATGGACTGGACCGGCTGGAAAGGGGTCTCTCTTGCACCTCCCAGCCCCGGGGTGGACCGGCCAAGATCAGGTGCTGCTCGCATATTGCACCTGGGTGTCTTGGGGTACATACAGACTTTCTTTTGCGTTACGAGATTTGAAGTTACCATAGGAAATTCCTCCTCCAATTCTGTTTTGTTTTTGTTTTTCCTCCCAATTCTGTGCATACATTGTAATTTGACACTGCCAGCCACCAGACAGACCGTGAGACAGACACATACCAGTGGTGCAATGTGATTCGTGCTGGCAAGAGGGCTGCATGCATGCTGTGTGAACGGTTGTAGCTTGCACTTTCTTTAGTCGAGGAGTTTTGAAGCTACTTGCTTTAGTACAGCTCAAACATACATTGGACACATCCCTGGCTGGAACATGAAACTGAATGCTAACCCCATAGATGCCAAGTTCAAAAAATTTTTATGAGTGAGATTTTCATGACTCAGAATCTCGGCGCGCGAGCATGTGCGTGAGCGAGGGAGCGAAGCGACTGAGCGAGGGGAGGATGTGGGAGGGGGATGTCGGCCCTCCCATGGTAGGGAGCTTTTTCAATTTTTAGCTCTTAATGGTGCAAGCTGGTGCATACTTAAGTGACTATTTTTTACTTACTTTGAAAGACAAAAACAAAGACAAAGAAACACAAAAAAAGACAAATATGCCTTCAAATGCAACTCTAACTTTAAAGGACAAGTCCACCTTCATATACATAAGGATTGAAAGAATGCAGCAATATTAGTAGAACACATCAGTGAAAGTTTGAGGAAAATTGGACAATCCGTTCAAAAGTTACGAATATTTTAAGTATCTGCACAGTCACTGCTGGAAGAGAAGACTACTACAGTGTATGATGTCACATGCGTACAACTACATAAGGAAAATAAAAAGAGAATTTCACAAAACTTTACTTTTTGAATAAAGTGCACATTTCTTTGACTTGCTACTGACGTATATTAAGGGTAATATTATTCCCCCTGCCTTCTGAAAGAGAGAAGTCGAGTGTTCTTTTGTTATGCGAGAAAAAGGGAAATATGTTGAATTTTCTTTATTCTTTCTTTATATCGTTGAACTCATGTGACATTACAAGCTATAGTAGTCTTTTCATCCAGCCGTGACTGAGCACAAACTTCAAAAATTCACAACTTTTTAACGGATTGTCCGATTTTCCTCAAACTCTCACTGATGTTTTTTACTAATATTGCTGCATTCACTCACCCCACATGTCTATGAAGGTGAACTTGTTCTTTAATCCTTGAAGCTATGCTCCCAATGCATGAGAAAAATGGGTGTCATGCGTGAGATCGTGAGACAGACCCTAAATGCTTGAGTCTCACTCACAATGCCTGAGACTTGGTAGCTCTGTAACCCGTCTGTCTCATACGAGTTAGTATAGATCTACAAGATAATGTTATGAAAGCATGACATTAGGCAGAGGGGTGAAGGCTGAGGTGTGAGTTTTCTTCAATTTGTCTCCTTCTTCAAATGAAATTTGTAAAATTGCAACTGCTGATCTAAAATTTAACATGTCGGAAACAAAGAACCAGTGGGATTCGAACCTGTCATTTACTGCTTTCCAGGCAGCAACACTACCACCAGGCTATCCCTGGTTGCTGGCAGTGATACAATGAACTTGGTTCTTTATTTTCCAACATGTTTGTTAAATCAGCAGTTGCCATCTTACAAATTTCATTTTAAGAGGGAGACAAATGGAAGAAAACTCACACCTCAAGATAATGTTATGTTATGCTTCTAAAGCAAAGAAATGATGAGTCCTCTGTCTACTTTGTATTTGACTAGAGAGTCATACTCATCAAGCATCGCAATGAGCCAGCTCTGTTGAACTCATGTTGTGCCTACACTATGCACTATTGTGCAATCAGGATGGCAGAGGCAGGGCAAATGTTAAGACCCACACAGATTCACACAAAATCCATCTTGCATCCAAGCCCTGCACATAAAACCACCATGATATTTCATGTCAACAGGAAAGAAGCAACTGAGTGTCAACTTTGCTTGCTGTTACAGAAAGTCATATTTCACTATCATACATAGATATTTTTCCTCTGAAGATCTAGGGTGGTATTCTGAAAATCTTCCTAAGTTTCTTCGTAAGTCGGAAAGTTGGGAAGTACCTAGGAAAGACATGATTGGTATTCTGAAATTTCTTCCTAGTACGAATCCTAGGTTCTCCTTGATGCAAATTCCACCATCCTTACCCTCACCCACTGTTATGATATAAAATTCCGTATGATAAGGAACCAACCAACCAACCAATGACAATCGCATATCATTATGATGTAGGGTTAAATACATGTGTGCGCGGCATGTCCCATTTTTCATGCCCATTTCGCACATCAAACAACATGATGTGCGCAGTGAATGACAAGAGCCAGTCACAATGTTTTGCAACTTGCTATATCTTAACAACGTACTTAGGACAGGGGTGGGGCTTTCCTAATCTTCCTAAAATTCTTTCCTAAGTGCATTCTAGAATACCAACTTCTTCCTCAGTCAGAAATTTGCATATTGTCCTAGGATTCATCCTCATTTGCATTTTTTCCTATGTTTCTTCCTAAGTTTAAGAAGTTAGGAAGACACTTTAATAGGAAGAAACTTAGGAAGATTTTAAGAATACCATTTAGGAAAAAATCCTGACTTAGGAAGAAATTTCTTCCTAGGAAGGATTTCAGAATAACATCCCTAGTCACAAGCTATTCACTCCATCTGTACATTTCAATGACTGGAATTCAGTTTGCATGTAACTATTTGTTGCTAAGTCAAAGAAGCTGTGGGCAAGCTGTCTGGTTGCAACTGATTGACAAATTGCCCTACATCAACATGAATAAGCACTGAATTGATCACTGTTTTAGTAGTAGTCATGATAAAAGAAATCTTGGGCGTACGTACTCTAGCAAGACTCGAATCTAGAACCTCCTGATCTCTGGACAGGCATCCTCTCCAAAGTGCTGGCTCTAATCCTTATAGCATGCAGCGGGTACTGTGTAATTATTCAAATTCATGAAATTCTTCCGTTGAGATGTTTTCATGCAACTGATTGACAAATTGCCCTACATTGAAGAATCCTGCTCTAGCATGATCACGGTTACAGTGAAACCCTGTTATAACGAGGTCTGTGGGACCAGCGACATTACCTCGTTACAACCGGTACTTCGTTGTAACCGCACGCATCAAAAACAAAGAAAAACATAAGCACGACATCATATACCCATCAATGAAACTTCAGAACATCCTTTGCATTGTTATTAGACAATTATGGATCATTATCATTGAGAGAATAAAGGGAAATTATTTGTGAACTAGACCAAAAAGTAGGGGTTGAAATTAGTTAATTCTTTATTTTTCTTTCAAAAATCTCTTCGCAATATAGTTGCACATTATGTTCTTGAGAAGTAAAGGCTTATATTTGTGATTCTTTCTACACCTATCTCTTCCTCTTGTGTTGAACCATTCTGAAAGAATGATATTTTTTCGTTCGTGAAATACAGCGTAAAATTAAAATGAACAAAATCAGATTGTATAAAATGCGTTTGTTAACTTTTTTTAAACACCAGCGCAAACAGAATGACATACATGGCTGTTTACCGTAACTTGCAAGGTATTTTTATGCTGTTGGTTTCATGAATCATTTCGGCTGTAATCTTATACAATGTATAATTGTTGTGCACAAAGGGATTAAAATTGCGTTCTTTATTTTTTCCCAAAAATCTCTTCGTGTTTTGTATATCCGTTCTTAAAAACTATGCGACAGGATTGAATTTGGAAGGTTGTGATCCTTTTTACGCAAATCTGTACCTTGAAGACCATTCTGAAATAAAGAAAAATCTTTATCATGAAATGTAGTGTTTAAATTGTGATAATGTACAAATCCAGAGCTATTCAAATTAATAAACGCGTTTGTTTCTTTTTTTTCTGAACACTGATTAAGTAGCTTAACATGCGTTATTCAACTATTTTTACGCTACTGTCAACCACCGAGATTGTGATGATTTCAGAGTAACATACATACGTTGTTTACCGTAACTTGCGCGGTATTTTACGCAGTTGGTGCCCAGCGGGAATGCAATTATTATTTTCATGAATCATTTTGGCTATAATCTTATACAATGTATGATCATTGCGCCGAAGGGATTAAAATTGCGTTATTTTCTTCCGAAAATCTCTTCATGTTTTGTACATCCGTTCTTGAAAAATATGTGACAGGATTGAATTTGGAAAGTTGTGATCCTTTTTAAGCAAATCTGTACCTCATAGACCATTCTGTGATAATGAACAAACTAGATCTATTCAAATTGTAAAATGCGTTTGTTTCTTTTTTTGAACACTGATTAAGCAGCTTAACATCTGTTTCTTTTTTTGAACACTGATTAAGCAGCTTAACATCTGTTTCTTTTTTTGAACACTGATTAAGCAGCTTAACATGCGTTTCTTTTTTTGAACACTGATTAAGCAGCTTAACATGCGTTATTCAACTATTCTTACGCTACTGTCACCCAGCGAGATCACGATTTCATTAATTATTTCGGCTATAATCATACATGCTCCTATTTGCTAATCAGAAGAAGTGGAAGTCGGAACTAAAGATGGAAAGGATATACAGTTGAACCTCTCTTATCCGGCCTCCCTTTATCCGGATTTCTCTATTATACGGACGCAATCTCGCCGTGATTTTTTTTTTTTATAATTACGGGAGGAAAGGGGGATTCCCAACTCCTTGAGATCTCCTACACAAACACAATGAATTACATAAGATACTTGATACATTTCTTAATTATTATTTAGGTAAATCATCCCAAGAATTTATAAAAGAAAATGATTTCATTCTTGCAAACACGAACCTCTATTTTGGGGTCTGTTACTGATTGTAACAAGAGACCCGTGGGTCTAGCGCTCACCTGAGTATCGCAAGTTCACCTTTCACGCAGTCACTAATCTAAATTATTCACAGCTCTACCAAAATTTGACCAGGCATTCTCAAGTAGAAGATGAAAATGTACAATAAGGGCCCAAGTTTTTTAAGATTCCTTAATTTGGGGGGATTGGGGCCCTCTGGGGCCCTCTGGGTGGGGCATGGTGCCCATTTTGATAAATTGAGATCCTGACCCCCTAGGGATGCTACCTGCCAAGTTTGACGAAAATCCATCATGAGGTTTTCAGGAAGAAGATAAAAATGTACAATTCAGGCCCCCATTTGGACCTTCCTAACCCCCCCCCCCCCCCCCGCCCCCAAGAGGGGCACCCCTGGATATGCTGTGAACAAACTTGAAACTACAGTCATTAATGTACTCACTCATAGTATTATCTTAGCTCTATAACTTCTGATTCTAGAGAAGATTTTTAAGGATTCCGTCATTTTGGGGGATTTGGGCCCCCTGGGGGGCTCCTGGGTGGGGCATGGTGCCCATTTTAACAAATTGAGATCCTAACCCCCTAGGGATGCTACCTGCCAAGTTTGGTGAAAATGGGTCATGAGGTTCTCAAGAAGAAGATAAAAATGTACAATTTAGGCCCCATTAGGACCCCTCCCCTGGGTCCCAAGGGAAGCACCCCTGATTCTGCCATGAAGAAACTTGACACTACAGTCATTAATGTACTAACTCATAGCATTAACTTAGCTCTATCACTTATGGTTCTAGAGAAGAAGATTTTTACAGATTCCTTAATTTTGGGGGGTTTGAGCCCCCCTAGGGCCCCCCTGGGTGGGGCATGGTGCCCATTTTCACAAATTGAGTTCCTAACCCCCTAGGGATGCTACTTGCCAAGTTTGGTGAAAATGGGTCATGGGGTTCTTAAGAAGAAGATGAAAATGTACAATTTAGGCCCCATTAGAACCCCTCCCCATCCCCCTCCCCTGGGTCCCAAGGGGGGCACCCCTGATTTTGCCATGAACAAACTTGAAACTACAGTCATCAATGTACTAACTCATAGTATTAACTTAGCTCTATCACTTCTGGTTCTAGAGAAGAAAATTTTTACAGATTCTTTAATTTTGGGGGGTTTGGGGCCCCTCTGGGGGCCCCCTGGGTGGGGCATAGTGCCCATTTTAACAAATTGAGTTCCTTACCCCCTAGGGATGCTACCTCCCAAGTTTGATGAAAATTGGTATTGGGGTTTTCAAGAAGAAGATGAAAATGACGATGGACGCCGGACGCCAGACGACGCACAACGGACGCCGGACGAAGGGCGATCGCAATAGCTCACTTGAGCCTTTGGCTCAGGTGAGCTAACAATGAAAAGGTTGCAGTATACACATTACTACATGTGGTACTACAATGGGCTACATCAGTACATGTGTATGTATATGTACATGTATAAAGCATTGAGTCTCCCGTATCCGGCCAAATCCCTTATCCGGATGAGCCCCGGTCCCGACTTGTCCGGATACGAGAGGGTTCAACTGTAATGATGAGTTGCACACGCATTCCAATTTTCCATTTTTGGCCACGAGTGTCGCTACATGAAAAGCTTTTGAATGCATTATCTTTTTCTTTTTTCTTGTTGCACTGTGGTCTGACCTAATATCATGCACGCTGAACTCGTGAAAATGAAAATTGAATGATTATGTTCAATAATTTAGTAGGAACATCGGTATTCCTGTGTCTTATCACGTGGTTTAGAAGAAAACATGGAAGGAACGGTTCTCTGCAAAATGAGAAAAAGACATGGATAGCATGAATTCGGTTTTCAATGTTTTGTTTGTCGCGTGTTTGAAAGCGGGAAGTCAAGAAATGGAACCTCGTTATATCCGATCAAATTGCTATGTTTTTCTTTATCATGATGCACAGAGATTGTCCTTGTTATAACCAGAATCTCGTTATAACCGATTAGTTCTGCCATAGGTTTACACGCAAAGGAACACGGGACCAACGCGATCACTTCGTTATAATGTTACACCCGTGGACGTGCAGGTGTTTTAGACTGTTACCATGGATACAACTGACACAAATGATGAGGAGAGACACAAGAGTTGTATAGTTGAGATGATGGTGGCAAACGGTGTAATGATCTTTATTTCTCTCTTTTCATTGTTTATCACAATGTCATTAATCGTAACATGAATAATCCACATGACAAAGCAATTGTGAAGATCACAATTCAACAATGAATTTGTACCTTGGTCTTTACTTTGAATTACAACACTTAAAAATTACATGAACGATCACTGTCTAGATACACTATGATACAGAACCTTGAAATACAACTCACTTATCCACAGTATATCAGAGTTAAGTTTGATCGCTTCCAGCTAATCCTGTTTCAAAACATTCATTCATTGTATAAACACGACCACCATGATTGTGCCTAATATTTGTAACACTAACAATCACCATCATGAATCACGTTTATATTGATGATTTACCTTCCATATCAAACATATTTTCTAATCTGAGAATGATGTAGCATTGCGCTTCATGCTTCGATTAAGATATCTGAGCTGATGGTAGTCTGGTTTATTAAAGGAGTAATGAAATTGATACATCTGTATATGCCAAAATATCTCCCTAAAAATAAGATATGTGTCTTATTGATTAATCAATTATGAGCTAGCTATAAACTCCTCTTAACTCACATAATATCACAAGAGTGTAATTGACAACACTCAAAAATATCAATTATCAAAGTGAACAATTATCTAAAATGAAGTTAGATAATAACACAAATTATCTATCCATGCTTTATCTCACTGGAATATGACATCACTGAATTGAGCAATGTTTTAGTGTTTTGTATTCGACTACCATCCAACCTCATCATCTTACTGGTTAAATGTCTTGCGTCAAAGTACTGGTCCCTTTAAAAACTATCTCAGATCTCACCCACTAAGTAAAGGGGGGGGGGGGGTTTGGCCTTTAAATAACACAACTGTTCTCTCTTGTGCCTACATTGGAGCCAAATCTTGAAGCTCACATAAGGAACTGCTTTTTCCAAGGGAAAAGAGAAAACTAAAACTGCAAGCAGTGGTATAATGTACTGCCAATGTTATCTTGAATGGGGTTACTACCGGCCCTGTTATCTAAACATAGAGCGTGTTTCTACTGAGAGCACCTCACATCCCTGGCATCGCCACGAATTTTGTCCAACGCAGCACCTCGTATTTTACGACCACTCGAGCTGTTTCTACTAAGCAATAAAATACGAGGTGATGCAAAGGTGACGTGCAAATGCGGCGATTCCGGAAGTCAGGTATTTTTAAGTCACAGATTTGGGTCACGCGCGCACCGCCTGTTAATACGATCCGAACCCTGCCTGCTTTGCTACAACTGCGTCGGCTATTTTTTGATAAGCCATTTCTCTTCGTCTTCCCATCCAATATACCCCGAACTATACTGATATCCTGCCACTGACTGATGAGAAATCTTTGGAGATCGAGGGTCCAGTTGAGATTTTCTCAAGGCTGCGACATACTAATGTGGTACTCTCGCGATTCGAGACAATATAAAATGAAACGAGACACGAAAACTCGTCACATTGAGGACGAGTTAGGTGATACGCTTGAGGTCATCAGATGACAGTCATCTGTGATCGACAAAGAAAAGAATGTGATATAGGCACCTTGAAGTTATATTGAACCTGCATGCGAAACCGTTTCTCTAACCACTCGGCCACGGGACATCCACGAAAATGTTAAGACAAAAAACTCCCCAAAAACAATGTATAGATATAACAGGGGAAGAGTCAATGACCACTCAACAAACGTGGCCGCGTGAACATGTATTGCATTGCTAGATGGAAATGCGGCCTTGTAACGATTGATGTCGCTAGGCCATTTCTGGCAACTCGGGAAAAATACGTCCCGCAGACATACAACCTATAATCGGCTGGCTTTGATACCTTGCCTTTAATCACAATTTTCAGTGTGATGACGTCATCAAAGTACAAAACAATGACATGGACTTGAAAGACAATTGTTCAAAGTACAACACCTCCATCGTCATCATTACATACTACAAACTGTATGATCGGTTTGAAAAACCCAGCCTGCAGAATTTTGTAGCAGTCTAAGCAATGTGGTCTCCAACACAAAACAGAGTGATTGTCTGTGTGTGGGTGTGTGGCTGTGTATAGGTGCGTTTATATACGAACTTGATTTCTACATGGACGAATGTGTAATACACCATTGAAGAAAAAAAGTAAAATAGATGAGTATTTTGTTTCGTGCTCTTATGGGGTTCGAACCCGCACATGTGCAACCTTACGTCTCTGAGACGTCGCCTTTAACCTCTCAGTCATACGTCTCGACGAGAAAATATGAGGAACGTAAGCTTATATGTGAAAGATGACTCAGGAATCGTTTCGTCCACCTTCCATTCTCATTTTCAGTTTTATGCTGCAAAATTCTCAACCTGGTGAGAAGATAAAAAAAAAAGTGTATGATTACTGCAGCTTATTGTCTCAGCTACAACATACTTAAGTTTCAGAGGAAATGTAGCAAAATCAAGTGAGGTAAAGGTGCTTGAGCGTTATCGAGTCAATGCATGGTTAAAAAACAAAAATCCCCTCCCGTAGACATAACATATAATCTTCGCTGATTTTGGTATCTTGCCTTTAATCACGACCTCTAGCATGATGACGTCATCAAATTAGAAAACATCAATTATGGACTTGAAAGACAATTGTCCAATGTATAACATATTCATCATACGTTGTCAGTTTGCTATTGACATGCCGATCAGTCAGCAGAACATGAGGCAGCTATTAGTACCTGTATGAAACTATTATAGGCATGGTTATCAAATTCCCCTAAAATTTTCTTATAATTGCTTTACTTTCACACACAGTTAAGCTATCCCTTTAAACTCGTCACAATTTAATTAGAATCATTAACATCATACATCAATACCATATTCAGTTTCATAGCTGATCACGTTGGCTAATTAATTAAGATTAATTGTCTAGAATGTGTCATATGGCCAACCTGTATACACACGTATACACACACACACAATGTTAAATGTATGTATCAAACCTCTGTAAGTGTAACACAACTTTGAACTAGGGCTATTTCACATTAAGTGTACACTTTTGTAAAAACTGATTTTTCCCTATTTTGGCCCATTTTTAGAATTTCCATTATTGTACTGGCGGTATTGTTTGATGGACCTTATCAACACCAACCTATTAGTTGCAATTTCAGGACAGTTCAAGTATTATTTCTCTTAAATTTTGGATTTTTTGTGTATTTTTAACGGAAAATGGATTCTCATTCGACATTTTTGATAAAGTTCATTGATATCTTAAATGAATTTAATGAAAGTTGTGCTGAATATTCCTCTTATTATATAAGTACAACCATTATTCAGCATTTTGAAGCTTATTTGATGAAATTTGACCCATAAATGTGGAACTTATGAATGTTTTTGTAAAAGGTATCTTTTCCGTTAAACAAAAAAATTGTGTCCTCTCCAGAACATATAAGTCACTAGCAGTGAATGAAAGCGATAAAGATGTGCCAAACTGCTGCTGATTTAATCTTCAGAATGTTTGTAAGTGAAAACATATGACACATCAATGAACATAATGTGTTGGATTTATTTTACTGCTTGGCTATTTTGATATATAAATTTTCCGTTAAAAGTGTGTCCTCTCCAGAACAGGTACATTTTTCATTTTTTGAAGCACTAAGGATTTTGATATCTATTATTGTGGTATAGAAATAATTGTGTACTTCAATTCAACATAATGAAATATGATTTTCTTTCTAAATTCTTATAGATGATCAGTATCTTACATTAATGCAGCGTTAAACAGCATGTCCTCTCCAGAACAAAGGTAGTTCATCTTTTAACAATGTACAGAAACAAAAATTTTAACAGTAAAACTCCTTCTTTTATGTAAGAAAATAATGGTCTGTTGTTGCATACTGTAACAGAAATCATAAACTAACATTTCAACTGCTAGAATTTTATTCTAGAATTGATTTTCATTAGTTCATCTATGTAATTGAGCAATATCGGAAGTCAGTGGCGGCAATACTCTCACACCATATTTTGATAGTCAAGAAAAATTAATGTGATACTGTTTGTAACTGTGTAACTGACAAAATCTACTGATCATGGCAATTATTTACTAGCCTGGAAAACAATATACTGCATGCCTTCATGTTGTTCTGGAGAGGACACATATTTTAACACATGATTGCATTTACAATTTGGTCACTTTAATCAAGAGATAAATGATTTTTGTGCAGGTAATCGAATCCGGAACACTATACATCACTGTTTCACTCCCCATTTTCATGTTGTGTACAAAATAAGTCGGCCTATTCATTCTTTTTTTTTAATATGCTGTACTCCACTTAGAAGTATGCTCCCTTAAGAGAGTTTTGCAACAAATTGATGGGGTATTCATCATTTAAAGACCATTTTCTGCCAGTGTTATTGTAGGATGAGACAGTATGTATTTCCTTGATGGCTCTCCTCCATGCTACCCTGCTACCCATGCTACCCCTGCTACCCATGCTTTCCTGATTTGCACCTTCGGTTTGATTTCCTTTCCTTTCTCTTAAAGGCCTTTATGTGCAGGTATATATAATTATGCAAGTACATGGTGATTCCCCGTGGCATGAATTTCTTGGTCCATCAATTGCACGCCATGTGTGTCATTCAAAATTTGTTGTTTAAAGTGTCATATCACTTGAAACATTCTAATTCACAATATCATGTACATAATGGTTTAAAGCATTCTGTTACATTTGTGAAATTTGAAAATCTCAGCTTCGAATTTGTCTTTTTCATTTGTGATTTGACAGAGAACTCTAATCAGTATAACCTCTTATTACAGGCTACCCAGTCTAGTGTTTCATGTTTGTTTTCAATGGGTTAATATTCTTGGATGCTATCTATGCTACCAGCATTAGTTCTGAAATGTATTGACTGAGTTTTAAACAACAGCAGAAAAAGCAGAGCCAGATTTGTCTTGCCTAATAATAACTTTACATGAAAATCGAAAGTCAAGACTGCCATTAGCCCCTGTTCCACAGAATGGAAACCATTGAAAGACCACTGAAAGACTGAAAATTGCCAAGCTGTTTCAGTAGTGCTTCAGGATCAGTGAAATTTGCTGTCTCTTTGGAGTGGTTCCTGAAACCCCTGCAAGACCATCAAAAGACCAAAAACAACTTTTCCAGCAAGATCCCTGCTCCGATCTTGCAGACAGCTAAAAGTTTATCAAGACCAATAAGACTATTGAGAGATCTCTTACAGTGCCAGAGATCTTTGAAAGATCAATCAAGATATCTAAAGCACTGCCGCAGACCACAGAGAGAATTCTAATAGAAAGACTGAGACTACTGCAAGAATTGTGAAAGAACAAGATAACAAATCCCTGTAATATGAATCGGAATATTGCAGTGCAGTTATGTTTATGATGATATTTGTTGTCTTGCGGAACTTACACTAGTCCTACAACAGTCTTTAAACAGTCTTTAAGGGATCTTGGATTAAAAAAAGATCTTTTCGCAATCTCCATGCATGTCTATCACTGGTTTCTATGGACTTTCACTGGTCTTCCAATGATTTCTCAATGATCTCTCAGCAGTCTTTCAATGATCTCAACAACAAAACAAAAACTAGAAATGTCGCTATGGCGACTGGTATGCCTCCGCCATAATGCATGATTCTCCTAATAGGTCTATAGTACATGTGGACAATGTGTGATTACATTTTCACAAAATTGGCAAAATATTAAAATGACATGTTTGTCACAAATGTATTGAATGTTTACCTTCCTTGACCTATGTTTAATTGGATGAATTGGAGAGCATGTACTTGGGGATTTAAGAACTTTAACTTGACTTTGACCATTTCATAAGTTTATGCACTGAGTAATTTTCAAGGTATGGAGAAAAAGTGCAATTTCTGTATTGAACAGTAATTTGTTATCATTTTCATCTGGCCTTTGATTTATAAGAGAAGCACTGTCAGGCAGAACATACATAAATTCAGCATGTACTAAGTTTCAAGATAACTTGAGCCACTTCCGAGATATGGAGAAAAAAGTAAGTTCAGCACTTTCACTTGATCTTTGACCTTTTGACCTTTGACCTTCTTGGCAAAAAAAAAATCCCAGAGAATCTCTATTGGGTTAGACATGCATACATCAAGTTTAAAAAAAAAAAATATCCTGCTGGCATTGCATAAATATAAGGAAAATAGTAAGATTTTGAAGTATTGCCCTTGACCTTTGACCCCTGACCTTTGACCCCATGAACCCTAAATTCCCTAGATAACCACTGCCAGTCAGTAGATGCATATACACTATGTTCCATGAAGATACCTTGAACAATTTCCAAGATACAGAGAAAAAAGTGAAATTTTAACATTTTACTTGACCTTTTGACCTTTGACCTTTGGACCTCATGACCCCAAACTTTCACCAGAGAATCTTAATTGGGTAGTACATGTATACACTAAGTTTCAAGAAAATATCTTCAGGCATTGCATAGATATGGGGGAAATTATAAAATTTTAAGCATTTGACCTTGACCTTTTGACCTTTGACCTTGAGCATGTGCACCCAAAAGTTGATAGGCACAACTTCACCCCCTAATACACATACATGCCAAGTTTCATTAGGATACCTCAAAAGGTTTTGGTAGTTACCCTGTCCACAAAATTCATTACGGACGGACGGAAGGACGGACGGAAGGACGGACGGACGGACGGACGGAAGGACGGACGGACGGACGGACGGACAACCCGAAAACATAATGTCTCCGGCACCACTTCGTGGCGGAGGCATAAAAAAGAAAAGAAAAGAGAGACTGTCACAAGATCATGGAGAGACAATAATAACACCTTTGCAATTTAATTGAGAGATCCCTGACAGATCACCAGCAGACCATTTTCGTGAATGACTACTAAAAGACTGCTTTGAACCATTTCAAGAAGTTTTGGAGACCACAAAGACCCCTGACAGATCAATCAGGAATTGTGAAAGACCTCAGAGAAGTGCACTGAAAGACCATAGAGAGATCAAACAAGTTTCATGGTCTTTCAGCAGTCTTGCTTCCAAATTTTAGTGTTAAACAAAATGTCCTCTCCAGAACTTATCAGTTATTCATTCTTTGAGAGTTCCCATTGGGTAGATAATAAGACCACAATATTAACAATGATGTATCAATGAACAACAACAGCATTCCTTTTATAGTAAAACATTGCTTAATAAACGTGTTATTGTGCGTTAACTTCAAAATTTTCAGGCAATATTTTCTTATAAGTAATTGGAGCTGTACTTGGGTGTCCACTCTGAAGTTTTTTACTGTTTAATGTGATTTGGCTCTTGAGCATTGCAATAACATCTGGAGTATTTATGCAGAAATGTTAAAACTAATTGATGCATCATATAAATTCACATATTAGCTCATATAGTTGGTGTTCATAATTGTAGAGGTTGTTGTTAAATAATTGTCCTCTCCAACACCCCTGAATATACTAAGGTTTATAAGCTCACAGCTGATTGGTTCTTGCAATTACTTAATCATTATACACAACAACAAATAATTTAGACTTAAATAAAACACTGTGCATCAAATTTGAAGTTATATACGAAGAAAAATTATAATTTTTTTATGTCACTAAATACAATTTACCCCTCCATATCTCAGTTTGCCACATGATGCATCAATTTTGTGGCAAAATATGGCTAGACTGAAGTTTAAATGAGTACATTGACATTGGATCAGTAATACAGATACATATAGATACACAGAGAACCATTTTTGTAGCAGTTACAGGCTTGATAAAGCTGATGTGTTTCTTGTTAAACAAAATGTCCTCTCCAGACGCCTGTTTTTGTGACTATATTTTAGGAAACTATTTAAAGATGTAAACATGGACTTGACGCTCTTTAATTTTAGATATAGATGGAATATACCCTAAGGTTTTAGAATCTGTATGTTTTTTCCCCGAACAAAAACTTTCATTTTTGACCCCCCGTGAGAAAAAAAGTGTACACTTAACGTGAAATGACCCACTAACTGTAGGAATTATCGATGCACTTATCATCCATACTTTTTATCACTATCTGAAACTCCACAAAAACCACTAATTGACAAATAATCATCAATACAGAAGACTGACTTAAAGGAACAATTCAAATACGTTTTTTACAATGTATAGCTTGTTACATGTATAAATCAGCACAAAGTAACCACGACTACATTGTGTTACTGAATTGATATGAACAAATTTCATTTTGCTACAATATAACATGATCAGTTTGAAAAGCCCAGCCTGCAAAATTTTGCAGCAGTCGAAGTAATGCAGTCTCCAACGCAAAACAAAGGGATACTGTGTGAGTGTGTGCGTATAGGTGTGCCTACATGCGAACGTGATTTCTACATGGGCGAAGGTGTAGTACTCCATTGAAGAAAAAAAGTAAAAAAAAAATTATTATTTTCTTTAGTGCTCTTGTGAGGTTCGAACCCGTATGTGTGCAGCCTCACATTTCTGAGACGACGTCTCTAACCACTCGGCCATACGTCTCGACAAGAAAATTAGAGGAACGTAAACTTATGTACGTGAAAGATGAATCAGGAATCGTTTCGTCCGCATTCCATTCTCATTTTCAGTTTTAAATTGCAAAATTGTCAACCTCATGACGAGATTTCAAAGAATAAAATGTATGATTACTGCAGCTTATTGTCACAGCTACAACATACTTAAGTTTCAGAGGAAATGAAGCAAAATCAGCTGAGATAAAGGTGCTTAAACGTTGTCAAGTCAATGCATGGTTTCTAAAAAAAAATCACCTCCCATAGACATAACACGTAAACTTGTCCGATTTTGCGTCTTTACCTTTAAACACAATTTAAAGCATGATGACGTCATCAAATTTCAAAACTATGACATCGACTTGAAAGGCAAATGTTCAAAGTACAACATATCTGAATTTGGGATAATATTGAGCTTAAACAACAGAGATACGAGCAAATGAATGTCAGAAACAGTACCTTAAAAAAATTAATTCCACTTTTTTGATTTCAGATGATGATATGATGACGTCATAATGTATTCATGGAGATATTGATACTTGACACGTTATTTCCAATTCATATGCTTTTGTAATATGCAATAAAAACATAGGGTAACCAGACGTTTTAAAGAGCTATGGCGAAATAAACAAAGACATGTTTTTCGCTATATTTCCACATACACGCGCACACGAAATTTCAACTTTGACGCCAGCGCATTCCTTTGTTATAGGTCAAAACTGATCGGAAATCAAGGGATATTGTTGCTTAATGTATCAGGAATCCAAATCTGTCAAAAAATGTGCATTTTCATTTTGCTTACGCGCACTACGCGCGAAAATGTGTGGACGGACGCGAACGCGCGAAACGCTTAAAATTGTCTGAAACTTCGAGATTTCCCATTGGTAAGTTGTTTTGAGCCTTTTAAAAGTTTGACGCGCTCGTACGCGCGCGTAATAATGTCCTAGGTAATTAGCATTAAAATGTAAGATAGAGCGTGACCTGAACTTAATGTCCATCGGAAATGATACAGAAATGACCTTTAGTTATGAAGTTATGATCGATCATGTAACATGCTCCGAAAATCACAAAATGGCGCCTAGATGACGTCATAGATATGTTACTGTCATGAAAACCTTATTGTGGCTAGATATTGTCATGAGACATGTTCCCTGAAAATATCATGTTATTCCGTAATGTCATTCTTGAGATATTGATGACACAAAATTGTCCAGAAGGAAAGAAGAATAAAAAGAAATAAAGAGAGATTTTGACAATCACAATAGGTGATACGCTGATAGCGTATCACCTAATAACGCGGTGTAAAATCAAGTAAGTGATGAGGGCTTAGTAATGCAATAAGTTAGGCCGTTAATCACGCCAACAATAGACGATGAATGCCACAATTCAAATGTAACCTAATGTATAGGGCCTGTAACACATACACAAGCGAGTTGGTACAAACAAAGCGTGATGCGAACACGGTCGCTGTGTGTACACACGTATTTTGTATACATGTGTCGAAGGAGTGTGTGCGATGAACCGATTGAAAAGCGCGGGGAGAAATTCTAGACGTCCGATACACCACGAATTTCGCTACCCGGTGTGTTTCTACTGAGAATCGTCCTTCGCGTCACCACGCATCGACCACCTCAATAGATGGACGACGGTGCACCTCGCATCAGCCGGCATCGGCCACTACCCGATCTGTTTCTGCTGAGGAAAAATTCGAGGTGTCACCACGCATCGGCCGGTATCGGCCGGCATCGGCCGGTATCACCACACATCGGCTGGCATCACCTCGAATTTTCGTCGCTCAGTAGAAACACGCTCTTTAATGGACAAGCCTCTCCCCCTGCCTGGATGCTGTATCTCATCGCCAGTCTTTGTAGTCTACATCACACAGACCCACTACAGGTAACATCACCCGGGCATGGATATACATGTAGGCATACTCACACTCGAATCTATGCTGTAAATTCACAGTCACATATTATTTTTTATTTCTTATTAAGATTAATACACAGTTTCATTATTCATTTATATTCTCTTGCTTAATCATTATAAGCTCGGGCAAGGATACACCAATTGTTCCTATACAAAATAGTGTATTTACAAGACATGAGCAGACCCCCTCTAAGAGTCTGCGTGATGAGACTAATCGTAACCCAAAAGCTGGAAGATGTCTCCTGGGCTTGCCATCGCCCTCAGCCTAGTGGTCAGGAGTTACTCTCTATTTGTGAACTGATAAGAAAGACCCTGTTCACATCTTGGCTATATACATGTATGTTACAGTGCCTCTTTGGGTCATCACTTTCTACAGTAGGGGCTATACTAGACTGTATTCACACAAGCGTCAGACTGAACAGGCCTACTCAGTTAGCTACACATTAATACGCCTGGTGTACACTTTCGCATGAGAGAAATAATCTCTTGGACTACATCTATCTGTGTAAATAACACTACAGAATATCCTTTTATAAGTTCCTCAACAAGTGATGACATTATGTATTCTCCTGACAGAATCACTTTTGCACAAATTATCAGTTTAGTAACCTCCAAGTCTTCATTGAACCTCTTTCGGTGCAATATCAAATCACAAAACTCACTTTCCATTAAATCTAGACACGTAAAGGCAACAATACTCGGTCATTGCCGGTTCTCCTGTCCTTTATACAAGGTGAGACATTCAATTAATGTCAAACAACAATGAATATGTCATATAATAAGAAATTTGCTTACCTGATACAAATGATGAGGAGAGACACAAGAGTTCTATAGTTGAAATGATGATGGCAAATGATGATGGTGTAATGATAACGTGGCCACTACCACCCAATCCATCTCTCCTCTTATCTCTTGGCCCACTCCATTTCTTAAATGGGGTGGGTTGCTTTCACTTTTCAGAGGTGCAAATATTCTTAATTCCTAGTAACTGAACAAAGTGTCTCATAAGAGCATCAGACTGTACTGCCTCATGTCAAATATAGTTCCTTCTTGACAAAATTTACAATTCTGACAGGGTGGACATTTTCTACAGCAACTAGAAATGTCGCTACAGCGACTGGTTATACCCCCACCAAACAACATTTCATAAGCTTTGGTCAAAACAACATTTCATAAGCTTTGGTCAAAAAACTGAGGAAGTAGTTAAATCCGCAAGATCTTTCCTTGATCTTCTGCCATTAATATGCCGTTACCATGGCAACGTACTTTCGGGTACTGTCGAAAAATGCGTCTTGCACATCTACAACCAAAGGCACACATCTGTACCAAGTTTCATGGAAATTGGGCAAAAACTGAGGAAGTAGTTTGCAACACAAAATTTTCCATCATTTTGGCTCATAATATGTGAGCTGTTACCATGGCAACATACTTTTTGTCACTGTCAAGAAATGTGTCATGCTGACTTATATCCTAAGACAAACATTCAATATGAATTCCATGAGAATTGGAAGAACACTGATGAAGCAGTTTTGCCATGAAGCATTTTGCCCTATATTTTACCAATAACATGCCGTTACCATGGCAACGCACTTTTTGCCACTGCGGAAATATGTGTCTTGCACATTAACATATTCAGATGAACATCTGTACCTAATTTCATAAAAATTGATCAAAAACTGTGGGAGGAGTTCGCGACGCAAGATTTGTACCCATTTTTACCCATAATATGCCGTTACCATGGCAACGTACTTTTGGGTACTGTCAAAAAATACGTCTTGCACATCTACAACCCAAGGCACACATCTGTGCCAAGTTTTATGGGAATCGGTTGAAAACTGAGGAAGTAGTTCGCGACGCAAGATTTGCAACGGACCGACCGCCCGACCGCCCGACCGACCGCCCGACCGCCCGACCGACCGCCCGACCGCCCGACCGACCGTCCGCTGATTCCTATATACATTGTACCCCCTTCAAACTTCGTTTGGCAGGGGTATAAATATGGGGTAGTGATCAATCAAAAGAAAGACACATAAACTGTTGTATGTGAACTTAACCAAGGGGCATAACACCAAGCGGTTCCTTGTTATAACCGAACTCGTTATAACGGAGTTTCACTGTATTCCTCAAACACTGATCAATTCTCCCTATCGCATATAGCCGATATTATTAGTTACCCCCTGCTTGTTCACGAAATAAGGGCAAATATCTACGGTCTGGTGCCACATTCCACGAGGCCGGAGGCTGAATGGAATATGGCACCAGACCGTACATATTTCCCGTATTTCGTAAGAACAAGCAGGGGGTAACGATTTTATCTTTTAGTGTATGTGCTAACCTTCTTCTCGCTGATTTCCCCTCGTGAATGATGCTGAAATCGCCGGCTGTCAGCCATGACCATGTTGACTAAGGCCTACGTCTCGCGAGCTGATTACTGTATGCGCGCATACAAATACGTACACGTACACGCCATAAGATACTGCAGTGCAGTAGCCAGATAGACATAAGTTGCTGTTGTTTATCAAGCGTCTAGTGGTCTCAGGTTATGTGCGTAATACGCTTGAGGACCGCGCGCTGTCCATTTGTTTTGTACAGGATTAGCGTGCAATTTCCTATTTCGAGGCGTCTTTGGTGCACGTGCAGCTGGCTGTGTAATACAGTATCATGACGTCATATCACAGAATACGGGATATATTCAGTGGTTGATTGACCAATGAGATTACAGAATTCACGATCACTAAAAGATAACAAACAATATCACCTCGTGATACCGACGTCTGGTCGATCGCTTTTGGGGTGTATACTTCTGGTTTTGCAGTTCTGGAAAATCATACCAAAGATCCTATGTAGTGTAGGATATTTGATCGTATATTCCTTTCTGGAAATGTCTCGAACACATACTAGAGTTTTACTTCAGGTCGAAGTGGTCTTTCCTGCAAAGCAGATTTTTCCACGCTCTCCGCTGAACTTTGCCTGTTGGGAATTTCACCCATGTCCATCAATTATGGAGGGTGCTGTTCCTGCTGCCACATAGCAAAGTTTGCTCCCTGTATGTCATTTCCATAATGGAGTTTTGTATATGGGTATGTTCAAAAAGTTGGGACCCCAAGAGGTGTCATAAAGGTGAAAATTCAAGATGTGCCATTTAACAAGAATCACGTAAAAAGTAAGACCTACCTATGTAGTTTTTATTTGCATAAGGATCACAAGATGTCATACTAAATAACAAATTTTATGTGGTGTAGCATACCCCACGAAATACCGATGTTACATGGACACCATTTAGGAGGACCCAGTATAAGTTTCCTATTAATTTGAAAGAAGTCAGCACCTTATTTGAAAATATTGTAAATACTGTGATGTGTACTTGATGGCTGCTCTATTGTACCCAGTAACTATTCTCATCACTCTTTCATTTTTAGAAAATTTTAACTACAGTTGTATTTCTTAGTTCTGGGGACTATGTGAAAAGCTATATTCCTAATGAATAACTAAACTTTTTACTTTATGGCATTTACGATCATACTTCAGCTTTATTAGTAAAAAAAAAAAATGTCCATTTATTGCTTTCAAGATGAGGTATACAGTACCGATGTTACATGGACACCGTGTCAGGCGTAGAGTGTAACATACAATGTAGGTATGAGATTGACAATTTGGGATTTAATTTTAGCACTATTTACTTTAATTTCTTTTGCATAAAATATGAATTCGGTTGGAAAGGAAATACCAATATGCCCACCAGACATTTAATATACCAGTATTTCTGAAATCAATGCCGACATTACCTATGCTACCAAGACACGGTGTCCATGTAATGCGGTATGCAATGTCACACATAACTACAGTACTTGTAAATGATGCATGTACGACGTAGTTGAATGTATGATCATTGTGTGCAAAAATGAAAACTCAAGGAAATGACAAGACACTTGAAAACTGTGATAAACTTCATTTGAACATCAATTTCAAATTCAAATGCTGAATATCAATTCATTTAAAGATTGAATTTTGGTGAAGACTTGTGAAATCACAATCAACATCACAACAGCTGTAAAACTTCAGAAGGGTGACATTTTGTTAGAAATGTAATATGTAAAAAAAAAAAAAAAAACAGTACAGATCCTAGAAACAGTAAGACCTATCTATTTTCTTTTTTTTTTCCTGGGAAGGATTATGACATCCCCTACTTACATGCTATGTGTAACAAGTACTATAAGGTATTGCAGTATATGTTACATGGACACTGTGTCCTGTGTAACACAGGTAAAAGATTCAGAATTTATGGCCAATCTTTTTTATACTATTTACTTTGTTTTGCATGAAATATGAAATCTAGTTGGAAAGGAAACAAAAATATGCCAACCAGACATTTTCTGAAGTATTATTCTTAAAGGGGAAGGCTAGTAACTGATCAGTGGGAATCAGTGGAAATGCTGGGAGATGATTGTTCCAATCCTTATGGGATTCATTCAAGAGTTCATTGTATATCTATTGTAGTGTGAAAATGATTTGCTTCAGAATGGTCTCATATTCAAGTAATGTGCAGATTAATGCTCCGTCACTGACCAGGGACGCTAACCTGGAAGCATTAAACTGCACATTACTTGAATATTTTCACACAACAATAGATATACAATGAACTACAGTGAAATACCCTTGGAAATTTATTTCTACGATAAATTGCTATATTCCACTGTGCATATTTCCATATCTTTTGCCGAGCAAGAACTAACAATTTAAGGTTGTTTTCATACAGTTTTATAGCCAATTCAAGGGCTACATCTGGATGAGTGACTATTGTATCAATGAATACTTAAGACATAGCTTAATCTAGGCTTACATATTATTATGATAAGATAAGTGATAATAAATTTCCTGTTTGAAAGAACAATGAAAATTGGAATAGTGGAGTATTCACAATAAAGATGGCAGTTAAAAATGACAAGATTATACAGAGCGGAAGAGAGTACTGATGTAAATTCCATTACTGTAAAACAAGGAATTTTCGTGTGCACTTTAATTTCGCATATTTTGCTAGCGCCAAGATTCGCGAAATTAAAATGCATGCGAATGTCCTTGTTTACACTATATGCACTGAACGCCAGTGGCACTTCGCGAAAATTTCATGCCACGAAAAAGGCTGTCAGCTCCAATTCGCGAAAAATTCATGCCGCGAATATATCATGTTTTACAGTATATATTAAGTTAGATAACAGCGTCAAACAAGGTATTTACAGATCTTGATACCAGCAAATGACCGCGGTCGTACCCGAAGGGTTGTATACAGCAAAAGAATTGGAGGGTTTTGCCAATTTCCATTCCTAGACTTTTACCCCCAAACCAGATTTTTTTGTTTTTACTTGGACATCACATTTTCAAATGAATTATCAGATATTGAGTAAGTCATTCAACAATAGTAATAATCCCTTTTTGTGGGGGAGGGGTTGTTAATTGTGCTTCTCGCAACTTGGTTATTCTAGCATGACGCATGGCAAGGAGAAAAGTAATTTCGATTTAGCAATTCTATTTGTTTCTCGGTATCTACTTGGATTTTTTTTTTTATAGCTGTGTCAGAGGGGATCGCTATAATAATTCTTCCCTGTTCCAGACTTATGAAACTCCACCAAAATGCAATTGCTCTGAAAATTCTGACAAATATGATACTCTGCAACAAACACGAATTTGCTCCGTCGACATAGGTCTGTTTGCATTTGCGGACATTTGCTACTCTCCAGTTATATCGAGGCTTGCTGACTTTCTGAAGTTGCATGGCAGTGACCAATAAAAACAAAACAGAAGAACCAAGCCGCTCCAAACTCTCTCTTTTCGATTAACGCCCATAATATACATCTGCGTGCCTATTTTGTGCTTGCTCATTAGTTTGTTTGAATTGGAATTAATGTTCGTTGTTTGTATATCTTTTGGTATGACTATCATGGCACTATCTATCATATTTCCTGACACTTTATCATTTCCATTAAGTGTCGAAGTAAATTTGCTCTGAAGAGTGTTTCGTATATTTAGTAACATTAACTCACCCGTTTTGCAGAATTATCAGTATTAAGAAGGATGTTTTGCTATATCTCTCTTTGCGCTCTTAATTTTGCTAAATATTTAGATATCTCGCTATTGGCGTGTTGGTACTTGGGAGTTGTTTGTTGAGGTGTCTATGTCAAAATGATATCGAAATGTTGGTGATGATAGTGGCTCTGATTATTTGGAGTAGTACAGAATTATTTGATTACGAATTTAGTGATCATGATTTTAACAAAAGGTGACAGACACAATTTCCCATTGATAGTGTTTTTTCACTCTTTTCCCCTAAACATTCCCCAAAGTGTTGATCGCATAGTTGAATAACAACTCTAAGAACACGAAGAATGCAACAGCTCGCATGTGTGGAATGAGGATGCCCTCGCATTTGTTTATGTGATAGTGGATGAATTGTTATTATCTCCAAAATAGCAAAAATTTGGAGAGGGAGGTGCTCTGCTGATACTGAAAATTAGATTTTGCTCACTATAAGTTTGATATCTTGTCTGATCACCTCCAAATTTGATGTCGTTTCCCGAAACTTATTACGCATGCATACGTTGTATAAGATATGTTTAATTAGTGTTAAAGTATTTTGGTTACCATGGCAACAAATAAACATAAGCAAGTTCCGTTTCACATTTTCACCCTTTTCAGCTTCTTGTTACTTATTATTTTATGTATTCACAACATAAAATAATATATATAATAAAGTATTTAATTATGTTTGAAAAAAGCTACAGCGCCCTCTTGTGTTTTGTCTTAATTTTTTTTTCTGTGGTAAACACCATTTTCTTAAGATTTGGACCTGTAAATGCTCCGAAAAGGTTAAAATGAAGTTCAAATGTGTCTTAATATGTCTAGATAGAAGTCATCAGCAAAAACTAGTTGCAATTTCGCCTAAACTGCCCGACATATGTCTTAAAATTAGTTAATTTAATATCATTTAATGGAATTCTCTTTGTTTTCTTTGTATTTTGACAAATTGCTCCCTCTTTGTGGTTTCCAAGAAAAGTTTTGATGCTGCCATTTTGTAGAGTATGTCTTGATTTACATTTCTTCCACATTTCAGAGCAATTGATAAAAGATATTTAAATTATATTTAGGGGGACGGATTGTGCCCTCCATGGTTTACCGAGCTTAAAAAAGGTATTTGGAGTTATGAGGGTTAACGGCTGATACTGAGACTAAGCTACTTCTCTGGAATTGCTATCATAGCAAAATATCATCTACAGATACATACCATTTCAAAATGCATAAGCAGAATTTGTCCCTTTAAATGGTACCAATATCGTTGAAATCTGGTCTTGGCCCATGGACTATTCGGCACGTTATGTTTAGAGCCTGTAGGCCTCATAAGTCAGCGAGTTTGATTCAAAATAGCAAAAAGCACTCTCAGACTGTGAGATCTGTTCTTGAATCCTTGTTATTTCATCATTGCAGACAACCACATCTAAGATTACATAGCATTGGAAGGTCACTATTTCTTTCATCTCAGTATCTGAGCTGCTTGTAATGTTACATATCCAGGTAGAAACTTGAGCTTCAAGATCTAAAAATGCAAAGTGAAATATGGCTACAAACGCCAAGATTGGAACATAGCAGCTGTAAAGGGTCATATCCCCTTTCATTACAAGAGACTGTAGATTGCACCATTTGCAGTCCAAGCCCTCTAAAAATGCATTTTTTTTTTCTTACAGAAAGGGGGAGCCTTTCAGTACTATATACCCTTTCTCTGTGGACATAATGTGCACCATCTCCACACAGTGCACTATAATACGTATGCTGTCACGAAACCGCAAATTTGGCGCTGTCGCGAAACCGCAAATTTGACTTCGGAGGCCGACGAACACAAGAGCCCCCGGGTAACATATAGACCAGTGGAGAACCCTGACATGGTACTGTATGCAATGTTAAACATGATTACATGTCCTCCATCCCAATAGTAAAATGATACACATGTACAAAATTGTACTTGCATGTGTTATCAAGGGGTGTACAAAAGTGTAAACTATAGTAAACACTTAATGCACATGTACTCAATAACTTTGATTGAATGTTTTATTCAAATACTGAACGTTAATTAATTTCAATATTACATTCCAAAAACACTGGCAATTTCACAATAGAAATAACAAGAGCATCAATTTCTGAAGAATTTCATATTAAGTAAAAACTAGAAATGTCGCAATGGCGACTGGCATGCCTCCGCCATAATGCATGATTCTCCTAATAGGTCTAGATAGTACATGTGGACAATGTGTGATTACATTTTCAAGTTCAAGTTCAATAGTTTATTTATTTCCATCATCACAAAGAAAAGAAAAGAAAAAGTTGACATAATCCAAAGTGATACAAATTTTTTTTTTTCATTTCTCTTACACTCGTCCGATAAAGGATTTTTTTTCAATACAATATAAATTATACACGAATGTCGTAAAAAAGAAACAATGCACTTTGTCATGGCAACAAAAATAGTAAATAATCACAATGATGGAAAACAGTGTTCCACTAAAAAAGCCACGCTTGTAAAACGTGGAACAAAATTTTCACAAAATTGGCAACATATTGAAATGACAAGTTTGTCACAAATGTGTTGAATGTTCACCTTCCTTGACCTAGATTTAATTGGATGAATAGGAGAGCATGTATTTGGGATTTAAGGACTTTAACTTGACTTTGACCCATTCATACATTTATGCATTAAGTAATTTTCAAGGTACCGGTATGGAGAAAAAGTACAATTTCTGTATTGAATAGTAAATTGTTACCATTTTCATCTGGCCTTTGACCCTATAATTCATAAGATTATCACTTTCAGGTAGAACATGCATAAATATGTAGTAAGTTTCAAGGTAACTTGAGCCACTTCCGAGATATGGAGGAAAAAGTTAGTTCAGCACTTTCACTTGATCTTTGACCTTTTGACCTTCGAGGCAAAAAAAAAAAAAAAAAAAAACTTTCCAGAGAATTTCTATTAGGTTACACATGCATACACCACGTGTAAAAAAAAAAAAAATCATCCTGCTGGCATTGCATAAACATAAGGGAAATAGTAAAATTTTGAAGTGTTGCACTTGACCTTTGACCCCTGACCTTTGACCCCATGAACCCTACATTCTCTACATAATCACTGCCAGTCAGTACATGTATATACTATGTTCCATGAAGATACCTTGAACAATTTTCCAAGGTACGGAGAAAAAAAAGTTTTAATATTTTTACTTGACTGCTTGACCTTTGACCTCATGACCCAAACTTTCACCAGAGAATCTTAATTGGGTAATACATGTATACACTAAGTTTCAAGAAAATATCTTCAGGCATTGTATAGATATGGTGGAAATAGTGAAATTTTATGTATTTGACCTTGACCTTTGACCTTGAGCAAGTGCACCCAAAAGTTGATAGGCATAACTTCACCCCCTAATACACATACATGCCAAGTTTCATTAGGATACCTCAACAGGATTTGATAGTTACCTTGTCCACAAAATTCATTACGGACGGACGGACGGACAACCAGAAAACATAATGCCTCCGGCACCACTTCGTGGCGGAGGCATTTTAAGTTTAAAAAAACAAACTACACCCAGTGCTTTTTTCTGTACCATACTACACTGATATTATGAGGTTTCGTGTATTCAATTTGTAGTGAATTAGATTACCACTTTTTTACCAGTGTTAATGGACACCACATCATCGTAACAGTGGTATCATAAGTCATACAATATGAAAACAGTAATGATTTGAGGATAAAGCATCCTATAATGAAATAGTACAGAACTAGAAATGTCGCTATGGCGACTGTTATGCCTCTGCCATAATGCATGATTCTCCTACTAGGTCTATAGTACATGTGGACAATGTGTGATTACATTTTCACAAAATTGGCAAAATATTAAAATGACATGTTTGCCACAAATGTATCGAACGTTCACCTTCCTTGACCTATGTTTAATTGGATGAATAGGAGAGCATGTATTTGGGGATTTAAGAACTTTAACTTCAACTTTGACCCTTTCATAAGTTTACACACTTGAGTAATTTTCAAGGTATGGAGAAAAAGTGCAATTTCTGTATTGAACAGTAGATTGTTATCATTTTCATCTGGCCTTTGATTCATAAGAGAATCACTGTCAGGCAGAACATACATAAATATGTACTAAGTTTAAAGATAACTTGAGCCACTTCCAAGATATGGAGAAAGAAGTAAGTTCAGCACTTTCACTTGATCTTTGACCTTTGACCTTCTTGGGAAAAAAAAAAATCCCAGAGATTCTCTAGTGGGTTATACATGCATACATCAAGTTTAAAAAAAAATAATCCTGCTGGCATTGCACAAATATAAGGAAAATAGTAGAAGTATTGCCCTTGACCTTTGACCCCTGACCTTCGACCCCATGAACCCCAAATTCCCTAGATAACCACTGCCAGTCAGTACATGCATATATACTTTGTTCCATAAAGATACCTTGAACAATTTCCAAGATACAGAGAAAAAAGTGAAATTTTCACATTTTACCTGACCTTTTGACCTTCGACCTTTTGACCTCATGACCCCAAACTTTCACCAGAGAATCTTAATTGGGTATACATGTATACACTACGTTTCAAAAAAATATCTTCAGGCATTGCATAGATATGGGGGAAATAGTTAAATTTTAAGCATTTGACCTTGACCTTTTGACCTTGAGCATGTGCACCCAAAAGTTGATAGGCACAACTTCAGCCCCTAATACACATACATGCCAAGTTTCATTAGGATACCTCAAAAGGTTTTGATAGTTACCCTGTCCACAAAATTCATTACGGACGGACGGACGGACGGACGGACAACCCGAAAACATAATGCCTCCGGCACCACTTTGTGGCAGGGGCATAAAAACAACACAATTAAAATCATAATAGCTATTAAAACAAATACCTTTCAGCTATTTATGACATAATTTTCAGGAAAAATTTCCATCGGGAATTACATCAAATTTCCCGCAAAACAGCCAATTGTTCAGATGTTGTCGTGCACGTGTTTGGTAATGTCGGTTTACGTTTTAGCTTGTCCTCGACGCATACAAGCTCAGGTTGGGTCAACTCCTTTTGCTGATCAATGTCAATCAGACATCGCCAAGTAAGGCTATATCGGAGAGGTGGCTATCGGGGACCATCGATTTTGACCATACACTTAAATCAGTAGTGTCATAATACGAGATAGTAATGCTGGGATTATGACTTCGACTGCGCAAAAATGGCAGTCACATTTCTGAAAGGATAATGTAATATCACGCCAATCGTAAACTTTCATTTAACGATTGTATTCATTCTTATTTCAAACATTGAATATCAATTTCATCAAGTTATTTTACTCTAAATTCGCAGTTTTAGATGATTGATCAGACGACTCGTGCATAATTTTTCAGACGATCCGTTTGTTTGTCCCACATACTAAAGAAAATGTACCAGGAACTTTTGATGCAGCATGTTTTTGAAGGAGTTGAAATGTAGGGATTCTGGGTGATTAAAAATATGTAGACCTATATGAATACAAGTAACTTAGTTTTTAAAAAAAGCCTAGTTTTACGCTGGAAAGAGTGCATGGTTGTGCTTACCCCCACTCAAAAAAAAAAAAAAAAATTGTAATCACCACCCTCTCCCCCTTAAGGTCAGGTTGGGTCAACTCCTTTTGCATTGGTCGAAGCCACCGTACTCATTATCTCAGCATTACCATCTTATGACGCCACAGATTTAAGTGTGTGGTTGAAATCGATGGTCCCCGATAGCCACCTCTTACTCGATATAGCCTTACTTGCCGATATCTGATTTACATCGGTGAAAGGAGTTGACCCGACCTGAGCTCATATGCGTCGAGGACAATCCAAAACGTAAACCGACGTTACCAAACGCGTGCACGACACCATCTGAACAATTGGCTATTTTGCGGGAAATTTTATGTGGTTCCCGATGGAAATTCATCCTGGAAAATATGTCATATATAATAGCTGAAAGGTATTATTTTTGATAGCTATTATGATTTTAATTGTATTGTTTTTCTGTACTAATATTATTTGGGCAATACCATTGTTACTCCATCCTTATGTAACATTGTGGTTTTTGCTAAAACAAAAGGAAAGAAAGATTTTTTGAGAATCAAAGCTAAAACAAAAAGTAACATAGAAATACATTTTTTTTGGAAAATGAGTCACCCTGCGTCATTCAGGAAGTCCAATCCTTCCGGTCACATTCTCCACTTTTACTTGCCAAATTTGGGCATAATGTCCACTCTCTGCCCTCCTTGGGTCAAGCTATGACCTCATAGCCAGCTATGACCTCATAGCCAGTTATAGCCCTCAATCCAAACAAAGTGGCAGTAAAAGTGATGTAGAACTGTGCATCAGTGGATTGGATTTTAGAGTTAAAATATATCTTTGGGAAGAGTCCTAAACCCAATAAATAGAGAAGTTTTCCTCTCCTCACTTCATATTGGAATCTTTGACAACAAGGAAACATCAAGATATTGTGAAGCAGAGCAAGTGATCAGGAGTCAGCTATCTTTGTCTCCGGCAGGGGTAAGTTATCTTCTTTGTCAAACTTAAACTGTGAAGTCTAGTTTGAGTCTAGAATGTTGTCCAGATAGTGTTAGGATTATCTATGAGCTGCTACTTGCGCTATAGATCAGTGATAACATGTTGCTATTTCAAATTGAGTGGAAATAGGTATCCTCTGTTATGTTGAACAGAGTGATGCGAATGTGCATGGGCACATCATGAGATTTCATTGTCGTTCATATTCTGACTTCTGAAATGTATGGCTCAAACCTGCCTCAGACTCAGATTGGTTGATATGACATTGTTTATCAGTTATCGAGCTCCTACATTATGTTAGTGGACATTAAGTTGAGTTGAGTTGATAAATAGGAAGAACTTGTTAGAAAGCTGGTTAAAAGATAGACTTGACAATTTGAAGATGTATGTTCATTCCTGCTTTCACAACATCTTGTTCGCTGACATTGTGTGTGATTACGTGGAGTAAACACTTGTGAGCGTATGATTATTCTAGTCATATTGGTGTATGCACTAGGAGAACCCCCCCCTCTCTCTCTCTTCTTCCTCTTCTTCTTCTTCACTCTTCTTCACTCTTTTATTTCCATATCTTGCCTATTGAAGATGATATGAGCGTTTAGCAGTATAAGTCCATACAGTGAACTTATAAGGCCCAGTATTATGCATACTGTTGGTACTTTGAGCAAATTGAATATTGCTTTATTATGTTAAGTCGTATAAGAGAACTTGAGATGTCAAACTCTTCTTTGCTGGATTGAGTTGCAATCATGCTAACTTCTTTACATGTGATATCCGCTAATTACATTCGCTAATATAGCCTGCTTTAGATGCATTATTCTAATAATGTGACTATACTTGTTCAGTCAGTTGTTATAGCAAGACATTTATGAATTCAAGAGCATTGTAGAACAATTCATTCGAGCAAGAAACACATTGACGTCAAGATTCTAGAAAACAGAGCAAATTCACTTTAACCTAGTGAACGGACTTTGGACCTAAGGTCATTCAATCCTCTCTGGTCAGTGAGAGAGCATTCTTGACACATTTACGACCTAGGAGCTTTCACACGGAACACCTGTTATAGAACACTAGCGCTACAGTTAAGCCGATGCAAACGCTTTCACATTGGAGTCTGTACCAGAACCCTTCTGACATAAAGTTAAATCATTGAGAGAAACCTAATGCGAATTAGATATTTGCTACTACAGTCAACCTCGCCTAAGTCGACCTCGCATAAATCGAAAACTCGGTAAGTCGAAGCTCCAGAAAAGTCCCGATTTTCTCTTTACTTATTTCTTTAAAATAATCTTGCACAAGTCAAAGTTTTACAAGTCGAATTTCGCCTATGTCGAAGATAATTTCAAGTCCAGATTTGTGTAAATACATGTAATTTTCATCGCATAAGTCAAAGTTTTTTTTCCCCCCCGTACGTCTTTCAAACATGGATATGAAGCATTCTTTCATTCTTTGATAAATAAACGAAGGAAAAAACACACCACTTCTGTAATAAAATACTCCCAAGGGTCGAATACAAGTTAATCCTAATATCCCTTGTATCCTTGATGTCCAGCTGAGAAAAACATAAATCACATGAACCAGAATAGAGGCGAGCCATGTGCGGGCGGCGCAGCAGGGTTTTAGGGGAAAAAAGGACGAAAAGGTCCTCACAATCCGGTACATGTACAAGCCACCAACCTCTGTTTGCGAGCGTCTTTGGGACAACAAAAACTGTTTTCGACAATAAAAACAGTGTTAGAGTTTGACTGCAATTGTTTACGAATTTGATTGCAACTGCTGAAGAATTTTGAAATTCCTTATAGTAGATGCCTATTCGCCATGCTCGCAAACATTTGCATCTCAGTGAGACTTCGATGAGCACGCGAACGATTTGCATAGGACGCGAATGACAAAATCCAACATACAGAAGTTTTTAACCGAATGTGTTCCGACAATGAAGCAAAAAAAACAAAAACAAAACAAAACAAAACACCACGCATTCTTGCGCAGTTTGTGCCAAGTTTCCATGATGTAGGCCTAGGTGTAAATGTCGCGTGTATACTTTTGCTAGTTACGTAAACGAAAAACACCCGACAGAAATGCAACCACTCAATTTTTTCATTAATCATTGGAGAATGTTTTCAAGGAGATTGATAGCTGTCTTGAGTTTAGGATTTTCTCTTTCCTGTATTTCACCTTTCTTTCCCTTTCATTTCTCCGTTGCGTATGTGTTAGTGTGCAGACCGTGTGTGCTACCCCACAATTCACAATCACCTTTTTTTTTTTAGGTTCCCCACACATTATCTTAAGTTTCAAATATAATTTCCACGTGCATTGGAGTAATCTAAAGTGTATTTTGGGACTTTAAAAAAAAGTGCGTTTTCATACAGGCCTACAGTGTTTATGCATGGCTCGACACAAACGGTGGCCCGGGGCCACCAAAATTTCAGAAATGAAGAATTGGTGGCTCGCGAAAAAGGTTGGATGTTTGCCATTACTTTTGGAAATGAACAGCGGTAACAATCGGCTTCGTAAGATGCTAAATTATGTAGATGTTTGCTTTTAATTTTGGAAATGAATAACGGTAATATTCGACTCCGTATATGATACTAAAATGAATGTCGGATCTTTGCTCGTACTTTTGGAAATAATAACGGTAAGATTAAGCTCCGTATACAATGCTGAAATTAATGTCAGATATTTGATTTTGTGTTTGGAAATGAATAAGGATAACATTCGGCTCCGGAAGATGCTAAAATGAATGTCGAATGTTTGCTTTGACGCACGGAAATGATTGATAAAAACATTCAAGTCCATACAATGACAAAATTAACGCCGGATGTTTGCTTTTACGTTCGAAAGTAAACTAAAATAACAATAACATTTTGCTCCGGAAGATGCTAAAGTAAATGTCGAATGGTCACTTTGACGTTTGGAGATGAATAACAATAATGATCAACTTCGTACGATGATGAGTAATGTCGGATGTTTGCTTTTACTTTTGAAAGTTAATAGCGATGACATTTGGCTCCGGAAGACGCTGAAATAAATATCAGATGATCGCTTTTACGTTCGGAAGTGAATAGCAGTAATATTCTACTCCATACGATGCTAAAATAACTGTCGGATGCTTGCTTTTAAATTTCAAAATGAATAACAGTAACATTAAGATGCGTTCGATGGTAAAATTAATGTTTGATGTTTGCTTCTACGTTCGGAAATGAATAATAATAAATATTCATGTCCGTACGATGCTAAAATTAACGCCCTTTTTTTTTTCCTTTTACGCTCAAAAGTAACAATAACAATCTGCTCCGGAAGATGCCAAAATAAATGTTGAATGGTCACTTTGACGTTCGGAGATGAATAACAATAATATTCAACTCCGTATTTGTACCATGACTAAATAATGTTGGATGCTTGTTTTACTTTCGAAAGTAAATAGCAATAACATTCGGCTCCGAAAGATGCTGAAATAAATGTCAGATGATTGCTTTTACGTTCGGAAGTAAATATAAGCAGTAACATTCTGCTCCATACGATGCTAAAATAACCGTCGGATGTTTGCTTTTAAATTTGAAATGAATAACAGTAACATTTAGATGCGTTAGATGGTAAGATTAACGTTTGATGTTTGCTTTGACGTTTGGAAATTAATAACAATAGTATTCAACTCCGCACGATGATAACATGAATGCCGGATGTTTGCTTTTACATTAAAAAATAAATAGCAATAACATTCAGCTCCGGAAGATGCCAAAACAAATGTCGAATGATCCCTTTGACGTTCGGAAATGAATAACAATAATGTTCAACTGTGTACATGAAACGCATTTCGATTATTACAGTCCAATAACTAAGTTTCTCAATTTTTTTTAAACTCAAAAAAACAAAAACAAAAGCACTCAATACTATTCGTATTGCTCTCGTCTACTGTATTTCAACTGCCAATAACGACATAAAAGACACTGCATTATAAAAATTTATCGGAGAATATCGCGAAACATGCGCGAGACATTCTCCGAAGAAGCTTTGGGGTCTGTTCGAGGTTTCACGAAGATTTTGCCAACATCGCGCACATCTGGCGATGGTCAAGCGCTATGACGAGACAGTAAAGACATTTTCAAAAACAAATCACGACCAGATCATGACACATTGTGCGGAAAAGTTCATTGAAAAAACAAAATATCCAATTGTTTTGAAATTCTTACCGAAGTTAAAAGATCCCCAAACAAATAACGGCACCCCGAACTCCCTCGTTCGTTTCGCGATCTTTTGCAGAAATTACGTGCAACGCATTTCGAATATCACAGTCCAATAATTGTGCTCCAGGGCCCTGTTTCATAAAGCTGTTCGTAAAGTTACGAACGACTTACGAGCAACTGGTGATCAGTTCTTGTGCTAAATTGTGAAAATTCTGATAAGTATAGCACATCAGAACTGATCACCAGTCGCTCGTAAGTTGTTCGTAACTTTACGAGCAGCTTTATGAAACAGGGCCCAGGATTCTTTTTAAAACTTAAATAAAACAAAAATACTAATTACAACATAATACTACTGTCTATTGTAATTTCACGGCCACTAAACACATAATAAGACACTGGATTATGAAAATTCGTCTTGAAATACAAGTCCAAGAAAAATTTGACTTCCGTGGAAGTCGAATTTCGCGTAAGTCGAAGTGTTTTCGCCGGTCCCAATAGATTAGACTTAGACGAGGTTGACTGTATATATGTATCTGTAATAGAATAGCTATAATCATGCAATTGAAACGAGACTCAAGGAGCATAGCGTGAACTATCAGAATTAACCATTCACTCTTGAAATGTCAATATAATCAATGACTATGTGCCAATTACATGTTGCAGAAATTATACTACTGAATGTCGATATGATATATAGCACGATGCAACAAAGATTAAGAATGAACACAACTGAATACTCTGTATTAATGAACCTCGTTGACAAAATAATGTCAAATGTATTCAATGATGATACAATGTACTCATTATCCCTTGTACATAATGTTTACATCTTTCAGGGCTTGGGTTTGGTTTTGACGATCAGAACCTACGAATAAAAACGAACACCAGTAACCAACATTGCGAGTCCCGGCTCCATTTGTTGTTGTTACACTTATTTTAAGGACACCGTGTGTAACGTTGGTAGAGTCATTTTGTAAACTTTTTAAAAGATTTATCCTTTCAATACAACTTTTATTTTACTGTCAGTTTAAAACATGACCTGACATTCTTTTGTCAAGTTATAATCATTTTGTATGAGTAACTATATTCATGATTGTATTACCATGGTAAAGTGAACCTCATCTGATTTCACACAAGTGACCTGAGAATGAGTAAGAGACACCAGTAAAAAAAAAACCAGATAATGGCTAAAAATTATTCTTGACATGACATTATCTTTTATCAATCAACATCATGAAAAATGAACAATCACCCAATGTTACATCTGTAAAAGATACATTAGGGAACAAGTTGTACACATTGCATGCGTCCAGACTGTCCTAACTTTTTGAACACACCAATGTTACATTTACCAGTGCTAGTGTACAGTGCAGCGATCCCCCCCGGACAAGTTTCAGCATTTTTTATCATTCTGCCAGCATGGATTTTAGTAGTAGGATGTTGACCTGGTTTACCTTGTCTATGCTCTATATGTCTACAGCTGTACGTGTGGTGTAACTGTAAGTCAATTTTTTTTCGACTTACGCACAAGTCGAAAATCGCCTAAGTCGATGTGTTTTGCTCAGTCCCGAGAAGATTGACTTATGCGAGTTTAACTGTACTTACAAAAATCCATGGTAAGAGGAAAACTCATCAAATCTTACAGTATTCACCATTCACCTTCAAAACAAACAAACAAATGCGCTAGCCTTTTGACCTGCACTCACATTACACAAGTTATCTAATCAGTCTTTCTCTCTTCTTCTTCTTCTTCTTCATCTTCTACTTCTTAAGCGGGGTTCCCACTATCACGATTGCCGCCATGATTGAAATCGTGGTCTTAATCATGAAGCAATCGTAGTGATCTTATCAGATTGTATCAGGTCTTGAGGTCAATCATAGCAACTTCAAAAATTTTTGGACGGTTCAAAAACTTTCTACGACTAACATGATTCATTTTTGATCGTGATCATCGCATCACATTGTCTTGGATTGTATCAAAATGCAGCAAATCTTAACTTATTGTGCTTCTTAATCGTGTTAATCGGGATGGACTTTTTTACTTTCCTTGTGCTTTTTTTTTTGCACATATATTTTGCCCCTTATTTTACCTGCAAATCGTATATATTTTGTATTCCTCGAGGTTGAATAAGGGAGGGGTGGGACAATGAAATATAGAATAACGACATCACTGAAACATCCACAGGAAGTAGAATGTTACACATACCCCACAAAGGTGGGGCATGGTACACATTTGATGGGAATTAGATTCTTTCCCCCTAGGGATGCTACTTGCCAAATTTTGTAAAAAATTCATAATGGTATTTTCAAGAAAAACATGAAAATGTACAATTTGGGCCCTATAAGGACCCCTCCCCACCCCCTCCCCTGGGTCCCAAGGGGGGCACCCCTGATTCCGCCATGAACAAACTTGAAACTACAGTCATCAATGTACAAATTTATAGTATTAACTTAGCTCTTTAATTTCTGGTTCTAGAGAAGAATTTTTTTTAAAGATTCCTTAATTTTGGGGGGTTTTGGCCCCTCTTGGGGCCCCCCAGGTGGGGTATGGTGCCCACATAAACAAATTGAGATCCTATCTCCCTCGGGATGCTACCTGCCAAGTTTGGTGAAAATCGGTCAAGGGGTTCTCAAGAAGAAGATGAAAATGTAAAAGCTTACGCACGACGGACGCCGGACGCCGGACGAAGAGCGATCGCAGTAGCTCACTTGAGCCTTTGGCTCAGGTGAGCTAAAAATGCATGCGATACATACTATGAGAATATGAAATCAGACACACAAGTAATACTATCAGTTCGGCCAACTTTCTTATATTTAGCGGATATAACACATATGTTATATCATATTTTCTTCATGTATTTCAAAGGAAGGTAAAAACATTTTGTCTAGATCTTTTTTTTTTCTGGGAAAGAGGGAGCAATGTTCTGATCATGTGTAATGTTTTTTATGTTTTTTTTTGGGGGGGGGGAGGGGAGGGGAAGGGTGACCAGGTCGATTCAATAATTAGAATTTCTTCAGGTTAAATTAGAGGAGGGACTATCTGAGGTTTTTGCTGGCCTATCCCAATAGGTGATGCTTCCTCTCTGATAACATCGTAATTGTCATTTGCAATACTGCAAAGGTCACGTTGTCATCATTATCAACCTGTCAACCACTGCCATCATCAATGATTGTGGATAGTAGGCCTAATCACTCTGCAGAAGTTAAGAAAACGATGAAATCCATTGTCAGCCGGACTATAATTTCCCATTCGGGTCCAATCGCACCTTAAATGTTTTTTTTTTTAAATCCCGATCGTGAAAAATATCGTATCTTATCTCAACAGCCCGCCTTGTTTCGCGGTATTCGTATTGGAACGTATCAGAACGTAGCTGCACGCACCAAGTCGGGGATACCAATCATAATGATCGTGGTAGATCGGAACCAATCATGGACTCAATCGGGACAATCATATCGAATCGTATCTGAACAGGAGATCAGATCATGACAGATCGTATTGCTTGAAACAGACCAATCATGACCATATCGCACCTAAGCGAACCAACACGTATCGACTCGCATAACCTCGTATCCAAACGTGAAATTTCGATCGAGTTCAACGAATCTTCCACGATCAGTTACAAATGTCCAATCGTGGCATTCGCAATAGATTGCACGATAGTGGGAACCCCGCTTTACTGCCATGATTTTAGTATCATCATAATAACTTTGTACCTAGAACCTCTATAATTTTCTTTTGGACAAGCGAAAAACTTTTTTCTCTTTCTTTCCTCTGCATGAGCACCAAGTGTTTTCATTATTCAAGAGAAAAACAAACAAAATCACAAGCGTTGCACTCGATCTAATCTCTTGGCAGGGTATTTGTTATGGCCAGTTTTGGTCCTGCATCACTAGGTAGTAATGAACAGGGAACCATTTTCTTCCACAAACCCACGAGCTAGAGATCTTAGACTTGAAGCAGGGAGGCGGAACTGCTTGAATTAACGTACTATAATGTACAGGTACGGTTATTTGAGAAACTTCAGTATAGCAACGACTGCACTACAAATGCATATCATCATCAAAGCATGCCTATTTTCTATCATTTCTGGAGTTACAATAATCTCGCATTCATCCCTTAAGACTAAACCAGAGGAGGAGAGATTACGGGTAATTTCAAAGTTCGCGCTCTCTATTCAGTGGAGTGCATGCGCTTCTGCTGTAAACGCGGGAGCACTAATCTCTCACCAGTCTCGTGATGTTCAAAGGAAGTTGAGGGAATATGCGGGAGGTACAAAGGCTTGCATCCCTTACGTGTTCATTGGAGCGAACATGGCAATCGCGGGAGCTACAAATCTCGACTCCTCCCGTGTTCACAGGAGGTTCAGTGTGAATACAAGCATACACAAATCCATCCCAGAATTTTATATTTTGTTACATTGGTCCTGCATGGCCACATTTTCCGGATTGTGGTACCGGAAATTTTATACTGTACTTTTTCCCATCCACAAGCTTTGGTTCTTACAATCATTTTTTTCCCCCGGAAACTTTGTTTTTATAGTACATGTAATATAACATGGCAAATAAATCCATCAGCACATTACAAGTGATTTTTGTATTGTTCATTTTGATAACAGTAGTTACAAAAATCCATGGTACGAGGGAAACTTGTCAAATCATATAGTATTCAGCATTCACCTTAAAACAAACAATTGCGTTTACCTGTTGAATCGTATATACTCACATATTTACAGCTGTTATCTACAATGTAATCAGTCTTTTTCTGTTCTTCTTCTTCTACTACTTATTACTGTCATTATTAGTATCATCAAGGTGGATGGAGCTTGAAAGCCTTGGCAGGCAATCCATCTAGGACAAGGAAAGTCTGATGTAAAACCTACAACAGGACCTCACTGTCACCGTCCCAGCTTGCTAGGCTATGACAGATGAACCACGGGTGTAAAGGGTGGGAACAGTTTGCGCACACCGTCTCTCACCTAAAAAAGCCTTTTGCGCAGGCCCTAGGGACAAATCCATGTCCCCCACTCCTACTATCCCAACTCTTCCAAGTCCTGTAGCGATGGGAAAGGGGCAAAAACGGTAGGTGAAAGATGTCACTGGGAGCCACAGTCCCAATCCCACATACAGGCGGTTCAGGATATTGGTCATCTGATAGTTGACCTGAAGATGACAACATCGTTCGGCAGCATCCTGGATGACCAAGCAGCCCTCTTTAGGGACAGCACTGCTTGCTCCACATGGAGACAGGCCTAGAAAAGGTGGCCTAAACAAAGCTCATCTTCATATCACCCAGCTGGCTAGCCGCGGCCAACGGGCATCTTCTCAAGCGGTAGAACTTCGAAGAGTAGTGGCTCCGCAACTGCCCCTAAAGGTGCAACTAGACTCAATTTGGCATGCTGGAACATCAGAACCATGCTAGATACAGCGAAGAGCAACCGCCCTCAAAGACGCTCTGCCTTAATTGCGCATGAACTCTCCCGCCTGAACATTGACATTGCTGCCCTCAGCAAAGTCCGCTTCTCAGATACAGGCAGCCTGAAAGAGCACGGTGCAGGCTACACCCTCTTCTGGTCAGGCAAGCCGAAGGGAGAACGACGCCTCTCAGGTGTGGGCTTCATGATCAGGAACACCATAGTCTCAAAGCTGGAGAACTTCCCATCAGGTCACTCCGACCGCATCATCTCCTTGCGGCTACCACTGAGAAAGAAGCAGTTTGTTACCCTTCTTAGTGTGTATGCTCCAACTCTTCAAGCAGAACCTGCGGACAAAGACAGATTCTATACAGACCTGCGCAATTTAGTGCGGGACATCCCTGCAGATGACAAGATTGTAATCCTCGGTGACTTTAATGCCAGAGTGGGCCGAGATTCGGAAGCCTGGAAAGGTGTTCTTGGCAGACATGGCATTGGGAACTGTAATGACAATGGACATCTCCTGTTGGAATTCTGCTCAGAGCTGCAGTTCACAATCACCAACACCACTTTCCAGCAGAAAGACAGCCTCAAGACAACCTGGATGCATCCCAGGTCCAAACATTGGCTTCTCTTAGACTATGTCCTTGTGCGCCAATGTGACCTCAGAGATGTTGTGCAAACCAGAGTGATGCCCAGTGCAGAATGTCACACAGACCACTGCCTCGTGCGATGTAAGCTCAGCCTTCACTTCAAGCCAAAGCCAAAATGAGGAGGTCCGCCCAGGAAGAAAATCCAGATTGGTAGCCTGAAGTCAGCCGATGTGAGAGCCAACTTCCAGTCAAATCTTCAGTTGAAGTTAGAAGGTTCAGACTCTCTCACAGATCCCTGTCCTGAAATGCTTTGGGCACACCTGAAAACTGCCATTCTGCAGTCCTCTAGAGAAGTCTTAGGGTTCTCCAAAGACTGGTTTGACGAAAATGACAAAGAAATCCATCAACTACTGGAGAAGAAGAGGTCTGCCCATCAGGCCCACCTTGCAAAACCATCAAGCCCTGTAAAGAAAACTGCCTTCCGCTCTGCCTGCAGCAATCTCCAGCGCAAGCTGCGATTCATTCAGAATGAGTGGTGGACCAACCTCGCCTTGAAAGTTCAGCTTTGTGCCGACAGCGGTGACTACGGGGGATTCTATGAAGCTCTAAAGGCAATCTACGGCCCCTCGCACCAAGTGGTCAGCCCCCTGCACAGTTCAGATGGCCAGGTACTACTGACAAAACATCCATCTTGAATCGCTGGGCAGAACATTTCCAGACCCTCTTCAGCGCCGACCGCTCTGTCGACAAATCTACAATTCAACAGATCCCTCAGCAATCTGTGAAAGAAGAGCTAGACGAAGTTCCCACCCTCGAAGAGGTCATCAAGGCCACAAACCAGATGAAGTGTGGCAAGGCTGCAGGCATCGACGGCATCCCGCCAGAAATTTGGAAGCATGGAGGAGCTGCATTGCTTTCAAAACTTCATGAACTCTTCCTATGCTGCTGGGAACAGGGTAAGCTACCGCAAGACCTCCGAGATGCTGTCATCATCACCCTCTACAAACACAAAGGTGAAAAGTCTGACTGTTCAAACTACCGAGGGATAACTCTCCTCTCCATCGCCGGCAAAATTCTAGCAAGAATCCTTCTCAACAGGCTAGTACCTGCTGTGGCAGAACTCCACCTTCCAGAGAGCCAGTGCGGCTTCAGATCGAACAGAGGTACTACTGACATGGTATTCGTGCTCAGGCAGCTCCAAGAAAAATGCCATGAACAAAACAAGGGCCTATATGTCACCTTCGTAGACCTGACAAAGGCTTTCGATACTGTGAGCAGGAAAGGCCTTTGGCAGATCCTGGAGCGTCTTGGCTGTCCACCCAAGTTTCTTAACATGGTCATGCAGCTTCACGAAGATCAGTGTGGCCAGGTCAGAAACAGAAATGAACTCTCGGAACCTTTCCAAATCACAAACGGTGTGAAGCAGGGCTGCGTCCTCGCACCAACTCTCTTCACTATCTTCTTCAGCATGATGCTTAAACGGACCACGGATGACCTCGGTGACGAGGACGGCATTTACATTCGATACTGCACCGATGGTAGCCAGTTCAACTTACGACGTCTACAGGCCCACACCAAGACCGTAGAGCAACTGATTCAAGAGCTACTTTTTGCCGATGATGCTGCCCTTGTAACCCATACAGAGGCTGCCCTGCAACGTGTAACATCCTGCTTTGCAGAGACATCTCAGCTCTTTGGTCTCGAAGTCAACCTGAAGAAGACAGAGGTTCTCCACCAGCCCGCCCCCCAGGAAGCGTATTGCCCACCCCACATTACAATCTGTGAGAAAGAATTGAAGGCAGTCAAACAGTTCACCTACCTGCGATGTATGATCTCCTCTGATGCCAAAATCGACAAGGAAGTGGATAATAGAGTGGCAAAGGCTAATAGTGCTTTTGGCAGACTCCACAGACGTGTCTGGAAAAACAAGCACCTCAAGAAAGCCGCAAAGATCAGTGTTTACAGAGCTGTGGTACTTACCACCCTCCTGTATGGCTTTGAGTCCTGGGTCACTTACAGACACCACCTACGACTCCTGGAACGTTTCCACCAACGATGTCTGTGCTCTATCCTCAACATCCATTGGAGCGACTACATCACAAACGTGGATGTGCTTCAACAAGCAGGGATCACCAGTGTCGAGGCCATGTTGTTGAAAACGCAGTTGCGATGGGCAGGGCACGTCACGAGAATGGAGGATCACCGCCTACCCAAGATCACTCTCTATGGTGAACTCTCCACTGGGCACCGTAACAGAGGAGCACCAAAGAAGAGGTACAAAGACTCTCTGAAAAAGTCTCTATCTACCTGCAACATCGACTATCAGCAGTGGTCATCCCTTGCCGCTGACCGAGGGTCCTGGCGACACACAGTTCACCAATCAGTGTCCTCCTTTGAGAACAACCGTAGGGTTACTCTCAAAGAAAAGCGAAGAAGGAGGAAGAACCGTGTTGCCACAGCACAAAACCCGGACTTGTCATTCCCCTGCAGCCGCTGTGGTCGTTTGTGCCTGTCACGAATTGGCCTCTTCAGCCACCAGCGAGCTTGCGCCAGACGTGGACGTCAATGCCCCTAAATCTTCGTTTACGAAGCAAAGCCAAGAGAGTATCATCACAACAACTTTGTAACTATAATTTTCTTTTGGACAAGCGACAAACTAACTGTTTTTCTCTATCTTTCGTCTGCATGAGCACCATGTCTTTTCTTTATTCAAGAGAAAAAGAAAAAAAATCACAAGCGTTGCACTCAATCTATACTCGTACTTTCTTACGATTATTATTTGAGAAACGTCAGTATACTATAGCAACGACTGTACTAGAAATGCATATCAGCATCAAAGTAGGCCTATTTTCTATTATTTCTTGAGTTACAATAATCTCGCATCCTTCCCTTGTTAACTCTATACCAGAGGAGGGATTACGGGGTAATTTCAAAGTTCGCACTCTCAATTTAGTGGAAAGCGCTTTTGTGGTAAACGCGGGAGCACTAATCTCTCACCCTTCTCGTGATGTTCAGAGGAAGTTGAGGGAATACGCGGTAGGTACAAAAGCTTGCATCCCTTATGTGTTCATTGGAGCGAACGCGGGAATCGCAGGAGCTACAAAACTCGACTCCTCTTGTGTTCACAGCAGGTTCAGCGTGAATACAAGCATACTCTACACAAATCCATTCCAGATTTTTTTTGTTTTGTTTTGTTACATCGGTCCTGCACAGCCACATTTTTCGGGATACCGGAAATTTTATACTGTATTCCTTCAAATCCACAAGCTCCGGTTCTTAATAGAATATAATCAAATGAATAAATATAATGTATATATTTTTTCGGAAACGTTGTTTATAGTAATAAAAGATGGCAAATAAACCCTTCCAAACATCACAAGTCTTTATTTGTATTTTTTTTTTCATTTTGATAACAGTATAGTAACACAAATCCATGGTGAGAAGGAAACTTATCAAATCTCTCAGCAATATTATTCAGCATTCACCCAATAAACAATCAAAAGGCATTCACCTTCTGAACTTATTCACATATTATTTACACCCGTTATCTAATCAATCTCTTTCTGTTCTTCTTCTTCTACTTATTACTGTCATTATTCGTATTATCACAACAACTATAACCTCTATAATTTTCTTTTGGACAAGCAACAAACTAACTGTCTTTTTCTATCTTTCCTCTGCATGAGCACCATGTGTTTTCATTATTCAAGAGAAAAAAAAAATCACAAGCGTTGCACTGAATCAATACTTTCCTGACAGAGTATTTGTTATGGCCGATTTTGGTCCCGGTCATCAGTAATGAACATGCAGGGAGGCGAAACTGCTTGAATTAACGCACTATAATCGATGGGTTTGAGAAACTTCAGTATATAGCAACGACTGTACTAGACATGCATATCAGCATCAAAGTATAGGCCTATTTTCTATCATTTATGGAGTTACAATAATCTCGCATCTTTCGAGATAATGGAGTAATTCAAGTTCGCACTCTCTATTAGTGGAAAGCGCTTCTGCGGTAAACGCGGGAGCACTATAAAGCTTGTATTCGCTCAGAACCTACTGTGGACACAGGAGGAGTCGAGATTTGTAGCTCCTGCGATTCCCGCGTTCGCTCCAATGAACATGGAAGGGATGCAAGCTTTTGAGCATCACGAGAAGGGTGAGAGATAATACGCAAATCCATTCCAGAATTTTGTTTTCTTGTATGTTGGTCCTGTATGGTTCTTAAAATCATTTTTCCCCGGAAGCCTTTTATTATAGTACACGTAATATAACATAGCAAATAAATCTCCAAAAACAGGACAAGTATAGCATTTTGTATTGTTCATTTTGATAACAGTAGTTACAAAAATCCATGGTAAGAGGAAAACTCGTCAAATCTTACAGTATTCAGCATTCACCTTCAAAACAAACAAACAAATGCCCTAGTCTTTTGAACCGTACTCACATTACACAAGTTATCTAATCAGTCTCTTTCTATTCTTCTTCTTCTCCTTCTTACTGTCATTATTAGTATCATCATAATAACTTTGTTCTATAACCTCTATAATTTTCTTTTGGACAAGTGAAAAACTTTTTTTCTCTTTCTTTCCTCTACATGAGCACCAAGTGTTTATTATTCAAGAGAAAAAAAATAATCCCGGGAGTGACACGGACCCCCACAGGTTACTCGAGCAGGACTGTATTTCGCAGTCCCCGTATGCAGCTAAATTAATGACATTCTGTGGTACTTCTGCCATTCCTTCAGAGGCATTCCTTCACTGAGTTGTCAGCCTCACGCACCTAGCACGCAGGTCACACAGCATACCCGCACGCAAAGCAATCGCAATAGCTTACTCGAGCCTTCAGCTCGGGTGAGCTAAATAAGTGTCTTGCCTGTCTTTACTGTAGGACCATATCACTTTAACCCCTTGACCGTATTATAAATCTCAAGCCCATCCATGGGTTTTTAGTTCTGCGATCAGTTACCAAAATGTGCAGATTGTCCAAAATGTGCAGGCAAATCCACTTCGCATAACTGCACATTTTGGTAACAGTTGATCCCGTCAGGTATAGGTGCACTATCGGCACATTTTGGTAAATTACCAAAATGTGCAGTTACCAAAATGTGCCGTGACATAGTGACGGCACATTTTGGTAATTTACCAAAATGTGCCGTAACACCCTTCCCCATCCCCTCTAATGGGTCCCAAGGAGGGCACCCCTGATTCCGCTATTAACAAATCATCAATGTACTAACTCATAGTATTAACTTAGCCCTTTCACTTCTGGTTCTAGAGAAGATTTTCTAAGATTCCTTAGTTTAGGTGTTCTTTTTTTGCCCCCCCGGTGAAGCATGGTGCCCATTTGAACAAACTGAGATCCTATCCCCCCTAGGGATGCTACCTGTCAAGTTTGGTGAAAATCGGTCAAGGGGTTCTCAAGAAGAAGATGAAAATGTAAAAACTTAACGCATGACGGATGTCGGACGAAGAGCAATCGCAACAGCTCACTTGAGGCTCTGGCTCAGGTGAGCTAAAAATCACCTAGCATCCAGCTGACAATCATGCACCAAGAAGTTTACCATTTAACAAGAGCATGTAGAAAGTTTTTTTTTCACTGTACTGCACCAATCAAACATAAAGCTTAAGCACCCGGATGAGCTACTCTATCCCTCTTTTCCACTTCATCATAAATACGTCAATAATGGGATAGTTAGCTGGGCAGGAAGTGTCTTAATTTACAGTTACATACAAACACATTTATCTCACCTTAAGTTTGGGGCTGCTTAGCAGATACTTATTGATGAACACCAAGGAGATGGAAATGAACCTGCAGAATGATACGAAACATGTCCACATTACCAGGTTTGTCAAATTACAATGACATTATAAGCAACTTCAATCAAAACTGGCACAAATTTCACAATGGTAAGCAAAATTCATAAGTTTTATCCTTTGGGGCAATATCTCAAACACCTTATATTTTATACTTAAAGACCTAATAAAATGCTTGCAAAATGTTTTAATATGCAAAAGAAATGTAAAATATATGTCATGATTATCAATGTAAACATGTTGTCAGTGTCGTTCCGGTTTCTATCGCTTCAAGAAACTCCCCCAAATATCACATTTTTGGAGGACCTCGCTGCAGCTTTTGCGAAAAAGATAGTCACGTGACCAACACCCCTGAACCGATTGATGACGTACTGTATAAGGACGGAGTTGTGCTCAGTTAGCAGACGCCGCTCAGCACAAGCACTTAGATTACTAGCTTGGTACACGCGTGTACACATTAGCTAGCCCGGCCAGGCCCGGGCCCCGCTGGATGTGCGCTCCCGGTCGACCCACTGACTGTCGACATGTACGCATTAGTACTAAGTACATTATCACTAAGTTAGCTTGCACAAATACCTGGTACCTCGAGCATAATGTCTTCCCCTATAATACGGGTAAACTTCGACATTGATGATGATGATGATGATGAAGACTGCAGCTCTGACGATAGCGGAGAAGAAGAGGAGGCACATGAAGTTGAAGGGGAAGATGGGGAGGGAGAGGCAGCTGATGAACCAGAACGTTATCATGGGGCTGCACCTTACCGATATGAACCAGCTGCATCTCACCCGCTGCCAGTGCAAGAGCGTATGAACATGGCACCAAGTCCGAGAATAGACCTCACGGAAACGATCGCCTGGGAAATACAGAGTGGTATGTCTGGTATGCCCCCATATAGTTTAACGTTAGAAAGGATATACTGTATTCTACATGATTGACATTGTAAGTTGTAACTGTTTGTCTAGTAAGTAGTAGAAGAACAGACCCAGCTCGCTCACAAAGTGAGCAGCTACTCCGGCCGCAGCAAGCGGGAGCGTCCCGGCCGTGGTCTGGCCCGTCGGCTGGCGCTAACAAGTTAAACTACTAGTAGTAGTCTAGTAGTAGAAGTCTACAGTACTAGTAGTAGTAGTCTACTAGTACTACTACTAGTAGTAGTACTATTACCACTAGGTATAGTAGACTAGTAAGTAGTAATAGCAGAATCTTTGGTACCACTAGTACAGAGGCTATACTCTGGAGTCTAGGGGGATATGTGACAGGGTGGGTCGTGGGTAAAAAAAAAAAGGCCTAACCAGTTTCCCATGGTCAGTTTCTGCAATATTTGTTATCAGTAATTTAGATGCGCCATTTTCTATAAGAAAAATGATACCAGTACCAAGAATGATCGTCAATTTTGGTCGAGTAGTTTTTCTTTTATGCTACAAATCATACTGTGGAAGGAAGCCCCAACGCCGTGCTTATCTACCGATGAACGCCACGGTGGGGCTGAATTCACGAGTAGGTCTTGGCCTATAAAGCAGGCGAGTCGCCGTAGTATTAGTACAGACACGCAGTGGTGGTGGGGCTATCGTGAAATAGGCCCCACCGCAGTGCGCGTGCACCGTACCCGTGCGCTTAGAGCAAGCAAGGGTAGGTCCTCCTAGGGTTTAGGGTTAGGTAGGGTTGTATTTATGGTTAAATTGGCCGTTAAATTAGTTGAGGGACATATTAGGAAGTCATTTTCGCCGCATTCACGAGTATTGACTGTGGAAGGCAGCCCCACCGCCGTGCTTACCTACCGATGAACGCCACACGGTGGGGCTGAATTCACGAGTATTTAAACAGGCGAGTCGCTGTAGTATTAGTACAGACACGCAGTGGTGGGGCCCATTTCACGAGTTTGCCGAAATATTGGATATCCAAGCGTACCACAGTTGTAATCTGTATTATTGGCTGTATTAAATCTGATACAATTCATTAAATATTCTTTTGTCTAAAGGCTTAGCCAATGACAATAGTGCAGCACAGCAACTGCTATGCGCTCGCTAGCTCGCTCCCCCGCCAGCGCTAGCCGCCGGCCGGCGGCTGTCGCTGCGCCGCGCTAGCATAGCCTTGCCAGCTCGCTTGCGCCGCGCTAGCATAGCCTTGCCAGCTCGCTGGCGCCGCTATGGCTAGGCTGGTCGGACAATCAATATCGACGACTCCATTCTTAGACGTCATCACAATTTAGAAGTGATAGTGCGCTGCATGCGGCGAAAGTATAGAAAGTTTTCCAAAACAGAGGAAATTGCATCCATTATGTTAACAAATATAGAACAAAATTCAGAACAGTAAAAAAACCCCGTACAACCATAGAATTACTTAGAATTTAACATTTGTTATTGTTACATCATTGAGAAAACTAGAAATGTCGCTACAGCGACTGGTTATACCCCCGCCAAACAACATTTCATAAGCTTTGGTCAAAAAACTGAGGAAGTAGTTAAATCCGCAAGATCTTTCCTTGATCTTCTGCCATTAATATGCCGTTACCATGGCAACGTACTTTCGGGTACTGTCGAAAAATGCGTCTTGCACATCTACAACCAAAGGCACACATCTGTACCAAGTTTCATGGAAATTGGGCAAAAACTGAGGATAAGTAGTTTGCAACACAAAATTTTCCATCATTTTGGCTCATAATATGTGAGCTGTTACCATGGCAACATACTTTTTGTCACTGTCAAGAAATGTGTCATGCTGACCTATATCCTAAGACAAACATTCAATATGAATTCCATGAGAATTGGAAGAACACTGATGAAGCAGTTTTGCCATGAAGCATTTTGCCCTATATTTTACCAATAACATGCCGTTACCATAGCAACGCACTTTTTGCCACTGCGGAAATATGTGTCTTGCACATTAACATATTCCGATGAACATCTGTACCTAATTTAATAAAAATTGATCAAAAACTGTGGGAGGAGTTCGCGACGCAAGATTTGTACCCATTTTTGCCCATAATATGCCGTTACCATGGCAACGTACTTTTTCGGTACTGTCAAAAAATACGTCTTGCACATCTACAACCCAAGGCACACATCTGTGCCAAGTTTTATGGGAATCGGTTGAAAACTGAGGAAGTAGTTCGCGACGCAAGATTTGCAACGGACCGACCGCCCGACTGCCCGACCGTCCGCTGATTCCTATATACCCCCTTCAAACTTCGTTTGGCGGGGGTATAAAAATGTCTAAAACATTTTATTAGGTCTTTAAAGAGTATCTAAAGACTTAGCTGTACTCGTCTGGTTCTGCAGAAACAGTTCTTTGAAATTTTCACCCTTTTCAGCCTCTTGGGCCCTCCCCAAGATCACCCATGGGGGACATGTCTTTGCACAACCCTGTATCCCTACCCCTAAGAATGATTCCCATAAAATATATGGAAAAAATCTGACACAGAACATTCTTAGAGAGAAATGTTAACTTTGTTATCCATGTCTCCTAAGTGTCTCAACAGGGAGATGTTACTGAAGGAGAAGACACAAGAAACTCTCCTTTGTACCCTTGCTCTGTGCTGTGCAGAAGTGTTAATGCTCTCTATCACAGGTATTGGTAAATTGCTGTGACAAAAAACAACACTTGTTTTAAGTATGCATCCCTGTTCTATCACAACAAACCTTGTGAGCAACTGTTCGCTGTCCCTTTCAATATGTTGGCAGTAATTACTCAGTGTGCAGATCAGTACAAGTGAACAAAAATAAGTAAAACATGTACCGGTACTTCTTTACCTTAATCAGAAAGATTTCACATTGAAGTGCTTAATCTGGCAGGGGAAATCCTACGAGACTGGCACCCACAAGTCATATGGCCCACAAGTCATATGGCCCACAAGTCATATGGCCCACAAGTTCGACATGGCAAAAAGGTCCATAGTCATACAGCCCATAAGTCATAGAGCTCACTAGTTTGACACTAAGAGTAAACAGGCTTACAAGTTCGCAAATGGGCAAAAACGGCGGAGTTTGACCTTACATCACAGGCTTAATGTGTTATGCTTCAAAACTGATAAGTAACGCCACATATTGTAGCCATAGTCAACCACTGTCTATCAAATTTTGCCATTACATGAACTTGTCAGTTTGAATAGTCTTATTTCTATGTTAACTAGAACTATAACTCAATGTGATTAATACCCCAACCTAACACTGAGGGAGTTAGCTCAACTAGCAATGATTACTTTGTATGTTTTTGTATTAAAAAAAAAAAGTTACTATGACAATGTATTGTTCAACACTGAACTATAGCACTCGCACAGGAGACCTGTTCGAGCACATGTATCCCCCGAACCCATCTCCCATACCCCATCTGGATTACTGTTTAGGCCAGAATGTTGTATAATATGGCAACTGTCGCAGGATACAATAAAATCTGATGAGAAATGAGGCTGGTACATAGCACATACAAGGAATATGACATGTCATCCTATAAAAATTTGAACAATGAGAGCGTTGGCAATGAAAACTTTTGTTACCTTGAATAACTCCCCATAAACCTCAATAGCAAGTTTGAATAAAATCTGACAAGAAATGTGGCTGATAGAGCATGCACAAGGAATGTGACTAGCATTCAAGTTGGAGCACTGAGGGCACCACCACCACAAACTGTTGTGTCCTACATGCTCATTTAGAATGACCGATCCTTGGCAAGTCTGAATAAAATCCCATGAGAAATGAGATTAGATGTAGTATAGCACAAACAGTGCTTACCGCTTAATCGCAAGGGGTCGGGAGACAAGTTTTTCTCCCGTTTAAGCGGTGCTCCCGCTTAAGCGATGACCGGTATTGGCCTGTGCAAACCACACAACATGAAGTCAAGTATGTGGGCATTACATTAAAACATGCACAGTCATCACACCCAACGCTAATCACAGCGTCAAATACCCGCACGATACGACACGCAGGTCCTACCCAAAACGGAGATAAGAAAGGACACAGCATGGCAGTCTTACAATTTTGGCAAATGCATTATCAGAACAAACCTCCATTTATTTGATCCACAAAATAAACCTCTTATAGAATTGAAAATACAGATACTGTTAAGTTCGGTGTTTAGATGCACCTGTGTATAAGACGCAACCTGACTTTGGGACTTAAGAAAAACAAAATGATTAGCGATCATATGATGATTAATTTTGATGGTATGGTGCAAGAGACACCTTGGCTTGAGCAGACTTCCTTCTTCTGATATCCCTCGCCCTGGCCCAATCCCATGAATGACAGAGAAAAATAAAACACACTGTCACTGATTAAACAACAAACAACTTGCAAGCAGCCGTGCAGGTGTTTCATGTAACGTGAAGAATAAGAAAAAAATGATGGTAGATAGAGGGAAACTGACAGTCTGACACCCAACAAGCATGCCAGTCACCTAAAGGCTGAACGCCATGGTAGAAAGGAATTTGCGTACGCACGCTTGTAGATTGCAGGGATGGGGCTCTAGACCTGCATACAGTGGACGACTGTGTGTGTTATCTCAAAGCTAAAGTTTCACATAGTGCACTGCATGTGTTGGTGTGGCACACACACAGTCACACATGAGTTGGTGAGAGCATGATATGTAACATGCAGGAGGGCTGAAGTAGGAAGAGAGCTCAGTCTCTCAACTACGTGTGTAGCTGGCTGGCTGGTGAGATTAGTGGACTCAATTACAGTGTAAGTGCTTGAGCAGAAACTGACAACGCACGGAAAGATGACGCACAATAAGACCCCCACTACTGCCCTACATCTCATTGCCTAATGGTAAATGTTTATAGACTGCAGTCGGCATAATCTATTGGCAACTAGTTAGAAAATAATCCTTCTGGTAAGGAAATGAAGTCCCTGCAATTTTTTCTAAGTATTAACTTATTATTTTTAGACATTAATACATGGACAATAGAAATGTTTCTGCCAGATTTGTCCCGATAAAGCGGTTCAAGGTTCCGATTAAGCGATGGAAATAACATGTGAAAATTTTGTTGCATCAAGTTTTGTTGCACATAAGCGGGGTTCCCGCTAAAGCGGTTCCCGATTAGCGGGTGAGCACTGTACGAGAAATATGACATGGCGTCCTTAAAAGTCGGGACAATGAGGGCGCTGTCAATGGAAACTTTTGTTTATAATACCTAGAATAACCCCCTGACAAACCTCCATAGCAAGTTTGAATAAAATCCGACAAGAAATGTGGCTTATAGAGCATAAGAAATGTGACATGGCCTCCAAGTTGGAACACCGAGGGCGCCGTCACCTCAAACTGTTGTGTCCTTCACGTAGAATGTCCATCCATACACCTCCTTAGAAAGTCTGAGTAAAATACAGTAACAATCAAGTTATTGCACAAATAAGCATTTTCGCAAATTTCGCCCTGATCGGGGTGACCTTTGACCCTGTAAAAGGTGGAACAGTGGGGGCAGCAGTATCAATATGTAAAGGTGTCTAGATTTGCCTATAATATGTTTACATACCAAATTTGAAAAAAAAAAATCAGTCACGAAACACAGCCAGGATCGTACACACAAGCAGATCCTGAAATATTTACCGCTTCGTGTATAAAGACGAAACAAACAAGGGCACCACCACCAAAAACAATAGGCATCTTCAATTTACTATAATGCATCTTTTTGTCGAATTTGAAGAAAATCTGATGAGAAATGTGGCTGATACAGTGCACACAAGAAATGTGACATGGCATCCAAGTCGGAACACTGAGGTCGCCGTCACCACAAACTGTTGTGTCCTTCACGTAGAATGACTACCCATACACCTCCTCCGCAAGTCTGAATAAAATCCGTTGGGTAACAATCAAGTTATTGCATAAATAAGCACTTTTGCAAATTTTGACATGATCAGGGTGACCTTTGATCCTGTAAAAGGTGGAACAGTGAGGGCAGCATTATCAATAGGTATAGGTGTATAGATTTGACTATGATACATTTACATACCAAATTTGAAATGTTCTAGAAATGTCGCTATGGCGACTGGTATGCCTCCGCCATAATGCATGGTTCTCCTAATAGGTCTATAGTACAACAACTTGACAATGTGTGATGACAGTTTCACATCTAGGCTTAATTGGCAAAATATTAGAATGACAAGTTTGTCACAAATGTGTTGAATATTCACTTTCCTTGAACTATAACTAAGTTTAATTGGATGGATGGCTATACTGTCTAAGAGCGCAGGTATTTTGGGATTTGAGGATCTTTACTTGACTTTTGACCCTTTATAAGTCTATGCATTGGGTAACTTTCAAGGTATGGAGAAAAAGTGTAATTTCAGTATCAAATAGTAAAATGTTTGCATTTTCACTTGGCCTTTGACCCTGGACCTTTAACCTTATGACCCTAAAATTCCCGAGAGGATAACTGTCAGGTAGAACATGCATTTTATAAATATGTACCGGTACTAAGTCTCATGATGATACCTTGAGTCACTTTCAAGATAAATATGGAAAAAAGAAGGGAAATTTAGCACTGTCACTTGATCTTTGACCTTTGGGCAACAAACTTCCCAGAGAATCTCCATTGGGTAATACATGTATACTGTATATCAAGTTTCAAGAAAAATCTGGCAAGTACTGCATAAATATGGGGGAAAAAGTGAAATTTTGAGGAGTTGACCTTGACCTTTGACCCTGATCTTTGACCCATGACCACTACATTCCCTAGATAATCACTGCTAGTCAGTACATGCATATGTACTAAGTTCCATGAAGATACCTTGAACCATATCCAAGATATGGAGAAAAAGTGAAATTTTAACATTTTAACTTGACCTTTGACCCCATGACTCGAAACTCTCTCTGGAGAATATTTATTTGGTATTACATGTATACGCGGGGGCCACTGAAGGAGCGTTCACGTCGCGGTCCCTGTCAGGTGTTTTACACTTGCGAATCCTTCAACCACACTACGCTGTCAACAATTATCACACATTATCATGACTCAACTAGGCCTTAGAACTGTTGATGCCCAAGGTCGCAAGCACGGGCCCTTGTCAGGGCCGGCCTTGAGTATAATATCATCGAACATCAAAGGTCTAACTGGCGCCAAACAAGATCTTTTGGCAGATCTGTGCACCAAGCATAGTTGTGATATCCTCTGTCTCCAAGAGACTCATCGCGGACCTTCACGGGTACGTCCTTGCATCTCGGGTATGACCCTCATTGCTGAGAGGCCACATGACCAGTATGGAAGTGCAGTATTCTTACGTAATGGGCTGTCTGCTGACAAGATATCTATTTCTGATACGGATGACACTGAAATCATTACCATCAACACCAAGGGAGTATCTGTCAGTTCGGTGTATAAATCTCCTTCCATATTTTCCCCCTGATGTCACCAGCGGTCGCATCAATGTTGTCATAGGAGACTTTAACAGCCATCATGTCAATTGGGGTTATGCTGAAACTAATGAAGATGGTGAGCTAGTCGAGAGCTGGGCAGACTCCAACCAACTGTTTCTCATTCATGATGCCAAGCTCCCTCCTTCTTTCAACAGCTCAAGATGGAGGCGGGGGTACAACCCAGATCTGATTTTCACATCCAGTATTGTTGCCAATCAGTGTGAGAAGAATGTTCTGGATCCCATTCCCCACACACAACATCGGCCAATAGGTCTCAAGATCACTGCAGTCATCTCTCCCCGTGCTGTTCCCTTCAGGCGACGTTTCAATCTCAAGAAAGCCGACTGGAAGGGCTTCTCTGATGACCTAGACTCTGCTATTCTAGATCTTCCCGCTACCCCTAACAATTATGATGCTTTTGTAGAATCAGTTAAATCATCATCGTGCCGTAACATTCCTCGTGGCTGCTGCACAAGGTACATCCAGGGCTTGACTGATGACTCTAAAGCATTATATGATGACTACATCTTGCGTTTTGAGGATGACCTTTTAGTGATGACACCATTGAGCTTGGTGAAGCCTTAGCTAATTCCATCACTGAAGAAAGGCGGAAGAAATGGCAAGAGCTCATTGAAAGCACAGATATGACTCATAGTAGCAGGAAAGCCTGGAAGACCATCCGCATCCTAGGAAATGACTACACAAAGCCGCAGCCAAGGCCGCAAGTCACCGCTGACCAGGTTGCCCACCAACTCCTCTTGAATAGCCGCGGAAATCCAAATCACCGTCCTCAGAGGGCTAAACTTCCCAGAGCTGCTAATGCATCCTCACAAGACGCCACAAGTTTCACAAGGCCATTCACAATGAGTGAACTGGAATCTGCAATGAAGTCTATGAAAAACAACAAGGCTGCAGGTCTTGATGATGTCCTAGTGGAACAGATCAAACACTTTGGGTCAGGTGCACACAGATGGCTTCTTGATATGGTCAACGAATGTGTTAAGTCCAACAAGATCCCAAAGATGTGGAGGAAAGCAAAAGTCATTGCTCTACTGAAACCTGGTAAAGACCCTGCCATCCCTACGAGCTATAGGCCGATATCCCTACTCTGCCACATGTACAAGCTGTTTGAACGCCTCCTCCTGAACCGCATAGCATCGTCCGTCGATGATCACCTTATCCCGGAGCAGGCGAGCTTCAGACCGGGAAAATCATGTACAGGACAACTACTGAACCTCACGCAGTATATATCGAGGATGGTTTTGAGAACAGAAAAATTACTGGTGCTGCCTTTGTCGATCTTTCTGCAGCATACGACACAGTCAATCACCGTATCCTTACCAAGAAACTGTATGAGATGACCTCAGATGTTAGACTCACAAAGTTGATCTGCAACATGCTATCAAACCGCAGATTCTTCGTAGACCTCGGTGGTAGAAAGAGTAAATGGAGGACACAGAAGAACGGACTTCCTCAAGGGAGTGTGCTTGCCCCTTTGCTGTTTAACATCTACACAAACGATCAACCTACTCAACCAGACACTTCCTCTATGCTGATGACCTTTGCATTGCATCTCAAAAGGACACCTTCGATGAAGTAGAGGACTCCCTCTCCAGTGCACTGGACTTACTCATTCCCTACTATGCCAACAACCATCTAAGAGCTAACCCAGACAAAACACAAATCAGTGTGTTTCATCTTAAGAATAGGGAAGCCAGCCATCAACTATGGATTAGTTGGTATGGGAAACGCCTGCAACATGTATCCAAGCCAGTCTACCTGGGGGTGACACTTGACAGGTCCCTCACTTTCAAGGATCACATCATTGAAACCAAGGCAAAGGTGGTATCAAGGAATAGTATTCTTCGAAAGCTCACTAATTAATACGAAGTGGGGTGCTGATGCGAAGACGGTACGTACAACAGCACTGGCTTTATGCTACTCTACAGCTGAGTATGCGTCACCTGTCTGGAGTAGATTAGCTCATGCCACTAAGATTGACACTGGTCTAAATTCTTCATGTCGTGCTATTACTGGTTGCCTAAAGCCCACAAAGGTTGAAGACCTCTACCTACTGAGTAGGATTGCTCCTCCAAGCAGCCGTAGGACCGTAGCATCCCAGAAGGAAAAGCTGAAGCAAGAAAATGACCCTCGCCACCCTCTCTTCAATCATGATCATTCAAGAAAGAGGCTAAAATCCAGGCGCAGCTTCACGCATTCTGTAAAGGCTCTGAACAAAAGCCCTGACAAGCAGCGTGTATCCATGTGGATTGAACGTCTTACCCATACACCGCATACAGTGTCTACTACCGGTCCTAAGGAAACTACACCATCAGGTGCCAGTGAGGCATGGAATTTCTGGTCTTGCTGCAATCGCCTAAGAAGTGCTGTCAGCCGCTGCAAATCTAACCTAGCAAAGTGGGGGTATAGTGAGAATGATGACACCACCTGCCTGTGTGGAGAGGAGCAGACTATGCAACATTTCCTGGTCTGTCCACTTCTACCAGACCCTTGCACAAAAGAAGATCTGGCAGCTCTAACGCCCTGTGCCAGGCAGTGCATCCAACATTGGACTGGACGAATCTAACGTTCCATTCTGCGTAGTGACTCGAGAAGAAGAAGACATTTTCATTTCATTTCATTTCATTTCAATTTATTTTCATATTTCTCACATATATCACAATAAAGTATATAAATAAGAAAATTATACAAAACATAATTCAGATGAGACTTCATCAGAATGTACAGAAGTTTGATTTGGTATAAACATGAGGTCTGTATGCATGCGAATTACACTGTGGTCATAATGCGAAAAGAAATATGATGGGGCCTGCGTAAAAGCATTAGCTTGTACAGCCGCAGGTCCCGTGAGTAATCAGATTAGGGGAAGTTTAAAGTACGGATGTTTTTTAAGACCAACTATATCTGGGGAAACCGATTAAAACAAACAAAACAAAAAATCCAATTAAATATATATCACTAAATAAAAATACAGAAAAACAGAAAGCTGAAAGGTCACATGTTGCAGCAGTGAGCAACAACTGCAGAGATTCAAGGGGTGTGTTGCAGAGTATAGAAAATGGCGTAACTGTATGTCATAAATACATAAGTAGAAGGTGGGATAATGAGATTTGTCGTGAATGTAAACAATACCGAAAGCTCAGGAGTAACATTCCAGCATGGGTCCTAAAACCAAGCATTCCGTGTGACCATAGTAACCGACAGCTGTCACGCGCGAGAGTTTCGATAACCGAGTGGAACAATAGGTGCATGAACTGCGCAATAGGCAGACTGTTCAAAAATAGTGTTCATGGTTAGGATCCCGCCGGACTAAGGTGGGATAGACAAGGGGTAACATGTAAAGAGTAACAAGAACTATACACTATGCATGCCGTACAATGTAGCTGCTAAGAAGATATTGCTTCAGTTTTCGTTTGAATGAGGTTACAGTGGTACAACTTACAAGTTCCATAGGGAGTTCGTTCCAATATTTGGGCCCAGCGAACATAATGGTTTTTTTCGCGAAAATTGTTCGGGTACGTGGAAGGTGATATGCGTAACGTTGACGAGTTGGATAATCATGAACTGTATAATTTCTTGTAAACATTTGGGAAAATACGTCTGGTAATTGGCCAGTTGAAAATTGAAACATAAACAGTATACACCAAGTTTCAAGGAAAAAACATCAGGCATATAATGGGGAAAATAGTGAAATTTTGAGCATTTGACCTTGACCTTCTGACCTTTGACCTTGAGCATGAGCACCCAAAAGTTCGTCCACTCATGCATATACATACCAAGTCTCATCGAGATATCTCTAAACGTTTTCTTATAATATATGTCCCTTGGACGAGTTCACGAATAGTTCACGAATGCGTGCCCATCAGTGTCCACATTGACACGAACTGGCACGAGTTCATGCATAGTTTGCGCATAGTTTGCTCATAGTTTACGCACTTCCTGCATTGGCACGACGAGTTTGCGCAATTCGGACGGCGTCATGCCGACTTGGGCACGCCATATAAAAAGGGGGCCTCCCCAACCCCTGGTCATTTTTGGATTGGCTGTGGAAGAGACAACATGCTGAATACTGTATAAGCCAATATTTTCGCGTACAGATATTTTCGCGAATCACGGCATCAGTGACATTTTCGCGTGTAGTTAAATTCGCGATTGATACTACTAGTAGTATTAGTAAGGTCTACTGCCAAGCCCGAGAAACATGTTCAAAGACTTGCCAACGTACGTGTACTCATTTTTCCATTTGCATTGTGACTTCCCAAACATGACAATAGAAAAGACATAGTAGAAGATTTATAAAATGAAACAATTACGGGAACTTGCAGTGAGACACTCACACACGGCATTCACAAGTACCTACCAAATGTTGCAACAAATAGATGCTGACGACAAAGTTTCAGAGCTGCGCTCGTGCTACCCAAAGTTTCACATGCATCCCTTGGCCTCACCGGTGCTCGGAGCCGGTGTTCGTTCGCGTAGGGTAACATAGCATGTAACTGCGACCAGTAGCCCCATACGCATAGCGTATAATGGGGCTGTGGACTGTAGCATTCAGTATCATGACAGTGTAGTATCGCGGAAAAATATCAACTTGAAATCAAAAAATTTCTTCAATTTGAAGACATACCAGTAAAGTTGAAGTATTGACAACAGAGTTCGTGCAACGTTTGGTTCTGCCAATAGTCCCTTTCTGTTTGAATTGATAACTTAATGTGACTCGGTCCAGAGGAACCTGCGAGAGCTACACTGAATTAACAGCCAGCACATGCTCACACAGACATCTTATCCAGTCAATGGATTTGAAATTTGTGCGCATGTGATGTGTGCACATGCGTTGGCTGTCAATTCAGTGCGGCTCTCAAGCACTCCCAGGTTCCTCTCGACTGAGTCACATTAAGTCATCAATTCGAACAGAAAAGGACTATTGGCAGAACCAAACGTTGCATGAACCCTGTTGTCAATACTTGAACTTCACTGATAAGTCTTCAAATTGAACAAATTTTTCAATTTTAAGTTGATATTTGTCCGCGATACTACTCTGTCATGATCCTTAATGCTACAGTCCGCAGCCCCATTACGCTATTGGTATGGGGCTGCTGCACTGGTCGCAGTTACGTAGCACTGAGATTGCACATGTTTAGCATCGTACTGCACTTCCACAATCGGTCGCACTGTAGCGTACGTAATAGGTAGAATAGTATGTGTACGTACTGGCCGGTGTAACAGCCGCGTTGGTCTGGCCAGCGTTGGATGCATTTTGTCATCAATTTGTACATAAGGTATGACGGGGTAATATTTTCGCATGTTTTTAATTTCGCTATCAGCCCGAAACTCCCAAAATTTGCGAAAATAACAGCCTATACAGTACCTGTACATATTTGTTGTTTGCTGTTTTCATGTTAATAAATTGTTATCTTATTTCAAAACACTTGTTTTTCATTTTAACCTTAAAATAAAGTTAAAGGACAAGTTCACCTTCATAAACATAAGGATTGAGAGAATGCAACAGTATTAGTAGAACACATCAGTGAAAGTTTGAGGAAAATTGGACAATCGATGCAAAAGTTATGAATTTTTAAAATTTTTGTGTTGGAACCGCTGGATGAGGAGACTACTACAGCTTGTGAGTCATATGCGTACAACAGTATAAAGAAAATGTAAAGAAAATTCAACATATTTTCACTTTTTGCGCATAATAAAAGAGCACTTGACTTGCCTCTTTCTAAAGGCACGGGAAATAATATTACCCATAACATATGTTGGTAACGAGTCAGGGGAATGTGTACTTTTTTCAAAAGATGAAATTTTGTGAAATTCTCTTTATATTTTCCTTATATTGTTGTACGCATGTGGCATCTAAGTTATTCATACACTGCAGTAGTCTTCTCATCCAGCGGTTACTGCACAAAAACTTCAAAAATTCATAACTTTTGAACGGATTGTCCGATTTTCCTCAAACTTTCAATGATGTGTTCTTCTAATATTGCTACATTCTCTCAATCCTTATGTTTATGAAGGTGAACTTGTCCTTTAAAGAGAAACGGAAAATGAAACGAAAAAGAAATGAAAAATAAAGGACAACAAAAAAACAACAACAAAACTCCACTCCCCCACTCCCCATCCCCCAAAAGAAAACAAAAACAAAAAACAAAAAAGAAACGAAAACAAAAGAAAAAAAGAAAAAGAAACGTAAAAAGAGAAAAAGAAACAAAAAAACAAAACAAAAAAAGACACGAAAAAAGAAACGGAAAAGGAAAAAAGAAAAAGAAAAGGAGAAGTGCAAACGAATAATAAAAGAAAAGAAGTCCCCTCACCCCCCAAAAAGAACAAAGAAACGAAGAAATGGAAGTAAACGAAAAGAGAAACGAAAAGAAAGAGAAACAGAAAACGAAAGATTACTTTTTTGGGGGGTAGGTGAGGGGACTTTCTCGCATTTCTTGCCCTATACCCCTGCACCGACGTGAACTGGTCGTGAACTCGTTGTGAACTGCTCGAGCCATGCGCAAACTGTTCGTAAAGTGTGTAAACTAGTTGTGAATTGCTCGAGCCATGCGCAAACTGTTCGTAAAGTGCGTAAACTAGTTGTGAATTGCTCGTGCCATTAATGCGTGAAGTACATGTGACCGTGTCAGTGGGAAGGCACGGCCACGCTGCGACGCGCACCAATTCATGAACATGTGAACTACTCGTCAACTCGACGTGAGCTGTTCGTGAACTATTCGTGGCAGTTTGTGACAGTCGTGGCATGGCACGCACTGCCACGCACTGCCACGCATCCTCCCGCATCATCCCAACAAGTTAACGACGAGTTCACAAACAGTTTGCGCATAGTTCACGACCTGGTCGTGAAATTTTGTCATGACCAAAATTTTGAACACTTCAAAATTCTCGTCCTGACATGGCACGCAGTCACGAGTTTACACACACTTCACGCCAGTTTATGACTAGTTTGCGCACTGGCACGACTCGAGCCGTGCCAATGCGTGCCACAGAATCGTGCAAGTGTCAGCCTGGCTTTAGGTCCTATGTGGGACCCCTGTAGGACCTGTGTGGGTATAGAAACCATATAAAGTCGCAACAAGTGTAACTGGTATCAAATTTTCCAGTTTGATCAATGATAGAGCCAGGTCTATCAATTGGTTTAAGTAGCAACCAACTGTATGGGCCCTATACACACACACACACTCACAATCGCACATGCACACACATTCAAAAAAAAAAAAAAAGGGCAGGGCTTGCCCTACAAAATCCCATCATGCTCCCTGCTTACCAGGTTTGTACCCGTGTGAAACCCAAGTAGCAAGCTCATAGAAACCCATGTGACCAGCTTTTCCAATCTCTATCTCTGCCCTTGGCTAGCCCACAGTAGCCCCTTGAAGGCTGATCCTCGAGTAGCCCTTATTAGTGGGGTAGCTTAGTAAAATTATCGTGACACGGTGGACAAAAGCATGAGTTTTTTCACCAAAGCTACTTCATGCTATGCCTTCTCAAAAAATAGGGTGCTCCAAAAAAATTTATGGTGGGAAGGAGGTCAGAGGTCAAAGGTCAATGACCTTTGTCTGCGAAATAGGTTTTTTGGCTATTTTTCAAGTCAGGAATATCCAATATGGATAAAACTTGGCAGGAAGAATATTGAGAACAAGTAAAATATTTTGATTGAATTTGGAGTGAATTTTCCGAAGGTCAAAGGTCAAAGAACTTTTGTCTAAAAATCATGTTTTTGCTTATTTCTCCAGGTAGGAAGATTCAATTTTCACAAAATTCGATATGAAAGTTACATAGAAGGTACCAAGAGTATAAAGCAGGGGTCAAATATAATTGTTGATTTTTACGTTGCCATGGCAACCTAAAACTACGGTTTTTGGTTGAAGTTTGTTACAGAAGGCTATTTTCCAGTTTGGAAGAGATTCCATTTGAATAGGTACAACTGATTGACGGGATGTACAGAGGTTTGAAATACTCTTGATTAAGTGGTATGTTGCCATGGCAACTACACAGTTAGATTTTGGTAAAACTTAAAGGAGACTTTAGAACTTCCTTGAATTTGAAGATATTTCCATCAGGATTGGTATGATTGATCAACAAAAAGTCGCCAGACATAGATTTTTTCACCTTCATAGACATGTGGGTTGAGTAAATGCAGCAACAATTAGTAGAACACATCAGTGAGAGTTTGAGGAAAATTCGAAAATCCGTTCTAATGTTATGAATTTTGGAAGTTTCTGCTCAGTCGAGGCTGCATGAGAAGACTACTATACCGTACTTTGTGATCTCACATGTGTACAATGATATAAAGAAAGAATAAAGAAAATTCAACATATTTTCACTTTTCTCGCATAACAAAAGGATACTCGACTTCTCGAGCTTTCAGAAGGCATGGGGAAGAATATTACCCTTACCTCAGTAGCAAGTCGAAGAAATGTGAACTTTATTCAAAAAGTGTGGTTTTGTGAAATTCTCTTTTTATTTTCCTTAGAATGTGCACATGTGACATCATACACTGTGGTAGTCTTTTCATTCAGCAGTGACTGTGCAGATATTTTTATTTTTAAAAAGTCATAACTTTTGAACTGATTGTACGATTTTTTCCAAACTTTCTGTGATGTGTCTTACTAATATTGTTGCATTCACTCAATCCACATGTGCATGAAGGTGGACTTGTCCCTTAATTACAGATTCTGAAAGAACAGACTCTAAGCTTTAAAATGATGTATCGCTCAATTCAAATGGACTCCCCTAACCTATCTATAAATAAATATACTGGAAAGAAAGGACACACTCTGGATAAGTATGAACCGAGAAAAGAGGCTACAGGGTCTATTTAAGCGTTTAATCTTTACCAAGCTGTATAGCTGTACGATGAAAGTGACAAAATACAGGATGTAAACCACTGGTGCAGCAACAATGAAAGGGTTATTGAGTGTGTTTTATTAACACATTCTGTCCATGATTAATGCCAACTTTTAAAGCAGTAGCATTATTCTACTCATTCTATCCATTATTATCATATAGTGAAGAGTGTGCAGAGGATTTCAAGAAATGAACAGGTGGCTCTAAGACATACCTGATCATTCTACTCTCCCCCTCCCCCCCCCCCCCAAAAAAAAAATGTTTGTAGAAAAACTGTTGAAAATACACTTTCCCATTTATTTTATGATCCAAAACTAAACTATAATAAACTATAATGAAACTATAACTCTTTCAGAAAATATGAAAACTCAAGATTGAATCGGTTGAATTAAAATAAATATACTGAAATTCAAAACTACAAATACCGATAACTTACTTCATTCTTCTCTCCCCTCCCTACCCCTTCTTTTTGGTTTCTTGATATAGATCTAGCTGACTTTAATAATTGTCATCATGTAACATCATCTTCAATTGACAAGGCAATAAAACTTATTAATCATTTCATTATGCTGCTGGACTAATGGGGTTAGTTGAACTATTGTTGTTTTTAATGTACTATACTTTGGCAATCACACATATTTTGGGTGGAATGTATTTTGACATAAAGCATCATAAATATTTGAATCAACCGCCTTTGGGGTCGGGAATTTTATCATATTATAATCAATTATTGTGATTTAGATTCTGCTCTATGCCGATTTTGTTTTATTTCTATCGACTTTGTAAACTTCCCCATAGACTTTGTTCACCAGCCAACTACATCCCACTCCCTTTGGATAATGTGAACCAATCAAACATTGCTTTTACTTTTGAATAACATGTATATATATATAGCTATCAGACCCAAAATATTCAAACCACTTGGGAGTCTTTATGAATGAAATTATAAATATAAATATATTCGTAAAAATATTCAAATTGTCTAAATTTCACTGCATCTGTGAAAACAAAATGTTACCCTTTTTAAACATTTGAATAACCCCCATAAGAAATAAGAAACACATAGAGAGCGGAAGTGAAGCCTATCAAACTTGCTTACGGGAACCGGGTGGTCCCTGCGCTAAACCTATGGAATTCACACAATCTTGGAGGAAACGGGTTGAATTTGTTGGAAATATGTAGGGCAATACCCAAAACCTTAAGTTCTCAATGCAATATGCTGCTCTTCTACTGGTAAACTAGTGGTACTGGGAGAAAAAATGAGCTGTGACAAATTTGTCCTACACCTGGTTCAGTCATTGCCCAAGATTTACAGTATCTGAGCCAGAATCACACGTCACTCTTTGCCATTTCTCTATATAATATACAGGAGGTAGACAGTACTAAAAAAATCCTTTACCAGTAATAAGATCAAATCATTTAATGAAAAGGTGCTTAAGAAAACTGGACTGTTAAAACAAACCCTCCTCAGGTCTGCAACACACACTAACCACCTGTTACCATAGGAAAACCAGTTAAAAATGGTGTATTATTGTAATCTGATGTCTCTGATGAGAAACCAACGAGGTCATCCCAATATTGTTCTTGCTGGTGATTTCAACCACCCGGACATAGACTGGGAAACCCAGGCTCCAACCAATCATGCCACTGCAACCTACCATCAGAAACTATTGGATTTATTTCTCCTGAATTCTTTGTCCCAGTTCGTCAGAGATATCACCCGCCCATCTTCAGGGAACATCCTCAGGGACCTAATCGCCACTTCAAACCCCGCACTCGTTGATGATGTAGAAGTCCATCCAGGGATTTCTGACCATCATATCCTGACTTTCAATATCACTGCAAATCCTAGATTCAAACCCAAACCTTCATGCAAGGTGTACCAGTTTAACAAGGCTGATCCATTGCAACTTAAAGAAGCTGCTGAAGCTTTCTCTGAGGATTTTCTTCAATCTGATCCCGAATCTAGATCTGTGGAATCAAATTGGTCCATGATTGCTGACTTCTTGAACAGGTGCATGTCTGACCTTGTCCCTTCTAAGCTGACCAAGGGCAAAAAGCACCTACCCTGGATCTCCGTCTACATTAAACGTCAAATGAGGAAAAGAGATCGGCTCTTCAAGAAAGCCCGACACTTGTCAAATCCCACTGCTTGGGAAACCTACAGAGAATTCAGGAACCAAGTTGCCAAACTTGTGCATAAAGCACACTTGGACTATGTCAACAACATCATCGAAGGTAGTCTCTCAACAAACCCCAAATCGTTCTGGTCATACATCAGATGCTGCCGCTCAGAGTATACGGGCATTTCATCACTACGCACAGCAACTAAGCTTTGTGCTACAGCTATAGACAAGGCTGAGAGTTTGAATGATTTCTTCCAATCTACGTTCACTCATGAAAACCTGCACCAAGTTCCACAGAAAGGTCCATCACCATACCCATCAATAGGACACCTACATATCCACAGGACAGGAGTAGCAAAGCAACTACTCCAACTTGACCCTTCCAAGGCAAGTGGTCCAGACCAGATTCCTCCCCAGCTCCTAAAGATCATTGCCCATGAGATCGCCCCTGCTCTCTCCTTTGTCTTCCAGCAGAGCTACAACTGTGGCATAGTCCCACCCCAGTGGAAAGAGGCATTAGTTACCCCAGTCTACAAATCAGGTGACCGGAGCGATCCTTCCAACTACCGCCCCATTTCACTCACCTGTATATGCTGTAAAGTCATGGAGCACATTGTACTCAGTCATGTATCGAAGCATCTAGCAAGAAATGACATCCTTACTGATGCTCAACATGGCTTTCGCCAAGGGCTTTCTACAACCACCCAACTCTCGTCAGCAGTACATGATTGGTCCTCTACCTTACAAAAACGCAGCCAGATTGATGTAGTCTTCTTGGACTTCCAGAAGGCATTCGATCATGTGCCACACCAACGCCTGCGTACAAAACTCCAGTACTATGGAATTTCAGGAGACTCTCTCAACTGGGTCATGTCCTTTCTCAGTGAAAGGAAGCAAGCCGTAGTAATTGATGGTACACAATCCTCATGGAGAGCTGTACCATCAGGAGTCCCCCAGGGATCTGTGATTGGCCCGACTCTCTTCCTATTGTACACAAATGACATACAAGATGATATTCAATCCTCCATCCGGTTGTTTGCGGACGACTGTGTTGTCTACCGTGAGATTGTGACTGACGATGACTTTCACTTGCTACAGCAAGACCTTCAACTACTATCGGCCTGGTCCCAAAACTGGCTCATGAACTTCAACGTGAAGAAACGCGGCATCCTCTCAATAACCCGCAAATGCACTCCCAGTATTTATCAGTACCTCCTTTCCAGTCAAGTAATTCCCACAGTCAACGAGTACAAGCATCTAGGTGTGACGGTTACGGCTGACCTTCGGTGGAACAAGCACTGCCAGACCATCAGGCACAAGGCAAGCCAAACCCTGGGACTCATCCGCAGAACCCTGTCTCCATGTACTAAAGAAGTAAAGGCCAGAGCCTACACTGCACTAGTCCGTCCACAACTAGAATACGCCTCTGCAGTGTGGAATCCTTTTACTTTTATTAATATCAACTCACTCGAGCAAGTACAAAAGTCTGCAGCCCGTTTTGTCCTATGTGATTACAGCCCAACATCATCTTCCACAGCCCTAGTAACAGCACTCGGATGGGATAGCCTTCACTCTTGCCGCCTTCTTGCTCAATGCACACTTTTTCACAAAATCCAACATCACCTGGTTGCCATGCCCCTCCCACCCGATATCACCCCAGCTAACTACATTGGAAGACAAGATTACCAACTCAAATACACAATCCCTAGATCCACCATTGACTCCCACAAGTATTCATTCTACCCAAGAGCCGTAAGACTATGGAATCGCCTGCCGGGACCCGTAGTAAGCACCGCCAACCCAACATTATTCCAAGGAGCTGCTTTGCCCATCCTCAGGGCAATGCAGCCTCCTGCTGGATCAGCCACTGTGTAAGAGGATCGACGCTGTTTTTACTCGCACTGAGCACCTATACTCACATTTTATTGTATGATAGTGAGACATCTATACACTGAATGACACCCCCTCATGACACACAGTTCGAGTTCATCCCAGTATAGCTTCATGTACAAGCTGCTTCAAGGGATTACCACATCAAGGTATCAAGGTAAACATGCATACAATATATTGTATTGTGGGTCTGAATTTTAAGACTAGCAACCTTGTACATTGCATTGCAATTGCAATGTACAGACACCTGGGGGGCATTTCATGAAGCATTTTTGTCTGACAACTTGTCGGACAAATTAGCTCCCAGCCAATCAGACGCAAGGATTCCAGTAGCTTTTAACACTTGGTCAGACGAAATATCTAACAAAACGCTTCATGAAATGCCCCCCTGTGGTGAATGCCCCATGTATAGTCTTTGAATTCAGACATTATTATGTACATATTAAGGGTATTTTCTCATTTTTTCTGTTAGTGGATTTCTTGGAGCACCCCCTAATCTTGATCCTCATACATATAATACAAATGTCTGGGGAAAAAAATTACACTTTTGTCCGGCGTGTCACGATTATCAGTATATTTGTCACTAAGCTACTCCACTATATTGCCCAACTCAAACCAGGCTTACCCACCTTTTACCCATGTTTGCCCATGTGGACCCCACATGGGGTTGTTGGCAGGGACATAGTCTCGCCCATTACATTTTCTGTCTGTATACATTTTCTGCATCAAGATAATTTGTAATAAAAGTCCTGTGAAAATTGGAATTGGAATTCAGACTTTTCTATCTGACATATCAAGGTCTCGTAAATGCACGCACAGCTTTGTGGAGTAATAGTCAATAAACTACAATGTAGACCCAAAATTATGCAATATGGGTTCTCTATTGTTGGATCCATTGTCAAGTTTTACTTCAGTACAAAACAGAGGACAGCAAAAATATATCACACTCCTGAAGCATGTGGCAAGTCTGCGACAAGCATGTCATGTGAAAATGATGAAAATCTGGCAAGCATGTCATGTGAAAATGATGAAAATCTGGCTTACATCCAATGGCCTTAAACTAAATGATGATAAATCTGAGTTTCTGTTATTGGGATCAAAGCATATGTTAAGCAAAGTTGATTATCAGTTATGTCATGTCAACATCGGTAGCACTTGCATTACTCCGTCGAAAACAGCCCGTAATTTAGGTGTCATATTTGATCAGGAAATGTCATTTCGAAGTCATGTAACTCATATTCAGCGGAATGTTCGATATCAGTTGCGTAATTTAAGTTTCATAAGGAAATATTTGTCTATATCTGCAGCTGAGATACTTATTCATGCTTTGATTTCTTCTCGGTTGGATTTTTCGAATTCATTGTTGTGTAATCTTTCAAAAAAAGATGTCACAAAACTTCAACGGTTGCAAAATTCTGCTGCCCGATTGTTAACTTTTACTAATAAGTTTGATTCCATGTCACCAGTTCTCCGTTCCTTACATTGGTTACCTGTAGAAAAAAGGATTATTTTCAAGATTCTGTTATTAGTACATCATTCAGTTCATTCTTTTTCCCCATTATACATAAGTAATTCTGTTCAAAGATACAGTCCGACACGAAGGCTACGTTCATCATCAGATGCCTTCTTACTCCAAACACCCAGAGTAAAACATGGGTATGGTGATCGTGCTTTTTCCGTTATGGGACCAAAATTGTGGAATCAGTTACCTCTTCAGTTAAGGGAACTGTCATCGACAGAGTCATTCAAATCCAAACTTAAAACTTATCTGTTCCTTCCATACTGAGGACTGTAATTGCTGTATGTCATTAATATTGGATCAATATTGTATTTTTAATTGGTATATGTTGTATTCTTTATTTGGTATATATTTGTTTTTGTTTACCATTTTCTTATTTGTTGAAATGTTTGAATATGTATATGCATGTAAATATATTATATCTTTTTCATTTTTGAAGCGCCATGAGCACTGAAAAGTGGACCTGTGCGCTATACAAGTAGCCACTATTATTATTATTATTATTATGTGGCAGTTCTGTCGCCGCAGCAAATTTCATTTCTTGAAGACAGGAATATATTCTGCCGCAGACTCTTTGTCACACTGAAAGAATATGCGGCAAGGCTGTGTCAAGTCTGTGGCAAAGCTAATTTGCATGTGAAAATGATGACTGTCTGTGGCAGGTCTGCCGCAGGAGTCTGCAGCACGCCAAAAACTTTCCTATGGGATTGGGATTATCTTCTGAAGGATGCCATAGAAATACAAACTGTGATCAATATGAGATCACTACAAAGTGTGTACAGTCAGATTCAACCATTGACTGAATCGCAAGAAACATGTAACGTCTGTGTTAATTGATTTTAACGTGAAAAATTCATCATTTCGAGGATTCAGAGACAACAAGCTCAGTCAGAGAGAGGCCGCGGCAAGACTTCCATATACCCCCCGCTATGTGTTATGTATAAGTAACATGAAGAAGTTTAAGTAACTTTGGGATTAGGATTAGAGTTTACTCACTTTAGGATTAGGGTTAGGATTAGGATTAGGGTTAGTTTTATATCTAGGTAACATTGATATCGGTGTCCAAGGGTAATGCAGAATTCAGAGGAAGTTCATACTATTAATGTGTATAATAGTGGGGGTACATATGGAAGTCTTTCCGAGGACGGAAAATGTGTTCGCATACCGCTTTGAGCTGAAGATTGACTTTTATGCCATATAACTGGAAATCAGGCACCCGATGCACCATAGCGCCAGACATTTGCGAGTTACAGCGCTATACTAGTGCACCTGTATAGTGTTAGTGTTATAAAAACATCATGAAAACTTGTGATAATTAAATGTCAGATGTGAGATTGATGAGAAGTGAAGAGCCTCATCTTGAGGACCCCGAGGAGAGTCCCTCATGAGGACACCGCAGCGGAGCTTGGACATTGTAACAGTTACATGCTTATGACTATGTGGGGCGACTTCCGTACTGAGTGGGTTTCCCCGTCTGGACAGAGTTGTGAACATTTCAGTGGAACTGTTGGGGAAAGATCAGAATCCATGGCATGACAAGTCCCACAAGACCTAGACTAGAAGGTACGTTAATGTAAAAGAGAGAGAGGGGGAGAGAGAGAGAGAGAGGGAGAAATGGGGAGAGACTTGCGTAGCACGGAATTGGGCGAAATTGTAACATCAAATTTATACAGAATTTAGGTTAATTATTTAATCGGCATTTAGCACGAGGATTTTGATTTAAGAAAAACATTCGACATTGGATGACTTTCCTTACCAGTAGGCACAGACGACTAAAAATATTTTCGAGTATTTCTTTGCGCTACTGAGAGACGCTTGCTGTGCACCTGCTGGAACACTCCCGACACTGCTAGCTTTGCTAGAATCCCGCATACCGACAGCGACGGCAGCACCTTTGGTACTGTCAGCCATAGTTCCACGAGAGTACGTACTGGTCATTCCCAACGCAACCACGAAAGCAGTCGTCGACGTTCTGTCCGCAAAGCTTTTGCACCTAAGTACAGGTATCTCTCGGCTGTGTCACAAAAGGGCTGCAGAATTTGAAGACGTAGTGACGTGGTATGGTTATACGAATTGAATCTTTTTGATTTCCATGAATGCTTCACGTCACACATCACGTAATCGCAAACAATGCCGCTGTATGTTAGTATATCGTACGGTCCGATCCGCGGTGCGGTACACATTTAACGTACACATCAAATGAAAGTGTACAATGAAAGAATAATAAAAGCGCACTGCGCGTGCGCTTTTTCAGCTCACTATTTTTGTACTCGTGTAGGTGTCAGCATACAGGCCATACGACTTCAGTAAACTACTTAGCCAAGTAAAATCCTAAGCTCAATAACAGACTTAACTTAAGTATGGATTTGAATACCGGCCCAGTGTCTCACCTCCCTGTGTGGTGTGTATACCTGAGCTAGAGAAATTATGTGAAGGTGCGTGCACGTGTATACCACGGTGAGATTCAGGGGCGGATCCAGGAATTCCGTAAAGAGGGGGCGCGTTTACAAAATTAAAGGGGGGGGGGGGGGGGGGGCGCACGCACCCCTCCCCCATTTTTTTCTTTTTATTTCTTTTGTTTCAACAAAAAATAACGGGGGGCGTGCGCCGGTTGCGGTCCTCCCTGGATCCGCCCCTGGATTTGGTTTTACATGTACCTCCGCCAAGGCAGGTCGAGGTTATTCATACCGTTGGTTTGTTCGTCCGTGTGAAAAATACAACTCAAAAAGTAGTGAACACATTTGGATGAAACTTTCAGGAAAGGCTCAGAATGACACAAGGAACAGGTGATTGAAATAATTTTTAGAAGTGATCCGGTAATTTTTATGGATTTTATGAAGGAATTTCGATTTTTTTTTTTTTTTTTTTTTTTTGCCGGTATATAGGGTCAATGAACTTGGGAGTTCAAGCTGCGTATTTCTGAGGTTTTATTTCCTACGCGCAGTGGCGTATCTAGGGAAAACGGCGCCCGGGGCAAGCGCGAAAATTGCGCCCCTAATTTCTGAAAAAGTGTTCAACCCCAACCCCATCCCGGTAGGCCGAGTCCACATGATATGCTTTTTCAAGCGCTATAAAGGGGTCTTTTGAGGGTGATTTAAATGTAATGAATTTTGATAAATTTTGGCGAGCGAGCGCAGCGAGCGAGCCGAAAATTTTGGTATTTCAGCTTACAAAACATGGAATTCTTGTCATTTTTTGCTAACCAAATCTTACAATTCCAATCAAGATATTGTGACGGCCTTATAGATAACGATTTACACCAACAAACTGCATGAGGAATTTCAAAAGTACTCTAAACTAGTACGCGCGAGTTAGCCGAAATTTGTATATTTCCACGTCATCATCACGTTTTGTTCTTATCTCTTTTTTCTTTCTTTTTTTTATAAATTTTGGCGAGCGAGCGCAGCGAGCGAGCCGAAAATTTTTGTATTTCAGCTTTCAAAACATGGAATTCTTGTCATTTTTTGCTTATCAAATCTTACAATTCTAATCAAGATATAATGACGACCTTATAGATAACGATTTATACCAACAAACTGAGGACTTATAATATTAGTACTCTAAATTAATACGAGCGAGTGAGCCGAAATTTGCATATTTCCGCGTCATCATTACGTTTTGTTCTTAACTTTTTTGATTTGTTTTTTTTTTGCGCCCCCCCATATGTTCGAAACCATTGGTGTCCTCTCTTGATCCAATCGACGATCGCTTCAGAACGAATGAAATTGCAGCCGCTGCTCCTTGTAACATTTTTCCTGCTTAATATAAAATGACATGTGTGAACACAATAGACATTGTCATTTTGTGCGCGTCATGGTCACGTTTTGTTCTTATCTTCTTCTTTTCTTTCTTTTTTTGATAAATTTTGGCGAGCGAGCGCAGCGAGCGTGCCGAAAATTTTTGTATTTCAGCTTACAAGACATTGAATTCTTGTCATTTTTTGCTTATTTAATCTTACAATCCTAATCAAGATAATAGTGACGGCCTTATAGATAACGATTTATACCAACAAACTGTGGAATTGAAAAAAATACTCTAAATTAATACGAGCGAGTGAGCCGAAATTTGCATATTTCCGCGTCATCATTACGTTTTGTTCTTAACTTTTTTGATTTGTTTTTTTTTTGCGCCCCCCCATATGTTCGAAACCATTGGTGTCCTCTCTTGATCCAATCGACGATCGCTTCAGAACGAATGAAATTGCAGCCGCTGCTCCTTGTAACATTTTTCCTGCTTAATATAAAATGACATGTGTGAACACAATAGACATTGTCATTTTGTGCGCGTCATGGTCACGTTTTGTTCTTATCTTCTTCTTTTCTTTCTTTTTTTGATAAATTTTGGCGAGCGAGCGCAGCGAGCGTGCCGAAAATTTTTGTATTTCAGCTTACAAGACATTGAATTCTTGTCATTTTTTGCTTATTTAATCTTACAATCCTAATCAAGATAATAGTGACGGCCTTATAGATAACGATTTATACCAACAAACTGTGGAATTGAAAAAAATACTCTAAATTGTACGAGCGAGTGAGCCGAAATTTGCATATTTCCTCGTCATCATTACGTTTTGTTCTTATCTTGCTTGATTTGTTTGCGCCCCCCCCCCCCCCGTATGTTCGAAACCGTTGGCGCGTTCTTTTGATCCAATTGGCGATCGCTTCAGAACGAAAGAAATTGCAGCCGCTGCTCCGTGAAACATTTTGCTTGCTAAATATAAAATGACATGTGTGAACACAATAGACATTGTCGTTTTGTCCCCGTCATCATCACGTTTTGTTCTTACCCTCCTTATTTATTTATATAAATTTTGGCGAGCGAACGCAGCGAGCGAGCCGAAAATTGTTGTATTTCAGCTGACAGAACATGGAATTTTTGTGTGAACACAATAAACATTGTCATTTTGTCCGCGTCATCATCATGTTTTGTTTTTATCTTGTTTGATTTGGTTTTCTGCCCCCCCCCCCCACCATTCTCCCTCCCCCCCTTTTCCGGGCGAGTTTTTTCTTTTTCTTTTTCTTCTTCTTTTTTTTCTTTTTTCTTTTTTCTTCTTCTTCGTTTTTTTTTTTTCTTCTTCTTTTTTTTTCGTTTTTTTTCGTTTTTTGCGCCCCCAAGGAGTGGCGCCCGGGGCACGTGCCCCCCTTGCCCCCCCCCCTAGATACGCCACTGCCTACGCGCACTATCAATCTAGTTGTTTTTTAGGGGGTAACCCACCAATAACTGCAACAGCAGGAATTCAACTGCAGTGCAAGTCCTGGAGGCCTCCTGAACACCATAGGCCTGCTAAAAAGCCCCTCAAAATCCGGCGGAGCAAAATAGTAACATTTCATTAATATGCAAATTATTTACTGAGAGAAAATTCATTTATCTCGGCTTCCCGTTATCCGATTAAATGTAAGATTTAAATGCATAGACTTACATTTGCTAGGTCAGTGAACACGATGTATGCCTTTTCGAATGGGTCATACAAATAAAATCTGCATAAAATGCAAATTAGCGGTAACTGTAAGACTACGCGTAGAACAGCAGTAATCATTCATTCATTCATTCATTCATCATCGGCTGTTTTTCAGTCAGTCCGGCATAATGCATGTTTTCCATGTTTTCCATTCCATTATATGGGGACGAGGGGTTGAGTGGGTAACTTTTGGCACCTCGCAAGGGGCTTTGTAGGCCTCTATATACTTTAAAGTGCGATGTCTCCTCTATTAATTACATTGCAATTCTTGAAAACAAATTGCCCTTTGCAATAGATTGACTGATTCATTGAAAAGTGCCCTTATATACGGCACGATCAATTTTGAAAACATGTACGCTTGGAACATATTTCGCGTTATAGAATATTTTGTTTTCTATAGTGCCACATGAGGGACGGTTATTTTTTGGCACATCCCAAAGGGTTGTCATTCAATCAGTGCACCTTCTTCATTACGTAGATCTTGTAAAGCAATGCTTTTTCTATTGTTCCGATAACTTTTCATTTACATAAAAGTGTTGTATTCCCGGTACTACTTTAAAACCATGCAAGCTAGAATAACTGTATTTCATGCGTTGATAATATTCGTGATTTTTAATAAGGGGACGCGAGCGAAGGTGTATGAATTTGGATACTTGCCATGGCATCGCTTTCATGAATGTTCACCCTTTTGACAATATTATGATGTTATATAAAGAGCACTGTCTCCTCTATTGATTACATTGGATTTCTTGAAAACGAAAGTGCCCTTCCCATACAGCACGTTCGAATTTTGAAAACATGTACGTTTGGAACATATTCGTAAAGCAATGCTTCTTCTATTTTCTATGATTTTTCATTTATATAAAAGTGTATTTGCTTTATTGAAGGAGCTATACCTTTATAAAACCATGCACGCTAGAACAACATGTATTTGCGTTGATAATGATACACATGTTTTTTAATAAGGGGGTGTGAGCGTATAATTTTGGATATTTCCCATTGCATTGTCTTGCAATGTTCACCCTTTTGACAATATGGATATTGTAGAGCAATGTCTTTTATATAAATTACATTGCATTTCTTTAAAAAAAAGTGCCCCTGCTATACGGCACATTCGAAATTTGACAACATTGAACGTATACGTTTTGAACCGTATATCTGATCAGGGCAATTACCCCCCAGGGCAATTTATTCCCCCCGGCTAAAAATGTTAGAGTAAAGATTAGGGTTATAGGGTTACGTTAGGATTAGGTTCGGGCTTAGGATTAGGGTTGGGGTCAGGGGAATGGTGCGGGTAATTGCCCTTATAGACCCGTTCGGAACATATTTTCGCGTTATTTATGTTTAACGTTTTCTATGTTGCCATGCGCATGAGGGTGGGGATTTTTTTTTGGCACATCCCAAGGGGTTGCCATTTAATCTAATGGGCATCACGGGGGGGGGGGGGGGATGCGCTGGTTGCGAACACTCTGAAAACACAAATGTTGAATTAGCATTTAAAAGGGCCGAGGAGTGACAACATTTTCAAAGTGTTGGTTTTCCTGCTAGATTCAACATTTAAAATGTTATTTTAAAAGTTGGATGCAACACTTCAAAAATGCTGTCACTCCTCGCAGCCCTTTTAAATGTTGATTCAACATTTGCGTTTTTAGAGTGAACCACCTCCCTTTCAGACCCTTTAAAAAATACCCGTTCAGTCTGCGAGCGACCTCAAAGCTGGACGCTAAATAATTATTCTTTTTTTTTCTTTTCTTTTTTACAACAGGGACAAAAAAAAAATTGGAAAAAAAAACCGCACCCCGGGCTCTGGCAGCACTGATTTCATACATATCAATTAACAGTAAGCAAATAATCAACGTTGGTGAAGTGATGGGACAAACTATGCATATCACTTCCGAGGCGATCTGGATGTATATAGCTATCTTTCCGAAGCGCAGCTGAGGAAAGATAGCGTACACATTCAGATCGAAATGGAGGAGGGGGATGGCCTGTACAATCACCCCCCCCTGAAATTTGAGGGAAAAATGGAGGAAGCAGAAATGTAATTGTATCAATTTTGGTATATTGCATGACGTTTGTACGCCGCCTCAGACAGGTAACAGAGCTGAACAGTTACCTATAGGATAATGTATACATGATTTTCGCTCGCTCGCAAAGACAGTATAATATCGACATTATATGGCCCAGACGTTGACAACGTCAAATAGTGTAGGCCTACATGTAAAACATGTAAATTTCACCAAAAGTGCGCACCAGATCGCTTAATTCAGGTCTGAAAATGCAAAATCTTCCTCGTCTGAGAGGGGGGTATCCCCCCTCCCACACCCTCCCCCCACTCAGTCGCTCCGCTCCCTCGCACAGATATTCCAACTCCAAGTCCCTCCCCCACTCACCATCATTAAACAGAACGATGCAACTGGGATGATTGCTTTATCGACTTAAATCAAGAAAATAGAAAAATACAATACCTACAGGAAGATAATGCCGTATGCTATTACATACAAAGAAATGGACATCCATATTATTACCATTTTATTGAATATATTTGGACATTATTCAGGGCTATATACGTCTTTAAAAAGGGGGGGGGTCAAAATCACCTGTAAGTCAAGAAGAAAGAATATCTAAAGATAAGAGAAACAACGACAAAAATTCTTCGTTCTTTCAAGGTCTGATTTTCCGCCAAAAGTCGGCTGACAAGCAAAACAAAAACAAAAACAACCCCCCAAAAAGTCTTCATATTTTTGCTGCCATTCCCTTCATACTTTATATTTCATGCAAAGAGTGGTACATTCGATCCCTGTTAAGTGTGTGTGTGGGGGGGGGGGGGGCAAGCTTCCCCCACCTCATCCGCTGGTAAAACATAGAATAAAAAACTTACCAAAATGGTAATTCAAGGGCTATAGTAAACTGCTTTTGAAATCGACATGAAAGGGGGATCAAGAAATAAGATATTTTTCTAAGATTTCTTTTAACCATAATTAAAGAGGTATATAGCGTTAAACATTGTTCAAAAAGTCCGGAGCCGACAAAATATTGCGATTCAGCGTGATGCATTCTGAATTAAGCAGGATGTGCGCTGTGTACTCAGAACATCCGAACGGCAAAAAGAGTCGCTGCAATGTTGCGCAATGTGATGAAGAATGTACACCTTTGTATACCTTACGCTTCGTTATATCAAAGCTAGATCATTTATGATTTTGCAGTGTTGCTTTACATACTAGTCTATATCAAAATGCCTTGCATTGCCAATAATAAGACTTGACCTGGGCTATTTCCTAACTTTTTCATGTATATAAAACACACACACACAAACACAAACAATAATATTAAAGGATGTTCGAAAGTGCAGATTTTGGATAATTATTCTTCCCCCCATTTGTCACTTCGACGCCCCCTCGCTGGTCATACCTCCCCAAATCATGAACATAAACCGACACCCTTGACTACCAGTGGCGGATCCGTCCCCCCCCCTCTTAATTTCCAAAACGAAAAAATATAGCTACAAAAGGCAGTTTTTGGACTACAAAAATGTCAAAATTTCAAGCTCGCTCGCTCCGCTCGATCGCATTTAATTGCTATGCCATTCTCCTGATGTTGCTGCCAGTAATTGCCAGCAGTTGCGCCCGGTGCGCCCCCTTATTCCAAAGTATATAGCTACAAACGGCAGGTTTGAGACTGGAGTCAAAATTTTCAAGCTCGCTCGCTCCGCTCGATCGCATTTAATCGTTATGCTATATTCTCCTGATGTCACTGCCAGTAATTGACAGCAGTTGCGCCCGTTGCACCCCCCTTAATTTCCAAGGCCAACAAAGTAAAGCTATAAAACGGCAGTTTTTGGACTGTAAAATGTCAAAATTGTCAAGCTCACTCGCATTTAATCGCTAAGCCATTCTCCTGATGTTGGTACCAGTAATTGCCAGCAGTTGCGCCCGGTGCGCCCCCCCCCTTTATATCCAAAGTGAAAAATACAGCTACACAAACGGCAGTTTTGTGACTGTAAAATGTCAAAATTTTCAAGCTCACTCGCTGCGCTCGCTCGCATATAATCGTCATGTCATTCTCCTAATGTTGCTGCCTCTAATTGCCAGCAGTTGCACCCGGTGCGCCCCCCTTAATTTTCAAAGCGAAAAAATATAGCTACCACCGGCAGTTTGGGGACTGTAACATGTCAAAATTTTCAAGCTCGCTCGCTTCGCTCGCTCGCATATAATCGTTATGTCATTCTCTTGATCAGTCAGTCCGCAGCGCGAGCGAAAACGCACGTATTTATTCAAGTCGTATGCACGGCTGAGCGGTGCTTGCATACGTAATGAGCAGATACATGGTCATGAATAAATCCGTGTAGAACGAGTATTTCTTGTCAGTTTTCGACACTTTTGATATGGACTGAAAGAGAAAACGGAAAAGAAGAATATAGAATATCAAAATCTCTCTCGAATTCGGTAGGCCTATTGCATTCAAAAATATTCCTTCACGTTTGACGCCAAAAAACTAACCTGAAATCTTTCATGCCCCTCTAAAATAATATGGTGAAGACTATGTCCGCTAAAGTATATAGTATTGTAACGGGTTGGTAGTCTGCTGCCGCCTACGTTAGGAGAGCTGCTGGGTGACAAACTAGGACAGGCAATCGAGACAGAGATTGAGCTGTGATAATCGGTATAAATCTACACGAATCTGGTTTGTATGACAAGTCGATTGTAATTATTTGATTATTTGATGACATGTGAGACTGCTGATCAATAAAGCATTGAGATATTGACGTTAAACTGATCTGAATTCAAGAATCTTTGTGTGTCAGTCCGATGAACGCTTGTGGACGGCGTGGCTTTGCATGTGTTGAGTGGTGAAGTACGGGGAAGTGCCGCGTGGTGTGGGCGGTCGTTACATTGGCGGCAGCTGCGGAATTGAGTTTTGATTGATAACGAGCTCGATTGAACCCAGGTACATAACTAGCCCACAATGGCTTCTCCGTTAGGCCGTTTGGAATATGTTGCCATAGATATAGAAGAAGGGGATTGTTTGACTCAATTGGCAGGGGATATTCCTGCTCAAGTTGTGTATCATTACAGTGATATCGATGAGTCACTAATTACCGTGGATGAATACGTAAGCATGAGCATCCCATATGTGAATGGAAGGAATGGACTACCCACTAGCCCAAATCCTCGCATTTATAGGCCTGGAGAATATCGGTACTCGCTTGACATGCTACCTCCAAGCACAATGTTGAACAAGGTTGAGCATGGCGAAGGATTTTCAAGGCAGAATTCGTTCACCAGTGCTGATGCGCAAGGAAGCATTGGGACGCACGAGAGGGAGACAACACAAGCACAGGAGCCAGTCGGTATGCGTGCACATGCATATGCGCACGAGGAGATCACCCCTACATTTGAACAGCGCACACGAAGACCTACGCACAATGTATTTATAGCGAACCATACGCCTAGGCCGACGCACGATGCATTTCCCGAGAGCGCTACGGGAAGATCCACACACGATGCGTTCATCCAGAAGAACGCTACACCAAGACCAATGCATGATGCGTTCAGCCACATCCCTAAGCAAAGACGGACGCACGAGACATCAAACGAGACCGCTACGCAAGGACCAGCGAATGATGCGTTTCATACGAGCATTGCGCAAAGACCAACGCATGATGTGTTCATCCACATCCCTACGCAAAGACGGACGCACGAGACATCAAACGAGACCGCTACGCAAGACCGGCGAATGATGCGTTCCTCACGAGCACTGCGCAAAGACAAACGCATGATGCGTTCATCCACATCCCTACGCAAAGACGGACGCACGAGACATCAAACGAGACCGCTACGCAAGGACCGGCGAATGATGCGTTCCTCACGAGCATTGCGCAAAGACCAACGCATGATGCGTTCATCCACATCCCTACGCAAAGACGGACGCACGAGACATCAAACGAGACCGCTACGCAAGGACCGGCGAATGATGCGTTCCTCACGAGCATTGCGCAAAGATCAACGCATGATGCGTTCATCCACATCCCCACGCAAAGACCAGCGCACGGGACGTCAACTGAGACCGCTACGCGAGGACTGAGGCATGATGCGTTACCACGAGCATTGAGCAAAGACCAACGCATGATGCGTTGCTCGCGAGTGTTGCGCGAAGACCGATACGTGGTGCGTCACTGGAGAGTGTTGCGCCAGGGCCAACGCACGATGCGTTCCTCCGGAAACGCGCTACGTCTAGACTAACGGACGAGATATTACGCGAGAATGCCACGCCAAGACAACGCACAATGCGTTACTCGAGAGCGCTACGCAAAAACCAATGGAAAAAGCGTTCTCAACGCACGGTGCGCAAAGCTCGACGCTTAAGGCGTTCCTCACTCACGATGCCTCAAACTCGACGCACAGAGCGCTTCATGAAAACGATGCGCACGATCCAACGCAAGGGAAACTTTTGGACTCAACGCCCGATACATTCTCTCATTATGATGTGCAGCAACCCAACGCTACACAAGAAGAACAAGGACAGGCCCTGACTCACGATGGAGCCTGTTTCCAGCGTGGATGCATGACGCACGGTGCGTCATCTCTTTCTTCCGGTGAGAAATTCACGCTTTGCGTCTTCCGGTCATAGAGGCATCACGATGCAAGAAGAAAGGGAGTCGACTCCAAGGATTAATTTGTCAATGGGACATGCACGAGACGAACGGACACCCTACCTCTCCCTGAGAAAACTCTAACGGCTGGTGCTTGTAACAGATCTGTGTACAAGCCAGGCAATTTCACTGGACAGGAACCACTTGAATCTTACCTCCATCATTTCGAAGTGGCGGCCGAGATTAATGCATGGAATGCTCGGGAAAAGGTCCTGTTTCTGGCCGCTAGTTTGAGGGGTGAGGCCCCAAAGCGTTCTCAGTGAACTTTCTGATGTTTAGCGCAATGACTTTGTGGAACTGGTCTCTGCCCTGAGAGCACGGTTTGATCCTGACAAACAGCTTGAAGTGCTTCGCCTGCAGGTTAAGAACAGGCGCCAAAGGAAAGGAGAATCCTTAGTGGAACTGACGCACAGCATTAAGCGCCTAGCAAGACAGGCTTTTCCGAAGGAACAAGAGAGTCTTCAAAGTGTTGTTGCAAGGGATTGTTTTGTTGATGCCCTATCCGACCCAGATATAAGGTTTGAAGTTCTCAAAGCACAACCCGAGACGATTGACGACGCCTTAAAAGTAGCCGCTCGGATGGATGACCTGAAAGTTGCTGAGAGGCTGAGGAGTGGTCCGGGTCACGTAATGAGGGCCATTCACAAAGAGGAATGCCCTTCGATTGTCCGGGATGCTGGCATACAAGATGTTTTGCAGCAGCTGACCCAAATGATGCATGATATCCGAGAGAACCTCACTGACTTAAAGAAAAAATCAAGTCAGTAGCCAAACAGCAATGAACAAGAACGCCGACAGGCGGCGAGGAAAGAAGAGGGCTCCACAGATCACAGACTGATCACATGTTGGGCATGTGGAGTTGAGGGCCACATCAGGCGGCAATGCCCATCCAAAGGAGAAAAAGTGACAAATCAGGGACCCGACCAGGAAAACTAAGTGGTACTAGTCCTGTGGGTCAGGGGCTAGTAGGGAAAAAGGAAGGACCCAATATCACTGAGCAGGTTCGAGATTTTACTGTGGGAACATCAACAACCAAAGATAATGGCCTCTATGTTCAAGCAACGATTGGCGGATGTCAGATAACGATGCTAGTAGATAGTGGAGCATCTGTAACGGTTGTCAATAGTCGTTTCATTGATAAGATGAATGGTCACAAGCTCATGACCGATGTTGTCATTGAAATGACGACAGCTGATGGACATGCTGTACCCTTCAGAGGGCAGGGAGAGCTTGAAGTTTGCATCGGAAATACAGTGGACAAACAGATAGTATGGTTTGCTGATGTTACCACAGAAGGGATACTTGGAGGCGATTTCCTAGAGAAGTGGAAGTGCCAAATTGACTTCTCCAGGACCGGAATGGTAGTGAAAGGGCACTTTGTGCGATGTCAGGGATTGCCATCTTTTCCCCTTTGTTGCAGAGTGAATCTGAGCGAAACTGTGATATTGCCTCCACTGAGCGCAATGGTTGTCAAAGGAGAGATGGAAAGTGAGTTGCCTGACACAAACCTCATGTTAGAACCGTCTAACACATGGAAGGGTGACGGCAAACTTGTGGTTGATCCAGTTGTTGAAAAATCAGCTGGTAGAGACTTTCCTGTCCGTCTTCTGAATTTGTTTAGTAGTTCAGTGAAACTTTACAAAGGGATGAAGCTAGGAAATTGTGAAGGAGTTGGCGATGTCCAATTGTGCAGGGATGAGTCAGATGAAGGAAGCAGCGTCGGGAGTCACGTCGAGAAAGAAGTATTTAAAGTACCTAGGCATCTGGAGGACGTGTGGAACAAGACTATCACACATCTCAATCAAGAGGAGAAGCATTTACTCGCGGAATTATTGAATAAGCACGCAGATGTGTTTTCTAGTTCCAAAAGTGATCTTGGAAGAACGAACGTGGTTCAGCATCAAATCAACACTGGACCTTCTCCGCCCATTCGTCAACGAGCAAGAAGGCTTCCAGTACACCAACACGAGGAGGAGTCAAGGCAGATTGAAGACATGACAGGACGTGGTGCCATTGAGCCGTCGGAGAGCCCATGGGCATCACCAATAGTGTTGGAAAAAAAGAAAGACGGTTTTACCAGGTTCTGTGTGGACGTCAGGAAATTAAATGCAGTAACAACAAAAGATGCCTTTCCCCTTCCACGTATTGATGACTCATTGGATAGCTTGTCCGGGTCCAAGTGGTTTTCGACTCTTGACTTGCAAAGTGGATACTGGCAGGTAGAGATGACAGCAAAAGATCGTGAAAAGACTGCATTTGCTACAGCATATGGTCTCTATCAATTTCGAGTGATGCCATTCGGACTGTGCAATGCGCCGGCCACCTTCGAGCGTTTGATGACCAAAGTACTGGATGATCAGATAGGAAACATTTGCCTGGTGTACCTCGACGATGTGATAGTGTACAGCACAAGCATTGCTGACCAGCTCAGCAGACTCGACACGATTTTCGAGAGACTCCACCACGCCGGTTTGAAACTCAACCCAACGAAGTGCATCCTCCTACAAAAACAGGTCCCTTTCTTGGGCCATGTAGTCTCAGCAGATGGTGTGGCAACAGACCCTGGCAAAGTCGACTCTGTCGCCAGGTGGCCTACTCCCAAGAGTGTACATGATGTCAGGTGTTTCCTAGGTCTGTGTTCATATTACAGGAAGTTTGTGAAGGGTTTTGGAGACATTGCTCGTCCTCTCCACCGACTAACAGAGAAAGACAAGTCCTTCGTTTGGACTGAGGAGTGCGAGGAATCTTTCACAAGATTGAAACACGTACTGACAAGTGCCCCCATATTGTCCTACCCTACGATGGATGATCCATTCATCCTAGACACTGACGCCAGTGCTAATGGCCTTGGAGCAGTTCTCTACTACAGTTCCTACTACAGTAAATCAATGACTAAGGTGGAGAGGCGATATTGTGTTACTCGCAAAGAACTGCTGGCGGTAGTGAGTGGTGTCAAGCATTTTCATTATTACCTCTATGGGCGGAAATTCACCATTCGGTCTGATCATGGAGCACTCCGATGGCTGACTAATTTTCGGAACCCCGAAGGCCAAGTTGCACGATGGTTGGAAATTTTGGGAACCTATGACTTCGTAATTGAACACAGAGCTGGTCAGGTCGATTGTAATGCCGACAGTCTTTCTAGAAGACCTTGCGGTGATTGTGCAGGCTGTCAGCACCTTGAGGAGAAAGATGTTGCCCAGACCTCCTTCGTATCAGTTGGTACTAATACAGAAGACTGATGGAATGTAGTCAATGACAGGGTCCGTGTTGCTGCCATCGATTGCGAAGCGGTGGGAGGAGAAGAGGTTGACATCAGTCCGGCCAAGGCACTAGAGGAAGAGGAGCAAGAGTGGACACCTTCATATCTCAGAACTACACAGAGTCAGGACCCTGAGCTGAGAATTGTGTTGAAGTGGAAAGAAGACGGAAGACGTCCCTCATGGAATGATGGTATGGCGTGCCATAGTCCCAGGGTGAAGTCCCTCTGGAGTCAGTGGAATAGAATTGAAGTGAGAATGGGTGTCCTCTACCGCCGCTGGGAATCGGACAGTGGCAGAGAAACACTCTTTCAACTGATCTTGCCCGAGGCTCTGCGCAAGAAGGTGTTTCAGGAAGCACATGATACCAAGTTTGCTGCTCACATGGGGGCAAAGAGGACTTTGGATAGAATTAGACGACGATGTTATTGGCCACACATGCAGAGTGATGTGGAACTGTGGTGCCGTCTATGTGTTGTTTGTGAAGCAAGAAAGAATCCCCCCAAGCACCCTAGGGCACCACTTCAAATCTACAATGTCGGCGCTCCCATGGAACGGGTCGCCCTTGATGTCATGGGTCCCCTACCGGAATCATCTCGGGGCAATAAGTACGTGTTAGTCGTGGCAGACTATTTCACGAAATGGGTGGAGGCCTATGCCCTCCCAAATCAGGAAGCTATGACAGTCGCAAGGGTATTCGTGGAGGAATTTGTGTGCAGGTATGGGGTTCCCCTTCAAGTGCACACTGACCAGGGCAGAAATTTTGAGGCTGCATTGTTCCAGAGCATGTGCAAAGTCATGGGTTCCTCAAAGACGAGGACGACCCCATTCCATCCCCAAAGTGATGGAATGGTGGAGCGCTTCAACTGAACACTTGAGGACCTCCTGGCAAAAACAGTTGCTGATAACCAGCGTGACTGGGATGAATGCCTTCCATTTGTATTGATGGCTTACCGTTCTTCACTACATGAGTCAACCGGATACCCACCCTGTGAACTGATGATGGGCAGGCAAGTGCTGCTCCCTTTGGATTTGCTGATGGGCCGTACAACCACTCCTGATGAAGCCACCTATCCAGAGTATACCGAACGTCTACTCGACCACATGGCATATACTCATGAACTCACGCGGAGTCATTTGAAAGGAGGTGCTGAAAAGAACAAGCGTGGCTATGATGCACGTGTAACTGGCAAGACCCACAAAGTAGGTGATGCCGTATGGCTGCACACCAAACGACGGAAGAAAGGAATGTCGCCAAAACTACAGAAGAGTTGGCATGGCCCATTTTACATTGTCAACGTACTATGTGACGCCGTATATCGCATACAAGAGGGTCCCAGGTCGAAGCCCAGAGTGGTCCACTTCAACAGACTAAAGCCCTTTCATGGCTCTCAACCGCCTGACTGGATCTCTAAGAAAACTGAGAACCATAACAGCACAACGGAAATCGTGAGAGATGCGGCTCAAGATGAGACTACATTGACTGCCAATGAAGACGATGGTACATCTCGGCAGTTCAGCCAGGGCAACCAAACAGAGGAATGCAGCGGAACCATGAGTGGAGCTAGTGAGACAATGACAGAAGACACAACCACATCGACTGCCAATAAGGATTATGATATATCTCGGCAGTTCAACCAGGAGAACCAGTCATTGACCGGGAGTCCAAAAAGACCGTACGCGGAAGTGGTGGCTCGTTCCGATTCTAAGAACACTAGAGAATCTCACACTGCCATGGCTAAACCGCAACGCACAGATGATGAATTACTTCCCCAGCGTAGTAAACGCATCCGACGTCCTCCGAATCACTTTATCTCATGAAAAAGCAAGAACGTATTTTTTCCATTACGTTCATCATGTCACTTCATTTTTGTTTTTTGTTTTTTTGAATAGTGCACTCGAGGACGAGTTTGTTCTTAAGAGGGGGGTAGTGTAACGGGTTGGTAGTCTGCTGCCGCCTACGTTAGGAGAGCTGCTGGGTGACAAATTAGGACAGGCAATCGAGACAGAGATTGAGCTGTGATAATCGGTATAAATCTACACGAATCTGGTTTGTATGACAAGTCGATTGTAATTATTTGATTATTTGATGACATGTGAGACTGCTGATCAATAAAGCATTAGAGGGCTGGTACTGCACGCAGCTGTGCAAGGATTTAATGGCTATTACATAATAATCCACGTAATCTATTATGCAATAATGAAGTCAGTAATCGAAAGATTGGTGGATGGATGATGAACCCTGAGGTTGATGAGATCTAACTAATAAGGAAATATATCAAAGAAGATTTAACAGAAATGATTTCAACTTGCGCTTAAAAGAATGCAAAGAAGGGGAATTTTTTATTTCACAGCTTAATAAATTCCAAAATCTAGGGCCGGTGTATATAATAGTTGGGACCCTAAGGGCTCAAAATGGGCTGTTTGGTTCAGATTATTCCAAAAGCACAAAATTTGGCTCATAGGTCTATTGTGCCATACTCTTTCAATTTTTGATGGGCGCCAAGACTAAAAACCCTTGGGGCCGCCATATTGGTGAAATCCAATATGGCCGCCATCCGGGTTAAAGGTCAAGTGCAGTTACAATTTGAAAAGCTTGATTGATGTTATGAATCTCATGTGGAAGATTTTACGGGGTTAGAGAATGTGATTCTAAATATCATTTCTGCAATACAAGGTCACGATCACCTCCAAAGGTCACTTTAAAGGTCAAATAAGGGTCAAATCAGGCATTTTGTGCATTTTTCGAAATGGCGTCTGTGGGCATTCAACTGCAATTCACTGGTACCCCTATTTGTCCCATTTGTCATCTCTTCCATACTCCTTAAAGGGGAAGGCTAGTAACTGATCAGTGGGAATCAGTGGAAATGCTGGGAGATGATTGTTCCAATCCTAATGGGATTCATTCAAGAGTTCATCGTATATCTATTGTTGTGTGAAAATGATTTACTTCAGAACGGTCACATATTCAAGTAATGTGCAGATTAATGCTCCGTCACTGACCAGGGACGCTAACCTGGAAGCATTAAACTGCACATTACTTGAATATGAGACCATTCTGAAGCAAATCATTTTCACACAACAATAGATATACAATGAACTCTTGAATGAATCCCATAAGGATTGGAACAATCATCTCCCAGCATTTCCACTGATTCCCACTGATCAGTTACTAGCCTTCCCCTTTAAATGGTCAATTGGGGCCAAGAGTGGTTCCATCCCAATACATATCAATAATGATTATGACAAATAAATGAAAAAAAATCATGTTAGTCATCACTGAGTCATGGCTTTCAGGTGACCAGAGGGATGAGCCTACCCTTGCTGAATTGAAATTATCCCTTCCAAATTTCAATATTATCAATCATCCCAGAAAGACATCTAGAGGAGGTGGTATCTGTGTCCTGTATAGGTCTGCTGCGCGTTGTGTTGTCAATGACACACACAAATTTTTGTCTTTTGAACTGCTAGATCTCACGATTCATCTCACTTCTTCATCTACTGTTCGGGTTTATTGCATTTATCGCCCACCCCATTCCTCTCGTCACACCTTTACCAGCAACGACTTTCTTGATGAGTTTTTAACTCTCCTCGAGGGTGCTGCTGTTGATGCTCATCCAACCATTCTTCTTGGTGACTTTAATATACATGTAGATGATTCTGCTGATAGTTTCGCTCAGTCTTTTCTCAATGCCGTTGAAGCCTTTGGGTTTCATCAACATGTTAAGGGTGCCACTCACCAAGCAGGCCACACACTTGATTTAGTCTTTAGTAGGAAATCTGAAGATATTATTTCCCATATCACTGTATTGCCATCTTTGCCATCTGATCACTCCGCCATTCTTTCCGCCATTAATCTTAAAAGCCCACCAAACCCTAGAAGGAAAGTTAGCTTTAGGAAGCTTCGCAATATTGACACCAACTCTTTTCGCCATGATATTAAACAGACTTTGTTGACTTCCCAGTGTACATCTTGTCCTACAGAAGCAATTTCAATGTATAATGACATGCTGAGTAATCTGTTGGACAAGCATGCCCCTGTTAAAACCGTGACTGTGACAATTAGACCCAATGCCCCTTGGTTCTCTGATGAGATTAGGGAGGCCAGGAGGCGTCGGCGTCGTGCTGAACGTCGCATGTTGAAGTCCGGCACGCAGTCTGACATGGACCTGTATCGTCAAGAATGTGAGCTGTACTACAGTCTGATTACCGATGCAAAGTCCCAGTACCTGAGAAAAGAGATCGCGAATGCTGACTCTAAACGACTATTCAACTTCGTGAAGAAACTGTCCACCCCTTCTGACTCTTCTATTTATCCTGAACACTCATCTGATTCAGAACTGGCGCACAGGATCAGTATGTTCTTCATGAAGAAAATCGATGATATTGTGTCTTCCTTTGTATCTGACGTGAACCATTTGGAGTTATCCGTCCAGGCTCCTGAGAACTCTTTGAACTGCAACCTGAGCGAGTTTAATCCAGTCACTGATGAACAGCTTCGACGTCTCATCATCATGCTATCTCCACCAAAATCTTGCACTCTGGACCCTCTTCCAACTTGGCTGCTCAAAGAGTGCCTTGATGAGCTGCTTCCGGTTCTTAAAAACATCATTAACACATCATTGTCATCGGGTATAGTTCCAATACCTTTCAAGACATCTCTTGTTTCCCCTCTGTTGAAGAAACCGAACATAGATCCCGATGTCCTGAGCAATTACCGACCAATTGCCAATCTGCCATTTGTGAGTAAGCTTCTTGAAAGGATTGTGTCTACACAGTTAATGTCTTATGTTGACAGTAATCATCTGCTTCCTACAAACCAGTCAGCATACCGCAACCTCCACTCAACAGAAACTGCCTTGTTGAAAGTGCTCAACGATCTCCTTCTTGCTGTCGACAAGGGCAATGAGGCTGCTCTTCTTCTTCTTGACTATTCGGCTGCGTTTGACACGCTCGACCACACGTTGCTACTACAACGACTTAGTAATGACTACTCCATCACAGGCACTGCCATCCAATGGATCAAGTCATATCTTCAAGATCGCACACAGAGGGTGATAATCAATGGGACCTGTTCACGTCCTAGTCCTATCAGCTGCGGAGTTCCGCAAGGATCCGTTGCCGGCCCCCTTCTTTTTCTCCTCTATACAGGTCCACTCACCAGAATCATCAATTGTCATCATGGAGTCAACTACGCTATGTATGCTGACGACACTCAAATTTACATAACTATGTCACCTGGCGATAGGATTGCTGCTGTTAATTCACTGAGAGAATGTCTCAACGACATCAAAGCCTGGTCCACTGCCAACAGACTCCGTCTGAACGAAGACAAGTCTGAACTCATCCATTTCTCATCACAGTTTAGGAGCACAGTTCCTCTACCAGATCTAACTACTTGGGATGGGATTATTAAGGTCTCTGACTGTGTTAGAGACCTTGGCTTTACTTTGGACAAACACTTAACTCTTAAACACCATATCACAAACATTTGTAAGTCTGCATCATGGGGTATTTTCAAAATAGGGAAGATCAGGCGTCTGCTTGATCAATCATCAGCTGAGCGGCTCGTCCATGCCTTCGTCTCCTCCTATCTGGACTACTGCAACTCCCTCCTTGCCGGCCTCCCTCTTTCTCACTTATCCCCTCTCCAACGTATCCAAAATTCAGCCGCTAGATTAGTCTCCCTTAGTAGGAGACATGACCATATATCTCCTGTTCTCCGCTCACTACATTGGCTTCCAGTCCATTCCCGTATTACTTTCAAAATCCTACTTCTGACGTACAAAATCACACGTAATCTTGCACCCATATATCTTCAAAACCTAGTCTCTCTCCGCTCCTCCTCTTCTGCCAGACCCCTCCGTTCATCTTCCTCTCTCCAATTACTTCATGGCCCACGTACAAAAACCCGTTATGGTGACCGAGCCTTCTCTTCCATTGCTCCCACTCTTTGGAATAAACTCCCTCTGTATATTCAGAATGCCTCATCTGTCGAATCATTTAAAATTCTTCTTAAAACTCACCTGTTTAATCAGTTGTAATTTTTTTTTCTCCTGGAGGCGCACACAGTTATCAATTATTGTACCATTGTATCACATGTATTTTTCTTTTCTTTTCTTTTCTTTCTTCTTCTTTTGGACTGTTAATGCTGATTTTGTTAATGTTATTGTGTTTTCTAACCTATTTGTATGAGTAGCAAAGTGCGCTTAGAAACGTCAGTATGAAGCGCCATATAAATGCAATTATTATTATTATATTCAAGATATATATACATATAAGTATTATACATTGAGATCTTTGAGCACAGAAAACGGGCTTCCATCGGTTTCGTTTTCTTTTCTCATTTTCTTTGCTCAAAGTTTTCACTATTTATCAATTGTTTCTGGTCAGTTTTACCTTTCTTTGTTTCAATATATATATATATATATATATATATATATATATATACATGCTTAAATACGGCCACCATCCTATTCCAAGGTGCCGAATCAGGGTGCAATGGCAAAGAGGGTAATAAACACGCCTAATCTTATTTTGTCTTCGTTTTTCCTTCTGACGAGATAGCTGGATAGCCGGTATGCAATTAGCTGGTCAGTTGTATGTACTTGGGGTGGACCACTTTACCGGTTTGTGCACCTTGAGTTTTCCGAAAGTGGAATGCCGATTCGGGATCTTTTCATGTGTCTGGGTTTGTGATTCTTTCACACAAGGGGCTTCCACTTGATTTGCAAAGTGTTGTGCCTCTACTTGAGGGGACGGTATGACAACACACACACCATTGCTCAGCTAGACCCGAGATAAGTGAGATTCGAACCCGCGCCGGAACACAAGTCTTTAGACCGCAAGCCATACGCTACCGACTTAGCCACCTCGTCACCTTTCATCGTCAATTATATAACTTTTCAGCTGGCAGGCGATATGATTCTCCGCCTACTGAAATTGGTGTATGCCTGCTCTCCCTTGACAAGACAGCGTCTGCTTCTTCAGTGAAGGAAGCAATGGCCGAAGCTTCCAGGGATGGTGATGGCACCACTCAAATCTCAAATTATGATTGGGGGAGCGTAGCGGCTTCCTGAAAATTTAGATTGAAAAACAAAGAACTGCCCTCATTTATCAGCGCACAGATATCAAAAAATAAATGGGTCTGACAACTCATCCTGAGCATCTGATTCGAGACGGAAATATCCAACAGGAATTGTGATCGCACAACCTTTCAGCTTTCCAACAACTTAGATGCGAACTACGCAAAGATATCCTTACGAAGGATGACACAATGTTTTCTGAAAGCATTTTCTGAAAACAGTATACAATCGCACGGATGAGCATAACATCAAATTTTCGGTAGTGTGCTTTTTTTGATCCCTTTGATCTGAGGGAGTTACGGGTGGGTCGTGGTGTTGAAAAGATAAAGGCCTTTTCAGCTCTTTCCTGTACAGCATACCTCTCTTCCAGAGCCCAACATCAGGCACTGACAGGGTACGACATTACTTCAGACTTTGCAAAATGCCTAAGTAGTATGGGTCAGCAAACCAGAGCTCACTGATACATTAACTACTTTGATAATCGTGCTCATGTCCAGCAAAGACTGATGAGCAACAAGGTTTATGGGCAGCCAGCCTCAACGAGGGTAGGCATCATCTCGTCGGTAACGTGGGAGCAAATCATCAGAAACCACCCTATCTGCTCAAGCGGCGCTGCATCAACATTTCGAAGATGAGTGTTGCTGCAAGTGAGTTTCTACTGGAATCATGACAGCATGGGTCATGATGTGATCCCTGACTTCAGGGAGTGGAGTTGGAGGAATTAAAGATGGCACTAGAGGTAAATGGAAATTACTAGTAATATCAGTCACTCTCCGCAATGCTTCAGTACCAAACTTCATTCTTCTGCACCAAAGCTGTTTCAAGACATGCATTGGGAGGTGGAAAACATGGAAATGAAAAAAAAAGTAATGAAATGAATGAATGAATGAATGAATGTATGAATGAACGAATGAATAAATGATGCACAATGTAGAGCAGGTGTCAGACGAGCCATGGTCAGTATAACATAGTTTGATATTGCTGCAATATTAAAGTGGGGGGGGGGGGGGGAGGAGATTGAGGGCCTATCTGACGGGAGGAGACATTGTCGCAATGCCAGCGTCTCGAAGAAATTATTTTCGCTGTCACAACTAACACGATTTCCAGGGCGATGTCCAAGACGTCTTCGAACAAAGGGAAAACTTATTTGCTTGGAAGTCACGGGGATATTGGCACGGCTTTTGCAGTCGCATGGACTTATCAGAGACGTCTTTTCTCTGCGATTTCTCCCTTTCGTCGCCATTGTAATTACGGTCTCCACAAGATACGCGGGACGCGATTTTTTTTCCGTAACCCTAACGCGTCGAAATTGCCCATTGTGTCACTTGAGCAAAGACTACCAGTGTACAAGTTGGTTTTTGTACGCATGTGCGTGGACTTCGCAGTTAGGCGTTGAGTTCGTACTGTTACACAGTATACAGAGTACCATTAATTGGCATGGTCGTCTGCTAACCATTGAGTTCGTGCTGTTACACAGTTATACAGAGTACCACTGGCATGGTCGTCTGCTAACCATTGAATTCGTACTGTTACTTACACAGCATACAGAGTACCATTGGCATGGTCTTCTGCTAACCATTGAGTTCGTACTGTTACACAGTATACAGAGTACCATTGGCATGGTCGTCTGCTAACCATTGAGTTCGTACTGTTACACAGTATACAGAGTACCATTGGCACGGTCGTCTGCTAACCACAGAATCAGATTACAATTTGAGAATGGGACGCCGCACTTCAAGCAGAAACATAACAACGGGTGTGTGTGTATGGGTATGTGTATGCGCGTGTGTGAGTGTTTTGTGTGTGTGTGTGTGTGTGTGTGTTTCCACTTCACATGTCATCGCCAGGTCGCGTTCGGCTTTGCCTTATAGTCTGGGTGCCAAAGCCACTTTTTGGGGCCTAACCTTGTTTTACCGTCCACCAAATATGTTTTTGGGGGTTTTTACCCTATTTCGAGGGTGGTGAAAACGAATCTGGATGATGCAACTCTTGCATCCTTGAGGGTTTTGAGATATTCAAGATGGCCGCCAAAATGGCCGCCCAAACCGGAAATTCCCATCTATTTCCTTCTAAATGGCGAGAAATTGAAAACGATTCATGTTTTTACCCTATTTCGATGGTGCTGAATCCGAATCTGGATGATGCAACTCTTGCATCCTTGAGGGTTTTGAGATATTCAAGATGGCCGCCAAAGTGGCCGCCGCCGAAATGACCGCCAATTAAAACTAGAAATTCTGATGTATTTCCTTCTAAATGGTGAGAAATTGAAAACAATTGATGGTTTTACCCTGTTTGAAGGGTGCTGAATCCGAATCTGGATGATGTAACTCCTTCATCCTTGAGGTTTCTGGGATATTCAAGATGGCCGCAAAAATGGCCGCCCAAACCGGAAATTCTCATGTATTTCATCTCAATGGTAAGAAATTGAAAACACTTCATGGTTGTACCCTATATCGATGGTGCTGAATCCGAATCTAGATGATGCAACTCTTGCATCCTTAAGGATTTTGAGATATTCAAGATGGCCGCCAAAATGGCCGCCCAAACCGGAAATTCCCATGTATTTCCTTTTAAATGGTGAGAAATTGAAAACAATTGGTGGTTTTACCCTATTTCGATAGTGCTGAATTCGAATCTGGATGATGCAACTCTTGCATCCTTGACGGCTTTTGAGATATTCAAGATGGCCGCCAAAGTGACCACCGAAATAACCGCCAATTAAAACCCAAAATTCCAATGTATTTCCTTCTAAATGGTGAGAAATTGAAAACAATTGATGGTTTTACCCTGTTTGGAGGGTACTGAATCCGAATCTGGATGATGCAACTCCTGCATCCTTGAGGATTTTGAGATATTCACGATGGCCGCCAAAATGGCCACCAAAACCGGAAATTCTCACGTATTTCATTCTCAATTTTTCAAAATTGAGAACAATAATGATGGTTCTATCCTATTCCGATTTCAAAATGGCCGCCAAAACCGGAAATTTCCACGTAATTCAACTTTAATGTTTCGCAAATGAGAACAATTTTATTGATGATTCTACCCTATTTCGATCACTGTGCTAAATGCGAATCTGGACGAAACCACCCTTGCATCACTGAAAGTTTGGAGATATTCAAGATAGCCGCCAAAATGCTCGCCAGAATGGTGAGAATTGATAACAATTGATGTTTTTTACCCTATTTCAGGTTATCGTCAATGGCAAAATCTAAAACCCAACCATACTCTGCTGATAAACGAACGCATATTGTCCATCCTAGTTTGAACTTGCTGTACGGTGAAACCAGCTTTACCGGATATCTTGAGTTTGTAAGATACAGCTGTGCCAGGAATGAATCCTGCAAGACTACAGATGCGGTTGAATATTTGAAAGATTACACTGTTTCATCTACATATCATGGATATGTTTTAAACACTAACAATCAGTGGACAAGACATACCCATCTCGATCATATTGTGATAGTGATGAAGAGAAGTTTACTGAGATTCCCAATGTTACCTGTTTTATTCCATGAACAGTTTTAATCGTTTCATCCATGTACACTCACGTTAGTTGGACATTTTTATAGTTCTGCTTCAAATTTTTTCTTCAATATGATGTAATATCAATATATATATATATATATATATATATATAATATGTATATATACATATATGGGGCGACAAACCTCGTATCTACAAAATGTCACAGGAGAGAAAAACAAAAACAAAAAGCGAACAAAAATGGCAGCCAAAGCACTATTAATGAGAGAACCTTTCCTTTGACATGCCATGGTAGCTTCATTTTTGGGGTAAGACAGCTAAGGTTTGGACAGGACATCATTAACTTTTTCCTTCAATGCGCATAGAGACATTAATCTATTTTGTGATATGCGCCATATAAATATGGTTTATTATTATTATTATTATTAACTGATTATCGTTTATTCCAAAAAGTCACTTTCACTAAAATTTCAGATACAGGGTCTTGTCCCCCAAGCGACGATATCATACACACGAGGGGATGGAAAAATCACAGGTAACGCGCAGTAAAAAAACCAAACAAACAAACAATCCTAACAAACAAGCAAACAACAACATGTAAGGTAATAGTTGATAGTCCAGTACTTACGAATATCATAATCACGCAGAGTGCTTTTGAAATTACCCTTATATTGATATCTACTATAGTGGTCATGGATGCAACCATTTCTAGTGACGTAATCAGAATATGCCACAAGTTTCATAAGAGTACGCGGCGAGACTCATAAGAATACAAGACAAATTTCAACACCAAATACCAGCAGGCCATAATTTAATATTACTCATATAGCCAAAAAATATTAACTTCACATCAGTCTGCGGAGCCCTTATTGGCTACCACAGGCATTACTTTATAACAATGATTGTGCATAAAGACATTTTCAGTCTTATCTATGTGTTTGTACGTTTCAGTATGATGTCATGATTATCATTTTTCTTTCCATTACGTGTTAAAGTTCCGGTTTGAGACATATCGGAATATCTCAGTATATTACAATACCGTTGTGACAGGTCATTTTGAATGCCATTTGTTGGCTGATTTGACAAATTTGCTCAGCCGAGTTGAATTCAAGAATACGGATTATTGCTTTCAATCACCCGCTTCACGTTATAGCACAATATTTCACAATTTATAAGAAAATATCAAGGAATATCCGTGTATACAGGACATTTGTAAATATCTCAAAACCTTCAGCACCCTCGAAATGGGGAGAGACCATCAATTTATTTTCAAACTTTCACCATTTAGAAAAAAAATATTAACATTGGAATTTCAATTTCTGCCAATTATTTTGGCGGTCATCTTGGACATCTGAAAATGGCAACAACAAAATGTCGAGGGTGCTGAATAGGATCTCAAAAATTTCAATGTTGACAGTTATTTTGGCGGTCATCTTGGAATTCTCAACCCTCCCCCCCCCCCAAAAAAAAAAAGAGTTGCATCAACCAGGATGCAGCACCCTCAAAATAGGGTAAAACCACCAATTGTTTTCAATTTTACACCATTTAGAACGAATTAGGGGCCTACATGGGAATTTCCGTTTTGATGGCCATTTGGGGGCCATTTTGGCGGCCATCTTTATCATCTCAAAACCATTAGGATGCAAGAGCTGTATCCTGCAGCTTCAAATTCAGCAAACTCAAAATATGGTAAAACCATCAATTTATTTTAAATTTTACACCATTTAGAAGGAAAAAAGGGGTCTACATGTGAGTTTCCATTTTTGGCGGTCATTTTGGTGGCCATCTTCATTATCTGAAAACCCTTAAGGGGATACAAGAGTTTTATCAAGATTCTGATTCAGCACCCTCGAACTAGGATAAAACCATCAATAGTTTTTCAATTGCTCACCATTTAGAAGGAAATACGGGGGAATTTCCGGTTTTGACGGCCATTTTGGCGGCCATCTTGAATATCTCAGAACCCTTAACGATGCAAGAGTTGCATCATCCTGATTCGGATTCATCCCCGTCGAAATAGCTTCGAACTATCAATTGTTTTCAAATTACTCACCACTAAGAAGGAAATACATAGGAATTTCCGGTTTGGGAGGACATTTTGACGGCCAATTTGGCGGCCATCTTGAATATCTCAAAATCCTCAATGATGCAACACTCGCGTCAGCCAGATTCGGATTCAGCATCCTCGAAATAGCTTAGAACCATAAATTGTTCTGAGCTTCTCACCATTTAGAAGGAAATACATAGGAATTTCCGGGTAATTTGGCTGCCATTTTGGCTTCCATCTTGAATATCTCAATATCCTCATGGATGCAAGAGTCGCATCAGCCAGATTCGGATTCAGCACCCTCGAAATAGCTTAGAACCATCGTTTTCAATTTCTCACCATTTAGAAGGAAATACATAGGACTTTCCGATTTTGGCGGCCATTTTGGCGGCCATCTTGAATATCTCAAAATCCTCAAGGATGCAAGAGTTGCATCATCCAGATTCGCATTCAGCACCCTCGAAATAGGGTAAAACCATGAATTGTTTTCAATTTCTCACCATTTAGAAGGAAATACATGGGCATTTCCGGTTTGGGCGGCCATTTTGGCGGCCATCTTGAGTATCTCAAAACCCTCAAGGATGCAAGAGTTGCATCATGCGGATTCGGATTCAGCACCCCCGAAATAGGGTAAAACCATCAAAAAACATTGGGTGGACGGTAAAACAAGGTTCAGCCTTTGGCACCCAGATTATTAGGTGGTATTTCTGTAGTTTTGTTCACCGTCTGCGGACACTTCTCCTGTGTCTCGCGAGACTTGCTTTAGGATGCATGCAAACTCGATGTCGTCATCAATATCTTGCAAAAAGTAAATTGGAAATCTAATTGAAGCTTGGAATAAATCATAAAGTATTATAAATACGTATCATAGCGACACGTAGCGGTATATAGGTTAGTGAAGCAACCTTCTTTGTCAAATTTGTAATCTGCTATTTACATGTAGATTAACGTCTGTATATCTTTTCATTTTACTCATGTTTGTATTCCCATATACACTATAATCTTGTATAATATCTTTTGTGTCATGTGTAATCTTTGAGTATTGTATTCACTGGTTTGTTATATTGTTATTTATACTCTTGCTACTCTCATACCCCGAGAGGAGGTCGAAAGAGTCAGTAGAATCCACAAAATTCACAAATATTTAGGTCTGCAGCGATTGCTATTGTTAACATTGAAATGATGTTTATCAAGCCCCACAAAATCAGATTCGAAGAGGGCATTTGGTCTTGGGTAACATGGATGAACTCCTGGGTTAATTTGGGTTTATCCTCCAACTTCACAATGATTCAGAAATGCGTAGTATAGGCTCCTTTTTAGTTCAGGTTCATATATATCAACGTATATGATTACATTCTCATGCAATAACATCCATGGTGAAGATGGGGGAGGGAAGAGAAACTGCGGGAGGGGGGGGGGGGGGAGCTAGTAATCATCGATTTTGATCAATGAAATCTCTCTATAAATAATTTAATTTAATCAGCTTTAAAAAGGCATTTTGGATGGGCATTTACAAATCAAAAGATGTGCTATTTCCATCAAACTCAATTCATTTTCCTAGTCAATACATGTGCAAATTGCTCTAGTATCACGGTTTGAATTGCTCTATCAATAATTTTTTGATGTTCACTTTACCATTGCCAACCCTATAGTCCTTCTCATCACTTACCATCGTCACCTCTACCATCACGACCATCATTGAAGGAAACCAAAACCCCCAAAGAAATGTGGATTGAGTGAAAGTAGCAACATTAGTAGAACACATCAGTGAAAGTTTAAGGAAAATCGGGAAATCGATGCAAAAGTTAGGAATTTTTTAAGTTTTGATGTTGGAACCACTGGATGCATGACATTACGTGTGGGCAACAACATAAAGAAAACCAAAGAAAACAAATATGTTTTTACTTTTCTTGAGTAATGGAAGAGCATTTGATTAACCACTTTCAGAAAGTATAGGGGGAATGATTACTACCCTTAACATAAATTATGTCAGTATCAATTAAGTTGATGGAATGTATAATTTTATCGATTTTTTGGGGGGTGGAATTCTCTTCATATTTTCTTTACATTGTTGCCCATCATGGTCTCTAGTAGTCTCTTTATTCAGTGATTACAACACAAAAAATATATAAATGAAAAACTCTGCATCGATTGTCCGATTTTTCCTCAACTTTCGCTGATATATAATGCTAATGTTGCTGCGTTCACTCAATCCATATTAGTCATTGGGTTTTGGTTTCCTATAATATCAACCAATCATCACTACCATCATTGCTTTTATTAGATTACCATACACGACCATAAACATCATTACTATCATTTATTTTCACAACTGGATATCATCTTATCACCACGATTATCACTCGTATTACCATCGTATACATATAACCACAAGCAATATATCTTCCACCACTATCAATACTTTTTTCCATGTCATCAATCCATCAACAACAACTTCACGAAATCTCTTTCAAAGTTTTCAGCATCATCATCATTATCATAAGTCTAGATAAGCATTGCGACTGGCAATATATTCATACTCGATCCCTCCCTTCAATGCGCACATGGCCTAGCACCCGTAATTGATTTTTTTTTGTTTTTCCATAATCTTTTATTGATTCCATATTCAATACAATTTCATGATAAATCGAATCATATGTATTACAGAATTCACGATTTAACAAAACACAATTATAATGAAATCAAACCAAGCTGTACTTTCAGCAGGAACAGTGCATTAGCAAAGAAAATACAATTCACCGAGAAAAAAACAACATACACTACTTACTTGCTTTCATTAAAATCAAATGGAGCTGTCCTTTTAACATGACAGCGCATTCATAAAAAAAAAGAATATTTATATTAAATGGAGCTGTACTTTCAGCGTAACGGGGCTTCATACAAAGAAATATTTAACACATCAATATGCACCCAAATAAAATCGATATACAACCAAATGGAATCGATATTCCCGTTAATCACCCCCTCCCCCTCCCCCTCCCTCTCCCCTTCCCCTCCCTTCCCCCCTTCCCCGTGGACATCTGGCTCCGGGTCCTTCCATACTTATTTTCAAATTTTCCCATTTACTAAAATGAATGGTTAAAGTTCCCTTCATTGATGCTAATTTCTTTTCCTCAAATCTATCCTCTAAAATATTATTTTTTATTTCACGATATGTAGGCGGCTTTCCATATTCTCTACTTTTAAAAATCAAATATTTAACCAAGATTAAAATGTGATTTAACAACTGATGTTTTCCCCTATTATCCTCCTTCCACCCAAACAGAATTTCTTTCCAAGTACAATTTTTAAATTCAACATCCTCTATCATTTCTTCACATGATTCCCAGAGTAATTTCACATGCTCACAAATGTAAAATAAGTGTTTGTATTTTTCTTCTTCTTTTTCACAAAAAGAGCATAAGTTACTTGCAGTAAAAGCAAACCTGAAAAGATGGTGATTTGTATAAACAATACCATGCATCAGTTTAAACTGAAACTCTCTTAATCGGCTATTTAATGTACATTGTCTTGGACTTAAAAATATATTTTGTATCTCCTTGACAAAAAACCCATAATTTTGATTAATTCTATCAAAAATCAATACTGCACTTTCTTTTTCCTTAAGAAATTGCAAATACATTTGTTTTGATCTTAAATTGCTAATGGCAATTGTTTTCCCTCCTATAATAAAATCAGTTTCCAAAATATCTTTTTCTTTTTCTTTCACATTTCTCCTCCAACCCAAGTACAATTTTTAAATTCAACATCCTCTATCATTTCTTCACATGATTCCCAGAGTAATTTCACATGCTCACAAATGTAAAATAAGTGTTTGTATGTTTCTTCTTCTTTTTCACAAAAAGAGCATAAGTTACTTGCAGTAAAACCAAACCTGAAAAGATGGTGATTTGTATAAACAATACCATGCATCAGTTTAAACTGAAACTCTCTTAATCGGCTATTTAATGTACATTGTCTTGGCCTTAAAAATATATGTTGTATCTCCTTGACAGAAAACCCATAATTTTGATTAATTCTATCAAAAATCAATACTGCACTTTCTTTTTCCTTAAGAAATTGCAAATACATTTGTTTTGATCTTAAATTGCTAATGGCAATTGTTTTCCCTCCTATAATAAAATCAGTTTCCAAAATATCTTTTTCTTTTTCTTTCATATTTCTCCTCCAACCCATCGGTATATTTTCATAAATACATCTTAGCAAAAAAATATCTTTAACTCCTAAACCTAAATCTCTAAAATATCTATCACATTTCAATTCACCATTATTTCCTAATATATGTTTTAATCTATAAACTCCCTTCTTATACATATTTTCATCATATATACAACTTCTATTCAATCGTATATATTTATTATTAAATATTATAACATTACCACTATACAAACTACTACTAGCATTACTTCTCATTTGTTTCGTTTTTACCCACACTTCTAATAAATCCCTATAAAATAATGGAGCTCTCACATTCAACAGCGCTGGTAAATAATCACACAAAAATATAAATTTTCCTCCTATGTCTCTCGTAACAAAATTAAAATATTGCTTCCATTTCATATTTTCTTCTTTATTAAGAAGTTTCTTAACCCACATAACTCGCTGTGCTTTAACTAAATCAACAAAATTCATCATTTTAACCCACCTTTTCTATAATCTAAAAACAATATATCTTTTTTAATTTTATCTTTTTTAATTTTATGAAATGATGAAGAGAAACGATTGAATATTAAAACACTGATTTGTTGGATTGTTTGTTTGTTTGTTTGTAAGAACACTAGCCGCATTCACACGTACAAAATAGCTGGTTACCGAGCGCGCTCCAAAACTCGAGAGTTCTTGTTATACTCGCAATTTTTTTTTCTTGTTATACTCGCAACTTTTTATAAACTTCATGATCGATATATTATTGAAACAAACACCAGGCTTTAACTGGTATCAGATTCCCAGGTGGGTTCATGACTTTAAATGTGCATAAACCATTTGTTGTCGACTGACACCCAAAAAGGGAAGCCATGCGTGATTTGTTGTCTCGAAGTCGTGCAGTATCGTACACATAGAGCTGTAATAGAAGTTTACCAGTATATGGAGTTTATCAATATCAGCATAGCCATATGTTTACTATGTGAGAGAGAGAAAAAAAAATCAAACCCGCATCTCCGATTCTCAAGTAAACACATTTGTAGAAGAGATTTGAAACGATCGTTTTATAATGTGTTATTTGGCACAAAATAATTTAAAAGAGATGCTTGGTGGTACAAAACTTCAAAATTGCGTTAAACAAATACATACTGCTACTGAACGTTTTCGACGTGCATTCTTCGGAGTAGAAATTTCTGCCGCACGTATGAAACAGGAAGCGCGAACATAACAATATACAGTACTAGTAAGCAAAACGAGCAAACCATTCAAGCGAAACAGTGCGTACGCTGATTGGCTATTTAAAGTAAACATGATCGAGTATCAAGAGAGTGCCAATGTGCGTACAGACTCCTTTTGCCTGCATAGAATAGGACTGGTCAACTGAATGAATGTAGCCTCAAGCATACGCAGGTGAGCGTCGCTCCGGGCTCTACTGACTACTTCAGTATGCGAAACTGCGACGAGGTGAAATGCTCAGCGCATGCGCGACTAGTCAGTAAGTGCTGAGCGATAGCAGATGAAGGGTTACCAGCTGTGACTGCACTGTCAGCGGAGCGTTTACACTGGCACGAGGGCTGTGCGCGATCAACTAGCTGCTTGTTACGTAATGTGTGCTGGCACATGTTGTTTGATGCGGTCCGCAAGTCGCTGTGATGTGCGCCCTATGTACCGTGCTTCACAACGGCACTTAAATTCATAAACAACGTTATTCATTTGTGTGATAGGGATAGCATCCTTGCGTACTGCGGAGAGCATGCGTCGAGTTGTAAAGACCACTCGTGGTTCAACAGCATAGTAAGTTGAACAAACCGCCTGCTTGAGTTGCTGCTCAAACTTTTGAGAGAGTTTACCTTTCCACGGAAGTTTAAGGTACACAGGACGTTTGTGGGGTCCAAATTGCTTGGGCGGAGCGTTGAGCTTGCGCAATATGTTTATAACTTACTATGCGAACCCTATTTTATTTTCGGATTAGCGAACCTTCGGAATAACGAACCCTATTTCATTTTCGAATAAACGAGCCTTCAGAAAGCGAACCCTTTTTTTTTCGGATAAACGAAACAATTTCACGTCAGTCAACTGTCAAAAATAAGATTCTTTTTTGCTCAAATGGAAGACATAGAGAGACGTCATTATCTATAGACTTTAGAAAGGCGTAATAACTGTCGTTTGTTTGCGGTAAATCAGCAAAGAAAAAAGAAGCTATTTAGACGTCTCAAACTGACGCCAATAAGTCGTATTCTTGTTTGAAGATATCTAAAAGACGTCATATTTGTGACGTCTTTCTGACGCCTGGTTGGTTATACGAAGACGTTGTAAAGACGTGTAAATTACTAATTTAAAGTCTTATAGACGAAAATAAACGCAGATACTTGACATCATATAAACGTTTCAAACTGACGTGAATGTCGTATTTTTCAAACTGACGTCGATATGTCGTATTTTTGTTCAAATGGAAGTTGTCCCAAAGATGTCATTGGTGGTCATTAGATTCGTCTAAATGACGTGTAAATCACAATTATAAAGACAAGATTTACGTTAGAATAACGTCATGAGCACGTCATCTACACGTTAATTCATGCCTTTTTGATGTGTATTGGAAAAGAAAAAAAAGGAAGACGTCTGAAAGACGCCATTTTCACGAAAACTATGTAAACAAGGAAAATGGACGTGATTTTGACGTCATATTTAGATCGTGGGCGGTCAAGGTCTAATAAAGCGTACGTGAGTACCTCAAAGCACAACCATGATACAAATCTGGGTCCTAGCTGACATTTGGACGTTTCTAAACGTTCTTGAAACGTTCCAAGTTCGTTATTTGGACATTTTGTCAAAACGTTTTCAGAACATTAAATTTTTCTGGAAGGTTTTCGACGTATTCAAAACGTTTCAATTGGACGTTATAAAAACGTTTTTTAAACGTTAAAATAACAAGAAACCTTTCTAATCTTTTAAGGACCGACAGAAAAACGTTTGGACGTTATAGACATCCAGATAACTTTTGAACAAAAAAGTCTTATGACCCATTCCAGAACCCTGTTTGATTTTTGGATTACCGAACCTTCGGAATAACGAACCCTATTTCATTTTCGAATAAACGAGCCTTTGGAATAAAAACCCTATTTCATTTTCGGACTAACGAACCTTCGGAATAACGTCACAAATTAATGTTCGGATTAACGAACCTTTCTTGAATTTAGGGTTAACAAACCTCCAAGTATAGGGAATTTGTGTGTTTCGGATATTCGTTATTCCGAAGGTTCGTTAATCCGAAAATCAAAAAGGGTATGTTAATCCGAACATTTGTGGCGTTATTCCGCAGGTTAGTTATTCCGAAGATTCGTTATCCGAAAAAATAGGGTTCGCTTTCTGAAGGCTCGTTTATTCGAAAATGAAATAGGGTTTGTTATTCCGAAGGTTCGCCAATCCGAAAACAAAATAGGGTTCGTTATTCCGAAGGTTCATTGATCCGACAATTAAATCGGGTCCATAACGATCCTTCGGAATAACGAATCTTTGGAAAACCAAACTTCGGAATAACGAACCTTCGGAATAACTAACGTTCGGAATAAAGAACCTTCTGAATAACGAACCTTCTGAATAACGAAATGTAACCATGATATTTTGGGTGCTATCATCGTTCAAACTTATAGTTATCAGTTTCCTATATGAATGTATTTCATAAAAACTCGAAAGTAGCCTCTGTGTCTCTGAACTAATGCTCGTAGCTCCAACTTAATGAAAAGATCTTAAATTTGGCTACTATCGAGCAAATTGATTTTCATTTGGTTATCGATTAATATTAAAGATATCGATTTTATTTGGGTGTATATTGATGTGTTAAATATTCTCGTTTTTTTCTTATGAAGCACTGTTATGCTGAAAGTACAGCTCCATTTAATATAAATATTCTTTTTTTATGAATGCAATGTCATGCTAAAAGGACAGCTCCATTTGATTTCAATGAAAGTAAGTAAGCAGTGTATGTTTTGTTTTTATTTTTGTTTTTCGATGCATTGTATATTCTTTACGAATGCACTGTTTCTGCTGAAAGTAGAGCTTGGTTTGATTTCATTATAATTGTGTTTTGTTGAATCGTGGATTCTGTAATACATGTGATTCGATTTATTATGAAATTGTATTGAATATGGAATCAATAAAAGATTATGGAAAAAATAAGTGAAATTATTTTGTGCCAAATAACACATTATAAAACGATCGTTTCAAATCTCTTCTATACAAATGTGTTTTACTTGAGAATCAGAGCTGTGGGTTAGATCTTTTTTTTTCTCTCTCTCTCACACATAGTAAACATATGGCTATGCTGATATTGATAAACTTCATATTATACTGTGGTAAACTTCTATCACAGCTCTAATATCTCATCACTTTTTATGTGTACGAAACTGCACGACTTCGAGACAACAAATCACGCATGGCTTCCCTTTTTGGGTGTCAGTCGACAACAAATGGTTTATACACATTTAAAGTCATGAACCAACATGGGAATCTGATACCAGTTAAAGCCAGGTGTTTGTTTCTATAATATATTGATCATGAAGTTAAAAGTTGCGAGTACACTGTATAACAAGAACTCTCGAGTTTTGGAGCGCGCTCGGTAACCAGCTATTTTGTACGTGTGAATGCGGCTGGTGTTCTTACAAACAAACAAGCAAACAAACAAACAAACAAACAAACAAACATACATACAAATCAGTGTTTTAATATTCAATCGTTTCTCTTCATCATTTCAACTACAGGTGCTAGGCCATGTGCGCACTGGAGGGAGGGATCGAGTATGAATATATTGCCAGTCGCAATGCTTATTTAGACTGATGATAATGATGATGATGCTGAAAACTTTGAAAGAGATTTCGTGAAGTTGTTGTTGATGGATTGATGGAAAAGTATTGATAGTGGTGGCAGATATATTGCTTGTGGTGATATACGATGGTAATATGAGTGATAATCGTGGTGATAAGATGATATCCAGTTGTGAAATGATACAAGTAGTAATGATGTTTATAGTCGTGCATGGTAATCTAATAAAAGCAATGATGGTAGTGATGATTGGTTGATATTAAAGGAAACCAAAACCCAAAGATCAATATGGAGTGAGTGAACGCAGCAACATTAGCATTATACATCAGTGAAAGTTGAGGAAAAATCGGGCAATCGATGCAAAGCTTTTCGTTTTTATATTATTTGTGTTGTAATCACTGAATAAAGAGACTACATAGAGACCATGATGGGCAACAATGTAAAGAAGATATGAAGAGAATTCCACCCCCCCCCAAAAAAAAAAAATCGATGAAATTATACATTCCATCAACTTAATTGATACTGACATAATTTATGTGAAGTGTAGTAATCATTCCCCCTACTTTCTGAAAGTGGTTAATCAAATGATCTTCCATTACTCAAGAAAAGTGAAAACATGTTTGTTCTCTTTATATTTTCTTTATGTTGTTGCCCACACATGTCATACATCAAGTGGTTCCAACATCCAAACTTAAAAAATTCATAACTTTTGCATCGATTGCCCAGTTTTCCTTAAACTTTCACTGATGTGTTCTACTAATGTTGCTGCTTTCACTCAATCCACATTTCTTTTTGGGTTTTGGTTTCCTTCAATGATGGTCGTGATGGTAGAGGTGACGATGGTAAGTGATGAGACGGACTATAGGGTTGGCAATGATAAAGTGAACATCAAAAACTTATTGATAGAGCAATTCAAACCGTGATACTAGAGCAATTTTGCACATTATGTATGGACTGGGAAAATGAATTGATTATGATGGAAATAGCACATCTTTTGATTTTTAAATGCCGATCCAAAATGCCTTTTTAAAGCTGATTAAATTAAAATTGCTATGAGAGCAACTGCTATAGTGTGCAGCATGTGGTTACTTGTTCTCATTTATCACACACATAATAAATGCATGTGAGAAGAATCTTCTGAGCCCCGAGTAATAGTCATTCTCTTTTGTTTATCATTACTTTTGGTCTAAGTACCCGTGCTCCTCATCCTGTTCCCCTTACTAGGCTTTTGTTGGGACCTACACTCAACAAGCTTTGCTTTTTAGTAGGTTCCATCGTATTTCTCTTCGCATCCTTTACTTTGATTGAAAATGACACATCGACCGTTATGTATTACTTTTGTATTCCTATTTCTTCATGTATATATCCAAGCTGGACATTCTGTATTTTATTTTGTTATATACCATGTATTTTCCATCGAGAAATACGAAAATAAATTGAAATTGAAATTGAAAAAAAAATATGTATAGAGAGATTTCATCGATCAAAATCGATGATTACTAGCTCCCCCCTCCCGCAGTTTCTCTTCCCTCCCCCATCTTCATCATGGATGTTATTGCATGAGAATGTAATCATATACGTTGATATAATTATATGAACCTGAATCAAAAAGGAGCCTACACTACGCATTTCTGAATTATTGTGAAGTTGGAGGATAAACCCAAATTAACCCAGGAGTTCATCCATGTTACCCAAGACCAAATGCCCTCTTCGAATCTGATTTTGTGGGGCTTAATAAACATGATCAATGTTAACAATATAGCAATCGCTGCAGACCTAAATATTTGTGAATTTCGTGAATTTTATTGACTCTTTCGACCTCCTCTCGGGGTATCAGAGTAGCAAACAAAGAGTACAAATAACAATATAACAAACCAGTGAGTACAATACTCAAAGATTACACATGACACAAAAGATATACAAGATTATAGTGTATATGGGAATACAAACATGAGTAAAATGAAAAGATATACAGACGTTAATCTACATGTAAATAGCAGATTACAAATTTGACAAAGAAGGTTGCTTCACTAACCTATACACGTATAATAGGTACCGCTACGTGTCGCTACGTATATATGATACTTTGATTATGATTTATTACAAGCTTCAATTAGATTTCCAATTTACTTTTTCAAGATATTGATGACGACGTCGAGTTTGCATGCATCCTAGTAACGCAAGTCTCGCGAGACACAGGAAAAGTGTCAGCAGGCGGAAGGATGGGGGATGACAGGAGTCATATCTTAGATAAGAGTGGAGTCAGTCGGCTTGTAGTGCACATCTGTGGCGAGACCATCCTCGTGAATACTGACTGAGACGTCCAGAAATGTAACACATTCGTCAGAGATCTTTCAATTTATTTATCACGCCTCCTATTTTGCTGATTACCGACGGTACCTGTGTTAATATTTCTTCACTTTCTTTGACATTGTGCTTACATGTTATTATTTTGAGATGGAGACAACTAAAATAGGAGGCATTATCTGTAAGCACTACTCCTCCGATTTGCATTATTTGTATTTGTGGGATCCCCTCCATGGATGGCTGCAATTGCAGATATGTACTTTCTTATAGATATTATGGCTAGATTCTTGTCATACAGATGAAGAAGAAAGTCTGCGATCTTTCCTCTACAAGTTGAGGTTGGATCTGTTTCGTTGCCACACCATTTGAAGAAGTACTGCATGTACTCCTTGTTGATGATCTGAGGTATTCTGCAGACATTTCTGCAGCCCTGCTTGAAAGGCCTGCCTGCAATGCTCTTGCCCTGAAATGATCTAAAACGTCAATCTTAAGTTGTTGTCCCTGGCTGGCGTAAAAGGTCCTTCCTGTCTGGAAATATTAGTGGACCTTGAATGAGGAAATTCATCAGTGTTGAAGACCACGGCCTTTTGGGCCACCGAGGTGCTTCCAGTATAACCTTTTGTAATACTTTAGTGATCATTACAAATGGAGGGAATGCATACCCTAGAATGTTCTTCCATGACATTGAGAAAGCATCCATTGCCATGGCTGTGGCTATTGTGTCTTGCGCAGTACTTGGGCAGCTGCTTGTTAGAACTGATGCAAATGGATTAACTTGTGGTTGACCGTACATATCGAACATAAATTTGGCAATGGCTGGGTCCAACTGCCACTCTGACTGGAGATATCTCCCACTGGAGAGAAAATCTGTGATGTAGTTGTCCTTTCTGGGGATGTGTGAATCCCTTAATTGTATTCTTATATTGAAAGTCTTGCACCACTCTTTGTCCAAGGTCAAGTTGTGCATACTTTTTTTACCTTGTACCCACAGATTTCTTGACCTTGTAACCCCTTGTTTATGTATGATACAACGGTAAAGTTGTCTGTCATCAATTGATTGACCTTGAACTTTGTCCTTGAAGTCATACAGGGCATATTGTACTGCACGCATCTCTAGTAAGCCTATATCGATGTGTAGATTCTGTTCTTTTTCTTTCAAGAGGCCTTGGGTTTATTTGTGTTTAATTCCGACCCCAGCTCTACTTTGAAGCATCTGTAAATGTGAGGAATGCTGTTGGCAGCACAAATGCCTTCCCCACATGTAGAAATTGACAGTTGAGCCATATATGAAGAGCTTGTGCGACTGTTCTTGTGAGACTGATGTCTTTTGTTATGGGCTCCCCGTGGGGACGATATCATCTTCGGAGATCTATATGAATTTCCTCATTCTCCATCTGCATCCTGGGACTGTGTCTATAAGGCATGCTAGAAGACCTTGAGCCAATGTTGGGCTGATGTCTTTTCTTTGGATAAAATGGAGAGTCCCTCCTGTCTTACTCTTTCCATTCTGTGTGGGAGTGGTCATGCTTTTTGGTGCTGCAGATCTAATTCTGCTCCTAAAAACTCTGGATTTTGTACAATTTGTATTGGATGAAGTGGAGATTTTTAGTAATTGGTGAAGAAACCGAGCCTAGTGACATGATCTAATGTTAGCTGTATGTGTTGGCGGAGTTTGTTTGTGGAGTCTGCTACCAGTAACCAGTTGTCTAAACAAACAAAACTCTTGATGCCCTTTTTGCACAGAAATGCGGTGATAGCCTGGACTATGCAGGTGAAAATTGGATGGGCTGAATGGTAAAGTACAGTACAATGCACTCCCGTTATAACAAAATGCTCGGGACCGGCAGTTTTCTTTCGTTATAACAAAATTTTGTTATAACCGAACAAATACAATATATAACAAAAACAAGGAAACAAGGAAACCACGTATATATATCATATTCTGTTTGCAGAATACTCATAATACACTAGAAAGCTATGTGAAATGTGATGGGATAACTGGATCTACAATAATAAACGCAAGTTCCCCTCAGAAACTGTGCGTGACACAAGGAGCGAACACACAGTGGTGAGAAGCGTTCACCCATGGAGAGACGCTATCCTTGTTCCGCTACGTATTTTCGAAAGCAATTCGCATTTCGTTATAACGGAGCACATTTCTTTTGTTTTTCTTTGTCTGTGGCGCTCGGAAAAGACTTCGTTGTATCGGAAATTTCGCTATAACCGTGTTCGCTATAAGCGAATTTTGTACCATAGACTTTAATGGTGATAATTTTGGGACCAGAAGATTTACTTCGTTATAACGAAATTTCGTTATAACCGTGTTCGTTGTAACGGGAGTGCACTGCATTCATAAAACGTGTTTTCAACAGCAAAGCAAAACAGGTATCAAGCTAAGTGAACAATATGGACATGCAGGTAAGCATGATAGAGCATGGTATTAATTCATTTAAACTTGTTTTTTACTGCAAATCTGAATGGGTATTGAGCTGAACAGGCGATAGGGACATGCAGGTAAGCATCTGTTAGGTTTATGGATGCTGCCCATTTGTTTGATTTTAAAAGTGGAAGGATCTCCGCAAGACTCTCCATTTTGAATGCAGAGTTTACTACATGTATATGTTCCTTCAGTCTTTTTAGGTTTGGTACATGTACCAAGCAATATATAAATAGAAGTCTGAAATACTGGGGAAACCACAAACTTTTGTGTTTTGTGCTCTTTGGGTATTCTTTTTATGGCCATTTTGCAGATTAATGTTTATATCTCCTGAAGTAAGTTTTTGTGGATCTTTTAATAGTTTTGTTTTTCTGATTATGCTCGAGTGAATGTGTGACTTTCTTACTTTTAGGGCATACCCTTTCCGGACTATGGACAAAATCAATTTGTCTGATGTTATTTGGGGTCCTATGTTCGGCAAATTTTTGCAGTCTTCCCCCTACCTCAGGTTGCCCTGTTTGTGTATTTTGATTGTCACAATTTGTAGGAATGGCCCTGTGTATGATGGTTGGTCTTTAGTGGGGCTGAGTCCTGGCCCTATGGAGATCTGAGCAAATAACAAGAGAGAGAGAGAGAGAGAGAAACAAGGAAAAGTAGAAATTACGCGGTGCGTAAAATATGTCCCCGCCGGAAGTAGCATTTAGTAGCAAAATGTACAATATCGGTAAAAAAATCAAGGTCAAAGGTCAAAGAAGTCAAAGGTCAAAATTCTGTGTAGAAGTTTCGAAGCCCTCACCTAGTGCCATCACAAAAAGCAAACGGAATCGAAATCGGGTTAGAAATGGCAAAGGAGTAGCATTTTGTAGCCAATGTACAATATAGGTCAAAAATCAAGGTCAAAGGTCAAAGAAGTCAACGGTCAAAATTCTGTGTAGAAGTTTTGAAGCCCTCACCTAGTGCCATCACATAAAGAAAACGGAATCGAAATCGGGTTAGAAATGGCAAAGGAGGAGCATTTTGTAGCCAATGTACAACATAGGTCAAAAATCAAGGTCAAAGGTCAAAGAAGTCAAAGGTCAAAATTCTGTGTAGAAGTTTTGAAGCCCTCACCTACAGACTGTAGTGCCATCACATAAAGCAAACGGAAATGAAATTGGGTTAGAAATGGCAAAGGAGTAGCATTTTGTAGCAAAATGTACAATGCAGGTCAAAAATCAAGGTCAAAGGTCAAAGAAGTCAAAGGTCAAAATTCTGTGTAGAAGTTTTGAAGCCCTCACCTAGTGCCATCACATAAAGCAAACGGAATCGAAATCGGGTTAGAAATGGCGAAGGAGTAGCATTTTGTAGCCAATGTACAATAAAGGTAAAAAATCAAGGTCAAAGGTCAAAGAAGTCAAAGGTCAAAATTCTGTGTAGAAGTTTTGAAGCCCTCACCTAGTGCCATCACATAAAGCAAACGGAATCGAAATCGGGTTAGAAATGGCGAAGGAGTAGCATTTTGAAGCAAAATGTACAATATAGGTCAAAGGTCAAGGTCAAAGGTCACAACTGAAATTCTGTGTAGAAGTTTCAAAGCTCCCATGTAGTGCTATCATATAAAGCAAACAGAATCAAAATTGGCTCATAAATGACAGAGAAGTAGCAAATTGAACATTTTGATCACACACGGACGCACAGACAGACAGACGGACGGACACACGGACACACACACGTACGGAGCCCGTTTCATAGTCCCCTGCTCGAACTCGTTCGGCGGGGACAAAAAAAAAAAGCCCAGAAATTGGACAATGAGAAACCTCATGTGAAATCTCAAAATGATACTTCAGTTGCATACAGAACTTGGCACATGAGAGGGTAAACAACAATCGCAACTATTGTGCAATACATGCAGAGATACATGTACTTGTTTATACTAAGCATACTGCACATGCCACCAATGTAATTGTGCTGTCTGAATTTGAAGAGGCCATGCACCATCTTAATCTGGGGGAAAAAAAAGCTTTGATCAGACTCACTATTCTCAATACACGTACCTTAGTGTTAGCTCATAGGGTCTCTTCATTGTCGGTGCATTTTTTTTTCTTATCAAAGATAAACAACATAATCAGTGGTAAGACAAAATTCATAACATGAACAAGACAACACTTTGAATCTCAAAAAAGACATATGAAGTTAATGTATTTAAACAGTCATTTATTATGCCGATGTTTTACTTTGTATGTACTGCGTGTAAAAGAGCACAGAGAGAAATATAAAGGAAACCTATGAAAAGCTAAAGCTTGTTGGATTTACAAAAACTGGATAAAACCAATATCAATAAAAACAAGAGACATGGGGGTCTGGCACTCACCCGAGTATAGCAAGTTCACCTTTTATGCATTCTTGCAGACTCTTATCTGAGATGAAGTGGTGGGGGGGGGGGGGCAGCTTTGAGAGCTGGGGACATGGTGACCATTTGAATATTCCATCACTCTTGTAAAAATACCTGCCAAGTACACTGTACTTACAAAGTTGGACTATGCAGGTTGTTAAAAAAAAACAGAGACCCGGGGGTCACGCGCTCACCTGAGTATAGCAAGTTCACCTTCCATGCATTCTCGCAGACTCTTACCTGAGAAAGTTGGAAACTTATGGTGGGGGTAGCTTTGAGAATGGGGGCACGGTGTCCATTCACACATTCCATCACACTGGTAAAAATACCTGCCAAGTAAACTGTACTTTATAGAACATTGGATTATGCAGCTTGGGAAAAAAAGACTTAAAGCCCTATCACTTTTGATTAGAACTAGAGAAAAATATTATTTTGTTTATTCATTAATTTAGGAGGTTTGGACCCCCTGGGGCCCCCAAGGAAAGCATGTTGCTCATTCAAACACTTTGAGATCTTATCCCTATGGGAATGCTACTTGACAAGTTTGGTGGAAATCCATTGTTGTTTTCAGCAAGAAGATGAAAATTTAGGCCTGCATTTTGACCCCCCATCCCATCCCGCTTCCTTGGGTCCCAAGGGGGTGGGGGGGGGGGGGGGAGGGCACCCCTGATTCTCCCATGAACAAACTTGAAACAACAGTCATCAATATACTGACTCATTGTATTAACTTAGCTCAATTACTTCCAGTTCTAGAGAAAATCTGTAAAGATTCCTTACAGGAGGGGAGGGGGGGGGGGGGGGTGTGGGTCCCCTGGGGCCCCCCAGGTGGGGCATGGTGCCCATTTGATGGAATTGAGATTCTATCCCCCTAGGGATGCTACCTGCCAAGTTTGGTGAAAATTAGTGATAGGGTTTTCAAGAAAAAGATGAAAATTTACAATTTCAATCCAAATTTAGGCCCTCTGGGGCCCCCCAGGTGGTGCATGGTGCCTTTTTGATGGGAATGAGATTCTTTCCCCCTAGGGATGCTACCTGCCAACTTTGGTGAAAATTCATTGTGGCATTTTCAAGAAATAGATGAAAATGTACAAATTGGGCCCCATTAGGACCCCTCCCCACCCCCTCCCCTGGGTCCCAAGGGGGGCACCCCCTGATTCCACCATGAACAAACTTGAAACTACAGTCATCAATGTACTAATTCATAGTATTAACTTAAGTCTATCACTTCTGGTTCTAGAGAAGAAGATTTTTTAAGATTCCTTAATTTTGGGGGGTTTGGGTCCTTCTGGGGGCCCCCCAGGTGGGGTATGGTGCCCACTTGAATAAATTGAGATCCTATTCCCCTAGGGATGCTACCTGCCAAGTTTGGTGAAAATCGGTCAAGGGGTTCTCAAGAAGAAGATGAAAATGTAAAAGTTTACGCACGACGGACAACAGATGACGCATGCCGGACGCCGGATGAAGAGCGATCGCAATAGCTCACTTGAGCCTTTGGCTCAGGTGAGCTAAAAAGACTTAAAGCTCTATCAGATCTGATTCCAGAGAAGAATGTGATTGAATATTCCTTAATTTTGCAGGAGGTTTGGGGTCCCTAGGACCCCCAGGGGAGCATGGTGCCCATTCGAACACAATGAGATCATATCCTCCTAGGAATGCTATTTGCCAAATTTGGTGAAAATCCATAATGTTGTTTTCAAGAAGAAGACGAAAATGTAATTTATGCCAGCATTTGGACCCCCCCAAGATTCAAAGTGGGGGGGGGGGGGGGGGGGTGGCACCCCTGGATCCACCATGAACAAACTTGGAACTACAGTCATCAATGTACTAACTCATGGTATTATCAAATTTCACTTTATTACTTCTGGTTCTGGAGAAAAAGATTTGTAAATATTCCTTAATGGGGGGTGGTTTGGGCCCCCTTGGGGCCCCCGACGTGAGCATGGTGCCCAGATAAACAAATTGAGATTCTAACCCCCTAGGCAAACAACCTGCCAAGTTTGGTGAAAATTCATTGAGGGGTTTTCAAGAAGAATATGAACATGTACAATTTAAGTCCCCATGAGGACCCATCCCAACCCTCCCCTTTGTCCCAAGTGAGGCACCCCTGATTCCACCGTGAACAAACTTGAAACTACAGTCATCAACACGCTAAGTCATTGTATTAACTCAGCTCTATCACTTCTGGTTCTAGAGAAGATCTTTAAAGATTTCTTTATGGGAATTTGCATGGTGCCCATTTGAAGAAATTGCACACAAAAATTCAACATTTAGCATTGTGAAGCAAAATGTAACCAGTGGGAGCAAAGGGGTAAGAAGATGACCTGGCAGAGAAACTGCAGCAATATTAGGAAAATGCCATTGAACAATTTTGACAAGTTGATTGCCATGGTCATCTCCTTGAGATAGTTCTTGCTCTGCAAAGCAGCCATTAAAGTTTGTGAATACATCATAAAGATATGCCTGTGTTTGACAAAGCTCAAAATGTTAGTCTGGATTTGTTTGATTGTGGATACTGCATTGTATGGAAGTTTTCATCAGGCCTGTAGTAGTTGAAAGCATTTGCCTGCAAAAGGTCTAAAGAAATGCACTTGATTTTCCTCCAGAAGTCATGACAGAAGCATTTTGGGAGACCACTGAAATTTTCTAAATTCTTTCAGTTGTACTATAAAATGGTTGGGCTCCTGACATTGTTGTATTATTACCGGTACTAACATCATGATTATTTTTGTTTTGTGCGTTCAGCAAATATACAGTAAAGAATGAAGAAAGAATAGGTTAAGTAGGCTGATCAGTACACATTAAAAATCATACAACTCATTAACATTAGTCAAATATGTCTTTATCACATGAAGTATTTCCCTTGATTAGTTTATGGGTAGGTCTGTATGTTGATTTATATTCACAAGGTGCATGTAAACTGGCATTACAAGTTTTCTTTATTGCCTCCTCAACATTTAAAACATATTTTTAAAATGTGAATGTGTCAGTATCACAAAGAAATAAGTATGTTCCATTTTTCATGGTCTCAAAACCTCAGAAATTGAATGGTTCAATTTTTTAACAAAAAAGAATCCTGCACAACTACACATTATAGCAATCACATGTGTCAAAATTTCAACCTTTTTGCTCTAAAATTAGAGAGTAATTTGATCAACAACATTCGGTACAATTTTTATGAACATTTCCCATTACTATGGCAATGCATATACTCATTACTGTTGAAAAAGATGTCTTGCACATCTACCTACGATAGTGGTCACACATGCCAAATTTTAGGTCAATTGCTAAAAAAACAAGGGAGATTTCACGAGATTTTGCAACAAATAGACCGACCGTACGGCAACCGACCTCAGAGTAATTCCTTGTACCCCCATACACACTATATGTGTTGGTGGGGGTATACAATTGATGAAGGAAATGTGTTTGAACATCTACTTTTAGGCAACATTTAACTTAAATGTGACTTTGACTTATGCAAGGTTGACTGCATTTTCTTGCACCAACCTCTGACAATCTTAGCCATTTTCTGGTAATTTGGGTTGTTTAATCTTTATAAAGTTATAACAAGATACAGGGGAATCTCAATGTAACAATGTTGGTTGTAGTTACATACCTGATGACAAAAAGGGATTTTTTTTTTTTTTTTTTTTGCAGGTCCCATTCCTTTCAGATTCTTTTGTTTCATCCCTGAAACAATGAGATACCTGATACAACAAGGAAAATTTCAGGGGTCTGAAAGCAACATGTTGTAACAAGGTTCCCCTGTTTCTAACTAGAATTATCACTGAAGGTGATTAATACCCCCGCCCCTACTGTTGATTTATAGTATGTGATGTCATGAGGGCAATGACATTAATACCAAGTTTGTGCATTTGTTGAATTGGAAACAGAATAATTCTAGTTTACTGTACAATTACAGAGTTGACACTGAGTATAAAACTTACAGCAAATGGAAACATGCTTTCCCCCAGCATCACTACACTTAAAGACCATCATACACACCAAATTTGACCTTCATAGCTTGAATGGCTTATTTTGATACAAAAATGAGTGGTTACCATGGCAACACATTTTTCTTAAACTAACACATTGGTGTCTTGCAAAACTACACTTCTAGATCATGACACATACTAAATTTGACTTTAATTGCTTGAATGATGGAAAAGTTATTCGATCTGCAAAGTTTTGGTAAAATTGTGGTTACCATGGCAACAGTTTGTGTGACAAACACAAAAATTATGTGTTCCACATCTATACCTCAGGGCCATAATGCCTACCAAATTTGGTTTCAATTGCTTGAAAACTGTGGAAGAAGTTCACTCTACAGGATTTAAAAAAAAAACATGCGGTTACCATGGCAATGCACTGTCTGATACAAACACAAAGGACATTTTGCAAAACTACTCTTAAAGAGCATCATACACACCAAATTTCACCTTCATAGATTAAATGGTTCAATTTGATAAAAAAATGAGTGGTTACCACTCATGGCAACCCATTTTTCTTATATCAAGACATTGGTGTCTTGCATAACTACACCTCCCGATCATCTTACATACTAAATTTGACCTTAATAGCTTGAATGATGTGGAAGTTATTCAATCCACAAGGTTCTGGTATAATTCGTCGGGTGCCCGTGCATTGGCCGCTAACGCAATACAATTTGTATTGCGTTAGCGGCCAATGCACGGGCACCCGACGAATTATGGTTACCATGGCAATGCTTTGTCAGACAAACACAAAAATTATGTGTTTGACATCTATGCCTCAAGGCCATAATGCCTACCAAATTTGATTTCAATTGCTTCAAAACTGTGGAAGTTGTTCACTCCACAAGATTTTGAAGAAAACATGCAGTTACCATGGCAACGCTTTGTCAAGTACAAACACAAAGAGTGTCTTGCATAGCTACACTTATAGATCATCATAGATACCAATTTTGAAATTGATTGCTTAAATACTATGGAAGTTATCCAATCCACAAAGGTTGGGTAAAATTATGGTTACCATGGAAATGCATTGTCCGACAAACACAAAAAACATGTCTTGCACATCTATACCTCAATATCATCATTTACCCTAAGTTTCACTTAAATTGCTTCAAAACTGTAGGAGTTCGCGACGCAAGATTTTGCAACAGACCGACCGACCGCCCGCCCGACCAACATCACGGTGATTCCTATATACCCCCTTCACACTATGTGTGGCGGGGGTATAAATATTCACTCTTTAAAGAGTGAATACAAAAAAGAGTGAATTTAGAGTGAAATTGGAGTAGATTTTGATTGAAAAATGTTCATTTTCACTAATTTTGGAGTGACCTCAGGGATCACTCGAAGATTTTGGAGTGATCCCTGAGGTCACTCTAAAATGAGTGACAATAAACATTTTCACTCAAAATTCATTCCAATTTCACTGTAAATTCACTCTTTTTTGTATTCACTCTTTTAAAGGACAAGTTCACCTTCATAAACATAAGGATTGAGAGAATGCAGCAATATTAGTAGAACACATCAGTGAAAGTTTGAGGAAAATTGGACAATCAATGCAAAAGTTATGAATTTTTAAAATTTTTGTGTTGGAACCGCTGGATGAGGAGACTACTACAGCTTGTGGTTTCATATGTGTACAACAGTATAAAGAAAATGTAAAGAAAATTCAACATATTTTCACTTTTTTCGCATAATAAAAGAACACTTGACTTGCCTCTTTCTAAAGGCAGGGGGAATAATATTACCCATAACATATGTCGGTAACGAGTCAAGGGAATATGTACTTTTTTCAAAAGATGAAATTTTGTGAAATTCTCTTTATATTTTCCTTATATTGTTGTACGCATGTGACATCTAAGTTATTCATACACTGCAGTAGTCTTCTCATCCAGCGGTTACTGCACAAAAACTTCAAAAATTCATTACTTTTGAACGGATTGTCCGATTTTCCTCAAACTTTCAATGATGTGTTCTACTAATATTGCCACATTCTCTCAATCCTTATGTTTATGAAGGTGAACTTGTCCTTTAAGATTGAATATTTTCACTAATTTTGTTTTAGAGAGTAGCGTAAAGCCGTAAAAGCCAATCTGCAGTTGGCATTTCACACACATGATTGTAATTCCTGTTGATCTTTGAAATTGCCCAAAACACTATCTGGGATTAATGAGTGACATATTTATTACGAGAAGGCTACTATCTGAGTTTCGTACAATGTAAGACATTACACAGTCATATCACAAACTACTGTAAAAGTGGTTTCTTTCGCGGTGGTTTTATTTTCGTGCTTTGAGGTTGAACCGCGAATTTAACATCACGCGAAAATGTTTTTAACTCGTCGCTTGTTACAACGCTATCATTACCGACCGCGAATTTAAACACACGCGAAAAAGTCGGCACCGATGGAAACCGCGAAAGTTTCTATACGCGAAAGAAACCACTTTTACAGTACATTAAAGAGTCCATAGGGATGACTGTGAAGAGCTTATTCCAAGATGCAAGTGTCTCATTGTAGATGCATACATGTACACTTGAGCATCAGCAATTATGTCTTCATGTCTGGTCATTCCTGCAGGTCAGAGATCACAACAAGGGTGATGAAAAGAATGAGATGTGCATAGGTCCTGCTTGGAACAGCTGTGGATAATATGTATGCATCCTTGGTAAAGTAAAAGAAAAAAAAATGACTACTTCAACAGCTCTACCCACTTCATAACTTTGCTCATTCTGGCAGATTTGTGATTGATTGAGGAGCATGTGCATAGAACACACACCTATCTAGCTATTCTGACAAATGAAATTTAAAGATAATAAAAAGTTTTGGTACCTCAAAAATTTCCCTGAATTTTCGTATTTCAGGTTAAAGTACCTTTCATATAACTAACACTGTGAGACTTACTCACCCCAAAGTGCTCTCATTTCTTAGTAATCATGCAATTAACTGCGACCAGCAGCCCCATACGCATAGCGTAATGGGGTTTCGCATTGTAGCATTCAGGATCATGACAGATTTAGTATCGCGGGTAAATATCAACTTAAAATCCAAAAAATTCTTCAATTTGAAGACTTACCAATTAAGTTGAAGTATTGAAAACAGGCTTCGGGCAACGTTTGGTTCTGCCAATAGTTCCTTTCTGTTCGAATTGATGACTGAATGTGACTCGGTCGAGAGGACCTTGGGAGAGCTACATACACTGATTACTACGGCCAGCGCATGCGCACACATCACATGCGAACAAATTTCAAATCCATGAACGGATAAGATGTTTTTGTGTGCATGCGCTGGCCGTCAATTCAGTGTAGCTCTCCCAAGGTCCTCTCGACCGAGTCACATTTAGTCATCAATTCGAACAGAAAGGGACTATTGGCAAAACCAAACGTTGCCCGAAGCCTGTTTTCAATACTTCAACTTAACTGGTAAGTCTTCAAATTGAAGAAAGTTTTGGATTTTAAGTTGATATTTACCCGCGATACTAAATCTGTCATGATCCTGAATGTTACAATGCGAAGCCCCATTTAGCTATGCGTATGAGGCTGCTGGTTGCAGTTAGCTATGCGTATGGGGCTGCACGCTGCTGGTCGCAGTTACCATGCAATAATGGTTTTGTACAATATGTGTACTACCTCGCCGCCGTACGGCGGCGGCTCTGGTACGAAACCATTATTGCATGATTACTAAGACATAAGAGCACTTTGGGGCGAGTAAGTCTCACAGTGTTAGTTATATGAAAGGTACTTTAACCTGAAACACAAACTAAGACAAGGAAAATCAGGGAAACTTTTGAGGTACCAAAACTTTATATTATATTTAACTACTTGCAAGAAAAGATAGAGCAATGGCATCACATGCTAAGACCAGGCAAGTCTTCTGCAACGGAATTGTGTTTTGACTTTTTCATTTCAGCAGCCCTTGAGAATATGCTAGAAGAAGAGCCAAGCTGCTTGCTCATTGCTGATATGTCTCCAGATTTTATACACATCACAGCTTTCACCAATGAAGCAACTGCAGATCATAGAGTTTCGTCATGGGTCCATGGGGGTGAAGGTAGTTGACACCATTCCTTGGTGTGGGTGTCTCAGTGTAGCTGCATACATAAATACCCGGGAATCGATGATCACACTCGTATCTTTGGCCATTTCTGGAGCACATATTGAGGAGAGAAGTGATTATAAACAATTAGTGATACTATAATCTAAATGTACAATAAAAATAAGACACGTAGTGATGAATGATGAATAAAAAAAAATCATCTTACATACAAGAAATATTGTTTGACAAACATAGACTTTTGCCCCACATATGAGGATTAAGATAATATCATGATGGACCAGCATACAAGATTATCCCCCAAAGTTGAAAATTGTGGCCAGTAAAGCGTTTTTCAAGCCAGCAACCTAAACATAATCTGAGGGTAGCAGCACCTTAAAGATGAGTCTACATTTGACCATCATATACCCCAAAGAACAAAATTTCAATATCCATCAGGAAACAGCATCTGTATGGAGCACCCAAAACACCAATTAAAATATGACCTTTGACTCTATGAAAGGCAAACACTTGGAGCAGCATTACCGAGAAATGATGCTGGGTGACTGGCTTGCCTCTGTCACATCACATCGTACTCTCAACAGGAATAAAGAAGATCACATCTCATCAAGAGAGGTGTGTGTGATTGCGTGACATGACGTGTAACTTGTTGCAGGAATTACGCCTTCTGCCGGTTATGATACTCTACTCTGTGTCAGTGACATACTGTGATATATATTCGATATGCATGTCTGACTTTTCTGACTCAATCACCATGCCATAAGACTTGATATTTCTATGAACAACTAGAAATATCACTGAAGGTGATTAATAACCCCGCCCCGTGACGACAGTCTTACCCAAGGAATGATCTTTTCTTGAACTTCTGTCATTTAAATGCCATTACCATGGCAACGCAGCTTCCGACACGTCCGAAAAATATGTCTTGCACATCTTCCCACCAAGACTATTGTGTGTGCCACATTTCATAAGCTTTTGTCAAAAACTGAGGAAGTAGTTCAATCCACAAGATCTTTCCTTGATCTTCCGCCATTAATATGCCGTTACCATGGCAACGCAGCTTCCGACACGTCCAAAAAATATGTCTTGCACATCTTCCCGCCAAGACCAATGTGTGTGCCACATTTCATGAGCTTCAGTCGAATACAGAGGAAGTAGTTCAATCCGCAAGATCTTTCCTTGATCTTCTGCCATTTATATGCCGTTACCATGGCAATGCAGCTTCTGACACGTCCGAAAAATATGTCTTCCACATCTTCCCACCAAGATCAAGGTGTGTGCCACATTTCATAAGCTTTGGTCAAAAAACTGAGGAAGTAGTTAAATCCGCAAGATCTTTCCTTGATCTTCTGCCATTAATATGCCATTACCATGGCAACGTACTTTCGGGTACTGTCAAAAAATGCGTCTTGCACATCTACAACCAAAGGCACACATCTGTACCAAGTTTCATGGAAATTGGGCAAACACTGAGGAAGTAGTTTGCAACACAAAATTTTCCATCATTTTGGCTCATAATATGTGAGCTGTTACCATGGCAACATACTTTTTGTCACTGTCAAGAAATGTATCATGCTGACCTATATCCTAAGACAAACATTCAATATGAATTCCATGAGAATTGGAAGAACACTGATGAAGCAGTTTTGCCATGAAGCATTATGCCCTATATTACCAATAACATGCCGTTACCATGGCAACGCACTTTTTGCCACTGCGGAAATATGTGCCTTGCACATTAACATATTCAGATGAACATCTGTACCTAATTTCATAAAAATTGATCAAAAACTGTGGGAGGAGTTCGCAACGCAAGATTTGTACCCATTTTTGCCCATAATATGCCGTTACCATGGCAACGTACTTTTGGGTACTGTCAAAAAATACGTCTTGCACATCTACAACCCAAGGCACACATCTGTGCCAAGTTTTATGGGAATCGGTTGAAAACTGAGGAAGTAGTTCGCGACGCAAGATTTGCAGCGGACCGACCGCCCGACCGACCGCCCGGCCGACCGCCCGACCGTCCGCTGATTCCTATATACCCCCTTCAAACTTCGTTTGGCGGGGGTATAATTATAGTCAGTTGTAACTCCATCTCTCGAACCTCCTTGGAAAGATAGAAACAGGAAAGGAGGTGAAGTTGCAATCTATGTGAAAAATGATGTGATTTATAAGATAAGAGTGACACTGAATTGGCATATGATAATTTCACAAATAAAATTTGCAAAATTTTGGATGAGCATGCACCACTGAGATTGAGGTGTGTTAAGCAAAATAATGATATTCCATGGTTGAACAAAGAGGTTAAAGATATGATGAAGCAAAGAGATATTTTAAAGAAGAAAGCCAAGGTTTATAATAATCCAAGTGATTGGGAAAGTTACCATACGCAACAAAATCAAGTAACAAGTAAGCTTCATAAGCTAAGAACTTAATATATTCAGAGTAGCACTGAACGCGATTCTGGTGACAGCGAAAAGACGTGGAAAACATTACGCTGTGTGATTCCTAAGAAACGTAATCCCAGTGTATACTCTGTTCAAGCTGATGGTGATGTAATTGAAGATAATCGTGAGGTTGCTGAGTTATTCAATGAATATTTTACTAAGATGGTTGGGAGACTAAAGATTCAATGTAAATTTGGGGATGATTTTTTTAAACATTTTAGTGAATCTGTGAAATCGAAATTTGAACTTAATCCAGTAACAGAGAGGAACTTTCACATGGGCTCTCGATGAATAAATCTACTGGTCTGGACAATATACCGGCAAAGGTCATTAAAGTTGCAGCCTTGCTTATTGTGTCACCTCTAACGCATGTGATCCAATCTGTCATTAAAATACGGCATTGTTCCGACTGAATGGAAGACCGCTAAAGTCATTCCTTTACCCAAGTGTAACAGTGCTTTTGAAATGTCCAACTATCATCCAATTTCTGTACTGCCGGTATTGTCAAAAGTTTTAGAGAGAGTGGTCCAGCGACAAGTAACTAAATACTCAAACGAGAATTTAATTCTCTCTTGTAAACAATCAGTTTTTCTTGAAAACCACTCAACCAATACTTCTCTGTTAAATGCTGTTGAAGATTTACAGGACAAAGGTCTTATTACGTGCCTTCTTACTTGAGATCTTAAGAAGGCATTCAACATGGTGGATCATGTTATTCTGCTAGAGAAGCTGAAGCATTATGGTTTTGATGAGGGAAGTGTGTCCTGGTTCCAAAGCTACTTAAAGGTATTGTATAGGTTTGGTTGAGACCTAAGTTCAGGTTTCTGACATTTTTTGGTGAGATAATGAGAAACCTCTTATAAAATATGAAAGAGCATGTAACTCCATGAGGAATTCAACTTTTATTAGATGAAAATTGGTTTTGAAATGGCTGAGATATCCAAAACAGAGTGATTCAATAAAGTGTGGGACCCACATTTTATTACGATCGCTTTGTTTTACTTTGTTTTTGGATGTTTCAGCCATTCCAAACATGATTTTCATCAAATAAACTTTGAATTCCTCTTAAAATGGTATGCACTGTACTATTTCATAAGTGTTTTCTTGGTATCTCACAAAAAGTTAAAAGCCCAATTCTCATCTCCACCAATACTGTACTATCCCTTTAACTGGTAGACTTCAGGCCACTATGGTGCATGGATATACTTCATCGCACAGGAGAGTTGAGTTCGGTGTACCTCAAGGATCTATACTTGGCCCACTGCTGGTTTTGTTGTCTATTAATGATATCCCAAATGTAATACAGCACTGTCAACTATCACTGTATGCTGATGACACATGTCTCTATTTTTCATCTAGTGATCCTCATGTTATGTCTGCCTAAATTGATGAAAATTTACAAAGTATTTCGTCTTGGCTCACGGATACCAAATTGATTTTGAATGCAGCAAAGTCTGAATACATGGCTCTTATTGGTTCCCAAAGGCGACTGAGTAGATTTAATGATTTGATTAAACTTGCTGTAGGTGGGGAAATTTTGCACCGTGTTTCAAAATGTGAATATCTGGGAGTGATTTTTTATTCTACTTTAAATTGGAAATATCATATTGATTATATTCGTAGAAAGGTTGTTAAAGAGTTTTCTTCTCTGTGAAGCAAAATCATTTTTGAATTCTCATATTGCAAAAATGTTATATCACACAATCATTCAATCTCATTTTGATTATTGTTCTTCTGTATGGACCAATGCTAATAAGTCCCATCTGAATATGCTTTTCATTCTACAGAAAAGAGCCTTGAGAATTATTCTATATTCTGATATGTTTGCACGAAGTGATGAATTATACAACCAGTCAGGAATCGAACCTCTTCAAAGGAGATGGAAAAGAATGAATCTTATTCTTCTGTTCAAATGTGTCCATCACACTGCGCCTGAATACCTTGCCAATCGAATACTGTAAAACATGATATATTCGCGGCATGAAATTTTCGCGAATTGGAGCCGACAGCCTTTTTCGTGGCATGAAATTTTCGCGAATTGCTACTGGCATTCAATGCATATAGTGTAGACAAAAGCTTTCGTGTGCATTTTAATTTCGCGAATTTTGGCGCTCGCGAAATTCGCGAAATTAAAATGCACGCGAAAATTCCTCGTTTTACAGTATGCATACAAACTCAACAATACTGTAAAAGTGGAAATTTTTGCGCAACCAGAAACTAGTGCGAAAATAAAAGCATGTGAATATTTTTGCTTGCCATATGTTCCAGTGTGGGATGTCTTGATTCTGCTGAATTAAAAACACGCGAAACTCTTCTCATGCAGCCAAGCGTGAAAAATTAGTCGCGCGAAAATATCCACTCTTACAGTATTCTCTTCGAAATACTCTATGTAAAATATTTTTGCCAAAACCAAAACCAAATTTTAAACGGAACAGTTTTTTATGTTCTAGTGCTGCTTCAATATTATCTAATAATTTATTGTATGATCTTCGATCGAGTTATAAAATCTGTACCTTTTTAAACGGAATATTAGAAGACATGATTTGTTTTGAGGCTACATCTTAAATGTACATAGCTTCTGTTGTTATTACATATACACACTGATTAATATTCATATCATGAATGATTATTTGCAGAGAATTCAATTTATCTAGGGACACTTTCCATGCTTTTGAAGTGAACAAGTATACTAGTATTTATTGTTGTCGATGATGTCACACGATTGGCAAAAAACTGTAATTACATGTCTGAAAGTTTGGCAAAACCCCAAATTTATCATGGCTTGCATTCCTTGAAAAAGGGTTAAGACGGCTAAATTGTTTCAGAAAGCACATTTCAGAATTTGAAAATGTTTACTCAACTTTTGATAATCACTAACTGGTAATGTCCAACGTTCACAATACTTTGAGCTATTTTCAAAATGTGGGAAAAAAGTCACATAATCTCAAAACACATGGAACCTCATCCACTGCATTATTTGCTACATATTTTTGAGCAGATATAGATTAGGAATTTCATCACTTGGTTTACAAGAAGAACTTGAGATGTTTCTATGGCCACTGGTATGCCTCCACCTTCTCACATTATTCTTTCAATAGGTCTATAGTACGTCATGACCAGATGACTTACAGTTTCACATGATTGGTACAATATTGAAATTATATGTTTCGAAGTTGATGACACACTTCCAAATATGCTGAGCATATATTCATTCCTTGAAACAGGTTACATTTAGATGGCTATACCCGGTGTCACAAAAAAAGCGGAACGGTGGATTTTCAGTACCCGCCGTCAATGCGAGGCCGAGTTATCCGCGAGTCCGAGTTTAGCCTGATCCCGTTCGGGTAAGTTCTGAGACTGAACCTTTTTGGTTAATATTTCACATTTTCATTGTTACCCATCGAATATCTTGTTATTACAGCGTTATTCCGCACATTTCCTAGGCATATGTTCACATTTGGGAGCGAAATTTGACAACTTTTGCAGGTGTACCAGAACTTTGTTTGGGCTTTAAATCAAATTTTCATTATAACCAACCAAACAAACAGTAGAAAACATAGAGTGGATGATGTTGCGGCTTGAATTTTCACGGTTGTAACCGGAATTTCATTATAACCATGTTAGTTTTAACGGGAGCGCACTGTACAACAGAATTACCTTATCACAGTCTCATCTAAATCTGCTTTTTATGGTTTTTACCAAAATTTCTAAAAATACTGTCTTGTGATTCTTCTCATGATGTAAAATTTAGAGGGCTTTTCTCTCTGTGGACATACATGTGGACATACATGTGATGCAGCATGATGAAATAAAACTTTGCACAGGTTAGTTGTGGAACTCCACAAAAATGGTTATGAAGTTTTATATCCAGTTTTCTGCAGCTTCGCCTTCCTTGATAATTTGTTACTAATTTTGAAAATAAGAAACTGCAATATCAATCCCGGGTAACAAAAATTTAGATTCAAAATGGTTTGCAAAATTTCATAGCGTCAATCTACATGCGTAGAGCAGACAGTATTAGCAATCACCATTGTAGATATCAACTTCAAACACAGGTGGTAGTATGACATGACATTTTTCAACAGGTTAGTTGTGGCAAAACTCAATAAAGGGTAAAGAAATAATTACTATAAAATGCTAAAAACTGGTATGCACTCTTTAGATATAAAGTGATATACTAGGCAAGTGCAGAAATGTGCCTCGCCCACAAATGTACAACACATTTGTAAAAATCTAACTTTAATTGTTATACAGTGAAATCAAGGCAAAGTGTGAGTACAATAAGAGCTTTGCAACTTAACATTGGCCCCTAAAAGTTTGTTGACCCCTGTTTGTGACCTTTGACCTTGTGGTGATCTTCAACTCCCCAAGAGACATCTACCACCAAAGTTTGGTGGCAAACAGTCCTACTGAGCAAGAGATAAAAGCCATAATCGAAACGCGCCATAAAAACGTAACATTGGCCCCTTAAAGTTTGTTGACCCCTGTTTGTGACCTTTGACCTTGTGGTGACCTTCAACTCCTCAAGGGACACCTACCATCCAAGTTTTGTCACAAATGGACATACCAATCAAAAGTTACATGCCATAATCAAAGTGGGCCGTAAAAACTTAACAGTGGCCCCTTAACCCTAAAAAGGCCAGGGGGGGGGGGTTTGAATCAACCCCCTCAACATTTTTCGCGACTACTCTGCCGCGCAAAATTTTCTGCCCGCGCCGTTCGCTGACTTATTACTTTCAAGTCTTGCGCATCTTTTGACACCATTTTCGCGAAAATCGCGCATACCATAACGACGCTGCATAACGTTTTATACATGCTTGTCACACCGAAAATGGCTCAAAAATGTGATTTTGTGTATAAAGTCTATGCAAATGGAGTTTTCTCTTTCTATTCATAAAGATATGATTATTTTCACTTTCATAGGCTGAAACTAATTAATTTTAGCATAATTATGCTTGTAATAGGTTCTGTCATAAATTTTGTAGAAAAAAATGATAAAACACAAGGTCGAAAAAACACAGAAATACATAAGAAATTCATAAAACAATAAAATACATAAGAAATTGATATTGATACCAATTTTTTTTTCAAGTACATTGTTAGGAATGCTACAAAGAATGTTTTCACCAAAAATTAGGATTCTAGGAGCTTTAATTTCTGATTTAGAGCAAAATGTATGATTTTATGCATATACAGTACTCTCCGCGTAATCGGGTATCGCTTAAACGGGTACTCCGTTTAATTGGGTAGTAATGTCAAAATCAGTTCCAATGCACATTAAAATTACCTGATAATCGGGTTGCCTCTCCGCATAAATGGGTACTTCTTCTAATCTAATTTCTACCCACATTTTATCTCAGCTATGACGCTTTAAGAAATCATGAATGGCAAAGTTCATTTGGGGAGGGATTAAAAATGAAAACGAATATAATTACACATGTAGCTGGCACTCACAATTGCACAGACAGACAGGAGTTGAACACACTTCACTTGCGCTCCGAATGTACCTTACAAGCACGTGTGTTAAGCATACAGTGTAGGTGTTTGGTGTGTCCAATGTGAATGAGATGTGTTCTTCTGTTAATCGGGTAAGAAATGCTCTGCCAGAGTCTACCCGATTATGCGGAGAGGTAATGCACGTGCCAAATTTCATGGTGATTGCGCGTTCGACGGCCGAGATCTCGGGGGGGGGGGGGGGGGGGGTGTTCCCTCTCCTTTTTTCTTGAGTGTAAATATTCCAGATCTAATACAGTAAAAGTTGATATTTTCGTGTGAGTAAATTTTCGTGCTGGGTAGTATGAGTTTCGCATTTTTAATTCCGCTGAATCGAGACACAAACTACTGGTACGTATAGGAAGCAAAAATATTTGCATGCATTTGTTCTCGTGCTGGTTTCTGGTTGCATAAAATGCACAAAACTTTGAACACCACAAAAATGTCTGATTATTCAGTATTTTGTTTATTGAAAGAAATACACATGTATAGTAGTGAAATAATTTTGAATACAATGCATATATCTATATATACATGATATCAAATTACAAATATATGGTTTAAGCGCATTATTCATTCAATGAATGAAGTCATCAACTATACAAAACAAACAACTAAGGATCACATCATATAGTTGCTGGTAGTAGCTCCTTGATCACACGATTGCTGGTCTACTTTAATGTTTGTGTGATGGATTGTACATGATGCACATGCACCTAGCCTGAAGTAAGGTAGTTGTTGATCTTGCGAACATGCTGCAGATGGTGTCACTGTGTGTAGGCACATCTTATCTGTCATTACACTCTTCCATTAGGGGTTAGCGAGGATATGCAGAATCAGAACTGATTCTTTTATCTATGAAGTGAAAACCATCTGTATGCTTCCCATAAATTATGCTAACATCCTACGTGTACATGCTGCAACTGAGCCTAATGCATCACACAAACTTCTCACAAGGTCCCTCCCTCTCCCCCGCTAGCCCACAAACAAGCCTACACACGCCGCTTGCACGTCCTCTATCTACCACACAGTGGGGAGTGAAGTGCGGAGAGGGAAAAGCAGGAGGAAACCAAAAGCAGATGGATGGTTTTTACCTCACTGATAAAAGAATTAGTTATGATTCTGCTGACCTACATCAGTAAACAACCATCTGTCCCTTCCCACAAATACTGTAAAACACGATATATTCGCGGCATGAAAATTTCGCGAATTGGAGCCGACGGCCTTTCTTGCAGCATGAAATTTTCGAGACTTACCACTGGCATCCAATGCATATTGTGTAGGCAAGAACTTTTGCGTGCATTTCAATTTCGTGAATGTTGACGCTCGCTTGCGAAAATTAAAATGCATGCGAACATTCCTCGTCTTAGAGTAATACTAAACCAACATACATTTGTACATGTAGAAGGGTGGAGCAAACACTGCCTATTAGGCAATGCCTGACCTCTTAGTCACCGCCACCAGAACGGAGATTACGTGGTGGTTGGTGAAGATGAAGAGTATTTTGAAGGTAGACAGGGACAAATTTGCGCAATGTACGGTAAACAAGAAGAAGAATCATTGCATAGATATGGGGGAAATAGTGAAATTCTAAGCATTTGACCTTGACCTTTGACCTTGAGCATGTGCACTCTAAAGTTGATAGGCACAACTTCACCCCCTAATACACATACATGCCAAATTTCATTAGGATACCGGAAAAGGTTTTTTAGTTACGCTGTCCACAAAAATCATTACGGATGGACGGGAGGACGGACGGACGGAAGGACGGACAGACAATCCAAAAACATAATGCCTCCGGCACCACTTCGTGGCTGAGGCATAAAAAAGTCAAACCTGATATTGATTCTGATCACTTCATGTGAAAATGACTAATGGACAAAAATAAAACTTCAAACTAACTAATGAATTTTAGCAGTCATTGTGTGCATTCTCTTTTGTGTCATTTCGTATCTGAAAAGAGTTTTGAGTTTGGGGTATTTTTATGAAAATAAGTCACTGTGTCAAAATGTTTGGTCAATTTCGACAACTTAGGTGCCAAAATGTTCTGCATTAAATGCTATAAGATTAGCTTAAAAATTTGTCAATTCAAATGAGCTTGTTTAAACATTTTGTCTGAAAACAAAGATATGAACTTAACTTGACAGCCAGAAATCAATTCCAGGCATGCTACTTACCAAGTACTGGGGGAGCACCCCTGATTCCGCAATGAACAAATTTGAAACAATGTTCAGTCATCAATGTACTAACTCATAGTATTAACTTAGCTCTATCACTTCTGGTTATAGAGAAGAAGACTTTTTAAGTTTCTTTGATTTTGGGGATTTGAACCCCCTGGGGCTCTGAGGTGGGGCAGGGTGCCCATTTGAAGGAATTTAGATTCTATGCTCCTAGAGATGCTACCTGCCAAGTTCGGAGAAAATTCATCATGGGGTTTTCAAGAAGATGCAATTTAGGCTCCCATTAGGACTCTCCCACCCTCTTCCCTGGATCCTAAGGGGGGCAACCCTTAATTCCGCCAATCTTGAAACTACAGTCATCAATGTACTAACTCATCTGGTTGTAGAGAAGAATATCTTTAAAGATTCCTTAATCTTGGAGGAATTGGGCCCCCCTTGGCCCCCCTCCCAAAAAAAAGGTGGGGCATGGTACCCATTGGAACAAATTGAGATCCTATCCCCCTAGGGATGCTACCTGCCAAGTTTGGTACCAAGGCAAGTGCCAAAATGTATCTCGCCCATTCGCGTAGAAGAAATCAATGTTTTTCTAAATCTCCGAAGTTCATTGACTCCGCCTATGACCTTTGTCCTTGTGATGTTCAACTCCGCAAGGGACATTTACCAGCCAAATTTGGTCACAAATGGACATATGGATCAAAAGTTATAAGCCATAATCAAAACGCACCATAAATACTTAACATTGGGCCCTAAGAGTTTGTTGACCCCTGTCTGTGACCTCTGACCTTGTGATGAACTTTATCTCCCCAAGGGACATCTACCATCGAAGTTTGGTCACAAACGGACATAGGGATCAAAAGTTATGAGCTATGATCGAAATGCACCGTAAAAACTTAACATTGGGCCCTAAAAGTTTGTTGACCCCTGTCTGTGACATTTGACCTGGTGATGACCTTCAACTCCCAAAGGGACATCTAAAATTTACATTCCAAGTTTGGTCACAAATGGACATATGGATCAAAAATTTTGAGCCATAATCGAAACGCGCCCTAAAAACTTAACATTGGGCCCTTTAAGTTTGTTGACCCCTGTCTGAGACAGTTGACCTTGTGATGAACTTTATCTCTCCAAGAGACATCTACCATCGAAGTTTGGTCACAAACGGACATAGGGATCAAAAGTTATGAGCCATAATCGAAATGCGCCGTAAAAAATTAACATTGGGCCCTAAAAGTTTGTTGACCCCTGTCTGTGACCTTTGACATGGTGATGACCTTCAACTCCCCAAGGGACATCTACATTCCAAGTTTGGTCACAAAGGGACATATGGATCAAAAGTTTAGAGCCCTAATCGAAATGCGCCCTAAAAACTTAACATTGGGCGCTAAAAGTTTGTTGACCATGTCTGTGACCTTTGACCTTGTGGTGACCTTATACTCTTTAAGGGACATCTACCATCCAAGTTTGATCTAAAATGGACATATACATCAAAAATTATGAGCCATGATCGAAATGCGCCATAAAAACTTAATGTTGGGCCCTAAAGTTCATTGACCCCTGATTGTGACCTTTGACCTTGGGGTGACCTTCATGTTTGGTAAAATGTGTAACTTTGTATAACCATTCTTCCCTCCAAGCTTGATCGAAATGAAAGTCCTCAGTAGAGAGTTATTCAAGTTTTTGTAGCGTTATGGACGGACGGACGAACAGACGTCGCAGGCGATCCCCTAGTCTCCCCGCACCTTCGGTGGGCTCAAGAAAAACCAGTCATGAGGTTTTTCAAGAAAACGAAACTGTAAAAGGTTTATGCATGACGGACGCCATACAACGTATGACAGATGATGCATGCTGGACGCCAAATGAAGAGTGATCGCAAAAGCTCATTTAAACCTTTGGCTCAGATAAGCTAAAAATGCATGAAAACAGAAAGCTAGGGATTTTCACAAACAACAATTTGAGCAAGATTTGGGATTTTTGCACACAGCATGCTGTCAAGTGGTGCACTCTCAAGACAGCTAAGGACTTGGTTGGTACCTTCTTGCACGTATAAGCAGTTTTGTCTCATCCCCAAACTTTGATCACATTCTTCTCCATCAGGTAATAATTTGGGAAAGTTAAATCTACAGTTTCAACTGCTTTGTATGGGCATTTCCCTACTGAAAATACAGTCATATCATACATCACCCTTGAAGCTTTTGAATCAATCTTTGATTCATGCAAAACTAGAAATGTCGCTATGGCGACTGTTGCCTCCGCCATAATGCATGATTCTCCCAATAGGCGTATAGTACAATGTCTTCACAATGTGTGATCCATGACAGTTTCACATAACTGGCAAAATATTGAAATGACAGGTTTGTCAGAAATGTCTTGAACTGGGTTTGCTATAATTTTCTAAGAGTGCAGGTACACATATTTGGGGAATTGAGAATTTTTACTTGAATTCTGATGGACCTTTTTATAAAATTATGCATTGAGTAATTTCTAAGGCATGAAGAAAGAGTGTAATGACGGTACAAAATAGATTTTTTTTTTTTTTTTTTGGGGGGGGGGAGAGCATTGAAACCTGGCCTTTGACCCTTAACCTCTGACCTTTGACCTTCTGGCTGGAAATTTCCAGGAGAATCTCCATTAGGTAATGCATGTATTAAGTTTTGAAACTAATAATCCACTGCAAGCATTATATACTAGTATATGAGGGAAATAGTAAAATTTTGAGGAGTCGACCTTGACCTTTGACCCCTGACTATTGACTCATGACCCCTGAATTCCCTAGATAATCTCTGCCAGTCAGTACATGCATATGTACCAAGTTCCACCAAGATACATTGAACCATTTGCGAGAAAAGTGATATTGCAACATTTTCACCTAACCTTTGACCTTTAACCTTATGACATGAAACTCTCATTGGAGAATCTTTATGCAGTAGTACATGTCCACACCAAGTTTCAAGAAAATACCTTTGGGTATTGCATAGATATGGGGGAAATTGCAACATTTGTAGCATTTGACCTTGACCTTTGACCTCTTGCCAATGTCACTAAAATCTACTCAACTAATTGTCCCATCATACATCATCCTTGGACCAAGTTTGGTGAAAGCTGCTTCATCCAGTTTTGAGTTATCACGTAAACAGATAAATTTTAGGATTTGACCTTGATCTTTGACCTTTGACCCCTGTTCGATTTCACTGAAAAACTAATCAATTGTCCCATCATACATCATCTTCCAACAAAGTTTGGTGAAATTTGCTCCACCCAGTCTTGAGTTATCGCGTAAACGGATACAATTTCATGATTTGACCTTGACCTTTAACCAATTTCACCCAAAATCCAACCAAATAATTGCCCCATCATACTTCATACTTGGACCAAGTTTGGTAATATTCCAGTAAATATTACTCAAGTTATCGCATAAACGAAAGCGGACGGACGTACGGACGGACAACCCGAAAACATAATGCCTCCGGCACCACTTCGTGGCGGAGGCATAAAAATGTTATTCTAAACTACTGCACCAGGACCCCATTACTGTAAAAAGGAATTTTCGCGTGCATTTTAATTTCGCGAATTTCGCAAGCGCCAAAATTCGCGAAATTAAAAGAGCACGCGAAAGTTTTTTTCTACACTACATGCATTGAACGCCAGAGGCAATTCGCGAAAATTTCATGCCACGAAAGAGGCTGTCGGCTCCAATTAGCGAAAATTTCATGCCGCGAATGAATGTTTTACAGTACTAGAAACTTGACTTGTGATTAAACGCAACTTCACATCAAATGCAAGTATCGCCCGCAAAGTGGGTTTGATCCTTGCATTTTGTTGCTAGAAGAGACTTGTGTTTGATTGCTAAATGTGTATAATTCTTGTCAAATATTCAGATTTAAATAATTGTGGATGGTCTGAAATTAGCCAAAATAAATACCTGCAAATAGCATCGTCTGTACATTGCAGCAAGCAATGGCAGTAAGTATTGAAAAGTACGCTAAAATACGAAAATGTGTGTAAAATCCTTGAGTAATGAAGTTTTTACAGAACACAACATAAAGATTGAAATTGCTCAGATACCTCAATATGTGCATAATTTTCTGTCACAAAAAAATAAACTCACGTTCTTGCTGACTTTAGTCCCTGAAAAAACACATTCTGTGATATGGTATTGAAATCAATAAGTTGGATCACATTATAAGCTGTTGCAAGTTTGTTTGCAAGAAGTTTTTATGATTGCATTTATCGCAGCACCACTTCTTAATGAAACTTGAATTTACCTTGTAATCTTTGCAGGATTTCAGTCACAGGCACCAGAAGAACCTCAATAAACTCACTCTCATCTGTAGACAAGATATGAATGCAAATGAATAACTCTCTGAATGCAAATATTTCCAGCCCTAATTATCATGACTCAATGAAGATGGGATTTCATTGACTGAAGCAAAGTTGGTATAGAATCATGCAAAATCACTCATAGGAACCCAGTTTATAAGGGATAACATTTATATTTCACACTGCTACTCGTACAATTAAATATCACAAGTGATACGAGGCGTATCAGGTCAAATATAAGCAGTAAAAGTGCAAGTACATAATGGTAAAATTGCTTTGGAGGTAAAATGCCGTACAAAAAAAGAGACCCAAGGGTTTTTGCACTGACATGAGTTCTATCACAAGTTCACCTTCCACACATTCTTGCATACTATTACCCAAGAAGAACATTGCAAACTTGGGGAACTTTAGGGGACCTTCAGGAGGGCATGGTGTTGTTACGACCAAAATCACACTGAGAATGATCGCACAAAGAACCAATTCACTAATGTTCAGGTGGTGTATTAACAGTAAAATTTTGGGTACAGACAGTAATCAATAAACAATCTGAATGCAGCCCCAAGTCCTCTTCAAGCCACAAGCACATTTCTAAAACATCTGTCATTTGAAACTAATCTACATGCATATGCAGCCAAATGCTGCAACAAATTCTGCTGCATCCCCATGTGTTTCATGGTGATCGTAAGTCTTTTTTTAATTGATGGCCTGAAGAAAGGCTAGGGTCTCAGTGGAGTTAGTTTATTCTTTGTTCATCTCACAAGCTAGCCACAAAGAAGTTCTGTGACTAGCCATAGCTCATAGGCACATGTATCGTGATTTTATAGTAGTGTGTCACTGTGTGTGTGTGTGTGGTGGTGGTGTGCTTCGTACACTACATGCATAACTGCGTCCACTTGTGCCAGTGATCAGTCGCAGCGGACGACTATAATTAACTCCCCTGAAACCCACGAAACGTTTTGAATTTTCAACCGTCATCAAGGCAGTGCGAATCGGGCGTTCTCATTTTCACCAAAATTTCACCTTCTCATATCTCCGCTATACATTGACCAAAATCGCTCAAACTTTCAGTATCAATGCAAAATCATGATTTCTATCTACACACAAAATATCACGAGAAACGATTGAGAACTTTTAAAGTTATTCAACATTTCATGTTTCGCTGTCTCGGAAAACTACCCTCCGATTATTTCCAGACACATCTGGTCGCACCATTTAATATTCATGAAACTTGACATATTGATTATCAATCATGTCATGTCAACATCGGTAGCACTTGCATTACTCCGTCAAAGACAGCCCGTAATGTAGGTGTCATATTTCATCAGGAAATGTCATTTCGAAGTCATGTAACTCATATTCAGCGGAATGTTCGATATCAGTGGCGTAATTGAAGTTACATAAGGAAATATTTGTCTAAATCTGCCACTGAGATACTTATTCATGCCTTGATTTCTTCTTGGTTGGATTTTCAAATTCATTGTTATGTAATCTTAAAAAAAAAAAGTCACAAAACTTCAACGGTTGCAAAATTCTGCTGCCCGATTGTTAACTTTTACTAATAAGTTTGATTCCATATCACCAGTTCTCCATTCCTTGCATTGGTTACCTGTAGAAAAAAGGATTATTTTCAAGATTCTGTTATTAGTACATCATTCAGTTCATTGTTTCTCCCCCGTAAACATAACTAATTCTGTTCAAAAATACAATCCGATACGAAGGCTACGTTCATCATCAGATACATTCATACTCCAAACACCCAGAGTAAAACATGGGTATGGTGATCATGCTTTTTCCGTCATGGGACCAAAATTGTGGAATCAGTTGCCTCTTCAGTTAAGGGAACTGTCATCTACAGAGTCATTCAAATCCAACCTTAAAACTTATCAGTTCCTTTCATACTGAGGACTGTAATTGTTGTATGTCATTAATGTTGGATCAATACTGTATTTTTAATTGGTATATGTTGTATTCTTTATTTGGTATATATTGTTTTTGTTTACCATTTTCTTCTTTGTTGAAATGTTTGAATATGTATATGCATGTAAATATCTCTTCATTTCTGAAGCGCCATGAGCACTGAAAAGTGGACCTGTGCGCTATACAAGTAGCCACTATTATTATTATCATTATCATATTCATTAGACATGGGCAGACGTTAGCAGGGTGGTGTTCGCTTTGCCGAAGACCTATTTTTGAAGTTACAAGTGAAAATAAATGAGGTATCTTGTCAGAAATCTCAAATTGTACGGGAGCAACAAACGAGAATGATGACGTCATATTCTAAGAAAAACTGATTTGCGCTTGCGCAATGAATGGACTTTCCCATGCTGCTTCGATCCAGCGAGCTGATTGGTCGATGCAATGTAGCGTACTGTCACTGCGCGAGATGCGAGGTGGCTGCATGCTGCGGATGCCTAGTACACTGCAAATGCATGCTACGCTATGAGAGTGGGCTGCGGGGTGTCGATAAGTACAATGTAGCAGTGTGCTGCAGGGGACTTCGCCACCTCAAAAACAAGCACTTACGTTATCAGAACTGGCCTATTAAAAAGAAAATAGCAAAAATGTGAAGATCTATCAGCTATGATACCAGTTGCAAATTCATGACATTGAATTATTTGGACTTTACACAGATTTTACTGCACTAGTAAGTAACATTACAACTACAAATTCCCAGTACGAGTTACGATCAGAGTACAGCAGTGGCGTATGGCACTGAAGTACAGGTGACGTGAGAGCAACAAAGATGTGGGTACGTGGGACTGTACCCTGTCTTCCCGCATGCGAATGACTATGAAATTTCGTGCTTGGAACGAAGGTACAAAGTGCACCTGTTTCGATTATTTCCAGACATATCCGGACGCATGACTTCTGGAATGTGATATCTTAGAGTTCCGTAAAGAAATACACACTTAGTAATATACTTGAAAGTTTTTTGTTGTTCACGAACTCAAAATGTGAAATTTTAGCAACGATTTCTGACAATTGTTTTCCATTTTGAGAGTGAAGTTATGCTCCATTTTGGAATATTTTATCATTATTTAAAAAAGGTAACATAATGGCAGGTTAAAATGAGGGTTTTACTTTTCATAACTGTTTGGATTATCAAAAAATATGAATAAATAGTAAAGTTACAGCAGTTTTGCTGCGACACTTTCCTAGCGGTTTCCGTGCGAAACGTGTTCATTCAAGAGGAAAGCGATGTCAGGCCAAAATGAAAACAGTGATTTAATTGCACCCATCCGCTGTGACTGTGATGCAGTGAATTGGTTGTACTTGCAAACTGAACTTGTTAAAACATCAACCAAAGCTCTCTACTGACTTTCAGCACCACACAGTTTATTCATAATTTATATTTGCACAAATTCTAAAGGCATTCTGGGGGAAACTACGGAAAAAGATCAGGTAAAACAGGAAAACTCCTACCCGTTTTTGCACAATTCTTACCCTATTATCCAGTAAATATAAACTGCATTACCGATTCCACCTCACTTGCCAGCACCTGTGTGTGCACAGTGAGTGTCGTATTATACCACGTTCACCGAGATTCTGCTGCGCAAAATTTACGTGCGCTTCTCTCCGATCACTTAAGAGTTAATTGCCACTGTTACTGTATGAGTGCAATCCCCGGAGGAGCAGATCGCAGAGTGAGCCATGTGCGAGTGATCCAGTAATGCAAAGCTGCCATCCTTTGGAAGCACAATTAGTAGGCCTACTCAGCAGCTCTCAACATTCATATTATTTTTCATCAGAATTTGAATTTTCAACTTTCTTTTTGCTATTTCAAAATAAACTTGCCGAGCCACGAGGCCTAGAGGCTCTTAAAAACAAAAACAAAAACAAACAAACCACACACACAAAAAAATCCCCATTACAGCACATGCCGAAGTATCGAGATTGATTCAGGTCAGGTCAGGTCACACCCGTAGCATTTCTGCGGTTGGGGCACTGAGATGTCCTTCTCCAGGTTTCCTTATCATGCGCCATTCTCATACAGATTTCCACCGGTTTCTCCGCCCATCTCCTCACATCATATACCCAATTCCTCCTTGGTCTTCCTTGAGCTCGTCGCCCATCCACCCGACCATGCATTACCGTATGCGTTAGTGTGCCTGGCCGTTGAGTGGCATGTCCGAACCATTGCATCTTCCTTCTCTTCATTATGTCCAGCAGTGGTTCATAATCCCCAACTTTCCCCCTGATCTCTTCCAGCACTGATGCATTGGTGCGGCGATCATGCCAATGTATTCTGAGTAATCGACGGAAACATCTCATCTCGAAAGCGGCTATTTTCTTCTCTAGATTTTTGCTTAGCGTCCATGACTCGCACCCATATAGGGCTATCGAGGTCACCAGTGCCTTCATCAGCTCAATCTTTGTTTTCTCTCTCACCTCTCTGCTTCTCCAGACATGGTTCAACTTGGCCAACTGAGCAGTCGCCATGGCCATTTGTGTCTTTATTTCTGTTGTTGAAGTGGCCTCCTCATTCATCATGGCAACCAAGTATTTGAATTGGTGGACTTCCTCTAGCGCGTGCCCGTCCACCCATATCTCCTGTGCTTCGTCATCTTGTTTATTCTGTCCTGAAGTCGTCATTATCTTACTTTTCTTGTGACTAATTTCCATGCCGTATCGGCGAGCAGCAGTGTCTAGCCGGGTAGTCAGCTCTGCTAGCTCTTCCCTATTTCCAGCAACAAGGTCAATGTCATCAGCAAATCTCAGATTGCTGATTGGCCTTCCCGCGATTGTGACTGTGCCATCAAAATCTTCGAGTGCTTCCATCATGATCTGTTCCAGAAAGAGGTTGAAGAGGGTTGGCGAGAGAATGCATCCCTGCCTGACTCCAATGTTGGTTTGGAACCATTCCAGAGTCCTGCTGTCATACATTACTGCATTAGTGGCATTTTCATATAGCGACTCACAAAGTTGGATCAGTTTTGGACTAATGTTATGTTTCCGCATTGTGTACCATAGTGCCTTCCTCCATACCCTGTCGAAGGCTTTCTTGAAGTCGACAAAGTTATGGTGTATTTCTTGCTGATGGTCTCTGAACTTTTCGCACAGAATGCAGCAGCTGCAGATCTGTTCCACAGTGCTCCTTCCAGCCCGGAAGCCAGCTTGCTCTTCTGCGAGTACAGCTTCTATCTGTGGTTTCATCCGGTTTGCCAGGATCTTCAGCAACACTTTACTGGGATGGCTGATCAAGCTTATTGTTCTGTAGTTGCTACACTTCTTCAGATCGCCTTTCTTCGGAAGTGGCACTATAAGTGATTGTGTCCACTGTTTGGGCCATTCTCCAGTTCTCCAGATCAGGTTGCACAGTTTATGCAGCATATCCACAGTTTCTTCTTCTTTTAACAGCTCTGCGGGTATGTTACCTGCTCCCGGGGCTTTGCCACTCTTCAGTGATGCAACAGCACTGAAGACCTCACTCCTCAAGATTTCGAGCTCTTCATCTTCCACAATGCCCGGACCACCAGCCTCCAGCTCTTTGAGGACACTCTCATCCGTTTGGATTGGGTGGTTGTATAGTTGTTTGACATATTCTGTCCAACGTTCTTGGACCCTGTTTTCATCCATCAGCAGTGACCCATTAGCAGCTTCTATGGCAGGTGTCTTGATGGCCTGTTGACACTTCTCCCTCAAGAAGTTATCTGTGGCGGTGCGAATCTCCTTAACTTTTGCGTTGGCTTTCTGGTATTTCACTTTGCTGTTCTCATCCTGAAATTTTGTCCCTTTCAGTTTCCTTCTCTCATCACATGCTTCCAGGATCTCCCTTGTCATCCAGGGTTGTTTCATGACCCGGCGTCTTCCCAGCACTTCTAGTGCTGTTTCATTTGTGACTTCAGTGAACTGATCCGCCATTTCTTGGACATCTTCGAGCTCCATGAGGGGGGCAAATCTATTGCTGATCTTCACAGCATATTCGTTCCTCTTTTCGGAGTCTGTCTTTCGCAGGTCAAGATTGTACTTCACACGCACCGCTCTTAGCTTCATTATCATCCTCAGCTTCACCTTCATTGTCATCACCAAATTGTGGTCGCTGCCTATGTCACATCCAGGGAAAGCTCTGGTCTTGTTTGGTCTGATGCAGGTTTTGCATTTACTCTCCACCAAGATGTAATCTATCTGGTTCCTTGTTCTACCATCTGGGGATGTCCATGTGATTCTTCTCGAATTCTTGTGATCCCCAAGTGTGTTGGCCACTGTCAGATTATTCAATTTACAGAACTCTAGTAGCCTCTCACCTCTATCATTCATCATTCCGTGAGCAAATTTTTTCCACAGTACCGTGCCAGTCCTCACAGGAGTCAGTCCCTATCTTGGCATTCCAATCTCCTTGGACGATTTTTATGTCTTTCTTAGGGATTTTTCTGAGCGTGCTGCCCAGAGTATCGTTGAAAGCATCAATTTCTTCATCTTTGCAATCGGAGGTTGGTGCATAGACTTGAATAATGGCTACATTTCTGGGAGAGGCTGCGATTTGTATTCTAATCATTCGGCTTGAAATGGGCTCACATTCCACAACCGCTTTCACTGTGTCTTTGCGGACAAGGAATCCCACTCCTTCCTCATGTTTCTTCTCCTTTCCGCTAAACCAAACTTTGTGTCCTTCTTCTGTGAGCATCTCGCCGCTTCCAGTCCACCTCATTTCAGCGATGCCCAGGACATTCCACTTATATTTGTGACTGTGCACCTCAAAACGAACATAAAGTCCGCACACTGATTTTGCGTGAGACTGAAAATAAGTGAAATGGGTCAACCTAGCCGAACTTGACTTTTTCATATTTTCTGAAAGAGCAGGTCTTCTTTTACATTATGCTAAAATTTGGTATCATAAAACGGGCAGGAAAGTGTGTTTTTTTAGCATTTTATCTCGAACATTTTTTGGTCGGATAGTGTGATTAGGTGTGTCTTTAGAATCCCTTTTTCATTTCTCAAAAACCTTGTCCACACTCTTCACTTTCAACTCTAATAACTTTTGAAGGGACAGAGCTACTGCTTTGAAAGTTGGCATTAATTATGGACAGAATGTGTTAATGAGGCATGCTTAATTTCAGTTTAATCTGATAATCTCTTCATTGTTGTTACTCTGGTGGTCCTGTTTTTGTCCCATTCATCGCACAGCCAGCACGGTTTGGTAAAGATCAAGCGCTTGAATAGACACTGTACTTCAGAGCCTCTTTTCTCAGTTCACACTTTTCCTGAGTTTGTGCTTTCTTTCCAATATTTAGGTAGGTTAGGAGAGTCCATTTGATTTGAGTTATACATCATTTTAAAGCTTAAAGTCTGCTCTTTCAGAATATGGTCTTAACTAAAAATTCATGTCTGGCGACTTTTTGTTTGTTTTGAGGTGCAGAGTCACATTTGGTCATTTCATACTCCAGTTGCTCCAGTTTCCCATCTCCATTGAGAGTTCTGACGTTCCACGTCCCACATGTGAACTCCTCTTTCTGTAGCTTCAGCTTTGTTTCTTCACCAGTAGCATACTTTCCACCTCCACCCTGGCCCGTGCGAGGTGCGGTCGTTGGTATCCCGGGCCCCGACCAATCTGGTATTGATCTGTTTCTCAACTTCATCATCATCTCAGTGTTTCTCGAGCAGGGGATCCTGGTGGTGCTCATCTCTCCAGGTGTGAATGGTCAGTGACTCGCATGGGTATGACCTTTGACAGGTTTTGTTTTTAATCCTGCAGGGTGTCCACACACCCTCCTCACCCGGTTACCTTGTACCCGAGTAGGGGGACCAGTTTAGTTGCTGGCAGTCCGACCCGCGGCAGGCTGTACTGGGTTACGTGGTACCAGTAGCAGGGTCACTGACTCACTGACTCGAGTGAGTGTGACGCCTGGCCTGACCTGAGATTGATTACTTAGGCTAAAAAAAAAAATATGTAGGCACTAGTACTTGTACCTCCAAAAGCTTGCTGCGGTTATGATGTAAACTTCCACTGCCTTACATTAGAGGAGAAATACTTCCATTTCCCAAGAGAGCTTTTGTGTGAGCAAAGGCATAACTTTGGTGGGTGTTTTCAATTATTGTTTACTATAAAACAAAGTCATGAATTGTTTTCAGGCATTTTCATTTTCATTAGATTTTAAACATCATTTTTCTCAGTACTCCAGTTTCTTTTCCCCTGACTGAAATCAGAAAGTCTGCCATAACAATGATCGCTAAATGCCACGCTGTGTGTGGAATGTGCCGATGTGTAAAACATGTCGTTTCACTTTCCATGTGCTCCTGATCCTGCCTTGTTTGAGGCTACTGCAAGTTCGATGAATCAAACGCCCCGCAGCTGCAATTACTGGCTTGATTACGGTTAACAATTTACATTTGATACGAAAAAAGTCTTCATGTCTTTTGATGATGAGCAAAAAGAAAAAAAAAAACCCATTGAAATAAAAAACAAACAAACAGACAAATCATAAAACAAAAAACGAACAAAGGTTGATAGCTAAATCATAATCGTATCTAGTGGAACGTCACAGATACTTCATAGGTGAAATTCCTTCAAACTTTGAAAAGTAATATGCAGTTTTAATAAGCATAAGCATTGTCATGATTTTGTTGTCTAACGGGGTAGTGGCTGCATCACAAACTCGTAGTGAATTTGTGTCGACAAACGAGACCTTTCATATCTTTCTGTGATTCCATAAATTGAGTGATTAATCAATCTCTTTTCATAGTTCAGGGAAGATCTAAAATACTCAATCAAGTATACACTATAATCCCGGACTGAAATCGACTGTTTGATGTTTCTACTATGGGCCAAAAGAAAGGCTATAGACTATAGACAAGAGCTACTTCTTTGATCGATATTCCCACGCTATTTACACTCTGTTTATTAATAGAATTCCAGTGCGCGCATTCTTTCGTCTGGCACCTGGGTCTGGCACCTGCTTTTGTGGAAATTTCCGCAAGGGGTGGGGTGGGGGTGTCAAGTTTCTTTGTTCCGAAGGGACTGCAATGCCATACAATCTCTTCGCTTCTATCTATTGTCATGTTTTTCCCCCTTATGCTTTGCTGGCAATGAACATTTAGATTTACCTTTACGAAGGTTGCTAGCACGTGGTTCTTTTTGTTGCGAGGCATATGTAATTTTTATTTTATCATTCGTGGGAGGGGAAAAAAAGAGTAAAAGAGTAAAAGAGGGAAACATGAAAGTCACTCAAGATAAACACCTAAGCAAACAAAGCACAAAGTACAAACAACCTCCCCAACAACAACACAAACACTAAACTAGAAATGTCGCAAAGGTGAATGTAGTCTAGCGGGCGACATATTTTTAGCCTAAATCAGTCCTTGATTGCCAGTCAATAGAGGGCGCGACGGTGAGGAAGTCAAGTCGACTAAAAATATGTCTAGCAAGAAACCGAATAGAGGCGTGGAACCGGGTGTGGCAATACAGTTGCCAGTCTCCAATATCGAAGTTTCATTGGCTGAGCACCAATGTCAATCAGAACACATTGCAGAGCCCAAAGGAATTTTAGTCTACTCTCCTAAGTATAATACAGATTGTCTTTCAGTAGAAATAGAATTTCACAGTCTCTTTCACATTATAGTATTTTGTCATTCTTTCCCATTCATTTTGAGGTGTATAACATCTTACCTTACTTCAAAAGAGAATGATAGCAGTCAATGCAACTACATACATTTGAAAATATTCACGAATTCATGAATTTTCCCATTGGTATTTTTTTCACTTTGAAATACTCTATATTTTCAAACTAAATCTATTAAGATATTTGCTAAACATTCATAAAATCTGCCGTCAAGATAACAATCTCTATTGCCAAGCACCATCTACATTAAACAAGCATTTCGTGGGTGATCACACTGTCATAGGAAAACCCGTCCGTGGAACATTTCCTGTGAAAGGGGAAAGAGAGCATCTGCAACACAAAAGGATTCCTGAAAAGCCAAAGTGCCAGGGGAATATGACTATTGCATTCTTTGCAATCACGAAATTACGAGACGCCAGTCTCACAGAAGGCTCAATTATAAAGGTACAGATTAACATTTTCAACTCAAATGTAGATAAGGACATCTCTTCTGGCCATTCAAAATGCATGCCTAACATTAACGAGCTAACCTATATGGATGGTGCACACACACACACACACACAAAATGAACCAAAACAAGACATGTTACGAAACTACAGCACAACGCACAAAATCTATGACCCCGTCAAAAGCGCCGGAAAAGACCCATGTGGCTAAAATGAAGCGTCTGGTACCATTTTCACGAGAAACATCTCGTTTCGAGGAAAGCCATGAATTATTGATTACGTATATATATATATACAAATTTGTTTAGATCTGTTAGAGATAAACACTGTCTTTCTTTTATGACAAGATTCCATAAGAATTGTGTCACTTCGTGTCCTTCCTGAAGATGTTGAAAAGAATCGTTAATCCAAAGATGAAATAGGGTTCGTAATTCCGAAGATGAAGTAAACTAAACTGTCTTTAGTGATAAAATATGGTGATGTAACAGAGAAGCAGGATATTAAGCAATGAGAATTGAACAAAAACACGCACAATTTCCCCAAAAAAACATACATACACATACACACACACACACACACACGTATTTAAAAACACACAAACACTACTGATACACACACTCACTGGCGAACCGAAATACAATCGCAGTTTGTAAATTGTCTTATAAATTTTAAAAAATGGTATTTTTTTACCCTCTCCTCTGTATACCCCCATACTCACCTGTAGCATCATCAGGATGAGCCATATTATTCATGACTTAGAAACAATCATTGCAGGCACTAAGAGGCTACATAAAGAAAAAAAAACCACACACATAACATATAGAAATGCCGCTATGGCGACTGGTATGTCTCCGCCATAATGCATGGTTCTCCTTTTAGGTTTATAGTACAATGTCTTGACGTGTGATGAAAGTTTCACATAATACCTATCGGAAAAAAACATTAAAATGACAGGTTTGTCACAAATGTGTTGAATGTTCATTTTCGTTGAACTAGGTTTAATTGGATGAATGGCTATATTGTCGAAGACATTGAAAGCGATAAACCATAATTCCATCATGAAAATTATAGTCAAACTCTTTCCCTGTAGGAAATAATTCAACTATACCACAATATTTGTCACATGCGTGTATTTTACTGTTAACGGTCAACCACCAACTCTACATTGTCGCCTGCTCTCCAGTGCTCTCAGAAGTCTGAAGTTGCAATTTCTTTACCCATCTGCAATGCCTATTCAGCATGTTAATCAAAGAATTTGTCAAATGGAGGTTATCTCTTGGTATTGCGAATAAAGAGTCGTATAGCCATGAAGCTACAACAACATTTCAATGCTTCGGCTTTGCTTCAGAACAGAAACATAAATCTCATGCCAGCTGGAGGTTATTTGTTAATTTTCGCACATTGCGATTGGCGCAATTCTGACAAAGGTGTATTATAGCAATATTCTGAATGAAACTGATTTCGTCACCCTTATGCGACGGATTTGAGTTCAAACAGGGTTATGTGTGTATTACACAAAGAGCAGACCCTTTCAATATTCCGAAAATGAAATAAGTCTCAAAATTCCTAAAGTTTGTTGATCTAAAAAGGTGTGATGGCCTGAAAATGAAATTGCTTTCATTTTCCCGAAGGTTCGTTAATCCGAAAATGAAACAAGGTCCGGTTTTCCAGTGATTCATTAATCCAAAAATGTGATAAGCTTTGTTAATCCCAGCATAAATTAAGCCCCGTCAATAACACAATGAAGGTTCGTTAATCTGAACATAATCATATCCATTTGTGGAGAAATCGGGACTATTGAAAAGGGGGGGGGGGAATCATCGTTTCTGTAGATTACTTATAGTAGATGAGGGTGAGAAGGGGCTGATAATAATCAAGGGTGTACACAGTAGTCTTTCAGAGGGTATCATCAGGGCCCCGTTGCAAGAAAGTTGCAATCAATTGCAAATAATGGCTAATTTTGAAGCAACCATTCTGATTGGCTCAGGGTCGGCCCTATTAAGAAGACATGCATGCAACAATGATTTTGATTGGCCAGTGACAATCAGTTGCAAGTTGCGTTTAAACGCAAAGTTTCTAGCAACGGGGCCCAGTACACGCATGCGTGATATTTTTATTTTATTTTATTTATTTATTTATTTTTTTTTGGGGGGGGGAAGCCCTTAGGTGGCCTCTTGTAATAATTGTTTCCATTTATATGTCACGCATGGCTCACCATAATGATGTCATAGATGACTATTTGAGCATACAGCGGAGAGGAAGAAATTGTTTATGTTTCCATTAACAATGCAATAATATTTGCAAATTGTACAATTGCATTTCAGTTCGCCAGTGAGTGTATGGGGTGTTTGTATAACTCACACCTCTCTGTCTCTCTCTTTCTTTGGTGTATATGCCTGTTTTCGTTCATTTTTTACTGTGTAATATCATATCTTTTGTTATCAATATTCAATTCAATTCAAATTTTATTCCATTTTTTGAAAAGAACAAACATTTCATTTTTTGGTAAGAGAGAATAAGGTTGCATGATATTAAAACTAAGTAAATAGAGAAATATGTAATTGTGGAACCTTTGGAGTAACAACAAATCACTTAAGTCTTCGGTTTCTAAAAGAAGTTCATTTCATTTTCGGAATTTGAACTTTATTTCGTTTTCGGACTAACGACCTTTCGAATACCTTCTACAAAGAAAATGAAAGAACACAGTATTAATAAAATCATGTCAAGAAAGATGGGAAGAGTTTATTTCTGACAAAACTAAACAAATAAGTATCTACGTAATCAACAATAGCTTTCCTCTAAAAAAGATATTTCTAGTGAAAACGGTGCCAGACGCTTCAGTTTAGCCACACGGACCTTGACTGGCGCTTTGGACTCGGTCATAAATTTTGCGTGTTGCGCCTCACCAGGGAGGTGCTAGAGAAGGAGAGGCAACTAAAGCTCTCCTTTGAAGTCATGCGCGGCACCGCCGAGAAGTTATGCGTTCAACTACAGGTGTTACCCATGTGCTTTGACATAAGAGAGCATCAATAATCGGGACTAGCGCTCTCACATCTAAAAATATTTGCTCCTACTGCAATTCGCTCTCTCTTTCAATGTGATGGCAACAATGAATTTGTGTATCTTGAATTGGAGCAGTGAATCAAAATGCAGTGTAAAACTCACAATTGTAACAGCAAATAGTTTAAAAACACGCTGGAACACGCTTTGATGGAGTACTTTATTTGAAAGATCGAAATATCCCTTATTAAAAGATAGAAAAATTAACATGCGGAAATGTGGGCATTATAGAAAAAATTAGGTTTTTAAGAGGGCCTAATTTTCATTTCCTTTCGATTTGCGAATTACGAAGAAACTAGAAATACATGTTAATAATATCCAATTCTTTCCAAAACTATTCTAAATCAATTCAAGTATTTCATTTAAAATTTGCGGTGAAATAAAGCTTGTAATTCAACGAAAGGTGAAATGCGTTCTTCGTCTCCGAACTTCGTCTTGCAACTAGAGCGGTGCCGAGCATGACTTCAAAGCGTAATGGAATGCTAGACATCCCATTGTAACGCCTTGAACCCAAACATGTGTTTGCATGAATTATGAAGAGTTGCCACTCCATCTCTGTAACACCTCCCTGGCCTCACTTTCCTATCATGTCGTTTTTGTGCATCATCCACATACTGGTTGGTGTTATTCAATTTAGCTTCATATTTTTTCTGCATATAGGCATGCATTCCGAATGGACAGATTGAAGAGATGTCCTCATCTACATAATTATTTGTGTAGAAAATGTTAATCAGCATCGACTTTCCTTTACTAGTATACCTGTACCGCCATCCTCAAGCCTTCTGTAAGTTGGTAAGACTGGCGTCTCGTAATTTCGTGATTGCAAAGAATGCACCATATTTCCCCTGGGCCTTTGGCTTTGCAGGAATCCTTTTGTGTCGCAGATCCTCTCTTTCCCCTTTCACAGGAAATGTACCACGGACGGGTTTTCCTGTGACAGTGTGATCACCAACGAAATGCCTGTTTAATGTAGATGGTGCTTGACAATAGAGATTGTTATCTTGACGGCAGATTTTATTAATGTTTAGCAAATATCTTGCTAAATCTAATATGAAAATATAGAGTATTTCAAAGTGGAAAAAATTACCAATGGGAAAATTCATAAATTACACTTTCAAAACCGACAATCACAGTGAATATCTCGTAGACTTTACAACAACAGTGAGAGGTTTGCATTCGGCAGTAATTTTAGAGTAGTTTCCACGTGCAGAACCCTCACGAATATTTTCAAATGCATGTAGTTGCATTGACTGCTATCATTCTCATATTTTGAAGTAGGCCTAAGGTAAGATGTTATACACCTCAAAATGAATGGGAAAGAATGGCAAAATACTATAATAATGTGAAAGAGACAGGGAAATTCTATTATTACTGAAACTGACAATCTGTATTATACCTAAGAGAGTAGACCAGAATTCATTTGGGCTCTGCAATGTGTTTTGATTGACATTGGTGCTCAGCCAATGAAACTTCGATATTCGAGACTGGCAACTGTATTACCACGCCCGGTTCCACGCCTCTATTCGGATGTTTCTTACTAGACGTATTTTTAGTCGACTTGACTTCCTCACCGTCGCGCCCTCTATTGACTGGCAATCAAGTACTGATTTGGGCTAAAAATACGTCGCCCGCTAGACTAAGGCGAATGGTATGCCTCCGCCATAATGCATGATTCTCCTAATAGGTCTTTAGTACATGTGGACCATGTGTGATTACATTTTCACAAAACTGGCAAAATATTAGAATGACAAGTTTGTCACAAATGTGTTGAATGTTCACCATCCTTGACCTAGGTTTAATTGGATAAATAGGAGAGCATGTATTTGGGGATTGAAGGACTTTCACTTGACTTTGACCCATTCATAAGTTTATGCATTGAGTAATTTTCAAGGTATGGAGAAAAAGTGCAATTTCTGCATTGAAAAGTACATTGGTACCATTTTCATCTGGCCTTTGACCCTAAAATTCATAGGATAATCACTGTCAGGCAGAACATGCATTTATGTAGAAAGAGTCAAGATAACTTGAGCCACTTCCAAGATATGGAGGAAAAAGTTAATTCAGCACTTTCCCTTGATCTTTGACCTTTTGACCTTTGAGGCAAAAAAGAAGAAGAAAAAAAAGAAAGTTTCCAGCGAATCTCTATTAGATTATACATGCATACACCAAGTATAAAACAAAAATAATCCTGCCGGCATTGCATAAATGAGGGAAATAGTAAAATTTTGAAGCATTGCCCTTGACCTTTGACCCCTAAATTCTCTAGATAATCACTGCCAGTCAGTACATGTATATATAGTATGTTCCATGAAGATACCTTAAACAATTTCCAAGTTATGGAGAAAAAAGTGAAGTTTTAATATTTTCACTTGACCTTTTGACCTTTGACCTCATGACCCCAAACTTTTACCAGAGAATCTTAATTTTATAATACATGTATACATTAAGTTTCAATAAAATATCTTCAGGCATTGCATAGATATGGTTGAAATAATGAAATTTTACATATTTGACCTTGACCTTTTGACCTTGAGCATGTGCACCAAAAAGTTGATAGGCACAACTTCACCCCCTAATACACATACATGCCAAGTTTCATTCGGATACCTCAAAAGGTTTTTTAGTTACGCTGTCCACAAAGTTCATTACGGAAGGACGGACGGACAGGATGGACGGACGGACAACCCGAAAACACAATGCCTCCGGCACCACTTCGTGGCGGAGGCATAAAAAGATAACACATGTCATAGCACATCAAAGGATCAAACTTCCTTCAAAAATACTACAGCAAAGCGGTGAAATCAGCATTACGAAAATGCATGTGCAGTGCGAGACAGTTGAAAGAATTACTTTTAAATACTTATGAAACAAAAAGGGAGGAATAAAGTGATATTATTTGAAAGAAATCGTACCAAATGAGAGGTATGAGAAACAATGAAAATAAAGCACTAAGTACACCCTAGCTGAAATTGCAGCACAGAACGCCACACGAAAATAAATACAGTGGGAACTCGGTATGATAATAAAGATCCTTGGGACCAAGACAATTTGTTCTCTTAATCAGTAATCAATAAACGATGCAAAATAAAGGAAATGAATCCAGAGAAAATAGTTTATGTCACTTATTTTTAAATATCAGATCACCTCAGGCCAAGATCTAGACTGTCTATATTGAGTTTCCATGATACACGGGGAAACAAAGTTAAAATGCCTATCACCTGCAGTGCACATCAACATGAAAACATAAATCCCGCAACAATCACAGACTTCCTTCATTTTTGCAGCGATGTAGCTTCTTACTTATTTGATTGAATATTTTCCGAATGTTCTACTCAAAATATGCACCCGCTCATTGATTAATTTCTACTTCACAGCGATGCATATGAAGCATTGATAGTTGCGGATACTGCTTCGTTACAGTTGCACTATTTTTTTTTTCATGTACCTCTTCTTTCTTTTCTTTCCGTGTTCTTCTAAATTGCATAATCTTTGAAGTATATCAGGAAAAAATAGACGAAAGGATAGAATGAGATGCAAGGCTACACTTATTATGTGATAAGTATCAACAATTATAAACGAAATGATAATTTTGGGCACTTATGACACATTTTTAGCGACACAAAGCATTGATAGTATGATGCCGCTGACTCTGCGCTCAATTTGTTTCATTAATACTTTCTTCTTGTCAATTATTGTCTTGCTTTTTCTATTTTTTTAAATTGCACAATTCTTGATTTAAAAAAGAATGCAAAGACTCTAAGTCACATTTTCAGCGACGCAAAGTTAAGCTAAACACAGCTTTGATATAGCGGGATGCCGCTTCGTTGTAGTTGCACCAATATTTTCCTCTTTTTTTTTTCTTCAAATCAGTGCAATCCTTGACTCAAAAAAAAAAGGAAAAGAAAGTATAAAAGCGATGCAAACCCTCACTTCATGAACAATCATGTCATTAAAAAAAAGATAATTTTGGACACTTAAAGTCACTTCACAGAGACGTTCAGTTAAACTAAATGTAGCGTTGATAGAGCATGGATGCTGCTTCGTTACGACAATTGCACTATTATTTTCTTCCACTTCACTTTGCACAGGGGTCAACTGATGTGTATGGGAGTGTGTGGGTAACACCCAGACAATTGGTCCTGAACAATGGCCAGGGACTGAATGTTCTATTACATATTCATGAGAAATTCAACTATCACACCTAGTCTTCACTCATCCTGAAATGTAGTGTTTGCAATCACATGAAAATATGTGCTTACTTTTTTCGTGTGCATGCATTTTACCCTTTACCACGAATTCAGACTAGCAGTGCCCAGGGCAATCCATCATGAACTATTAATAAAGCATTCATGTACTTTGGAGCAAGACCAGGGGCGGCCGCACGGAAATGTTGTTAGCGGTAACAGCGCACTAAAAGCGCTGTTAGCCTAATATTGCGAGGTCGCACAGAAGCTAACAACAGTGGTGCTGTTTTAACAATTCACTTACAGTGCCGGGGCACCGATAGTGACAATGTTAGTGAATAATTTCTTCTGTATCTTCAGTTGTCTCCTGTTTTATACCATGTATACATACTTCAAAATAGATCGACCTAGACCTAATTACGAATGTGGCTGGTAATGTGCGACTTAGATTTTGCTGATGATGACACGAGGAGACCAAGATACGATTGTTTTTACTATTATAAAGCATTTAACCCTAAATAACATACATTAGTGACAAATCGAGGAAATGCGCACTTCTTGTTTAAAAAAAAAATACATTTCATGAAATTCTCTTTATATTTTCCTCATAACGTTCTATGCATATCATACACTGTAGCAGTCTTCTCATCCAGCAGTGACTTCAAAAACTTAAAAAATTCATAACTTTTAAACCGATTTTCTGATTTACCCCAAACTTTCACTGATCATACCAATGTGTACTGCTAAAATTGCTGCATTCACTCAGTCCACATTTGTAGGTGGACTTGTCCTTTAATAGTGAAATACAATGTAGGCTACATACCGATTAAAACCAATGATGATGAACTCATTATTACAACTATTGTATACATATCATCGCTGGGGCGACAAGACCTCATATCTACAAAATGTCAAATGTTCAGGAGAGCAAAAAAACATGATGGCCAAAGCACTGGAGCGAATGGAAAAGCCTTTCCTTTGACATGCCGTGGTGGCTTCATTTTTGGAGTAAGACAGTTGGGATTCGGACAGGACTTACTGAACCTATCATTTGACCATTAATCCAAAAAAGTCATTTTCACCAAAATTTCAGATACAAGGTTTTGTCACCCCAGCGACAATATGTAACTATAGAAATGCCGCTATGGTGACTGGTTGCCTCTGCCATTATGCATGGTTCTCCCAACATATTGTAGCGAACAACGGGGCCTTGGCACTTATGCAGACCGAGCAGACCGTCCGTTTGATCGAAATATACGATCACTCTATGAAGAGGATAAAACCTTAAGTTTCCCACCACTTGTACGTCACCAGTCTACACCTTGCACTTCACACCATCTGATTCAAAGGCACATTCTCACTTCTCACATCTAATTCACCCAACACACTGACAAGTGAATTTTCACTCTCACTCCCGAAGTCGTTTCTAGAGTACGTCGTCCTCCGACGTTCGCCCTGTAAGTACGTCGTTTGAACTTTTCATTTCCAAAGTTCTGAACTTCGTTCTCCGACGTCAGTTCTGGAAGTACGTTGGACGTACTTGTTCCTTTCAAAGTTCTGAACTTCGTTCTCCGACGTCAGTTCTGGAAGTACGTCGGACGTACTTGTTCCCTCCAAAGTACTGAACTTCGTTCTCCGACGTCAGTTCTAGAAGTACGTCGGACGTACTTGTTCCCTCCAAAGTACTGAACTTCGTTCTCCGACGTCCGTCCAGATACTCAGTTATCCCACGGTGCAGCAAAGCCCGCTCGAGAATGCTCGCAAAGGCTGCTGGACGAGATGTCTTCTACTGCAGAACCACCGGTTGCCATCCTAGTCCCACCAGCATTCATTCCAACCAGTACTTATGTTATACTGAACACAAATGCATCACAACTTCAGAGGCGATGTACCGTAACACCAACTTGTTTATTTACAGGTATAGTGTGTACATACTCACGTTCACAACTCGTACCGAGCACAAGACAGAAAGACAATGCTATCCTGAGGATCAGCCTCTCTTCTTCACTGCCTAGCACTGAGAATATGGGCAGAGTAGCATGCAAGTATACTACCAGCTCACAAGGGAGCTACATGTTGTTGTTGTTGTTTTAGATTGTGGAGCTCTCTGCCGGGTGGGCAATTTACTCCAAAAAATATAGTTATTCAGATATGCCTGAAATTTAATTATAAAAACCTAAAATACTTTAAATTATTTACAAAACACCAAATTACATTTATTTTTATATTTACAATGATATATATACATCGGAAGGAAGGGGACAGGGTTCCGGAAATGATGTCATCTGCCTACTCCTGCATCGAGAGAAATGCAGGGTTACGCCGTTCCCGTCGGCAAAGCAGGTATAGGACCCGCCCGCCGACGCCGGTGATGTCTTGGCCTTTCCCGGGGTCAGGCGCCTCTAGTTGTCTTATCGGCCTAGGTGTTAATTATTATTAGCCTAGTAGGCAGAGACATCGTGGAAGAGAAGTGTTGATAGAAGAATAGCGGAAAGGGTGAAGACAGAACGAGAAGACAGACAGCTAGGGGGGTGGAGGGTGCTGAGCTCCTCTCTCTGACATAGGGTCAGCCCGTTACCAAGATTACATGCATGGGATATAAAAATGGATCACAATTGAAAGAAGCGTTACCGTCCGACGGTCACGAGCCATTGATAATGCTAACCTTAGAGAAAAATGCAGATAAGTGTAGAAGAAGAGAAAGAATAGAGATATAGAACTAAGGATGGCGTTGAATATGACGGTGGTATCGGAATAGAACAAAGGCGTATTCAGTACATCGATGGTACATGTATGCGTGTGGAGTTCTCCCTTGCAGTCGTTTGTGACCTCTACAAACATCATACCTTGGTATAATTAATGTAGGTAGTGGCATAGGGATAAAAGGGAAGAGATATCAAATTGTGAAATACTGGTTTGTGTCCTTTACATATTGAAGCAGGTGGTCCATGGACTGCTGGTTGGAGAAAAGATCAGACAGCTGCAGGGTAGATTTATGTAATCTTTGTGCTAATGCTGTACGTTGTTTTAGGAATCGTGTGCAGTATAGCAGGTAGTGTCCTACAGTTTCCGGGGAGTTGCAGGTGTGACAAAGGCCATTAGGGTGTTTGTGAATTAAGTGTAAGAAAGCAGGGAGTCGAGCACGACCCATTCTGAGTCTGTGAATGATAATTTCGTCTCGGCGGCAAGTACAATCGATGGAGAAAAGCTGTTTGACATTACTATGAATGAAGTATAGATGACGACCATGGGTGGATGTGCGCCAGGTCTCGTTCCAGGCGTCCAGACATTTTGTCGAGATTAAATGTCTAATCTCAGAAACGGTAGGAGGGATCATGATGGTTATGTAATCTTTTTTTAGACTTTTCTTCGCGAGAGAGTCTGCACAATCATTACCTTTTAGACCACAATGTGAGGGGATCCAGACTAGAGAAAGAGAAAATCCATTAGATAATAAATTTGAACATTTCAATAAAATATCGCAAGTTAGGTCGTGTTTATTTGAGGAATAGTTTTCTAATAAAGACAGAGCGCTGAGGGAGTCTGAAAATATTGCAGCTTTCTGTGGAGAAGAAGTTTCTAGCCAGGTTAGAGCTTCTAAAATTGCAGTGAGTTCAGCACGGCATATGGAAATGCGGGAGATTCTTTCGTAGATTTTTATTTCGTGGCGGGGAATATAAATCCCAATACCAACCCTGTTGCTGGTGGGGTCGTGAGAGCCGTCTGTGTAGAGATGAAGGTGTTTAGCATAGGTAGTGTTGATTATCTGGAGAGCAGTTTGTCTTTGCATTTCAGGGTGGGACGTCTTTGTGCAGTGGTCATGAATGGAGAGATCGATTGTAGGAAATAATATTGACCAAGGCGGACACGGGCAGTCAGATAGCGGGATGAGTTTGCTGAAAGTGGGAAATAAATGTGAAGTGCGGAGGGCAAACGGTTTTTTGTGTTCAGGCCATTTGACAGTGGCAAACTGCCAGCAGTCCGAGATGGCGGCCCGGGCTTGGTGAGTGGTGGAGAGAGAAAACAGATAAGCACAGTAGTTGAAAGCGGCCCTCTCACGGCGTATATCTAAGGGAGCTTCATGGCATTCCACTTGGAGAGAGTGTAGTGGGGTGGAGGGGAGAGCACCAGTGGCTATACGTAGGGCGTGGCCTTGAACTGAGTCCAGCTTCTTGGCAAGTGTTGGGGAAATGGAATTGTAGATTTCACATGAATAATCAAGGTGGGGGCGAACTAATAAACGATATAATAATAACAAGGTTTTAGTATCAGCGCCCCAGGACGTGCCGGATACAGACCGAAGAAGGTTAAGGCGTCTATTACATTTATTCAGTATATAATTTACATGAGATGACCACGATAGCGAGGAGTCAAAAATGACGCCGAGGTATTTGTAATTTTGCACAATTTCTAAAGGAGTATCAGATACATGTATATTGAAATTACTGGCGGCAACTGATCGTGGATAAAAAATCATTACTTTGGATTTATTGCTTGATAAGGAAAGGCCCCATTGTTTCAGCCAAGAGGCGATGTTGTCGATGTCCACCTGTAATTTGAAATTGATGTATCGTAGGTTGGTGGAAGTGCGCCAAATCGCTATATCATCTGCGTAAAGAGATATATTGGATCTGCTGCAGTAAGAGATGTCGTTGATGAAAAGAGTAAAGAGAACTGGACTAATAACGCTTCCTTGAGGAAGACCGATATTTTGGTGATAAGTGTCGGACAGAAAGGAATCAATGCGTACTTGTATAGTCCGCGAGTCTAAAAAGTTTCGAATCCACTCAAGAAATCTACCTTGTAGTCCGATGGATTGGAGTTTGGCAATGAGAGCGTTGTGGTCGACGGTGTCGAATGCTTGGCTGAGATCTAGAAAAATAGCTGCGGTGTAATGTTTAGTGATTAAGGATTTACGGACATCTGATTCAAGAAGAAGAAGGTTGTTGGTTATTCTGCGATGAGGTAAGAAAGCGGATTGAGTGTGAGATACCAGATGGTGTTTGTTTATGACATAGGTTAACCTGCTGGATATCATTCGTTCCATGATCTTGCACAGGAATGGAGTCAGAGAGATGGGACGATAAGAACGTATGTCGTGCTTATCCTTGCCGGGTTTCAGAATGGGTATAACGATAGAGTGTTTCCATTGGGGTGGTAGGGTGGAAGTGTCCCATATGTGATTTATTATTCGTAACAGCGAATGAATCATGCTATCAGTCAGGTGGGATATGAGAGCTTTGTTGATCCCGTCAGCTCCAGGTGAGGCTGTGTTTAGCCTTGATAACCTGGGTGCATGTTGAATTCCACCATGGATTAGGAGGAAGTTTTTTAATTTTATTAGTTGGAATGGCGGTTTCCGCTGCTTTCTGGATGCACAGAATAAAAAAGTTGTAGAAATCATAAATGTTTTCAATGTCAACATTTTTCATCTTGTAAGTATTGTGTAATTCCTTTTCAAACAGCTCCCAGTTGGCCCTGTGGAAGGATAGGGATGGTTTAGGTAATCTGAAATCAGTGGGAGTGATGTTGGGTACAGGTGTATTAAGTGCTATATCACATTTGATCAGGAAGTGATCACTTCCCATAGTGGTAGTAGAGACAGACCAGTTGCATCGTGCGGCTAGAGAGGGACTTGAGAGAGTTAAATCTATGGAAGACGATGTCCCGCCTGAAATATCGATTCGTGTAGGGGAGGAATCATTCAATATAGATATGTTGTTGGATAATATATAATCAGCTATCAGTCTCCCGTTATGATCTTCCGTGGTTCCGCCCCACATAGGATGGTGAGCGTTAAAATCACCTGCTAATATAAAATTTGGGAGGCAATTGGAGGTTAATGCTTTGAGATTATCTAACGTAAGTTTTTTTAATGGATTATAAAAATTAACAACAGACAATTTAACGGTGCCTAACAAAACATTAACTTGTTGCGCCTCGAGCGAGGGGGCGCAGTTAATGATGTCGTGTGCGATACCGGAGCGTAAGAAAATGGCGCATCCTCCTCTACGGGAGTTGGGACGGTGACGCCAGATGGATACATAATGAGGAATAGAAAAATCAGTGTGTATATGACCCCAAGTCTCTTGAATCAAAATGATGTGTGGGGGATCGTTTGAGGTGTTAATGTGGTAAACTAATTCGTGTCCGTTGGACGATATTCCACGGGCGTTCCACTGCCAGAGCGTGAACTGCATACTGAACAAGGGAAGGGAAAACAGTATGCAGAGCAGCTGTATATCCATTATTGAGAAATGGATGTTAACAGCTCATGAATTTTTTCAGGAGGTATTATTGTGCCTAACAGGTGTTGGCGGCCTGTACTGTTAGCTTTATTCTGTTGCTCTTCGAGTTGGCAGTCTCTAGGTTGTTGATAACAAAAACAAGGAAGGTGACCAGGTTTTCGACTGTAAGTGGAGAACCAGGAGAGCATTGCGAAGACTGGTTGATCTTGTCTACCTGTGTTGAAGCGTCTGAAGTCGAAGGTCTTGTGGGGGGAAGATTAGGGGTTGGGAGGACTTGAGATGAGTGTTTGGCTGTAGCGGGAGGATGTTGATAATGAGGGGTGGCAGGCGATGTAACAGTAAGGGATGGGTTCGTATGGGAAGAAGAGGGTTGGTTAATCGGCTTGGGGAGAGCGACGGGGTCTGAGATGACTTGAGAAGCTGTTGGGTTTTCGGGCGGAGAGTTATGGGCAGGTTGTGTTGAGTTCCGTACTTGCTGGACTGCATCTGCATAAGATAACTTGTTTAGTACTTTAACTGACTGTATTTTCCTTGCCTGTTTGTATTCAGGGCAACCTGCATAAGCGGCACTGTGGGGCCCTCCACATCGCAAGCATCGAGGGGTACCTTTGATGGGACACTGGTCAAGTTGGTGGGGCTCACCACACCTGACACATCGCAGCTTGAACCGGCAGGTGTCGATGCCATGCCCAAATCGTTGGCATCTGAAGCGTCGCGTGATAGGGGGAATGTACGTCGATACTTCGAAACGTTCATACCCTAATGATACAGCTGAAGGAAGAGATTTGTGATTGAAAGTGACAATGACAACAGATGTGGCAGAGCGAGTATTATTGATCTTTTTGTAAATACGGCGTACATCGGTGACTCCCTGATCCCGTAGTTCTTGATGAATTGAGTCGTCTGATAAATCAACTGGAACGCGCTTTATTACTCCCTTTGTTAAGGTGAGGGGGGTATTGGTGTTGGTCACGGAGACTGAAGTGTTGCAGAAGTTGGTTGTCGCTAAGAAAGAATGTACTTGTTTTGAATTGGCGCATTTAATCACGAACGATTTGGGGTGGCGTTGTACTTGTAGGACGTGTCCTGCTATGCGGTTGATTTCCCTTGCTACTTGGATAGGGTTGGATTGAGTTATGTTTTTGTCAACTCCGGTTATTGTAACAAAAAGTGAGATTGACGGTCGTGAGGGGGTGTGGAATTCATCTTCGTTGTCTTCGAGTGATATGGTGTCTTTTCGGGATCGTTTGTTTCTTTTGACAGGAGTGAACATAGTGTCATTGGGGTCTGGGTCAGGTTCCGTTTCAGTGTCCTCCATATTTGATGGATTTGATTGAGCTGAGCCTATGTTTTGTAGTGATTGTATGGGAGTGCTGAAAAACACAAAGAAAATGAGAGAAAGAGGACTGTGACAGGTGCACAGGAGACGACCTATATACTGCTACCACGGGCACAGATTGGACCTAATTCACAGATGAAGGGATTAGGGAAATGCGAGGAAGAGAGTGTGCTGAAAAACGGATTGTTATTGCTAAGGGAAGAAAAGAAATTCCTGGAGAGTTTCAGAGGAGCTTGCAGTGAGTATCTGGGCTAATCTCCGTGCTTAGGAAAGTCCACTGTTCGGTGAATGAAAGACAGAGTATACAGCTATGGAGTGAAGCGAAACTGTACAGATCTTAGTGCGCTTAACAGTGACCTATGGGTATGTAATGACAACTATGTGGGAAAGGATAAGAAGCATTGTAGTTATACCGCTCTCAAATGGAAACTAGAAAAGTTGATAATAGGTTGAAAGTTGAAACTAGAAATAGTTGATAATACAAAAAAAAAAGGAAAAAGAAAAACAATGCGAGATGTGATGGAAACTTCCCCACCTTAGTCTGCGAGACCAAGATTGGTGTAATAAGCACAGTGATGTGTATGCAGATAATCGATACAAACAAAGTTTTGAGGAAAAGATCGTGTATGGATTTGTATATAGATATAGTCGATACAAATAAAGGTATGAGGAATAAATCGTGTATAAGTATGGTAATCAATACAAACTGAAGATATGAGGAACAAATCGTATACAGGATATGAGGAACAAATCGTATATGAGGAATAAATCGTGTATGAGTATACAGGTAATCAATACAAACTGGAGATATGGGGAACAAATCGTATACAGGCAGAGTGTTCTATTACAAAGTATATACAGTATACAGCAGAAGCAAATTGACGAGATGTATCACTCTGAAACCGATGAGTAAATAAAGTAGAACCGTGAGTATCACGGAAAGCACAAGTGAAGAGTAGGGAGAGGGGGAGAGAAAAAAGAAAACAGCATAAGCAGACAATGGTATATACGGTATTCAGAGAGGAGCTACTGTAAATCATACAAATTTAATTTATTTATAAATTATCTTGGTATTTATTAAACTAACATTATCTACTAGTTATCTAAAGTGGTACTCATCAAAACCCGGCTCAGCCTTCACCCGTATCGCTCGCGAGAGAGGTCCACGTGAGGAGAGAGGCGGAGGGAGCTAGAGGCGGAGAGGTGAAGAAGTACGTCCACCACCGATGACAGCCACATAAGCACGTGAGCTACATGGAAAGGAGCTACATGAAAAATGAGGTAGCTAATAGTACCTGTGCTGAATTATTATATGCATGGTTATCAATTTCTCCTAAAATTTCCTTTATTCTTTCTTTATTTTTACACAGAGTTAAGCTATCCCTTTAAACTCTTCACAGTTTGATTGAAATCATTTAAATCAAACATCAACACCATTTTCAGTCCCATAACTGATCGTGTTTACTAATTAATCAATGTTAATTGTCTAAAATGTGTCATATGGCCAACCTGTATACACATGTGCGTGAAATTTTAACATTTGGTCCTAAGAGACAAGTTATGGCAATTAGCTTGACCAAAATTTGATGCAATATGCATATTTACTAGATTTAATAGTCAGATAGCTAAATATCTCAAATTTCCTGTACACAGTTTTAATTTTAAAAGAAAATTACAAAATGTATCACGATGCTACGCGGTGTCCTTTTTTGTTACATTTGGTGGACACCGTGTAGCATAGTTACACATTGTGTAATTTTCTTGTAAAAGTAAAACTGTGGAAAATAGAGTTAAGATATTTAGCTATCTGACTAATCTAGTAATTATGCATATTATATCAAATTTTGGTCAAGCTAATTGCATTAATTTGTCTTTTAGGACCAGATTTTAACTATCACGATGCTACATGGACACGTCACGATGCTACAGGACACCGTTACATTTTTTAAAAATAACTTCATCAAAATTGAGTCTGAATGGCACAAAATTTCCAGGAAAATGTATGGTCTCAATACAAATGTAAATATACACACACAATGCTAAATGTATGTGTCAAACCTCTGTAACACAACTTTGAACTAACTATAGGAATTATCGCTGCACTTATCATCCATACTTTTTATCACTATCTGAAAATCCACAAAAACCACTAATTGACAAATAATCATCAATACAGAAGACTGGCTTAAAGGAACAATTCAAACACTCTTTTAGAATGCATAGCTTGTTACATATATAAATCAGCACCAAGTAACCACGACTACATTGTGTTACTGAATTGCTATGAACAAATTTCACTCAAACAGTGGTTTCGTGCATATAAATCAGCACCAAGTAACCACGACTACATTGTGTTACTGAATTGCTATGAACAAATTTCACTCTAACAATGGTTTTGCACGAATTCCAAATGAAATGCACTACACACTACTCAAAATAAATATCATTTTGTTACAATATATTGGTCTAGAGTACGTCTTGACAAAGTAAGTTGTTATGATATTGAGACATTCTTGTATTGATTTGTCTGTTATACTCTCCTTTTTTTTTGCATACTGTTCATTACTTTGTTTTCATTTGTTATTGCATCTAGAGAAAGGAAATGCAGAAATAAAACCAAACCACACCAAACCAAATCAAACTCTCTTCGCTTTATTGTGTCATTATGATCAATTCAAATATAGCTCTGCAGGGCCAGTCAAAACTGCATAGGAGTAGGGCCGACATTGGGTGTCACCACTTTGGGCCCCGGCCACCCCGAAGTGGTGCTAGGAAAAACTAGAATTATCACTGAAGGTGATTAATACCCCCGCCCCTAGTTTTGCTTAATATATGTGATGTCATGAGGGCAATGACGTTAATACCAAGTTTGCACACTTGTTGAATTGGAAACAGAATAATTTTAGTTTACTGTACAATTACAGAGTTGACACTGAGTATAAAACTTACAGCAAATGGAAACACGCTTTCCCCCAGCATCACTACACTTAAAGACCATCATACACACCAAATCTGACCTTCATAGCTTGAATGGTTTATTTTGATACATAAATGAGTGGTTACCATGGCAACACATTTTCCTTATACTAACACATTGGTGTCTTGCAAAACTACACTTCTAGATCACGATACATACTAAATTTGACTTTGGAATGATGGAAAAGTTATCTGATCTGCAAGGTTTTGGTAAAATTGTGGTTACCATGGCAACGGTTTGTGTGGCAAACACAAAAATCATGTGTTCCACATCTATACCTCAGGGCCATAATGCCTACCAAATTTGTTTTCAATTGCTTGAAAACTGTGGAAGAAGTTAACACCACATGATAAAAAAAAAACATGCGGTTACCATGGCAACGCATTGTCAGATACAAATACAAAGGACATTTTGCAAAACTACACTTAAAGAGCATCATACACACCAAATTTCACCTTCATAGATTAAATGGTTCAATTTGATACAAAAATGAGTGGTTACCATGGCAACACATTTTTTTAATATTAACACATTGGTGTCTTGCATAACTACACCTCCCGATCATCATACATACTAAATTTGACCTTAATTGCTTGAATGATGTAGAAGTTATTCAATCCACAAGGTTTTGGTAAAATTATGGTTACCATGGCAACGCTTTGTCCGACAAACACAAAAATTATGTGTTCTACATCTATGCCTCAAGGCCATAATGCCTAACAAATTTGATTTCAATTGCTTCAAAACTGTGGAAGTTGTTCACTCCACAGGATTTCGAAGAAACACGTGGTTACCATGGCAACGCTTTGTCAAGTACAAACACAAAGAGTGTCTTGCATAACTACACCTATAGATCATCATAGATACCAATTTTGAAATTGACTGCTTAAATACTATGGAAGTTATTCAATCCACAAGGTTTTAGTAAAATCATAGTTACCATGGCAACGCATTATCCGACAAACACAAAAAACATGTCTTGCACATCTATACCTCAATATCATCATTTACACTAAGTTTCATTTAAACTGTAGAACTGTAGAAGAAGTTCGTGACGCAAGATTTTGCAACAGACAAACATTCAATATGAATTCCATGAGAATTGGAAGAACACTGATGAAGCAGTTTTGCCATGAAGCATTTTGCCCTATATTTTACCAATAACATGCCGTTACCATGGCAACGCACTTTTTGCCACTGCGGAAATATGTGTCTTGCACATTAACATATTCAGATGAACATCTGTACCTAATTTCATAAAAATTGATCAAAAACTGTGGGAGGAGTTCGCGACGCAAGATTTGTACCCATTTTTGCCCATAATATGCCGTTACCATGGCAACATACTTTTGGGTACTGTCAAAAAATACGTCTTGCACATCTACAACCCAAGGCACACATCTGTGCCAAGTTTTATGGGAATCGGTTGAAAACTGAGGAAGTAGTTCGCGACGCAAGATTTGCAACGGACCGACCGCCCGACCGCCCGACCGTCCGCTGATTCCTATATACCCCTTCAAACTTCGTTTGGCGGGGGTATAAAAAGAAACGCAAGACTTTACAAGCCACATTTTCAGCGACGCAAAGTTAATGTAAATGCAGCTTTGATAGTGGGATGACGCTTCATTACAGTTGCACCAATGTTTTTTTTCCTTTTTCTTTTATTCTTCAAATCAGTGCAATCCCTAAAATAAACTAGTAATGTCGCTGTGGCGACTGGTATGCCTCTGCCATAATGCATGGTTCACCTAATAGGTGTACATGTATAGTACAATATCTTCACAATGTGTGATGAGTTTCACATAACTGGCAAAATACTGAAATGAAAGTTTGTCACAAATGTGTTGAATGTTCACTTTCCTTAAACTAAGTTTGCTATATTGTCTACGAGTGCAGGATTATGTATTTGGGGATTTGAGAATTTTTTTAAAACCTTTTTATAAGTTTATGCATTGAGTAGTTTTCAAGGTATGAAGAAAAAGTGTGATTTCAGTATAAAATAGAAACATTTTTTGCATTTTAGCCTCCTCCCCCCCTTAGCCCCACCGTTGGTACGGGACTAGGCAAAAATTTGCAAGTGTAAAAAGCCCTTAAATTCCCTAGATAATCCATGCCAGTCATTACATGCATATGTACCAAGTTCCATGAAGATACCTTGAATCATTTGCGAGATATGGAAGCAAAGGGGAATCTTAACATTTTTACCTGACCTTTGACCTCATGACTCTCTGGGGAATCTTTATTCAGAAGTACATGTCTAAACTAAGTTTCAAGAAAATACCCTCAGACATTGCATAGATATGGGGGAAATAGCAAAATTTTTAGCATTTGACCTTGACCTCTTGCTGATTTCACTCAAAAACTACTTACTTAATTAAATAATAATAATAATAATAGTGAGACTCTTATGAAGCGCACATTTCTACATAAAAAAAGATACTCAAGGCGCTATAGAACAGAGTAAATATTGTGTCACATTACAACAGTATCACAGAAAATAATAAGACAATAAACCAACAAACGATAGGCCTATATACGTACACATACTATTCCATAGTTTTGGGCCCATATATATGAAAAAGCCTGATCCCCCAATTATGCTTGATTCGAGGTACCTGTAATTTTAGCGAGTTTGATGAACGGAGATTACGTGGTGGTTGGTGAAGATGAAAGAGTATTTTGAAAGTAGACAGAGGCAAATTTGTGCAATAAATGGTAAACAAGAAGAAGAATCTTGAAGTTAATACGTTTTTCTACAGGAAGCCAGTGTAGGGACCGAAGTATTGGGGTAGTAGGCACAGTTTTCTTCTTGAAAATAAGTAATCTAGCAGCACAATTCTGAAGACGTTGCAGTTTACTGAGTTCTTTTTGTGGAAGGCTGCAAAACAGAGAATTGCAGAAATCTAGACGAGACGAAATAAGAGCATGCATCAGTTTTTCTGCTGCTGATCTAGTTAAATATCTCCGAATTGAGCCCAGGTTACGCAAATGAAATCTTACAGATTGGGATACATATGAAATGTGGTCTTTGAATGTCAGATTTGCATCATAAACAACACCAAGATTACGAACTTTGTTAGAAGGCTTGATATTACTATTGCTATTTCTAACATAACATGTATCAGAATTCACTTTAGACAACATCAGTTTGGATCCTATCAGAATAAATTCTGACTTACTGTTATTAAATTTGACACCATTTCTTTCCATCCATGCCTTAACATCATCAATACATAATTCCAATTGTTTTACAGCTTCAGAGAGTTCAGTCCTGGTTGGGGAAAAGATACAAATATTTGTATATCATCTGCATAACAGTGATACTGAATGTCGTGTATCATACATCATCCTTGGAACAAGTTTGGTGAAAGTTGCTTTATACAGTCTTGAGTTATTGCGTAAACAGTTCAATTTTAGGATTTGACCTTGATCTTTGACCTTTGACCTCTGACTGATTTCACTCAAAAACTAATCAAGTAATTGCCCCATCGTATGTCATCCTCGGACAAAGTTTGGTGAAATTTGCTTGATCCAGTCTTGAGTTATCGCATAAAAGGATACAATTTCATGATTTGACATTGACCTTTGACCTTTGGTCAATTTCACCCAAAATCTATTCAGGTAATTGGCCAATGATACTTTACACTTGAACCAAGTTTGGTAAAATTCCACTCAGTATTACTCAAGTTATCGCGTAAACGAACGGGGACGGATGTACGGACAACCTGATTTCAAACATAATGCCTCCGGCACCACTTTAAAATAAAATTTTACAGGCCACTTTGCAACAAGACCTTATTCTTTGAGAAAGAGCTGGTGGGTCTCACCCCTCCCTGGCCAGAACCTGGATTACTCCACGTGGTTGGGTGGTACTGGTGCATTACTGGTGCATTACCCATTGCTGTGCCTGCAAACAACACTGGTGCATTGTGATGTGCAGTGAACTGGTTGCATGGTCACATTTTGAATTTTGCAGCTAGTATTCAAGGTATTATAATTTATGTGCATTTACATGTCCATGTACTATACGATTTCTTGGGAACAAATGTACTTTGCATGCGCTGGTGAAATAACTTTTACATGAAATGGACACAAATTAACACAGACTTAAAAACATTTAATAGTAATGATTAGCAGCACCAATAATAATATACTGATTGTAAGAATATGAAGGAAACATGAACAGCTGAGTAGTGGAACACAGGCCCTAATAATGTCTGATGATAATAATAATTTTAATACCAAGCTCGCACAGAAAATACCAACCACAACAGCAACAACATCATAAAAATACCCATTCAGCTTTCAAATAAGAATAAAACAAAAACAGAGAGACAGACAAAAAAGTGCCATGGTGAATATCTTATAAGGCATGATACAGGACATGTGAGATAGTTCAGCTCTCACTGAACTCTCACATGTTTTCACCATACACCAGGCAAGGAGGCAAGTTATTTCACCAAGATTAGGTCCTATAGTAGTCTCCATCGTGACCACTCTGTTGTAGATTCGAGCCCTCCTGCCTCAATATATCCCCAGCATACAACAAAAAAACATTCAAATAGTGTTTTCATCCCCTGGAGAACTAAAATTGCTCACAAAAATATGTTAGTGGGACCAGAAAAAACATGTCTTGGCGGATGTACGCAAGTTTCCCAAAAAATATGACAAGAGAACCAACAAGAGCGAACAATGAAGTGATACATCAGACTAAAGAAAAACCCCAACATCTGCTGATCTACAGGTGAATTTCGTCAGCACTAGTCAGGATTTACACTTGACATTGCGTCGTAATTTGATTAAGACAAGAACATCTGCGCACGCTAAGACTACTACACGTATCACTAGTGCTGCTACGGGCGCCAATGCCAGTGGTGCGTGTAGTAGTCTTAGCGCATAGAGACTTTTTCTGCGACAAACAAGGGTTTTTGCCTGCAAACTAACTTTTCATGCCAAGCTGGGGTCGGTGTAGTGTAGTTTCTAGACGTTTTTATTTCGTCTTTATTTCTCCGAGTTGAAGCAAGCCGAGTGAGAGCACATACCCAGTGATTGCGACGCCCGAGCCGTTTTTTGTCGCAATCACTGGGTATGCACCCTCACTCTGCTTAGTGCAATACAGCGGGCTTCTGCACAATACACAAGCTGCAACTCAGAGAAATAAAGACGAAATAAAAACGGCTAGAAATTAAGACTAGAGTCGGTGACGCTTGTCGCTATTGGGGCACTGAAAATGACAAAATTATCACAATTTTTGCATTTATTTCACGAAGAATTCATCAAAACGCCTTAAAACTATATATGTACATGTTGCTAGAGATGTCAGCAATACAGTGGGATACATTGTAAGGTATAATATTGTGCATGGTTACCATGGTAACCGCATGCCTACAGGTGATTGGTAACCCCCAAAAATATCTGGAATGTAGACAGGTTTATTTTGCCTGTAAAACTAGAAATATCACTGAAGGTGATTAATACCCCTGCCCCGTGACGACAGTCTTACCCAAGGAACGATCTTTCCTTGATCTTCTGCCATTAATATGCCGTTACCATGGCAACGCAGCTTCCGACACGTCTGAAAAATATGTCTTGCACATCTTCCCACCAAGACTATTGTGTGTGCCACATTTCATAAGCTTTTGTCAAAAACTGAGGAAGTAGTTCAATCCACAAGATCTTTCCTTGATCTTCCGCCATTAATATGCCGTTACCATGGCAACGCAGCTTCTGACACGTCCAAAAAATGTCTTGCACATCTTCCCACCAAGACCAATGTGAGTGCCACATTTCATGAGCTTCAGTCGAATACAGAGGAAGTAGTTCAATCCGCAAGATCTTTCCTTGATCTTCTGCCATTTATATGCCGTTACCATGGCAACGCAGCTTCCGACACGTCAGAAAAATATGTCTTCCACATCTTCCCACCAAGATCAAGGTGTGTGCCACATTTCATAAGCTTTGGTCAAAAAACTGAGGAAGTAGTTTAATCCGCAAGATCTTTCCTTGATCTTCTGCCATTAATATGCCGTTACCATAGCAACGTACTTTCGGGTACTGTCAAAAAATGCGTCTTGCACATCTACAACCAAAGGCACACATCTGTACCAAGTTTCATGGAAATTGGGCAAAAACTGAGGAAGTAGTTTGCAACACAAAATTTTCCATCATTTTGGCTCATAATATGTGAGCTGTTACCATGGCAACATACTTTTTGTCACTGTCAAGAAATGTGTCATGCTGACCTATATCCTAAGACAAACATTCAATATGAATTCCATGAGAATTGGAAGAACACTGATGAAGCAGTTTTGCCATGAAGCATTTTGCCCTATATTTTACCAATAACATGCCGTTACCATGGCAACGCACTTTTTGCCACTGCGGAAATATGTGTCTTGCACATTAACATATTCAGATGAACATCTGTACCTAATTTCATAAAAATTGATCAAAAACTGTGGGAGAAATTCGCGACGCAAGATTTGTACTCATTTTTGCCCATAATATGCCGTTACCATGGCAACGTACTTTTGGGTACTGTCAAAAAATACGTCTTGCACATCTACAACCCAAGGCACACATCTGTGCCAAGTTTTATGGGAATCGGTTGAAAACTGAGGAAGTAGTTCGCGACGCAAGATTTGCAACGGACCGACCGCCCGACCGCCCGACCGACCGCCCGACCGTCCGCTAATTCCTATATACCCCCTTCAAACTTCGTTTGGCGGGGGTATAATTAGCCTGAATAAAAGGGAAAAGACGCCCAAGATTTTTCCCTCATTCTCTCCTTAGCATTAATTCATTACTGCACGTTTTGATACAAATTTACATATCATGATTTTTCATTTTATTCTATAACTTTTTTTTTTTACAATAGCTAACGAAAAAAGTTAACAAAAGTACGCTTAATTCTTTGATGGATAATCCAGCGCACATGTATATTCCTTCTTTAGAAAGGAATTTATCTACATTCTTGAATAAACTTCCTTTAAGAACATGAACAACCAATTGCTTTCCTCTGCTCTTTTCCAGGATTGTTTTGAATAACCATCTCTCTGTAAATAATCAAAAGAGCTAACATTAGAATATAATTGGCTTTGCTCTCTGTATTCACCTATATTTTTAAGGGAAATTTGTGTCCATACATTACTAATAACTACATTTGCCTATAATTTGAAGTCAAATTTGTGTTGAAAGTACGACCGATGCAACTTTTTCATGCATTTTACTAATAGAAAATGATATCTTTCTTGCAATGGTCGTTTATTATGCCTTTATTTACAAATTTTGCTGTAACTTGAGAATGCTTCAATATACTCTTCACATATGTGGTACACTTATGCAGAAGGAAGGACATGCTTATTGAGCTTTTTGAAATTATGGGCTTTAGTTTTTGAGTTATTGACAGCTGAATCCTGATTGGATAATACTGGTTGCCATGGCAACAGGAGAAAACTTTTTTTAAAACGATAATCAAAAAAAAAATTTTTTAATTGCTTCTATAAAATAAAAAAAAAATAAAAGTTTGCAGCAGTAAGAGGCATTTTGGGGGTTACTAGTACCAATCACCTGTAGGCATCCGGTTACCATGGTAACCATGCACAATATTATAACTTACAATGAATCCCACTGTATTGCTGACATCTCTAGCAACATGAACATATGTAGTTTTATGCAGTTTTGATGAATTCTTCATGAAATAAATGCAATAACTGTGATAAGTTTGTCATTTTCAGTGCCCCAATACACTACCAACACTATTCGCGATGCTTTGACACTGAAAACGCCGTCCTTTACTAGTGGTTTCGTTGTGAGTTAGTCGTGCAAAAGTCGTGCTTTTGCACTTACATATTGTCCCCGTGGTTTTGCCGTGATTGCACTGTGATTAGGTGGTGAACGAGTTGTGAAAAGGTGCTGGAATCAATGTGAAATTACCGTGGATTAGTAGTTGTTACATCGTAAAAAAGTCGTGCTTTTCGGGCAGAACAGTCACCGACATCCTGCCTTGCCCCCTCGCCGCCTAGAGTGACTCTTTTGTTATGCAGCGAGAAAATCGAACAAAAGACACATGCTATTCATGGTGATAATCCGCCGATTGTTACATCGGCTTTTGTCCGCAGCTCTTGGGCTCCAAAACCACGACTTTTTCACTACTAGTTCACGGCCGAAGAACGATCAAATCATGCTGTTTTAGTGCTTCTGTAGCGTTGCAAAGTTTGATAATCCGCCGATAATCTTGGTTCCAGCACCTTGTTTATCCATTTCGATACAACAAACAAAGCTCTACTTGCATTGTTCATGTGGTTTGTAACAGCATAGTATGGTTTCGTCGATCGACGCAAGCACCTAGAATAGCATGAAAAGACATGCAACGAAGCATGTGTGTTTGTCTTCGTAAATCCCTGCGTACGCTACCACATTAATTATGACAAATCGCATGCATGTTTATGTACATTACTATCACGGCAGGCGCGTACCATGTGTCGTGTTTACCAAGACCATAAATTTAAGAAGTGCAAGATGCCTGAGCGTGATGTGAGACATGTCGTTTAATATTCATTCAGCTTCTAATTTCATCGTATCGTCCTTGTTTCTACATCGGTATTGAAAGCCTAAAACAAACAAAATTGTAAAAGCAATCATCCAATTTTACTAGTATTTTAGCAACTTACGGAGCCGAATGTTGCCGTTAATCATTTTCAAATGTAAAAGCAAACAACCGACATTCATTTTAGCATCTTACGGAGCTGAATATTATCCTTAGGCCCTATTCATTTCCGAACGTGAGAGTAAACATCCGCTATTTATTTTAGCACCTAACTGAGCCGATAAATACCGTTAATCATTTCCAAATGTAAAAGCAACAATGTGTTATTCATTTTAGCATCGTATGGAGCAGAATATTACCGTTATTCATTTCCAGATTTAAGAGCAAACATCCAACATTTATTTCATTATCGCATGGAGCCGAATGCTACTGCTGTCCACTTCCGAAAGTGAAATGAATAATCTGACAATTGTTTAGCATCGTATATATGGAGCTGAATGTTACTGTTTTCATTTTTGAACGTCAAAGCAGACATCAGACATTATTTTCCCACGCAACGCAACTGAATGTTACTGTTATTCATTTCGAAATGCTATAGCAAAATATCTGACATTTATTTTAGCATCGTATGTTGCAGAATGTTACTGCTATTCACTTCCAAACGAATGTACCGGTAGGTCTAAAAGCAAACATCTGATATTTATTTTGGCATCTTCCGGAGCCGAATGTTATTGCTCTTTACTTTCGAAAGTAAAAGCAAACACCCGACATTCATTTAATCATTGTACGGAGTTGAATATCATTGGTATGCATTTCCGAACGTTAAAGGGATCATTCGATATTTATTTTAGCATCTTCCGGAGCCGAATGTTATGAACGTACAAGCAAGCATCCGGCATTTATTTAATAATCATACTGTGTTGAATATTATTGTTATTCATTTCCGAACGTCATGCAAACATTCGACATTTATTTTAGCATCTTCCGGAGCTGAATGTTATTGCTATTTACATTACAACAGAAAAGCAAACATCAGACATTTATTTTATCATCATACGGAGTTGAATATTATTGTTATTCACTTCTGAATGTCAAAGGGATCCTTCGACATTTACTTTAGCATCTTCCGGAGCTGAATGTTATTGCTATTTACTTTTGCCCACATTTTTCAAATGGTCACACACATGCTTTGCATTCACAGCACTGGCGCATCTTCCATGTTGTAGTATCCTATACAATAAATGCACTATATAGTCTACACTTGTATTGCTTACTTCTCGTCTCACTGCTCACATGTTGTTGGGGTGTAATGTTTCCTAAACAGATATACATATACACATTTTTTTGTGTGTGAATAAATTATATTGGAGAATATCAACTGCACTGGATCTGCAGCTGTTGATTTTCAATTGGTGACAGATCACAGAAGTAGTGAAGGGCATTTCATTTTTGGACAGCAAAATAATGCAGAATGCCAGTGGAATGCCGTTATGTAGCCTACATGGTTCTTCTAATTTGAGACGTTGCATCTCCCGAAACATTCGGCCACTTTCTCCTTCCCAACGCTCAGTGACATGTATGCAATGGTGCTATGTTGGTTTTCTTTGTCTGATGTTAATTTGTTGGTGGAATCATTGTGAACATTTGAATAAACAAGTCCACCCTTTTCCCTATAAATTGAAATGAAACTCATTGCTTTGTGTCTTCCTTTACACCTTCTCTTCAAGTCTTTGAACCAGTTATGGGGCAAATTTTATGCATGTTTGGAATTATACTGGTATTAAGCTATTGAGTGGACACATTTTTGGTCTGTCACATTGCATTCAAGGTATTGTTTACCATTGAGAGCAGTGATGTAGAAAATGTTCAAGTTATCACATTTAATGCATATGTGTAGGTCAGTTGTATCACAAAACATCCCATATTACATTTTGCAGCAAAGCCTAAAGATATGAGGTAACACTATATTTCTCATTGAACCATAACTGTAAATGGTTTATTCTAGACACAATTTCATTGTAACTATTGTTTACATTTTATACATTTGACAATACTTAACACTGATTACAGGCCTCCTGAATAACATTCTTACAATGGCTATTTATATCCCTATCTTACATTTTAGAACTATTTTGAAGCACTAAAGCTAGGATTTTGTTTCATCTGCAAATGGAAAATAATGCCTTTGATAAATCTTTGTTCATCATCAACATCTGATTCACAATGAGCCCTCAAAATTAAATCATAGATATACATTTTTAGGAATCCTTTTAGGATCCTCAAAGTTGCATGCAAATGATAAGAGTCATGTTGTACAAACCCCTATTAAAATCCAATATCTGATGGATCCACATGTTTGTGTTGATTCTTAAAGTTTTATATACTTATGACCTGTTTTCCAGGTCAAGTAGAAAAAACATATCTTCACATGACTGTAAAGATATCAATATCATATACTTACCCATGTTGCTCTGAGGGTGTAAATTAGCTGGATCATTCCCATCAATCTACAAAGGAGATGCCAGAAAATACATTTGGTCAAGGATTCACAAGAAGCATGTTTCAAGACATTATGTTTATATATATGCTTCTTTTTTCAGTCACATATTCTGAAACTTCAGTAACATAAGTGGATCATTGTACCACAGAAAACATGAATGGGAACCACTAGAACGCTACAGAGAAGACTTTGTATGCAGGTAATGCCTTAACACTGAACCCATCCAGCTGTGCAGACTGACACTATATCTTCATACTCCTTTTTCAGTTGTTGTTGCGTGCGCCAACAGCAATAAACATGGACAAAGCATCCATGCTCAGTTTATCCAAGGAGGTTCAAGAGATGGAGTAACAACAGTCTTATTCCCTTTGATCCGATGTTTAATGCCACCACTCAGAAATATTTGAAGTATGTGCTAAACTGGAGCTGTCCCACAGATAGGAAGACAATTGATTCATGTGGCATTGCATCATGACTAGTCACTCTCTAAGGAAGATATGTCTTTATGATGGTAATTACTTTTCGCCATCCCTTCTTATAAAACATGAGCGGTACGTACAGGCACAGACACGGGGACGTGCGAATAAAAATTGTGCAAATATTGATGAAATAAAGATCAAAATTACTCGACTTTACATAATTTTTCACTAATCTAACATACACTCAGCAAAAAAAGTAAGTTCCCCCCTAACATTTTTGGATATATCTCAAAAAGTATTTTACGGATGTTCATAATTCGAACGGGAATGGATAGGGAATTTCATTACTCATAACATGAATGGCATATCATTGCCACCAGATATCACTATTGGTGTAAAAAATCACATTTTATGTCAAAATGCATGGGAAAAAAAGTTGCACTTTAGGCCATAGAGAGCATATTGTATACATTTCCTATGTAAGTTATCAAATGATCTTTTTAAATTGTGTAATTCTCAGGAATTTCTTCAGGTACAATGTGCTTCCCTATTAAACAGATGTTATGCATACTTTTTGAACAATAGGCCTTCTCAATATGAAAATATTGAGAGAAGCCATGTGATTTGTAATTCCAATTCAGGTTGATCACATTAATGTGCCTGTGGGCATTTTGCATCATGCCCTCAAGTTGTAGATCAGTTTGCTGAGGGAAATGGCATCGAACATATGGAGTGGCCTGCAAGATCCCCTGACTGTAATCCAGTAGAGAATCTTTGGGATATCATTAAGTGGAAAGCGAGCAAGAAGTTGAAAGATGACACTTAACTGCAAAAATTTCAGCGCATCTTGCAGAGAGCATAGACCAACATTGAGCAGCGCCAAGTACAAACTTTAGTTAACAGTTTGAGGAGGATATGGCGGCTGGTCATTGTGGGTGGTGGACATATCAATTATCAAATACCTCACTATATGCTCATGAAAAGAAAGAGATAGAGAAATATGCAATAACCCATGCTTAAATGTTCAGAATCATGAGTGATTGTTTGATTATTTGTGTAAAAGTCATTGCAAATCACTAAAGTGCAACTTTTGTTTCCATGCATTTTGACATAAAATGCATTTTTTCACACCAATAATGATATCTGGTGGCAATGATTTTCCACTCATGTTATGAGTAATAAAATTCTTTATCCATTTCCGTTTGAATTATGAAAATCGGTTGAATACTTTTTGAGATATATCCACAAATGCTAGGAGGGAACTTACTTTTTTTGCTGAGTGTATAACTGAATAAAGAACTATATTTGAAGATTATACCATATCACTTTCATTTGTCAGAAGTGATCGGAAAGATGATAAAATCGGCATTGCAGTGAGGGAACAGTTTTGAATATTTTTATGACATACTGCTTAGATTTACACTTCTAATGCACATATTTCTGGACGGGATTTGTTTTTGTGTCATATGCCTTATCATTAAGTGAAATTTCATTTCATTCAATAAATAAACGAATAAAATATAGCCGACGCTGTGTTTGCATTCAAAATGAATCTTCAGATTGCTCAGAAAGACGGCCACATCGAACCCCGATCATCAAAGGCACAAATGCACCTGTGGAATTCTTTTGTGCCTCCCTCAATAGAAAAATGACAGCTGTTTAAATAAATACAGCCAGTTGGAACTCCATCTCTTAAACCTCCTTGGTTTATCATACAATTCCTTACACATCATTCAAACTTGTAACTCAGGTGCCCAGTTGGGTGACAAATAACTACATGCAGTATGACTGCTGTTTTGCAAATGTATTCACTTTCGTTGAAGGAACAGGCAGACAATTTGGAAATATAATGCTTCTAAATACACTGATTTCCCAAAGCAAAGTAAATTCTACTTATTTGATGCACCACTCACTTGTATGTGAACAAAGTTGACAGTAGATGCTGATATGCCAGTATCTAATGCTGTGGCTAAAAATATCAATGGAAAAATAAAACCAATAAGTATGACAATAACATCTAGAACATAAAAGTTATAGCCACAAGATATGATAAGAACAAGAAATGTCACTATGGAGACTGGTATGCCTCTGCCATAATGCATGGTTCTCCTAATAGGCCTATAGTACAAAGTCTAGACAATGTGTGATGACAGTTACACATAATTGGCAAAATATTAAAATGACAGGTTTGTCACAAATGTGTTGAATGTTCACTTTTCCTTAAACTAGAATTAACTAGAATTATCACTGAAGGTGATTAATACCCCCGCCCCTAGTGTAGCTTTATAGTATGTGATGTCATGAGGGCAATGACGTTAATACCAAGTTTGTGCACTTGTCGAATTGCAAACAGAATAATTTTAGTTTACTGTACAATTACAGAGTTGACACTGAGTTCCACAAGGTTTGGGTGGTTACCATGGCAATGCATTTTCTGATACAAACACAAGGGACACTTTGCATAACTACACTTAAAGACTATCATACACACCAAATTTGGCCTTCATAGCTTAAATGGTTTATTTTAATACAAAAAAGAGTGGTTACCATGGCAACACATTTTCCATATACTAACACATTGGTGTCTTGCAAAACTACTCTTCCAGATCATGATACATACTAAATTTTACTTAAATTGCTTGAATGATGGAAAAGTTATTTGAACTGCAAGGTTTTGGTAAAATTGTGGTTACCATGGCAACGGTTTGTGTGACAAACACAAAAATTACGTGTTCCACATCTATACTTCAGGGCCATAATGCCTACCAAATTTGGTTTGAATTGCTTGAAAACTGTGGAAGAGGTTCACTCCACAGGATTAAAAAAAAAAATGCGGTTACCATCATGGCAACGCATTGTCCGATACAAATACAAAGGACATTTTGCAAAACTACACTTAAAGAGCATCATACACACCAAATTTCACCTTCACAGATTAAATGATTCAATTTGATACAAAAATGAGTGGTTACCATGGCAACACATTTTTCTTATATTAACACATTGGTGTCTTGCATAATTACACCTTCCGATCATCACACATACTAAATTTGACCTTAAAGGACAAGTTCACCTTCTTATACACGTGGATTGAGTGAATGCAACAGTACTTGTAGAACACATCAGCGAAAGTTTGGGGAAAATCTGACAATCCATTCAAAAGTTATGAATTTTTAAAGTATCTACGCAATCACTGCTGGAGGAGAAGACTATTACAGTGTATGATGTCACAGGTGACACGACATGCTCCTGCGACAAATGCTCCGACGACAATTACTCAGAAAAATGTGACAAATACTCCGCGACATTTGCTCCGCGACAAATACTTAGGCGATATTTGCTCCGGCGACATTAGCTCCGCCAACAAATGCTTCGGCGACATTTGCTCCGCCGACAAATGCTCCGGCAATATTTGCTCAGGCGACAATTGCTCCTGTGACGATTGCTCCTAGGACAATTGCTCTGGCGTCAAATACTCCGGCGACATTTGCTCTGGCGATAGTTGCTCCTACGACAATTGCTCCAGGGACATTTGCTCTGGCGACAATTGCTCTGGCGTCAAATGCTCCGGTGACATTTGCTCTGGCGATAACTGCTCGTACGACAATTGCTCCGGGGACATTTGCTCCGGGGACATTTGCTCCAGCGACAATTACTACTACCGCAAATGCTCCGACGTCATATAGGCCTAATGCAAAAGTCTGAAGGTACATCTGTACCTTCATACAGGTACGACATTTGCTCCGGTGACAATTGCTCCTACGACATTTGCTCCGACGTCATATGATGCAAAAGTCTGAAGGTAAAGACAGGTACGACATTTGCTCTGGCGACATTTACTCCAGCGACAATTGCTCCTACGAAAACTTCTTGTACCACCTTTGCTATACAAAGGTAAGACATTTGCTCCGGCGACGAATGCTCCAGAGACATTTGCTCGGACGGTCCTCCAACGGCAATTCGTTCCAACGGTTCGATAATTGATCTGGTGAATTATATCAGACGTAATTTGTTTAGAAGAAGAGACAATTTCAAGGGTGAAAAATGCCCTCCTCACAATTTCTCTGGCGGAAAAAAAAATCTTACTGGTCTTCTCCTAAGAATTATACATTAGTTGGGTACCTAAGGGGGGGTCATCGTGCACCCCCCCCCCCAGACTCCTCGAAACTTACATTTTCAGGATCCTCATGACATATCAAAACATAATCAAGATGTTAACAGGAACGAAAAGTGGCTGTTCTCAGTGAAATTTAATGTATTCTATTGTTTTTCATAATTTCTTATGTATTTCTTTGTTTTTCAACCTTTTCAACTTTTGTTTTTTCTTTGTTTTTCTATTGGAAATTGTCACTGACCACTTTTCTACCATAATTAGCACAAAACTAATCAATGAAAGTGATTAATTGTAAAAATAATCAGGTTTTCATGACCTTCATGACAGAGCACCTGTTTTCCATAGGAAATGTACACAAAATCACAAAATTGTGCCCGTTTTGGGGGGACATTCCGTTACAATAATGGGCGTGACTTCGCAAGTATACGCGGATGTTGCAAATTTGGTCTCAAAAGTTGCGCGAGACTTGAACAAACAAAGTCAAGAAGCCTCGTGACAGATTTATAGCATGAAACTTCGAGGGGGGGGGGCGGATCCCCCCCCCCCCCGTCCTTAAAGGGTTAATATTGCATGAAAAAAAAAATCAATTTTTACATAATCTCATTTTTAAGGAGGTGGTATTCTTTACTAAGTATTTATCCATATCTTTCTTTTTGATAAACCGAAAGTCACTCAACTTCGTGGGTGCGTTCGACATAAATGTATTTCTTCTGTTTCCACGACAACAGGGTGTGCTATATATATATGTATGTATGTAATATATATGTGCTTACATGTAGGGTCTACATAGTAGGGTACCTAAGGGGGGGGGGGTCACCGTGCACCCCCCCCCCCCCCCCCCCGGACTCGAAACTTACTTGACTTTGTTTTGTTCAAGTCTCACGCAACTTTCGAGACCAAATTTGCAACTTCCCCGCATACTTGTGCAAAGTCACGCCCATTTTTGTAACAGAATGTCGTCCCAAAACGGGCACAATTTTGTGCTTTTGTGTACATTTCCTATGGAAAACAGTGCTCTGTCATGAAAGTCATGAAAACCTGATTATTTTTACAATTAATCACTTTCATTGATTAGTTTTGTGCTAATTATGGTAGAAAAGTGGTCAGTGACAATTTCCAATGGAAAAACAAAGAAAAAACAAAAGTTGAAAAAGTTGAAAAACAAAGAAATACACAAGAAATTATGAAAAACAAAGAAATACACAAGAAATTATGAAAAACAATAGAATACATTAAATTTCACTTAGAACAGCCACTTTTCGTTCCTGTTAACATCTTGATTGTGTTTTGGTATGTCATGAGGATCCTGAAAATGTAAGTTTTGAGGAGTCCTGGGGGGTGCACGGTGACCCCCCCTTAGGTACCCAACTACATGTTTTTTGTTTCTTTGTTTGTTTTACTCATAGTTATTGCATATTGACTCTTTTTAAATTACTTTTGGAAGATCAAATGGAGAATCCTTAATAAAGATAACGAACGAATGAAACGAAATAACAAAAATACACAATTAAACAAGGAAACCCATATTTTCTTCTTCTCAAAATAACATTAACTCAAATTACGCTTTTACATACCGATCCAAGTCTCTGGAACTTTCCTGAAAGTGACACAATAGATTGAAGGTCAATGTTTCAAGAAAAATGTTAGATCATATTTTCTTGATATTAATAATTGGTATAACAGGAATGTAATCTTCGTATTTTGTATACTCCTTTACTCATAATCATGTATATTGCATTGTTATTTTATACAAATGATGCACAGGATAGAGTGCGTTAGTGGAGGCGTATAGCGACATGCACTCGGCTTCGCCTCGTGCATGTTTCACAATTGTAAATACCCGAGAGTGAGCTACGCCTCCACTAACGCCACGAAATAATCCTGCGCATCATTTGTTTTATAAAATGGGTCGAAAATTCGAAAACTAACAGCATTTTTCAGCGTTTTTCGCGTACCTTTGTGGGTCAAGACGTCCGAAGATGTTCGTCCCAAACATTTACGCACGTCGCACTCGGAAATCCCGCACATACAGTATAAGTATGATGGGGGGTTGGGTTTCCGGACACTTAAGTTCCCGCATGAAAACTAACTTATTTTACATAGAATATGCACCCTTTACCTTAAAGACACCCAGTCGCGAGGATACATGGACATATTTCAGCCGCGGGCGGCAGCACGTAAACTCGCTTCCGAAGTTGCTACGAAGCGAAATGTGTGTGTGCGCAAGACATCCCTAAAGCAATGTATCGCGCTATAGTATCTCGATTGCTCGCGATCGCTTGCTGAGCGCGGGACAACAGTACGTTTTGTGTAATGTGAGTGATGTTCGCATGAGCTAGTAGCTAGCTGCGTATACTTCGTACGACTACGCATTCTCTTCATCGCATCGTCGATCGTCGTCACTCGTCAACTATACTGTAATCATCAGATCAGATCAGATTAGTGAGTGCAGACCACATTATAATAGATAGGGTGGCCATCATGGACGATGACACATCGTCATGGGTAGCGGATATTACCGCCGAGTTGTCTATTCTGAACGCGGACGATTGGGTCGGAGACCCTGCCTGTATCATGTACTTGCCCTGGCGTGTGTACATAAATTCAGGACGGGGAAGCGACTGTGCCTGTGCAGGGCCAACGGCCAACGGCCACAGTTGCACTGCACATTTATGCAGTATTTTTGCACTCTTCATTGTTTTACTAACTAATATGAAGAAGGTGAGCGTTGTATCACCTGCCTGGAATATACTATATGTAAGAAGCAATGCCGAAACCCTTTCATTTGACTAGGTAAACTCACAGTTATAGTTCTGTCAGCTTAGCCTGGTGTGAATAATCTTAAAAAAAAAGACACACACACACACAAAGTGAACATTAAAACTCATAGATAAGTACATGACAAATAAGATGTAATGCCTTCTTCAGACAGGAGCATAAAGAAATTATTGTCTATCTCCCTCTTACACAAACAAACAGAACACTATTGTCTCAACAATACAGTGTGAAGGATAACCATTATAAATAAACCTATCACAGGTATCAGTATTTGAGGTTATGTGTGAAAAATGCCCTACAAATTAATGAAAATTGCGGACAGTAGACCTTTGTCCATAGTCAACTCAGTGTAACATCGCAAAGCCATTGCAATGGGTTAGCTTTCTACCAAACACTGATTAAAATACCAATCAGAGGCGTACCTTTGATCAATAAATAAGGGCTGTGCCACGGATACCAATTAATCGTACTTGATGAAGCTCATACCTGTACATATTAGCATGTTACAAACTGATAGGTTCATATTGCCCCTTGACCTATGACCAATATCTGTATTAGAATTAAAACAATGGATTCTTATGAACTGTTGTTCATCAACAACTTCCACACCAATCAACATCCCTATTAGACACTCCTATATGAAGATGTGAAGGTAAATAAAACTGTAACTTTCACGTACAAGGGTATTGTACGTACACTACTGTAACTCTGTAGTTACTACTACCTGACACTGTCGGTGTAACCAAACTTTAACGAATTTCAACTGTAAAGGATCAATTTTTTTTCCTTCAGAATTTACATTTCAACATACTTGTAGAAATTCACATGAAAAGATGTACACTTCACTGGATCACTTGAATTTGGTTTCAAATTATTGGACCAAATGCATTGGAAGTTTGACTATAAATGCAACATAGATGCTTGAAACTTTTGCCAAGCTTATGAAAATTACAATCTTTATCAAAATTCCTTAACCAAACTTAAAATGTAGGGCCCTAAATATGATGAAAGAGGAGACTTTGCTATACAGTTAAATCAATGGGGACAAACAGTATTTGAATCGCAGCCATGAAATCTGGCTATGCAAATTTAACCTGGATTGTTGACGCTAGCTGCTCAGGAAAGTGACCTCTCTGTATCTATCTAGATTCTACATTTGCACATGAAATACTTTAAATTCTCAATACTGTGATGACAAAAAACTTACATCTGTACCACTACTTGCGATTCCCTGACTAATGACATTTGCTGCCTACTGCTGGGTCAGTTTTTAAGAAGCGATAAACTGACCCAGCAAATGTCATTTCGATTACGGCGTTATCATAATTTGACATAAATGAGAACTTAGAGAAGTTTTTCGCGGAATTATACATAGAAAAATAGGCCTACTTGTCGATGAAACGCAAAGGCCCTAGCAGTTAAAGATAGATTAGAAAAAGTCATTCCACTTCAATCATTGATTCATGTAATAGACTTCTAACGTTACTTACACATCATTTGGATCTGGATTCCTTGAAGTTGTTGACTTGGTCAGCTGGGGTTGTTGATTGGCGTAAGCCGTGGCATTACAATTCCACCGTGCATGCCGTAACACGAATTTGCACATTCTAAATTCCTGCAAAACTGTTCATGCAACTCCAGCAAGTGGAAAGCAAATTTTTCATCGGCACGCTGACAGCTGACGCTGAAGCTTCCCCCTCTGCCACTGGTCTCTTACTTGTCCTAAGCAGGGAGGTGAGAGGAAACCTCCCTGTCCTAAGCATGCTAAGAACACGTCTCTCTGCGTTCTCCACTCGTCGATAGCGTCAAACAAGTAGATACGTTTTACTCGAGTTGGACGGCTGTTTTGATCTCCATTGCGAGGTTTCATTACTAAACCAAAGCCAAGGCTAATCCGAAACAGTACACGCATACCACACACATTGATATTGACATACCGGTTCCGACGACTTTATACCAACTTTGTTATGTTCCGATCCGGCCCAACATACTGTAACACAGCTGACGCAGCAGACAATTGCCAATGAGATCAAAACAACCCGCCATATGGCCATGAGCATTGCAACTTGCTATACATGAAGTTTAGAGTTTTAATATTTCTTCATCAAAGCATATTTATAAATACCAAATATTAAACAACGTAATATATGAATGATTTAAAATATTGTTATATAATATTTTCAGACATTTTAAAATATTATTGCTTAGATTGCTGAAATTGGCACCATAGTGCAAATAAACAGAGACTGCAGCCAGATACGTACGTACGTACACCACACAGCTCTACTGTTGTGTCGCGACGGGGACCCGTAGGAGAGATTTTCATGCACATGGCTGTTGTGCGGTTTTGTGCGTGCACCCATTCGGCCCCATTCGGTAGGTATTCGGGCGTCCATGTTGAAATTACAGTGGACGGCTCGCACGGCTCTCGTGCCCCATCTGGTTTTCGCTGGTGCGCTGCGTAGCCTCGTGTTCGGCATTCGGTACGTACGGGGGTACAATAACGGGAGGAGCAGCTTGTCGTGCTTTTCTACTGAGCTGCGAATCGCCTGCGACGACCGATTGCCTTTAAAGACTTGATATAGACTTCTCATATAGGCCTACTAGACAACATACTCCGAAAACAGCGTGAGAATTAACCTGCTAAATCGTTGGTTGCCCTTCAAAGTGACTCCATGTACGCATTCGGTCCCACAACGCTTGGTCTACTGTACTGTACAAAGTGTACATAAGAGTATACGTACGCCACACATGTTATGCACAAGGGAAGAAAGGCCGGCCGGCCGGCAGCCCGAACTAGAAGTTGTTTACAGGATTGACAGCGCGTACTGTATGCATGCCATTCAAAGGAGCCGTCGCGCGCACAGACGATCGGCGATAGGATTTAACACGCAGTGCGATGGGACTAGAATAACCAAAGCACACGTGACTCATTTCAGCGCTTCCTATTGGCTACATTCTTGAACCCATTTTATAAAAGCTGCGTAACATGATAATTCAATCTTGTCACATTTCCCCCATTATTGTTCTTCGTTGGATATTCAAACTGTGTGCTTGTCAAGCTTTTGTTTCAGGACATTATTCGTAATGGTTTGGAAAAGACTATACGATATATAGCACACATATATAGAAATTATTGTAGATAATCCCCCTCCTTGACACACACCCACACCCCCACACACCCGCACCCCCCCAAACACAAAACAAATTTGTTTTGCACGATGATGTACCGCAACGCATAACACGTAATTCACATCAACTCAAACTTGAGCCTCCCAGATGTATAATGCTGAATTTTACAAGCAATCATTATTATGCTCAGCAATATCCGATTAGAATAATCTGCCCATGGAGACACGCTGTTCCCCTAATTTAGAATTGTTTAAAAGTAAATTATGCTATACATATATGTTTTTCATACCAGGAGGACCCCTTCTCAATAGTCAATACCCACACAGGATAAATTATACCAGAGGTTTAATTTGTGTAATAAATGTTATTGTTCATTTTTCCCCTATTAATTTCACAATTCAACTTTAAAAAATCTTCCCAGTAATAAATGACCAAATGCAAGATTTCCTTTTTTTTTTCCTACAAGAAAACAATAATACTACTTGAAGTTGTTATATTGACATCAATTATGTCACATGTTGCAAAGTCCATTTTATCCATATCTGTTTCTATTAATTATGATTTGTTTAACCCATGTACTTATGCCATTTTTATAAACGGTTTATTATGAAATATGAGTATGTATATTATTATATATGATTTTATATGCAATATCTGAAGTTACCATGGTAGACTGGATTGTTGTAAGCATATGTCTTTCAATTCTTAAAACCTTTTCTCATTGTATCAACTGAATTTATTCGGGGTACCAATTTAAATGTAATTTTGATGTATGTTTTTTTCCCCTTCGTTTAACCTAGGAATCTTCTTTCTTCATTTATTTTTTACTTTCTTTCTTTATTTCTTTCGTTTGTTCTTAGATTCTTTCTTTCTTCTTCCTTTCTTTCTTTTCTCTGAATTCCTTCTTTCTTTCTTTTTTTTTCTTTATTTTCTTTTATTTCTTTCTTGCTGGTATTTTTCTTTTATTCAGACTCACTTTCTCTGCATCTTTCTACAGAAAGAACTTTTTTTCAGACTTACGGTGTGCCCTCTTGATAAACAAAATAAGGAGAAATCTGTAGTTTCTTAATGACTATAATTTTCGCGTACATAAATTTTCGCGAATTGCCGATGTCACACATTTTCGCGAGTGGTTAAATTCGCGATTGGGGGACCAGAGAAAATGTGAAGTGGCAAAGAAAGTGTGAATTTTCAACTTACTAGCATATAAGAATGATACTAGTTATACACTGCATGAAAAAGACTTGCCAAACTCTGCGAACTAGTAAGTTAGAATTCAACATTTTTGAAGTGGTTAAGTCCATCGCGCTAGATTTCTGACGAGTGGTCCCCTTGCGATAATGGATTGGCTCTCTACAGTATTCGTAAGTAGACGTGGACGTGCGTAAACAAGCTTAGCCAGTATGGTCTGTTCGGTAAGCCGTGACATGGTATTCTAGTACTGAAATGTTCGTATCATCAAGGCAAGGGATTCATTTTGGAAGGTAATATTTTCGCGTGTTGTTAATTTCGCGAATAGCTCCCGACTCGCAAAATTCGCGAAAATAAACCCCCCGCGAAATATATAGCGTATACAGTAATCATTATTTGAAGACGTCTCATACTTTCATTTCCTATATATGTTATTCTGTTTCCTGAATTGTTCTTCATCTTGACCGAACTTGTGCAGTTTTATTCTACAGACTTTTTGCTTTCGATCATACCTAGTTACCATGTGGCGTCACAGCGAGGAGGGGGCAGGGGCTAGATTGCCCCTCATGAATTTAGAAAATTCACAAGGGAAAATAAAAGGAGAGGAAAGAAGAAAGGAAGGGGAAGGGAAAGGGAAAAGAAAGAAGAGGAAAACTGAAGGACGAAATGAGAAAGAAGAGAGGGAACATATTTTTTTCAAGGGAAATGTAATATAAAAGGAAAGAGAAAAGAAAAAAAAGCTAGAGTCCTTTTTAATCGTCCATCAGGGTTGCCGCACGCTGGGTGTCCATGACTGGCTATGGCTCCATTGCAATTGCTACTCCTTCGCTTCTTTGCCATAAATACTCTTTTTCGGAATGAAGCGTGTTGTTAACAAATTACTAAAATGCGTTCACCAGAAGCAAAACATATGTGAGAAACACAGTCTAAAGAATGCAAAGCAAAAGTTCTCCTCAAATTGGGATGTTGTTTGACTGTTTGTTAGTTACAAGACCATTTCAAAATTTCTTTCAGGATCCGAAGTTGATTTAAATCAGAGACAACACAAAACATGTCGATAAAAATTGTTCTGGTCAACGATCCAGCAAATAAAAGAGATCACTTAATAACCTCATTGAGCTAACCCTAAAAAACGACAACCCTTTGTGATATCTCTCTTTCATGCTAAGAGAAGGAGTACATTGAAAAAAATAGCCAGCGACAAGGGTATTTGTTTAAAGCGTGCACGCAATCCAAAACATTCCTAACAGGCTTTTTGTTTTGTTTGTTTACTGGCTTGTTTTTTATTTATGTATGGATGCAGGGTGGTGCCAAGGCGCCCCCTATGATTTTGCTTAAAAAAAAGAAAGAAAGAGAAAGAAAAAAAACTAAACAAACAAAAAGAAAAGGGAAAGGAGAAGAGAAAGAGCGAGGATTTAAAAAAAAAAGATTGCCCCCGATTATAAACCTATATGTGGGTCTAAAATAGAAATAGAATACGTGGATAATGGATTTGTTATTGGGTTTCTTGGGGGGGGGGGGGTGTGAAAACATGGCCAGAAGAAATCTACGGTTTTATTTCGGTAGTTAATCATCATGATACCCCACTTCTTATTACTTTGATAACACTATAATTGATTTGGCAATGTTACAGTTTGCTGAATTATGTTAATGGTAATGTTTCATAGATACATATTTTCTGATTTTGCTATTCATGTATTCGTTATTTTGTCAATTCTAAAAGTCATATTAGTTAGTATTTTGAAAATTGTGAAAATCATATTATTACGTCATTTCCTCAATTGTGAAAGTCATATACTATTTGTCAAAAATTTATTGTCATCCATTTTGTTTGGATCAGATCGATAAACTCAATTGAATTGAATTGATTTGAATTGAACACATGGGCGCCGGAGCGGGAGACAAAGTGGGCCCTTGCCCTCCTCTCCCCCCCCCCCAAGAATTTTTCTTCGGGGGGGGGGGGGGGGGGAACGAATGTGCCCCCGGAAGGTTAAGAAATAATTAATAAATCAATTAATTAAAGACAAAATTAAACAATAGGGCACTTTTCTTGTCTAAAACTTGTCAATGATATAACTGAAAATTGCGAAATTTTCGCTCCTGCTGGATGGGGCGCTTAAAGTGAATGTATTTCAATTTTAATTTAATTTTTATTCCAACACTGACTGTGTCGTGTTTGATGTTCTTAACTTTCATTTGTCGCTGGAGCAACTGTCGCCGGAGCATTTGTCTCCGGAGCAAATGTCGGAGGAGCAAATTAATGTCGTACCTGGCTGTACCTTCAGACCTTTGCATCAAATATCCTTCGAGCAATTGTCAACGGAGCAAATGTCGCCGGAGCAAATGTCGCTGGAGCAAATGTCGTCGGAACATTTGTCATGGGAGCAAATGTCGGAAGAGCAAAGGTCGTACCTGTATCTTCAGACCTTTGCAGCATATGACGTCGGAGCAAATGTCGGAGGAGCAATTGTCACCGGAGCAATTGTCGCCGCAGCAAATGTCGTACCTGTGCGTACTTTCAGACCTTTGCATCATATGACGTCGGAGCAAATGTCGTAGGAGCAAATATCGCCGGAGCAAATGTCACCGGAGCAATTGTCGCACCTTAGGAGCATTTGTCGTAGGAGCAGATGTCACCGGAGCAAACATCGCTATCAGCGTAGTCTTTTCATCCAGCCGTGACTGAGCAGAAACTTCAAAAATTCATAACTGTTGAACGGATTGTCCGATTTTCCTCAAACTCTCATTGATGTGTTCTACTAATATTGCTACATTCACTCAACCCACATGTCTATGAAGGTGAACTTGTCCTTTAATTGCTTCAATGATGTGGAAGTTGTTCAATCCATAAGGTTTTGGTAAAATTATGGTTACCACAGCAATGCTTTGTCTGACAAACACAAAAATTATGTGTTCCACATCTATGCCTCAAGGCCATAATGCCTACCAAATTTGATTTCAATTGCTTCAAAACTGTGGAAGTTGTTCACTCCACAAGATTTTGAAGAAAACATGCGGTTACCATGGCAACGCTTTGTCAAGTACAAACACAAAGAGTGTCTTGCATAACTACACCTATAGATCATCATAGATACCAATTTTGAAATTGATTGCTTAAATACTATGGAAGTTATTCAATCCACAAATTTGGTAAAATTATGGTTACCATGGCAATGCATTGTCTGACAAACACAAAAAACATGTCTCACACATCTATACCTCAATATCACCATTACCCTCAGTTTCATTTATATTGCTTCAAAACTGCAGGAGTTCGCGACGCAAGATTTTGCAACAGACCGACCGACCGACCGCCCGACCGACCAACACCATGGTGATTCCTATATACCCCCTTCACACTACTTGTGGCGGGGGTATAATTAGATAAATGGCTATATTGACTAAGATAGCAGGTATTTGGAGATTTAAGAATTTTTACTTGACTTTTGACCCTTTTATAAGTCTATGATTTTCAAGGGATGGGGAAAAGTGTAATTTCAGTAAGCAAATAATCAACGTTGGTGAAGGTGATGGGACAAGCTATCACTTCCGAGGCGATCTGGATGTAGAGCTATCTTTCCGAAGCGGAGCTGAGGAAAGATAGTGTACACATTCAGATCGCCGAGGAAGTGATAGTTTGTCTCATTGCATGAAACTAAAAGTTGATTATTTGCTTTATATTCCACATCTAGGGTCCTAGAAATTCCCATTTTATTCCACATCTGAAACCGTTTTAGCTGTCTTTAGGTATCCTTAGGGTTTAGGTCACGTGTGGGCGTAGATGACAAAACAATAAATTTGCTGCGCGCACCGCGCCGCACGGGAAGTGAAAGTGCGTTGCACTGTGTACTATCAAGTGATCTAGGTCACATGATAGTCCACAGTGCAACGCACTTTTATTTCGCGCGTACTCATCTTGCGTTAGGACTGTGTGGACTGTGTGGAGATCAGCGAAACAAAAGGGACTATCCACATAGAGTGTAACAAACTTTTCTTCTCAGGAGATGTGATGGGAAAAACTATGCTTCATCACGTGATCAGTTCTGGAACAATCCTATTGCAACATTCTTAGTATGTGGAATATAATATTAAATAGTAAAATTTTAGCATTTTAACCCGAGGCTGGCCTTTGACCCTGGACCTTTGATCCTATGACCCTAAAATTCCGAAGAGAATCACTGTTAAGATGGAACATGCATAAGTTTTATGATACCTCAAGTCACTTTCGAGGTATGGAGGACTTTAGACCTTTTGACTTTTGACCTTTGGCAAGAAATTTTCCAGAGAATCTCTATTGGGTAATACATGTATATTTTAAGAAAAATCCTGCAGGTATTGCATAAATATGAGGGAAATAGTGAAATTACGAGGAGTTGACCTTGACCTTTGCCCCATGACACCCACATTCCTACATAATCACTACCAATCAGTACATGAATATGAACTAAGTTCCTTGAAGATACCTTGAACCATTTCCAAGATATGGAGAAAAAAGTGAAATTTTAACAATTTCACTCGACCTTTGACCTCATGGCCCGAAACTCTCTCTGAGGAATCTTTATTTGTGACCGACTTTATGTTCGTTTTGAGGTGCACCTCAAAACGAACATAAAGTCGCACACACTGATTTTGCGTGAGGACTGAAAATAAGTGAAATGGGTCAACCTAGCCGAACTTGACTTTTTCATATTTTCTGAAAGAGCAGGTCTTCTTTTACATTATGCTAAAATTTGGTATCATAAAACAGGCAGGAAAGTGTTTTTCTTTTTTTTAGCAGTTTATCTCGAACATTTTTGGTAGAATAGTGTGATTAGGTGTGTATTTAGAATCCCTTTTTCATTTCTGAAAAACCTTGTCCACACTCTTCACTTTCAACTCTAATAACTTTTGAAAGGATAGTGCTACTGCTTTGAAAGTTGGCATTAAGTATGGACAGAATGTGTTAATGAGGCATCTTTAATTTCAGTTTAATGTGATAATCCCTTCATTGTTGTTACTCTGGTGGTTTACTTCCTGTTTTTTGTCCCATTCATCACACAGCCAGCACGATTTGGTAAAGATTAAGCGCTTGAATAGACACTACTTCAGAGCCTCTTTTCTCAGTTCACACTTTTCCTGAGTTTGGGCTTTCTTTCCAATATTTAGATAGGTTAGGAGAGTCCATTTGATTTGAGTTATACATCATTTTAAAGCTTAAAGTCTGCTCTTTCAAAATATGGTCTTAACTAAGAATTCATGTCTGGCAACTTTTTGTTTGTTTTGAGGTGCAGGGTCACATTTGGTAGCACATGTATACATCAAGTTTCAAGAAAAAGCCTTCAGGCATTGCATAGATATGGGGTAAGTAGTGAAATTTTGAGCATTTGACCTTGACCTTTGGCCTTGAGCATGTGCACCCAACAGCCGATAGGCACAACTTCGCCCACTCATACATATATACATGCCAAGTTCCATTAGGATACCTCAAATGTTTTTTTAGTTACGCTGTCCACAAAATTGATTGCAAATGGAAAGATGGACGGATGGACAACCCGAAAACATAATGCCTCTAGCGACACTTCAAGGCAAAGGCATAAAAATAATGCAACAAATGGATGAGATAAACTACAGGTGTTATAGTGTCATTTCACAGGGCTGCACACTGGCGCCGGTCCGACGGTCAAAGACCGGCAAGAGTCACTGTCGGACCGGTAACTTTTCAGGAAATCCACAAGTTACCGGTCCGACATGACCAGTAAAAAAAAAAAAAAGCATTGGCGGGGTCAGTAGAAAGAAAAAGATCAGCCCCGATCAGGGAGAAACAGAATGCAAGATATTGCACTGTTCAACAAGTTTTACGCAAGTTTTCGTTTATGTCTACCGTTACAATTTGTAAAGTAAACATATATTAGTTTTGAGCACTAGCGGTCGACCAGTTATTCGCACTCGCTTGCGCATTGGCGCTGCTCGAGCACTGCCATGCCATGCAATACATGCAAAGGATGTACGGTACAATGTAACTGTTGAAATGCATGGATTGTAATTCCCCGATCCCCGTTTCTTTGTTCGTTTGCTTGCGATCGGCGGTCATGCCAGACAAAAAGCATTGATAGAAGCGCAAGAATTTCTGGGTCATTTTACTCATGATTTTTTTCAACGCAAGATCCATCCGATCCTGGCTTCGCAGCTGCGTGGCAGTTGACATGTTAGAACAATTGTGGCCCGCTACGACAAAATGATCCTAAAGTCGGGGGAGGTCGATTATTTGAAAAATGCATGATATTATACCCTAATCTTTCTGCTTTAAATTGATATATAACACATTTTATAAAAATAATCGGCTGCAGAGATATCGATGTTTCAAAGAGAGCATGTCGAGACGTCTGGAAAATCACTGTTTCGAGAAAAGCGCCCTAAAAGTCTTCCTTTCGACGCAATCGCGATCAAGGGACACGCAAGTCAGTTTTAACCTCTGGACAATAGAAGGTAAGCCCTAGCAACCCCCGAAGAGTTCATTCAAGCACATCAGCGTCGGCGGTCTCCTCACCAACCAATCAGTGACCAGGATGTGAGAAGCGGCTGAGCATAGCGCACCCCGCCCGCACGCACCAGTCGACTGGGCAGTGTGCGAGCTTCACGCTTCGGTTAGCAGCAAGTAGCAAACTGACCAATGAGATCACTCTGGTCGTTGTTAGGGGCGGAACCTATCTGTGGCGCTAAATCCAAATTTTCGAACCAGTTTCTGCTTCGTTGAAACGCCAAAAAACATGGCTCAGAAAAACGCTATTTTTTGGTCTTTCTTTTGATCATTTTGCTTCCAAATTTCGACAGATGATAGAAGACATGTTAGACTCCAATAATATATCAAAATCAGAAAATCGTAAGTTTTGACCAATTTTAATGCTCTGACTTCGAACTCGATTTTCACGGCTTCGACCGTGCGCGACTTTCGGACCTTTTTGTTGTAGCGGGTCACAATTTACTTGTGCCGATTTTTAGAAAAAGTAAAAACATATTCTATATTCAGCGATACAGTAAATGAATATTTTCATTCGTTCAGAATGGTCTCATAATGAAGATAGGCGCGAAACGGATCATGAAATCGGCCCTTACAAAATGTGAAGAGATAATACAAGGGAGAAAAAAAAAATCATGAAATCATTGCAGTCCCGCTTTCATATTTGAGGTAGAAATCGTCCCAAAAAAGGATCATGAATTCGGCCGCGTCGTACACCTTTCAAAAGTTCATGTACGAAATTCGAAGAGATTATAGAGGAGAAAACAAAAATAAGGACACATTAATTTGGTGCGTGCATCATAAAAGATCAAAGCCGAATAACAATTCATGAAATCAATGCAATCCCATTGAAATTTGAGGAAATAAATAGGCGCAAAAAAGATCTTGAATTCAGTCCTGCATGCCGTGTTGGTTATCAAAAACGCATGCACAAATGCAACGAGATTATCGGGAGAAAAATAAAGAACGCATTTTCAACCATTCTAGCTGGTGCGTGCATCACAAAAGATTACAGCCAAAGTTATTCATGAAATCGCCACAATTCCGCTGATATTTGAGGTAGAAATAGGCGCAAAAAGTATCATGAATTCGGCGGTGTGGAACATTTTTAAAGAACGCACTTACGAAATTCGAAGAGTTTATCGGGAAAAATAAAGGACACATTTTCAACCCCTTTTGGCGCATGAATCATAAAAGATTACAGCCGAAGTAATTCATGAAATTGTCACAATCCCGCTGATATTTGAGGTAGAAATAGGCGCAAAAAGTATCATGAATTCGGCCGTGTGGTACATCTTTTAAGAATGCACTTAAGAAATTCGAAGAGTTTATCGGGAAAAAACAAAGGACACATTTTCAACCCCTTTTGGCGCGTTCATCATGAAAGAATACAGCCGAAGTAATTCATGAAATCATCGCAATCCCGCTGATATTTGAGGTAGAAATAGGCGCAAAAAGGATCGTGAATTCGGACGTGTCGTTTTCCCTTTATGTACGGAATGCGAAGAGATTATGGGGAGAAAAATAAAGAACGCATTTTCAACCATTTTAGCTGGTGCGTGCATCACAAAAGATTACACCCGAAGTAATTCATGAAATCGCCACAATTCCGCTGATATTTCAGGTAGAAATAGGCCCAAAAAGTATCATGAATTCGGCGGTGTGGAACATTTTAAAGAACGCACTTACGAAATTCGAAGAGTTTATCGGGAAAAAATAAAGGACACATTTTCAACCCCTTTTGGCGCATGAATCATAAAAGATTACAGCCGAAGTAATTCATGAAATCGTCACAATCCCGCTGATATTTGAGGTAAAAACAGGCGCAAAAATTATCATGAATTCGGCCATGTGGTACATCGTTTAAGAACGCACTTAAGAAATTCGAAGAGTTTATATCGGGGAAAAAATAAAGGACACATTTTCAACCCCTTTTGGCGTGCGAATCATGAAAAATTACAGCCAAAGTAATTCATGAAATCATGGCAATCCCGCTGATATTTGAGGTAGAAATAGGCGCAAAAAGGATCATGAATTCGGCCGTGTCGTATACCTTTCTGTATGGAATGCGAAGAGATTATGGGAAGAAAAATAAAGAACGCATTTTCAACCATTCTAGCTGGTGCGTGCATCACAAGATTACAGCCAAAGTAATTCATGAAATCGCCACAATTCCGCTGATATTTGAGGTAGAAATAGGCGCAAAAAGTATCATGAATTCGGCGGGGTGGAATATTTTTAAAGAACGCACTTACGAAATTCGAAGAGTTTATCGGGAAAAAATAAAGGACACATTTTCAACCCCTTTTGGCGCATGAATCATAAAAGATTACAGCCGAAGTAATTCATGAAATTGTCACAATCCCGCTGATATTTGAGGTAGAAAAAGGCGCAAAAAGTATCATGAATTCGGCCGTGTGGTACATCTTTTAAGAATGCACTTAAGAAATTCGAAGAGTTTATCGGGAAAAAACAAAGGACACATTTTCAACCCCTTTTGGCGCGTTCATCATGAAAGAATACAGCCGAAGTAATTCATGAAATCATCGCAATCCCGCTGATATTTGAGGTAGAAATAGGCGCAAAAAGGATCGTGAATTCGGACGTGTCGTTTTCCCTTTATGTACGGAATGGGAAGAGATTATGGGGAGAAAAATAAAGAACGCATTTTCAACCATTTTAGCTGGTGCGTGCATCACAAAAGATTACACCCGAAGTAATTCATGAAATCGCCACAATTCCGCTGATATTTGAGGTAGAAATAAGCCCAAAAAGTATCATGAATTCGGCGGTGTGGAACATTTTAAAGAACGCACTTACGAAATTCGAAGAGTTTATCGGGAAAAAATAAAGGACACATTTTCAACCCCTTTTGGCGCATGAATCATAAAAGATTACAGCCGAAGTAATTCATGAAATCGTCACAATCCCGCTGATATTTGAGGTAAAAACAGGCGCAAAAAGTATCATGAATTCGGCCGTGTGGTACATCGTTTAAGAACGCACTTAAGAAATTCGAAGAGTTTATATCGGGGAAAAAATAAAGGACACATTTTCAACCCCTTTTGGCGTGCGAATCATGAAAAATTACAGCCAAAGTAATTCATGAAATCATGGCAATCCCGCTGATATTTGAGGTAGAAATAGGCGCAAAAAGGATCATGAATTCGGCCGTGTCGTATACCTTTATGTATGGAATGCGAAGAGATTATGGGGAGAAAAATAAAGAACGCATTTTCAACCATTCTAGCTGGTGCGTGCATCACAAAAGATTACAGCCAAAGTAATTCATGAAATCGCCACAATTCCGCTGATATTTGAGGTAGAAATAGGCGCAAAAAGTATCATGAATTCGGCGGTGTGGAACATTTTTAAAGAACCGACTTTACGAAATTCGAAGAGTTTATCGGGAAAAAATAAAGGACACATTTTCAACCCCTTTTGGAGCATGAATCATAAAAGATTACAGCCGAAGAAATTCATGAAATTGTCACAATCCCGCTGATATTTGAGGTAGAAATAGGCGCAAAAAGTATCATGAATTCGGCCGTGTGGTACATCTTTTAAGAATGCACTTAAGAAATTCGAAGAGTTTATCGGGAAAAAACAAAGGACACATTTTCAACCCCTTTTGGCGCATTCATCATGAAAGAATACAGCCGAAGTAATTCATGAAATCATCGCAATCCCGCTGATATTTGAGGTAGAAATAGGCGCAAAAAGGATCGTGAATTCGGACGTGTCATTTTCCCTTTATGTACGGAATGCGAAGAGATTATGGGGAGAAAAATAAAGAACGCATTTTCAACCATTTTAGCTGGTGCGTGCATCACAAAAGATTACACCCGAAGTAATTCATGAAATCGCCACAATTCCGCTGATATTTGAGGTAGAAATAGGCCCAAAAAGTATCATGAATTCGGCGGTGTGGAACATTTTAAAGAACGCACTTACGAAATTCGAAGAGTTTATCGGGAAAAAATAAAGGACACATTTTCAACCCCTTTTGGCGCATGAATCACAAAAGATTACAGCCGAAGTAATTCATGAAATCGTCACAATCCCGCTGATATTTGAGGTAAAAACAGGCGCAAAAAGTATCATGAATTCGGCCGTGTGGTACATCGTTTAAGAACGCACTTAAGAAATTCGAAGAGTTTATATCGGGGAAAAAATAAAGGACACATTTTCAACCCCTTTTGGCGTGCGAATCATGAAAAATTACAGCCAAAGTAATTCATGAAATCATGGCAATCCCGCTGATATTTGAGGTAGAAATAGGCGCAAAAAGGATCATGAATTCGGCCGTGTCGTATACCTTTATGTATGGAATGCGAAGAGATTATGGGGAGAAAAATAAAGAACGCATTTTCAACCATTCTAGCTGGTGCGTGCATCACAAAAGATTACAGCCAAAGTAATTCATGAAATCGCCACAATTCCGCTGATATTTGAGGTAGAAATAGGCGCAAAAAGTATCATGAATTCGGCGGTGTGGAACATTTTTAAAGAACCGACTTTACGAAATTCGAAGAGTTTATCGGGAAAAAATAAAGGACACATTTTCAACCCCTTTTGGAGCATGAATCATAAAAGATTACAGCCGAAGAAATTCATGAAATTGTCACAATCCCGCTGATATTTGAGGTAGAAATAGGCGCAAAAAGTATCATGAATTCGGCCGTGTGGTACATCTTTTAAGAATGCACTTAAGAAATTCGAAGAGTTTATCGGGAAAAAACAAAGGACACATTTTCAACCCCTTTTGGCGCATTCATCATGAAAGAATACAGCCGAAGTAATTCATGAAATCATCGCAATCCCGCTGATATTTGAGGTAGAAATAGGCGCAAAAAGGATCGTGAATTCGGACGTGTCATTTTCCCTTTATGTACGGAATGCGAAGAGATTATGGGGAGAAAAATAAAGAACGCATTTTCAACCATTTTAGCTGGTGCGTGCATCACAAAAGATTACACCCGAAGTAATTCATGAAATCGCCACAATTCCGCTGATATTTGAGGTAGAAATAGGCGCAAAAAGTATCATGAATTCGGCGGTGTGGAACATTTTTAAAGAACCGACTTTACGAAATTCGAAGAGTTTATCGGGAAAAAATAAAGGACACATTTTCAACCCCTTTTGGCGTGCGAATCATGAAAAATTACAGCCAAAGTAATTCATGAAATCATGGCAATCCCGCTGATATTTGAGGTAGAAATAGGCGCAAAAAGGATCATGAATTCGGCCGTGTCGTATACCTTTATGTATGGAATGCGAAGAGATTATGGGGAGAAAAATAAAGAACGCATTTTCAACCATTCTAGCTGGTGCGTGCATCACAAAAGATTACAGCCAAAGTAATTCATGAAATCGCCACAATTCCGCTGATATTTGAGGTAGAAATAGGCGCAAAAAGTATCATGAATTCGGCGGTGTGGAACATTTTTAAAGAACCGACTTTACGAAATTCGAAGAGTTTATCGGGAAAAAATAAAGGACACATTTTCAACCCCTTTTGGAGCATGAATCATAAAAGATTACAGCCGAAGAAATTCATGAAATTGTCACAATCCCGCTGATATTTGAGGTAGAAATAGGCGCAAAAAGTATCATGAATTCGGCCGTGTGGTACATCTTTTAAGAATGCACTTAAGAAATTCGAAGAGTTTATCGGGAAAAAACAAAGGACACATTTTCAACCCCTTTTGGCGCATTCATCATGAAAGAATACAGCCGAAGTAATTCATGAAATCATCGCAATCCCGCTGATATTTGAGGTAGAAATAGGCGCAAAAAGGATCGTGAATTCGGACGTGTCATTTTCCCTTTATGTACGGAATGCGAAGAGATTATGGGGAGAAAAATAAAGAACGCATTTTCAACCATTTTAGCTGGTGCGTGCATCACAAAAGATTACACCCGAAGTAATTCATGAAATCGCCACAATTCCGCTGATATTTGAGGTAGAAATAGGCCCAAAAAGTATCATGAATTCGGCGGTGTGGAACATTTTAAAGAACGCACTTACGAAATTCGAAGAGTTTATCGGGAAAAAATAAAGGACACATTTTCAACCCCTTTTGGCGCATGAATCATAAAAGATTACAGCCGAAGTAATTCATGAAATCGTCACAATCCCGCTGATATTTGAGGTAAAAACAGGCGCAAAAAGTATCATGAATTCGGCCGTGTGGTACATCGTTTAAGAACGCACTTAAGAAATTCGAAGAGTTTATATCGGGGAAAAAATAAAGGACACACTTTCAACCCCTTTTGGCGTGCGAATCATGAAAAATTACAGCCAAAGTAATTCATGAAATCGTCACAATCCCGCTCATATTTGGGGTAGAAATAGGCGCAAAAAGTATCATGAATTCGGCCTTGTGGTACATCTTTTAAGAACGCACTTACGAAATTCGAAGAGTTTATAGGGAAAAAATAAAGGACACATTATCAACCCCTTTTGGCGCGTGCATCATAAAATGTTACAGCCGGAGTAATTCATGAAATCGTCACAATCCCGCTGATATTTGAGGTAGAAATGGGCGCAAAAAGGCTTGGGAATTCGGCCCTGCATGTCGTGTACCTTTCAGAATGCATGCACAAAGGCGAAGAGAGTGTCGAGAGAAAAATAAAGAACCCCTTGTATCGCATGCATCAGAAAATATCACAGCTAAAATAATTCATTAAATCATCGCAATCCAACTGAGCACCAAGAGCAGGTTATGCAGCAAGTTCGTGCGCCAATGTTTAGAAAAAGTCACAAACGCATGATACGATCTGATTTTTGTTCATTATCATTTTACACTGTAATTCACGAACAAACATTCTATTTTTTTCTCATTTTTTGTAGTTTCTTATGCAATAAATAATTCAAGTTAAAAAAAATGTACATGGGGGGGGGGGGGGCGGGGTACGTCCATAAAAACAAGAAAATAAGTTTGCAAGTAATTTAATGGGGTTTTTTAGGTTGCCGTTGTTGACCGGTAAGTTTTCTGTTCGGACAAGTAAAAAAAGGTAAAACGGGGCATCTACCGGTCCGACAGAAACATGTCGGACCGGCAGAAAGAATGGGTTAGTGTGCAGCCCTGCATTTCACATGGCAGCAATTATAATAAGACAGTAATTCTGGAGCTGTTTCACTTTTTATGCCTCCGCCACAAAGCTTGTAACAACTGACTGACACACGTGACTCATTTCAGCACTTCTAATTGGCTACATTCTTGAACCCATTTTATAAATCAAAATGCAAACCTAATAAGCTCTCAATCTCCTCTCCAACACTTAACATTTAAAAAAAAATCTATATTCACAGCCATTTGTCTGATTGTAAGAAGACTACTGTACTATCAAGAAAGGAAGTAGGCATTATGCAGGACTTGCTCATGTTATCACAAAAGCAGTCACTATGGCAAAAAAACAAGCTGCTATGCAAATGTTGGTATAACCAAGCAGCTAAACTTGAGTGTAAATATTGTGACTCTATTAAAATACAAACACACAACTCCATGTTTAACTTACCAGGTGAGACTGCTAGGACAGATCCTACATAGCCAGTCTCCTCCTTGAGTTCCCGAAGAGCTGCTTCTTCAATGTTCTCCATGGGATCTATCAAACCTGATACATTACAAAGAACACACATAAATACAGTATGCTAGAATGATCTAAGGTAACTCCATGCAATACAAGATGTAACAATCACATACACACACATACACACAAAATCTGCAATTTCATCTTCATTCCCCATCAAATACCCTGTACTATACAGAAGGCAATAAAACGTACCGTACCTCCTTTCATTCCCTGTATTTAGTCATATCTTATCATCTAAAGGGGCACTCCAGATGATTTTCATAATTTCACATCATATAGGCCATAAATCGACAGCTCCATGTATAGATTTGTGGAATTCATTGTGGTCCGTAAGACTAGGCATCCACTAGGGCAGGGACAAGATGCGGAAAGAAAATTTAGTAATTCTGCACTCATTCAGCAACCTCTCCGCACGTACTTCAAAGAGTCCGTTCACTGTCCTATACATGTCCGGGCATTTCCACACCTTCGGGGGAGAGAAAAATTTCTGCGTCCAAATTTTGAGTGAGACCAAGATTTGGATGTGGAAATGAATCTTCTGACACCTTTGGTAACTCTTGTGAGGACATCATCAGGACATCCTGTCTTTCCGTAACACTTCCGTCCCTTCCGCAAAGGCTCCTAAAAGGATCCTGCAATGCTGGCAGCTTCGCAAATGAAAACGGAAGACACCCGGCATGTGCTGTGCTGATGCGGATTGAGTGCTTTATTGACCTGGATTTTGTTTCAAAGTTGTACCATTCTGAAGAACTAATCTCATAGATTCTACAGGATGAATTACAGGACATATCTGCATTTAGTGGAAGAGAACTTTGAAGAACTTTATTTGTGGACTGCCTCAGTTTCTTTGAGTTTGTGCCAGAGCCATGTTCAGCTGCAGAAACTGCAACAGCTACCTGGTCATGCATTGTTTGGACCTACAACCCCCCAGCACCTGTGGAATAAATGCATCAGTCTAATCTTTCCGACAATGAGTCCTATTTATCCTGTTGTTGTTACTGCCCTTGGCATTTTAGCCTGCCTGAAAGTGGGAGGGGAATGTGCTAATCTCCCATCCTTACATCACAATGAGCGTGTTTCTCCTGAGCAATGAAAATTCGAGGTGATGCGAGGTGATGCGAGGTGATTCGCAGTGATACGTGGCGATGCACGGTGACACCTCGAATTTTTCCCCAGTAGAAACAGATCGGGTAGTGGCCAGTGTGTGGTGATGCGAGGTGCTCCGTCGTCCACCTTTTGAGGTGGTCAATGCGCGGTGATGCGAGGGACGATTTTCAGTAGAAACACATCGAATTATTGGGAGCTTTCGCCCCGCGCTTTTCAATCGGTTCATCGCACACTCACTTGTGTACACAGCAACTGTAGTTTCGCACACATCATGCCTTGTACCAACTCCTACTAAATACATCAGGTGGTACATGTGAATTGCGAGCATTCATCGTCTATTGTTTGCATGCCCAACAGCCTATCATACTATAATTATACTCGTCTCGAAGTTGTAGATTCCCTAATTCGTTTTCGCTGGAATACTAACGTATGTCGGAGCCCTGGGAGAGCATTAACTGGACCCTTGACCGCAACGATTCCTAATAACCAAGTGGCAGGAAATGTTGGTGAGGGGCATTTTGGACGAAAAGACTAAACGAAATTCAGTGGCAGAGGCAGCTCACCCGATCTGTGACCAAAAATACGCGACTTTCGAGCATTTAGCATGTCTCGCATCACCGCATATTTTATTGCTCAGTAGAAACACTCGTGGTCGTAAAATACGAGCTGATGTGGGAAAAAATACGGTGATGTGAGGTGATGCGAGGTGCTCTCTGTAGAAACACGCTCATTGCGCATTCATAAGGAAACCTTCAAAGAAGAATTGCCTACTTGCGAATGGGTCAGCACTCTGCAATCAGCTGCTCGGTCCTGATCATGAATTCAACAGGGAATCATGCAAATCATTATGTCATATACTTCACAAGCTCAACATGGAAGTAGAAACATGTGTATGCTATCGCAGTGGCTCATTGCATATCCTGCTGCTTAACTTATACGATACTCCAATCTCTGCTTCACCAAGTTGTTGTGTAAAGCATCTTAGAAGAAATGGGCAGTTCAGCAATCTCACTTATCCTTCAGTCTTCTCTTGCAATTTTTTCCAAGCTACGTTTTTACGCTCCCTGCGCAATAAGTCAATTGCAGTGTGTGACTATGCATGCAATAGTAAGGCAGATTTGTATGCTTTCACAGAAACTTGGCTCACTGATAAAGATTTGGCTGTCATTGGTGATATTGTTCCTACCAGATACAAAATCAGTTATAGGCCTAGAACAGGCCGTCGGGAGGTGGTACAGCATTGATGTATAGAGACAATTTGCAAGTTAAGAAAGTAGATGAGGGCAAAGAAACCTTATTCTGAACTACACCAAATTTCATTTAAAGTTTTGTTTGTTTGTTTGTGTTTTTTTTTTGCATGAGTTCAGTGAGTTTCTACAACCTCATCTCTTGTAAAATCCCTCTCATAAAATAGTAACAGGTGATTTCAATGTTCATTTTGATGTGATCGATAATTTGGATGCAATAGCTCTCCGAGAATTGCTTGAGTCTCTTAGTCGTTCACAGCATGTAGATGTCAGTGTTCATACTCATGGTCACACTTTATCTTATCCTCAGTAGAAGTTCAGATGACATGGTTGTTGGAAAGTCTTGGGCTGATTCACTGGTTGCCGATTATATGTCAGTCATTGCTTCATTCGTGCGACGATAGAGGGAGATGGCGGAAACATACTGCATCAGTGATCGCCAACGGGCAGTGACGTCCATGGCAGAACAGAGAGAGATGTGTTATTTGAGAACACAAAAACAACCAGTAGAAGTAAAGAAAGTTGTGTGTATCATACCCCTTTCATAAACTCAATAATGCGGATAACATCCGCATCATTTGGTTGTAAAATCGGAGCGGGGGAAGAATAATCCGCTTTTTTTCGACCCTTCTATTATCCGCATAATAGCAGCATCGGGACCAGATTTGGAGTTTATGAACGCAAACCCAAATAATGCGGATAATTGCCGGGGTGCGGTCAAATATCACCTGTCTTTCCCGCAGGAGGGACGTGTGCAGTCACCATGACGATTATCCCCCTTTTTCAGGATGGGCGCTCGTAAAAATAATGCAGATAATTTTCAGAGTTTGTGAACGCATTTGTTATTGAAATGTCCGCATTATTCTTAGGCGGATAATTGGAGGGTGAGTTTATGAAAGGGGTATTAGAATGATGATTATAGGAGTATACAGAATATGACTTTGTCTGTAATGAATCATGCCCAACAAGATAATGAATGTATAACTGAGAATGCTGCTGATCAGAAAAAGTTGTTTCATATTGCAAAATCTTTGTTAAATATGAAGAAGTCCATATTTGATTTACCACTACACATCAATAATGAAAACTTTTCAACAGAGCTAAGTGTGTATTTTGAGCAGAAAGTAGTGAAAATGTGTCACGACATTCACTTGAAAAGAGCAGCTAGAATCCCTACCAATCTTCTCATACAGTAGTTCAAAATAAGTTGTCACAGTTTTCCCCGTTACGTGCATATGATGTGCAAAAGTTGGTCCGGAAGTTAAACAAGAAGATATGTACATTGGATCCAATACCCACAAAGCTGGTTATAAGGAGCACTGACATTCTATTACCAGTGACAAGTGAACACTTTCAGAGGAATTGGAAATTGGCTATAGTTAGACCAAATTATTGAAAAAGCCCGGTGCAGATTTAAAGTTTACAAATTGCAGACCCGTTAGTAATTTGCAATATGTGTCCAAATTGGTTGAAGCAGCAGTAGCAGCTCAAATTCAGCAACATCTTGGAAATAATGATTTACTACCATCAGTGCAGTCAGTATATAGCCAAAACCACAGCACAGAAACAACCTGTTAAAGGTGACAAATTATTTGCTGTTTGCCATTTGAATAAGCAACAGGTGGTATTTTTGGTTCTATTGTATACTGGACATGAGTGTAGCTTTTGATTTAATCAGACACGACATCCTTGTGAACATTCTCCAAACACATTTTGGAATAACTGACAAGGCACTGTTGTGGTCTAAGTCTTATTTGAATAATAGGAGACAGAGGGTTCAGGTCGATTCCAGTATGTCCATGGAGTTTGATGTACCCTGGGGTGTACTCCAAGGCACCCCTCTAGGACCCCTTCTCTTTACTTTGTATGCTAGTAGGTTGTTCCATGAAATCCAACACAATTTCCCAAAAGTAATGTGTCATACCTATGTGAATTACACAGCTGTACATATCCTTTTCACCTATTGCAGCAGATGAGAATTATTCTGTGTCCATTATAGAGCGATGTATTATGCATCTTTACAAATGGTTGTTATCCAATAATCTTCTACTCAATGATAAGAAAACTGAATTCGTAACATGTGGCACTCAACAGCAAGTTTCAAAATCATGCACTGAAAGCCTAAAAGTGATTGATGTTGATATTTTTCCTGTTGATTCTGCACAAAATCTGGGAGTGTGGTTTGATTCACGCCTAGCTTTTGACAGACATATCCCTGAACTATATAAGAATTCATTTTATCATGTTTTTAATATTGCACATATTCTCAAAAGCATTCGACACAGGAAAGCACAGAAAACAAAAATCATCCATGCATTTGTCACAAATACAGTGTAGATTGCATTATTGTAACAACTTTACCCGCCAATCAGTTAGGTAAACTACAGTTGTACAAAGGGTGCGAAATGCATGTGCCAGATTAGTTTGCAATTCTCCCTGTTTTTCTCATTGTAGTCCACTATTACGTGCGTTACATTGGGTTGCTTGTAAAGAAGAGATTTAAAACTCTGTTGATCATATAGAGCTATTCATGGTACAGCACCAGTGCACACACAGGAACTTGAAGAGTTAAAATCATCATTTCAAATACTCTACCATCTCCAAAGTTCATGGGATCAAACACTGTTGAAATATATCACAGAAATCAAAAGCTACTCTTGGTGACAGGGCATTCTTGTATGCTGTGCACACAAAAATTACGGAATTATCTCCCTCTGATTGTAAGGCAAGCAGCTATGCCTACAGTTAATGAGTTTAAGATCAGGTTAAAAACTCATCTTTTGAACAATGCATTCTATGATTGAATTATGTATGTCGTGATTAATACTTTGTAATGCACAGTACAGTATATTTCATTTCATTTTATTTCATTCTCCTTTTTCCAACAAAACACAACACAGTATGAATTAGGTTATTATCACAATCGTATACACACAACTTACAAATGATATCAAATGATACAATAATAAAGTAACATTTTATGTATACGCAAAATAATACAAGTCTTTGTTTCAGTTGAAAAAAAGGAGAACTGAGAGGTCCACTAAAAAGCAAGCTTGTAGATTGTGAACCACTCAAGAAACTCTAACTAAATACTTATTTGTACATGCTGGACACAAGTATGATTTGCACAAGACGGAAACAAACGGGAGACACACAATAACATGACACGACTAGACAGAAAGGTGGAAAATGAAATGAAGGAAGGAAGACAGACAGAGAATGCCTACACGCTGATCAAAGAAACGAAAGAGAGAATTGAAGAGGGAATTGAAGAAATTCTTTAAACAGCCGGTGGTTGCATACAGCTGTGTAGAAATTATAATGGCTATTTCATAAATTAACGAATTCAGAAATCAATTGATTGATGGTTGGATGATAAACCCTGTGGTTGTTGGAACTTGATTAACAAAAACGAACATCAGAGAGGGTTTAACAGAAAGGATTTCAACTTACGCTTAAAGGAATACAAAGAAGGAGAATTTTTTATTTCGCTACTTAATGAATTCCAGAATCTAGGGCCTGTGTATATAAATGTATTCTGAGCCAATAATGTTCTCAGAAGAGGTAGATGAAACTCAGAAGATTGTCTGGTGGGATAGTTATGGAAAAATTGATTCCTTGCAAACATTGAATCGAATATACAGGGAAGTGCATTTGTGTTGAAATTAAACATAAACTGTCCAAGTTGAAAAAAATACAAATCTTTGATTTTTAAAATCTTATATTTAGTGAATAATGGATCTGTATGGGAACGTGGCGGGACGCCACAAATAACATGAAGTGCCTTTTTTTGTAATACCAGTAATCTATCTAGTAAAGTTTGATGAGCGTTACCCCATGCTAAAAGACCGTAGTTAAGATAAGGTAAAATTAAAGAGAAATATAACGTCAGCAAAGAAGACAATGGAATATGAAACTTAAGTCTATTAATGATTCCAATATTACGTGATATTATTGTACTTTATGTTAATAATATGTGGCCTCCATGAAAATTTATCGTCTACTGTAATCCCCAGGAATTTTATATGAGATACGCGTTCTATTTGAATGTCATCAAAAATAATCTCTTTACGTAAAACTTCTGTAGAGTTACTAAATAACATATACTTAGTTTTCAAAAGATTAAGAGATAATTTGTTAGCTCTTATCCATTGGGTCACTTTTTTTAATTCGGAATTAACTATGTGCACGAGTTCATCTGGATTTTGATGTGAAAAGAAAACATTTGACTCATCAGCAAAAAGTATAAATGACAACACGTCGGATGATCTGCAAAAATCATTGATATAAATGATAAAAAGTAAAGGACCTAATAAGCTACCTTGTGGGATGCCACATTTAATGAATTCGAGACTTGAAACGTTCTCGTTCAGAGATACGTATTGTTTGCGGTTTTGCAGGTAGCTCCTGAACCACTCCAAGGCCTTCCCCCTTATCCCATAATGAGACAACTTGTAAAATAAGATTTCATGATTTATTGTGTCAAAGGCCTTGGAGAAGTCCAGGAATATACCAATAAGATGAGAATGATTATCAATAGTATGCGCTGCGTGGTCGATAAACTTCAAAAGGGCATGAATGGTACTGTGTTTTTGACGAAACCCAAATTGAGAATTTGTAAAAACGTTATGAAAAGTTAAAAAATTAATTGTTCTTTTAAATATCAATTTTTCCAAAACTTTAGATAAAGATGAAAGGAAATGGGCCTGTCATTACTCATATCAGAACTATCGCCTTTTTTGAATAAAGGGAAAACCTTAGCTATTTTCATAAAATCAGGAAAAACACCACATGATATAGATCTATTAAAAATATGTGAAAGTGGGTCAGCGATTGAAAATATAATTCCCTTTAAAATAAAATTACTTATGTCATCGTAACCAGCACTTCGCTTGTCATTCATTGCAGTAACAATATCAATAACTTCATATTTCGTAGTTGGAACAAAAAAGATAGAACTTGGGTTTGGTTGACCTAAAAATGTTGAAAATGCGTATTTGACTGTGGTACCCTTCTAGCCAAATTCTCCCCAATCATTGAAAAATAAGAGTTAAAAATATCAGCTATGTCACTTGGATCTTCATATATTTTGTTGCCATATCTTATTGTTGTAATATTTGATTTCTTTTTTGATATATTCATGGCCTGGTTCAAAACCTTCCATGTATTCTTCATATCATGTTTATATTTTTCTAACTGAAACATATAATATTTCCTCTTTTCTAACCGTATAATCTTAGTTAAAGTATTTCTATAGGAAGTATATTTTTCTTTTGACTTCTCAGTTTTTTCCATTTTGAATTTATAACATAGCCTATTTTTCCTATTGATTGAACGAAGAAGAGATTTTGATATCCACGGAAATCTGGGGGATGTTTTATAATTAACTAACTTATCTTTTGATTTAGGTATATACTCATCTAAACAATTACTAATTATCCCTGAAAAATTGTTAAATGATATATTAACGTCATCACTATCGTAAACACTAGACCAATCAGCCCTTTCTAGGCTAGCACCAAGGCTAGCCAAATTTTCTGGTGTAGCTCTACGTCTGGTTGGAGAAAAACCAAATTTATTTACCGAATACCCGAGATCAAAACACGCTATAATAGGGAAATGATCAGTCATATCAGATAAAATAATAGAAGAGTTTAAAATTTGCAATACATTAGTGAAAACATTATCAAGAAGGGTGGCGGAATGATTTGTAACACGTGTGGGTTTCGAAATTAATGGCAAATATGAGGCTGACAAAAATATTTCAAAAAATTCTTGTGACGTATTATCATAATTTTTAATCAAATCAATATTAAAATCACCCATTATAAAAATATTTTTATTTACCAACAGGGGATTTTTTAATAAATTTACAATACAACTCAAAAAATCTTTAGGATTAGAACTTGGGGGTCTATAAACAATACCAACAATAATGTTTTTATTTTGCGGAATGGAAATTTCCACAAACAAGGACTCTATAGTATCATTCATAATTTGTAATTCCTCACAAACAGTAAACTCAAATTTCTGTGATAAATAAAACGCAACACCCCCACCCGTCCTATTCACTCTATTATTGACAATTAACTCATAACCATTTAATGCGTATGGTAAATTAATATCAGAAGATAACCATGTTTCCGTTAAACCTATTACAGAAATTTGTTTTTTCATTTGATTACCTAATAATATCTGTAAATCATCAAAATGCTTATTTATACTCCTGATATTCAGATGTAACATTGAAAATGTACTTTCTGAAAAACTTTTGACAAGATCTGTGAATTGATCAACTGTAACATACTTTGAAGAAATATGGGAGGAATCATATTCACAATCGTAATCATCATATAAATCTTTCGAAGATAAATTAACATTATTGGCAATGAGGTTATCAAAAGTAGCAGAAGAACGTGAATTTATCCGACTTAATTCTGTAGGGGAGCATCTAAACAAATCATAGAGTTCATCATCATTAAGGGAATCAAACGCTGAATTGAGTTGACTAGCCATAAGGAGGAGCATAAAATCCAAAATGAAAGCATATCAACTGCCGGGGTTGAGGTATAAGATATTTTGACATACATGTAGGTGAAGCACAAACAATTCTGGTTTCGCGAATCGTACAGCAAGTAGGCAAATACACATAAACAGAGAATTCTGAAAAAGAAGATAGGTGAGAGAGGACAAACACAAGGAAGATGACAGAGAAAGAAGGACAGAAAGACAACATACATACATACGCAAATCGTGTCGTAACATGAGAATTGAACATTGCTAGTCTCAAATCAGATAAATTTTCAAAGTAGGGGACAAAAAGGACAACTAAACACGGTTAACGGTTTTTTTTTTTAGTAAACAGTAGCAAACACGGAAAAGGTAGTCATGTACATACGAAAAAAAGGGAAGAAATCAAATATATCAAACTATATTCCTTGATTATTGTGAGGTAATCAGAATCATATATAGTGGGAATAAAACTTAACTGGATAACTTAATGGGACAGTCATGCATACATGTAACACATGACTGTTCACATTATAAACAAAGGGTTCTTTATCCCAATGTAGTAGGCTGCATACCGGGACACAGGGTAAGTGACCACGACTCCATTAATGTGAACAGCATACAAACAGAACCTACCCACACGTAAGCTCAAACAAATGAAAAGTAGCCGTGAACATTCTTGGGGTCGATGAACGAATCACTATTGAGAAAGAAAAAAGCTACAAAGCCAGAAGTTTTAGGAGAGTGTTTACAGACTTAGAACATAACTGGAAAAAATTTCCCGGTGTCTGACAACCGTACACAGATCTCTGTTATATAACATTTTAACACAACTGCAATCTGTTCAAATTAGCATTATAACAGAACTGCATAACTATGAGATGCGTGTGTGTGTGTGGCAGGTTGACATTGTGATGCAAACTTATAAGGATAATAGTAATGAGGAAAAAAAATCAGATCGTTTGATTATATTACAGTAGCTGCGCAATATAAATTTATCCTTCATCATTATTACAGAAATGCAAGTGCATGAAGCCGCTACGGACATTTGTGGTAAGGAAATGAAAGAGTCAACAGATTCCTACAACCAGAACGATTTTGAAAGTGAAAAATCAATACAGCATTATGCCTATGAAACATAGAAACACAAAGAAGGGGGAGGGGTGAGGTCCCCATCCTAGCCCCGCAGCCGAACCTCTCTTCCTCTGATGAGGAACAGGCATAATGTCAGCATTTCCTGGTTCCCAATGAAGAAGGCACAGCTAAAGGCAGTGGAAACTCTGTCAACAATAACTAGGAAGAAGAGGAGGCAGCCCCCTCTGCTCCAAGTAAACCGTTTTTTGTTTTGTTTCGTTCTTTCCAGAAATCATTTTCATTTGAGGGATTTTTAATAGTTGCCATTACATAGTACATTGTTTGTACTATGGTGGAACTAGGTCAAAATCTTTTTTTTTTCAATTATTTTTATACTTGTGTCAAAGTACTAAGTTTGCTACAGCTACTGGCCATTCGAGCATTGAGAATTACGGATTTCTGGGATGAACACTGTCCTAGGGCCTTCTATAGCTCAGTCGGCAGGGCACCAAGCTAGCAATCCAGAGGTCTCTCGTTCGAAGCTGGACAGAATCCCATTTTCTTTGCTCATTTTTCCACTAATAAGTTATATTCATTTTCTGGTCAGTTTCCTTCAGTTTGCCTTTGTTAAGTACTAAGTTCTAAGCTTGAAAAACTTGCTAAAATTGGACCATCCTAACCCATTCAAAGGGGGTCGTGACCAGGACCAGTGCTATCTTGCATCTCTCACAGCTTGTATTTAAAGCAATAAGGCAAAGTCATACTTGCCAACTCTACCGCATTTGGTGGTAGACTACCGCTTTTAAAAGATTTCATTAGCATTCAAGCTAGCGCTGCTCGCATAGGCATCCTGGATTCTACTGCTTTCTCAAATGAAAATGTTGGCAAGTATGCAAAGTGAATTTCAGCTGGTGTGACCTCCATGTGCTCATGACGGCTATAGCAGTCAAATGAGAAAAATTGAAAGTCGCCTCCAAATTTACAACTTTGCCCTATTTCCTTATACTGTCCGCATTATAACTTATCGTTATCAGCAACTCATCCTAATTGTTCTTGTTCATAATTGTACCACTCCTGGTGTAATCCTATATGTTAATGCTGTCCGACTATGATTAGTATATTCCGGGGTATTTCACACTGTCCCTGAGTGATTCCGAGAACACTCCTAGGAATGTCTGCAGTCAGTCCACAGAGATTACTAGGAATGTCCCAGGACAAGCCGATTCGCACACTTTTAAGCGTCTGATGCAGACAGGATGCCAAAATGACAGAATTTGCTAGCCTGCAACCTAGTGGACATTAGCCCTAAGCAGAGAAACCAATACTCTGAAAAACCTAAACAAATACACTGAACAATGTAAATGTAGTTTTAGGCTCATATGTTTCAGAAATGCAGCAGTATAATTCCATTACAATACCGCTTCAGGGCTGCCAACTCTCACACATTGATCATGAGAATCGAACACGTTTTGACCAAATCTCACACTTTCACGCTGATCTAACATCATCTCACGCACAGACAAAAAACAAAACAAAACAAAAACTAGAAATGTCGCTACAGCGACTGGTTATACCCCCGCCAAACAACATTTCATAAGCTTTGGTCAAAAAACTGAGGAAGTAGTTAAATTCACAAGATCTTTCCTTGATCTTCTGCCATTAATATGCCGTTACCATGGCAACGTACTTTCGGGTACTGTCGAAAAATGCGTCTTGCACATCTACAACCAAAGGCACACATCTGTACCAAATTTCATGGAAATTGGGCAAAAACTGAGGAAGTAGTTTGCAACACAAAATTTTCCATCATTTTGGCTCATAATATGTGAGCTGTTACCATGGCAACATACTTTTTGTCACTGTCAAGAAATGTGTCATGCTGACCTATATCCTAAGACAAACATTCAATATGAATTCCATGAGAATTGGAAGAACACTGATGAAGCAGTTTTGCCATGAAGCATTTTGCCCTATATTTTACCAATAACATGCCGTTACCACGGCAACGCACTTTTTGCCACTGCGGAAATATGTGTCTTGCACATTAACATATTCAGATGAACATCTGTACCTAATTTCATAAAAATTGATCAAAAACTGTGGGAGGAGTTCGCGACGCAAGATTTGTACCCATTTTTGCCCATAATATGCCGTTACCATGGCAACGTACTTTTGGGTACTGTCAAAAAATACGTCTTGCACATCTACAACCCAAGGCACACATCTGTGCCAAGTTTTATGGGAATCGGTTGAAAACTGAGGAAGTAGTTCGCGACGCAAGATTTGCAATGGACCGACCGCCCGACCGACCGTCCGCTGATTCCTATATACCCCCTTCAAACTTCGTTTGGCGGGGGTATAATCATCAACGTTTTGATAAACCCGTGCATGCAAAACCCCATCTCCATAATGATCTTCAACGCAGTCAAGTTCATTTTCCCCCGTATCAATATCATATACAGTTGAACCTCTCGTATCCGGACAAGTCGGGACCGAGGCTCATCCGGATAAGGGATTTGGCCGGATACGGGAGACTCAATGCTTTATACATGTACTGATATACATACACATGTACTGATGTAGCCCATTGTAGTACCACATGTAGTAATGTGTATACTGCAACCTTTTCATTGTTACACTCAGTAACAGACCCCAAAATAGAGGTTCGTGTTTGCAAGAATGAAATCATTTTCTTTTATAAATTCTTGGGATGATTTAGCTAAATAATTATTAAGAAATGTATCAAGCAGATCTTGAAAATAAATAGTACGAGTCGAAGAAACTACACTTCAAAATTCGATCATCACAGCTCGGCAAAGTCGACTGTAGGTCGCCATTGTTAGATGGTCTCCCTCTTTCTCTTTGTGTGTATACTGTGTGTGAACAATTTTTGAGTGTTCAATATCATTCGTTGCTCAGCCAATGACTCGAAACAATGCATGTCTATCTAGTCATATCGACGGCTGTGTATGGACCTACGGTGGCAATGCGATATGAGAGGACTTGAGCGCATAATCTGTCCATGTTTTTGCGATGATTTGGGGGTGTTTGGAGATGGTAAAATGTCTGAAGGTAAGCAATTTGGAAGAAAATTTGATGTAATGTATGTTAATCATGTTGGAAGTAATATGTAATTCATGTGTGTTTGTGTAGGAGTTCTCAAGGAGTTGGGAATCCTCCTTTCCTCCCGTAATTATTTCTAAAAAAAATCACGGCGAGATTGCATCCGTATAATAGAGAGATCCGGATAAAGGGAGGCTTGATAAGAGAGGTTCAACTGTATCAGTACTTTAGTTTTAGGCTGGTTTACCGCGCAATCAAAGACCAAACAATGTGATTGGCGGTCATGATATGGTCGTACCTGAGAAACATGCGCTCGCTCTCCCAAGTCCGACCATCATCCCAACCTGTGAATGTTGTGCTGCGTACATACTTTACATAATACAGACATGCTATGCACGCCATGTCTTTTGTCAGTCACATTGATATTACAGAAACATCCAAGTTATGCTGAGTCGAGGGGAAGTTGCAATCCAATGTCTTTTGTTAAACATATCAATGCTTTAGCAAAGATTGACAGATGAGGTCATAACGAGAATCTTGGTTTGAAAGTTTTTTTTTTTAATTGTGGGCATGTCCAAGTAATCTAAAAAAAAAAAATAGAAAAAAAAATGATTAAAAAACTAACAGCACCAGTGGAAATCCATGGGTCTGAGGGCCTTATATCTTTTTCATATTCAATTTTTCACATTTTTATTGATTAAATAATTAAATAAATAAATTTTTTCATTCATATTTATTTTCCAACGCTATGAGAGAAAAAATTAGAATATTTTCACCTTTGTTTCCTAACTCCTTTTGCTTGTTTTTAATACACAAGTTTGTTTGATGGATCATAGAACCACCCGTTTATCTGCTTTAGATGGTCTTTCATTATTATTATTATTATTATTGTTATTATTATTATTATCATTATTATTATTTTGGGGGAATGAGAGATCATAGCCATTAGGTTTTTGGACGCATTACTATACGGATGAATCAAGTCGTCAAGGACTGTGAATATGTTTTTGTTTTTTTCCATCAGGTGAAAGTTACTCTACGCTTGATAAAAGGTTCAAACAGACATCATCAATTATATTTATTTTCAAACATAAAAAAACACCCATTTGTGTCTCTTCCCCCCACTCTTTTTTGATGGATCATAGAACCCCCCCCCCCCCATTCATCTGCTTCAGACTGTTTTATTGTCATTATTATTATTACTACTACTACATGATCTTGTGCTGAGTAGACATACTTCATGAAATTCTAGCATTTTTGTTGCTGTTGTTGTTGTGCTTTTCCCCTTAAGCTCACTATTCCACTGCACAGTTCTACCAATGATGAGATAGAGAGGGAGAGATAACGGGGAAGGGAGATATCCTAGGCAAATTTCCAGAGAGTTATTGTCTTGAAATTTTTGTACAGTTTCAAGACTATCACTTTCATTCATTGTAGCGTAGCATTACACAACTGACATGTATTAACTATTTCCCCAACCCCTATGCTGTAGGTTGTAGGGATCTACTGCAGTCAATGCAAGCGAGTCATTGAGTCAACTCTCGCGAGTCTCATAACATGTACACACAGTAACTGTAAAGTGTAATGGCCAACACGATTCTAGGACATGCTCGTCACCTTGGCCCGAATTCACAAAGTTGGTACAATTGAAACCATAGTTTAAACCATGTACAATTTGTATTGAGCGCCAAGTGTTACATGGCCTATTTCATTACGAAATCAGTCATTTCGCCGACGAAATTTTCATTTAGTCAACAAAATGTTGTCATTTCGTTGACGAAATGACTGATTTCACTACAAAATAGGCCATGCGACACTTGGCGCTCAATACAAATTGTCCACGGTTTAAACCGTGGTTTCAATTGTACCACCTTTGTGAATTCAGGCCTTTGAGTTAACATTACAACATCCTAAATACGGTTAGGAATCCTGTGCATTTGTTGAAGTTTGATACAATAGGCCTACAGTGTATCACTACATATAGTGAAGGGATACAGCGATAATCTGACAGGCTGCCCCAGGTTGCTCGTTCTGCATGCGCAGCAGTAAGCGAATGGTCTTGTGTGGTAACGACTGGCACGGCCATGTCCCAGTAAAGTGGATATTTAGCCATCCTAAACAGTCTGAGTACAATGATACCCGATTTTAGAGTAAACTCAATGACTTACCCGAGGTGCACAGAATCCTGTAGTTGTGCAAAAGCAGGAAAGTACAATAAAATACAGCATTCATAGCTTTCAATTGGGCTCGCCCATAGCGAAATATGCAAGCTCCCGTGTATTACCGTGGTGCACGCACAACACAGGCACAATAGAATACATTATTTGTTATACATCATGCAGGCCACTCTGCGATACCCGTTTGTGCATGTACACTGTCTCTGCGAGCAATCAGCTAGGCGATCAAAAAAGAGTCCAGTGCCATTGCTGAAGTGTACATGTGACTGCGCACGATGGCCGAAAGAGTCCAGTACACAGGGAGTGCATCCAATGTCCTGTGCATTGTCTGCGACGCAGGCACAATACACACACAGCTGTAGCCCACACACTGCGATACCCACAATACATCGTGCGTGTGTGTCCATCAAAGATGACAGAGCTTTTGCTGCCTATCATCTTTAGTGTCCCGCTGTCTCTGCAAGCGAATAGCTGGACGATCGACAAAGTAGGAGTCCAGCGCAATCGATAAATATATATGCAGGATCAAAGTTTGCGCACGATAGCTAAAGAGTCCAGTTATGCAGAATTCGGTGAATATAAAAACGTTCGGCTCTTTCGTCACGCACATCATGCATTATGCATCTATCTAATCAATTTTTCTTTGCCGCCCTCGACATTGAAACAGAGGCGGAGCTCGGACGAAACCCGGCCTCCGTAGAAGAAGAGGCCCTCCTGTGGCCAGCGGCACCAGTCACGGGGGCCCAGAGCCTACAACTTCGGAGGAGAGAGCCACACCAAATTGCCCAGAAGAAAACGGAGAATACATAAGGCAGACCCCCCCGCGTCCCCTTACGCTATTACTATATGAATGTATGGAATGTTTCTAGATATTCGGTTCACGGCAAAAGTGATGTTGAGGGTATCATGAATCAACACAAATCAATATGCATTTGTATGTCATAAAACCTTTAAGAGCACTGATGATCTTCATCTTAGTATGAAACATTTGTCTTCCACTATGTAATTATGAAGAAATAATAGTAGTTTCAGAGAGTGCTTCTTGCCAAAATCGAAAAACTGCTCTCGATCTAATCTATGCTAATGATATGCAGAGACGTCATTACTACAGGAAACAGCACCGCTGGCCTGCATCGACCAAGCTAAATGTGAATACACGTTCCATGCAAATCGCACATGAAAGGTGTTACTGGGAGGATTTTTTTTTTTGGGCAAATTACAGCAGTTTTAGTATGATATGTTGCGATTTCTAAAGTGCGTTTAGGAAATTATAGTCTTTGAAAGGGACCACAATACCAGTTTCATAAAATTATTTGATGTTATAAACTAGGAACAAGGAAGAAAATTTCAGACGTGTTTTGGCGTGCTTTTTTCCAAATTGACAGTGCAACCCAATGAGCATGGCCGTGTTCGTGTCAAGCGGAATGCCAAAGATTCAAAGATGAATGTGTTGATTAATCTGTGGCCATGAAGAGGCGATGGGTTTCTCTTGGCAATTGAAGTTAAAACTATTTTCAGTTACAGTTACAAGTACATGTACAACAATCAACGAATTAAAGCACAAACAATCCCACGTTCTACGCAATGAACTCTTTTCATTGCTGAGCCCGCTATTAGTGTTGGTCAGTTTCACAGTAAAGGGTGTAACTTTGATGTGGCAAGGGTCAAAAATTAAAGTTGTGTTTCCATTTCTATCTTTGCTTTTATTTTATATAGGAATGTCTATATTTTCAATATTTTGTCATTCCAGAGCTTAATTCTTTGGCTAAATATGAAAAATGAAGTGACTATTATGGAATTTTAGATAAATTTAGGTAAAAACAACAAGAATGTTTTGGTCACCCACAGCAACCAAATGAAGATAAATGGTGGATGTAATGCAACTTTTCATTTGCTGTGAACATGTATTTGAAATATCAAAACACTTTTCCCCCAACAGATATTCACTCTTGCAATTATTTGGATGTGAACTTCAAATTCTACGGTAAAAATGGTACCTGACAAATTATTTTTAAGTTAAAAGAATGTTCTAGAAGCAAGAGCCACTCTAAACATAGCCCTAAATTATCTCTTGGTAACAAACATTTATCAACCAAAATCCCAAAGAAATTCGATTATTTTTGACAAAGTTGAAATTTTCAGACTTGTGAGTTTCGGAGGCTTCAGTTAACAAACTAGTGTGTTTCAGAGGCTTCAAAACTGCTAACACAAAGTTCTAGTCTTGTATTCACTTAAAATAATAAAACTACAGTAAGCAACTATCACTACATGCTAGAATAACGACAGGGCATCAATAAAATGTGAATAACAGTATACAAATGTACAGAGTACATTTTATGGCAGTGCATAATGTTTACCCTTCATACTTATTATTATAAGGAAATTGGCTTCCACAAAAGTGAATAACAAACTGTGTACACTTTGAGCAATGCTAAGTTCAAATTTATGACATTACAAGAGGCAATATGATTCTAAAGGGAACTGCAACAGTAGCAATAAAAGTACACTGATTAGAAACATCTTTTTTCTTTTTTTGTGGCTTAAAGTTGGCAGCAATGCATGTTTCGGAGGCTTCATCATAACTGTTAACATGCAAAAATGGTCCATTTTAAGGTGATATGAAATACATTAATGCAGCTGATTGTTTCCAAATACACAACTAACAATGTTGTAACATGTAAAATAGTGTTTATTTGTATGCAGAAAAAAGGCTTTCCAACATGTATGTTAAGAGACAAAGAAAAATATCTTAAATCTTTATGCTCAGTTGTATACATACAATGTACACTGTATTTGCCTATGCATGACTTTGGCAATGCAGAACATGATTAGGCTACACACGTACAGCTGTATGCATTTGTCAAACTTTTCATCATAATGCAGTGAGAATTACTTTCAATGAGTTTGAACTGTAGCTCGACTTAATGCAAAGATTATGCTTGCTTGCTTTATAAGTGCAGTTTGTGGGATGTATATTGACATACATTGTAAACCACCCATCATAATTGTTTTTATGTGAAATCAATTTCAACTGTTGATGAGAAAGGGATAGAAAATAGACTATGTGATGGCATGACGGTTAGATTACAACATAGCATTGTAAAATATAGAAAGGGGAAAAAAGGCTTGTAAACATTCTTTTGCATATGGACCATGCCTGATATCCCCTACTATAGCTATCAAATGCAGTGATCATGGTCATAGAACAGCCATTCCATGTAAGGGTCATCATCAAACTGTCATCATCAAAATGGAGTTGGAATAATCAATATATTGGTGATATTATCATGGAGCTCAATAGAAATTGAAATGGTCAAGATCCCATTCATCTTTTTGAATCGCCTGTTGAAAAGATAAATGTACATACCCTACCCATGACTGTGTATGAATTTGAATTAAAAAAAAATGTTGACCAAATGTATAGTTCCTTATAGTATATGACAGTTAGAATTTTACTTTCTTTTTATGTGGTATACAAGTCACCCCTGTTTCATATAATTTAATTTTTAATTTACTAATTCTTCAAAGGCTTCTTTTTTTATAGTTATTTCATAAAATTCCAATTTGTGTGACTCCTGTGACAGCTACAACCTGTTTTTGAAGGTACACATTGAGAAATTGCTAACAGAACTTTTACTGTTTCTAAAAATGACAACCTTTTTAGCAAAAAATTAAAAAGCAGCAAATGTGTTTAAATATCTAAGTTTGTTAGAAACCTACAAGTTTGTTTTAAATAGTATATAAACCCACAGACTACAGTTTTAACCCTTTGAATTTCAAAATAGTTAGGGGCTTGTAACTTTTTCCAGAAAAGCCAGGACTAAACAGATTATAAAGATTTCAATCATTTCAACATTGTTCTTCATGAACATAATTTCTCCAGTCACCCACCCATGTAAACTACATGTACATGTACCCCATGACAACAGGCTATTTATAAGTAGAGGTCTATATGTCATTTATAAACAATCCTATCCCAACCATTACTGTCCATTTACTGCACTGAGAACTACATCCGCAAACATGTCATAGAGTCTCACACGTGTATGCAAAGAGATGTTTCGTAACATAAGTTACATTTTGTTTAATCAAAAATAGTCAAGTGGTCCATGCCAGCATAATAAAGTATGGAAAATAGGGTACAGTATCAAGATTGTGTTGCACCTAGCATGCATTAGATCTGACATACAGACTGACATAAGAAAACCTGTCTGAATGAAGTAATCAAATGTCAAAATTCCAAAACAGTACCCTGTGATCCAAGTCACACCACAGAAATGATAATCTGCAAGACGTTAGCTATTTTCAAATCCACTCACAAATTTATTGATTAATTACTTTCCTCCAAATAAGTATTGGAAATGAAAGCCAAAGAACTTGTTAAGAAATGGAAAGCTAAAAAAGTCAAGATTTTAGTATGGCAAAAACAAATGCCATGTGAGTAACAATGGAATGGATTTGTCAATGGGTTATAAAGGGACATGTAAAAGATTGTGTTTTGAAACTATTACACTCAAATGATAGTGAGTCGAAAGTGTAAAAATCCAAAAAATATTTTCCACCATTTGCTCTTGGTCATGCATAAAAGATAGAACCTTAAATTCAAAAGTAATATATTTCTTAGTTAAGTGTATGCTTCCCTCTTGAATAACCATCTATTAAAGTCCTTGAATCTTCAGGACAGGAATAGTGTTCAGTTCTTTTTAAAAAAAGTGTATTTAACACTAAATAATCAAGTAATTGTTTGGTCTTCATTATCAAAGTGTAACCAGTCAAAAGAGTGATACAAATATGGTCACAACACTTCAACTTCTCTCAAGAGTAAAAATGAGTTATCCAACTTATAAAGAACATTGATGTATCCACAACTACTTGCTTTGTTGCACTACTGTTGCCAGATGTGGGCATGCACGCAAGCTGGAAGTCACTTTCATTGCTCACAATATCTAGCCTGTTCCATTGTTTCAAAAGGAAACCTACAAAATAAATGCTTTTCATACATTTAAACAACTATCTACACCTTGCTTGAGGAATCATTACGTCTCATTCGGTCCAAACAGTTATTTGATAGACTTAGAATTACACAATTGTAATCAAAACATTTCATTTACATGCTGTTAACATAAAATGAAGCCTCCGAAACATCTGGAAAATCGATTTGGTATGCCTTATGCTTTTATGAAAATCATGTGTGTTATGTAGAAAGTGATGGATAAATTGTGTCTTTTTTGGTTGATATACACTGTTTAAACATATTTGTAGGGCAACATCCTCATCTGCTCATATTTTATTGCTGAATGAAAAGGTGAGTTATGTGTGACACGTCTGCACTGTTTAAGAAAAATAGGTAAATCGTATAGATATATAAATAGATATAATCACAAAAATGCAGTGTTAACATCCGTTTGAAGCCTCCGAAACCACTTTTTCTCTATAAAGTGTATTGGCTCAAAAAATTATTGCAGTATCATAATGTTTTTATCATTTTTGTTGTCTGTCCATGTCTGTTGATGATTTCATGGCATAATTTGGGGCAGACACTCAAAGAATTTATCAGAAATGTCAAATTAGATGTTTTTGTTGTTTCGGAGGCTTCAATGAGTCTCGGAGGCTTCACGTGTTAACAGAAAATTTGTATTGTCTCCTATTTTCAGAGAGTTTGGCGGATCTTAACTATTTTTGGTCTATTAGGTTAGGGCCCCATATCCTACATTTTGACATATAGATTAGGTCGCTTCTCTTATCTATATTCATATTATTTGACTAAACACTTTGTTTCGGAGGCTTCAAAATTGCTAACGGAAATTTCACTTGATGGAATCAAATTATCACAAAATTTCAAATAGCCCTAGAATCAAGTGAACTTTGATGTAAGTCTAAAGTTTAGATGTACCTTACTATTTTCAGCATAAAAGAAAGTAACCAAAACACACCCACTGATCATTACTGTCCATCAAAGTTTGTAAACAATTGTTAACGGAAAATGAAGCCTCCGAAACCTCAAATTTGAAGTCATAGCATTCTAAAATAAAGGGCCAGATGCAAACCAAACTAATTTGGTCATTTCAATTGACCAAACAACTATGCTTTTAACATAAAAAATTAGATCTCTGCAGTTGCTGTAGAAAATTATTAACATTTCAAAAATGTTATATAAATTTCAATGCAACAAAATAGTCATTTTTAGGGTACATATGTGACTGTCAAAACAAAATGCATCAATACCTGGACCTGATTATGCTACCCAAGGTGGCTACTCATAAGGTGACTCACATGGGAAAAAATCTTTGAGATCTGTAAATCTATGTGTTCAGGGTGGGCCAAAAGGCTAAAAATTGAAAGTTACACCCTTTACCGTGAAACTGACCTGTGGGGTGTAGTGCTGCAGTACGCCCTGGTAATAGCGTCATGCTCAACTGCAGCTGAGCTTGACGAGGCTGACTCTTCAACAAGAACGTAAGTTCCAGTTTTTTCAGAGGAGCATATATCTCAAAAGAGAAAAAAGCAAGGGCATGTAGGCCTATACACCAATGGTAGCTGTCTCTTCTCGTTGGGTTTCAAATCTAAGGCTGGAATTGTAGAAACATGGCCAGCCCAGGATAGTATAGAGACAAATCCTCTCATATCACTTGAGCACTACAATTCTATAGTATGATCCACTACATATCACAGCGGTCCCAGTAAATTTTCAGCTAAAAATGCCCTGAAAAGAGCATTTCAGCCTCACTGAATCAGCTCTCGGGGAAGATCTTGGCCTAATCTATTCATGCATGATGTTTGGCTTACCGACTTTATGAATTAATTAAAAAAAAAAATGATGACATCATCAAATTGAAAACAATGGCACTGGCTCAAAAGACAATCGTTTATAAGGTATTGGTATAGCATATATCCAAATTTGGGAGAATAGTGAGCAAAAATGACAGAGATACGCGCAAATGAATGCCAGAAACATTACTTCATGAAATTACATTTCACTTTATTGATTTCAGATGATATGACATCATGTGATGTTGATTGAAATATACATACTGCTCACTTCTCTAATGGGATATAATATGACACAGTAAGGCATAGTTTTAAATCTAACAACAGAATGTGGTCCACTATCTATATATATAATACGCTAAGTTGTTGTTGTTGTCGCAGCCTTATGTATTCCCTGTTTTTTTTCTGGCGTCGATGGATTGCCTATCTCCACTGAAGCGGTTGGCTCTGGGCCACTGCGACCGGTGCCGTCGGCCGCGGGAGAGTATCCTGCATCGAACAGCGCGGGTTTAGTCCGCGCTCCACCTCCGTGTTGACATCGAGGACAACAAAGAAAAATTAATCAGATAGATGCATAAGGCATGATTGTGCGTGACGAAAGAGCCACGCGTGTTAATATTCTCCAAATTCTGCGCTGGACTCCTGCTTTCTCGATCGTCCATCTTTCAGCTTGCAGAGACAGTGGGATACTAAAGATAATGGGGTGCAGCGAAATCCATGTAATCTTTGGCGGACACACACGCACACACACAATGTACTCACGGGTATGCCAGTGTGTAGCCTGTGTATGTATGGACGATACACGGAACACTCTCTGCGTGCATGTGATATGGACTCTCATACGGTAATACAAGGCGCAGTTATACAGGGCATTTACGTACAGTTCGCCATTGGAGTGCCCAAATGAAAACAATGAATGTTGTTATTTTATTGTATTTTTGCACAACTACAGGATACTATGCAGCTCAGGTACGTAATTGAGTTTACTCTCGAGTTGGGTATCATTGTACTCAGACTGTTTAGGACAGCTATATATCCACTTAACTAGGACATGACCGTGCCAGTTGTGCCCTTCCATTAGAGATAACATGCGCCGCTGTCCATTCGTTTACTGCAGCTGCTGTAAACATATTCATAAGACATGCGCGGACGTTGGTGTAGTCTGTTCGCTTTGCCGACGACCTATTTTTGAAGCACAGTGAAAAAAAAAACGGAGTGGTTCTATGATCCATCAAACCAAGTTTGGTGATAAAAATAAAAGGGAGGGAGAAAATGAAGACAAAATATTCTATTCTTTCTCTCATAACGTGGGAAAAGAAATATTAAAGAAAAAAAAAAAAACGAGGCCCTGAGACCCATGGATTCCCACGGGTGCCTAAAACCTAATGACTATGATCTCCCCCTCCCCAAATAATAATGATAATAATAATGATAATATAATAATAATAATGATAATATTATACAGTCTGAAGCAGATAAACGAGTGGTTCTATGATCTATAAACCAAGTTTGGGTGATAAAAACGAAAAGGAGGGAGCAAATGAAGACTAAAATATTTTTTTTTTTCTCCGCACAACAGCAACAAAACACTGGGGGTCTATGAAGTAGTCCTACTCAGCACAAGATTACGTATGTTAGTGCAGTAAAGCAGTTTTGGACAGTTTGCGCAGGATTTTCTTCAGAAAAGCCTGTTATCAAGAGCAGAAAAATGGGGGAAACAGATTTTTACAATTCTTAACAAATTAACATTTTCGCCTCCCTTGATTCATCCCTATATTATGAATCTACTCTCTCCCCCTAATAATAATAATAATAATAATAATAATAATAATAATAATAATTACAACATCAATAACAATGACACACTGAAATCAGACAATAGGTCAATGCAAATGAATGGGGGGGGGGGGGGTGCTATGATCCATAACGAAGAGTGGACGGAAGAGACACAAACAGGTACTGCATGGATTGTTTTAATGTTAAAATGAAATATTAATGATAATGAAGCTATTTGAATCATTCATCAAGCGTAGAGTAACCTTGCACATGACGGAAAAAAAGATATTCACTATCCTTGACCTATAAACTTTTTTCCTTAATTCCCTTGAGTCATCCCTATGTCGATGAATTATATAGAATTATAATAAAACCGAATGACTATGATCTCCTCTCCACCCAAATAATAATAATAATAATAATGATAATAACAATGATAATTAACAGTCTCAAAGAGATAAACGGGTGGTTCTACGATCCATCCAACCAAGTTTTTGTGATAAAAAACAGAAATGAGGGAGCAAATGAAGACAAAAATATTCCATGTGTATTTCTTCTCTTATAACGTGGGTAAAGAAATATCAAAGAAAAAATACGAAGCCCTGAGACCCGTGGATTGCCACGGGTGTGAAAATAATGGCCATGATCTCCCTATCTCCCCCTCCCCAAATAATAATAATAATAATGATAACAATATGATAATATTAATAATGATGATGTACAGTCTGAAGCAGATAAACGGATGGTTCTATGACCTATCAAATGAAGTTTTGGTGATAAAAACTAAAAGGAGGTAGTAAATGAAGAAGAAAATATTTTATTTTACTCTCATAACGTGGGAAAAGAAATATGAATAAAAAAATATGACGCCCTGAGACCAGCCATGGATTCCCACGGGTTCCTGTATGGAGGCAAGAGCAGGGGGTAATCAATATCAAAGTCAAAGGGTCAAGGGTATCTCCCTGTTTCAATGGGAAGAATCTGTGGGCAGAACTTTCAGGGAATCTCATAAGCATTTTTAGTAATTTTTCCCCGAATGTTTGTTTTTGTTTTTGTTTTTTGTTCTGTGGGGGTGGAAATGTGTATGTGTGTGGGGGTGGGTGAGGGACAACAAGACAATCGTTGGACTTCAACGGGTGCAGATTACCCCTCGGAACTCAAGTTCTATAATAAAAGCAAGTGGCGGGAAGATCCCAACCAATGGACCAGATCGCCGCGCAGGTACTGCTTTTAATGTAATATTAAATTTCTGGGAAGGGTGGTCATGGGTAGAAGAGAGCACAATTTAACGAAGGATTGAGAAAACTTTTTTTTTCCTTCAAATTTCAATAAAAATGTGCAAAATCGTATATGAAAAGAAAAGTAAAGGCCCTCAGACCCGTGGATTTCCACGGGTGTTGCTAGTAAAACAAATAATTATGTTGTTAAGGGTGAAATTTTACCTGCAGGAAATTCAATGGTGTACAGCTTGAGGGGTGGTCTGAACTGCTTGACCAAGACTAGGCAGTCATAGTGTAACAGCCTGTTGAGAATGGCAATCATAGCCACAGCTAAACAAAGACAAATAAGAAAATACAGTGTTAGCGAAATGTCACATCCTTGAGCAATCTACTAGGTTGCATGCAGAAGACAATATTCTAGTGGCTTGCAATGAACAGTCACATTTCAGGTGTCATGCAGCATGTTCACATTTTGCACTTTTGGTAAACGAGGTGATTCTAATTCAGTGTTAAGGCCTACATTTCATTGTTTTCCACATACATAAAACATAAAAAGTCATGATGCCAGTGTTCAAGCAAGACTTTAGAAACTACGAGCACTTGGCAACTGAGACTACTTATGACTTCACCACTGCTTCCCATAGCAGCCACTTAAAACGCTGCACAAAGTACTCTATGATGGATGCGAATTTGATGCGACTACTTATGACTTTACCACTGCTTCCCATAGCAGCCACTTAAAACACTGCACAAAGTACTCTATGATGGATGCAAATTTGATGCAACTACTTATGACTTTACCACTGCTTCCCATAGCAGCCACTTAACCCTAATGAGGCTGGGGGGGGGGGGGGGGGGGCGGAATCCGCCCTCCCCTCGACGTTTCGCGCAATATCTTCGCAGCGCAGTAAGCTCCCGCCGCGATGTTTCATGACTTTTTTCTTTCAAGTATCGCGCAACTTTTGAGACCAAAATTGTTGCACCCGCGCGTACGGTTTTGACGTGACACCCGTTCGAAAAAAATTTGTCAACCCCAAAATTGCTCCAAAACGTGATTTTGTGTACAAATCCAATGCAAATTGTGTTTTTTCAATTAATTCACATAAAAATTCATATCTTGACTTAGAATGGACGAAATTAATTCATTTTAGCATAATAAAGCTTCAAAAAATGTCTGTGACAAATTTTGGCCAAAAAACAAACAAAAACAAAAGGTTGAAAAACAAAGAAATACATAAGAAATTCAAAAAAACAATCAAATACATAAGAAATTAATTTCGATACAGATTTTTTTTTAACCTATGTCTCAGGAGAATGATACAAGAAACATATTAAAAAAGAAATTAGCTTAATTAGAGCATTAATAAGTGATTTAGAGCCCAAAACTGATTTTATGCATAAATTACAATAATTAATTAATATAAAATATGAGAACAATTTTTCGGAGAAAGCAACCACACATTTTGATAGTATACGTCGCGGGTACCGCGTGTGCCGATTTTCGGTGCGATCACGCGTTCCATAGGCGAGATCTGAAGGGGGGGCGGAATCCGCCCCCCCGATATAGCATAGCCAAAAAAGCCCAGCCTGATTAGGGTTAAAACGCTGCACAAAGTACTCTATGATGGATGTAAATTTGATGCGACTACTTATGACTTTACCACTGCTTCCCATAGCAGCCACTTAAAACGCTGCACAAAGTACTCTATGATGGATGCAAATTTGATGCGACTACTTATGACTTTACCACTGCTTCCCATAGCAGCCACTTAAAACGCTGCACAAAGTACTCTACGATGGATGCGAATTTGAATTTTGTCGATTTTGTCCATGATACTGGTTTATAGCAATACATGCTATTCAGACTAGTAAATGAATGTCTTTGATGGAACAACAATGCAGAACTTATGGTTGCATGAATACAAAATTGTTTGTCATTACTGCTTCCAGCCATGTCACTTTCACTCTGATACAGCATAAGACTACGCTGCTGAATCTCGAGGGGAGCTCGACTGATTGAGGTTGGTGAATATGATGTGACTATCTTATGGTCATAAACATATCATCTGAAAGCTGAATATATTCTCTATAACATTTGTGAGACCTTTTTGTGATATAAGAGCATGTTGTGTGAAAAAAATGAGGTGGTAACATGTAGAAGTAAGTCTGCAAATGATAATTATGTGACATACGAGGGTAAGGGTGCCCTCACTCAGATTATTACACAATATGAAAGTTTAGACCAAAAGCTTTGAAATGACGTATAACATGACACATTAATGTCAATAATAACATTCAGAAATGGCCATCAACAATCTTGTGTCTGCAAACTACAAAATGTCTGAGCAGTCTGGCTTCACCTTGTGTGACAGAAATAGGGTTAATGAACATGTTTAAAAAAGGAACCTCGGGACTCGAACCTGCCATCCACTGCTTTCCAGGCAGTGACACTACCGCCAGTCTATCCCTAGTTGCTAGCAGGCTTTGTCCGCTGTCATCTTCTCAAGTACTTTTGGGATCATGGAAAAGGTGGGAATGCGTACTCCAGTATTCCTCTCCATGGCATTGAGGGTATGTCCATTGCATGAGCTTGTGGGTTGTGATGCTTCATGCAGTACATGGGGAGTTGTTTGTCTAGAGAAGATGTAAACATGTTGATTTCAGGATGTGTCATATAGAGTACCCACCAGACAAAAATCTATCACATAGTTCTCCTTTCCCAGTATATGGCATGCTTTTAGTGAAATGTTACGCTTCAGGCACTATTTTAGAGTCTCCCGTCACAGAAAGGGGTTAGAGATCTTGTGCCCCCTTGCCTGTTTATGTTAGACACTACCATCATGTTGTTTGACTTTATTAGTATGCACAGTTTGTTTAGTACTTGTCTTTGAAATTCCCTTCGTGCTTGTTGGACTGCTTTCACATCCAGCATGTTTGCATGCCATTTTGCATATTCTTGCCCCCAACATCCTAAACCTTTCTGTCTGTGATGTGGGATCCCCAACCCTGCAGGGATGCATTGTCATTGCGGTCAAGGTGGGGGAAGGGTTCCTTGTTGGTTTCCCCTTGCACGAAAACGTCTGTGGGATTAATTTGTCGGGGGGGGGGGGGGGGGGGGGGGTTCTTGGTTGGTGAATTCTTGGCTGGTGAAGTTGGGGTAGCTTTGGAATTTGGAACCCCCCTGACTGTTTTGGGGCAATTAGTTGTGAGAGATGTTTTCCTCTGAACCATTCAAGTTCCCTCAGATTGGTATTTGACTGGAATTCTGGAGTACATCCCACTCTAAATAGTCAGAATTGTGGCCTAGGATCTCACATGCCCCTCCCATCCTTGTGAAGGGTCTTTGAGAACAGGGTATAAGATCGTGTGTCACCAGTGATTCCTCACCATGGGTTAGCCTTTTGACCACGAAGATTCTCACAAGTACTAGTGGTAGGCAGATCTGGTGGTAGGTGTACTCTGTCTGCCTGTGAATGGGACATCATACTGATACTGATAGCTGTAAGGATGAGCTTATCTTGGCTCGGAAAGTGGACCTGTTGCCTATCACTGAAGGATCTAGGCTTGCACACTGTATGTAGATCTAGACAGTTTGTAGATCGTCTTATCAGCTGTAGTGCTTGTGCTCTTCTACACCACATCTTTCTGCTTCTAAAAGGCAGTAGCGAGGTAGCCTTGATATACAGCGAGTCGCATTGAGGCTCTAGTTGAGGCATTGATGGCTGATATGTGCCAGTTTCTGTTTTGGAAGTTTCACGAACGGAGGTTGTTTGATTGCCCTGCTTTCTCATGCTCATGTTGCCAATGCGAAAAGCTATGTCTTGGACTGACAGAGTGGTAAGATACTTGTTCACAGTCCTCTTCAGCGATTCAGAAGTTTTGGTTTACTTCTTTTACACATGATTTCAATTGTGCACGTTGTTGGTCTAAATTTTTCGAAGTCCTTAGCAGTCCTCAGAAGGCATGACCATCATGACCATGCTTTTCTTCACATTTTGTGGACATCTGAGCGTAGAGTTTATGCCAAAGATTGACTTCCCAGTTTCTCTCGCCTGTTCGTTGCTGTAGCGTAGTGTGCTGTATTGTCATTTCTCATGGATTCGGAGAGTGAACTTACAGAAGTCCTTCCAGTTTTTTGAAGCAGCTCGTCACATGTGGATGATGACAAGAGACCCGGGGTCTTTTGGTCACCTGAGTATTGCAAGTTCACCTTCCCAGTATTCTTGCAGACTCTTACCTGACAACATTGAAAACTTGTGGAGCAGGGTGCAGCTGTGAGAGGTGGGTGCACGGTGTCCATTTGCATATTTCCTTACCCTGGTAAAAATACCAGCCAGGTACACTATACTTAGAAAGTTTGACTAAATATGCAGTTTGAAAAGAAAAAACAAAGAGTTAAAAGGACTGTACAGTACTGGTTGAGGTGAGGATTCAGGTTTATAACATTCCTAAGTGAGATAATGAGAAACCTCTTATGAAATATAAAAGAGATTTTTTTTTTTTTGTGATGAAAATGGGTTTTCAAATGGCTGAGATATCTAAAAAAGTGATAATAATAAAAGGTAACAGGCCATGACATGACTTGTTTTTGGATATCGCTGCCATTTAACGATTTTCATCAAATAAACTTTTGATTCCCCTCAGAATTGCACACTCTCTGACATCTCATAGAGTGGTTTCTGAATATCTCGCAAAAAGTTAAAGCTAAATCCTCACCTCAACCAGAACTGTACAGTCTCCTTATAAGCTCGATCACTTCTGATTATACAAAGAATAATTTTGAATATTTCTTAATTTGGGAGGTTTATAGCTCCCTAGGGGCCCCCAAGGGGAGCACGGTGCCCATTCCAACAAATTGAGATCCTATCCCCTAGGTGTGCTACCTGCCAAGTTTGGTGAAAATGCATTATGCTGTTTTCAAGAAGAAGATGAAAATGTAGAATTTAGGTCCAAATTTTGACCATCCCCCCCCCCCCCCCCCCCAGCGCCAAGAGGGGCACCCTCTAATATTCTGCCATGAACAAAGTGTAAATAACAGTTATCAATGTACTAACTTAGCTCTATCACTTCTGGTTCTGGAGAAGAAAATTTGTAAAAATTCCTTAATTCAATATTTTGAACAAATTTATATCCTAACCCCCTAGGCATGCAACTTGCCAAGTTTGGTGAAAATCCATCTGGTGGTTTTCAAGAAGAAGATGAACATGTACAATTTAGGTCCCTAACTGGACCCCTCCCCCACCTTCCCCCTCCCCTCCGGAGACAGGGGGGGGGGGGGGGGGCACCCTGATTCTGCCATGAACAAACTTGAAACTACAGTCATCAGGGCACCCAAGTGGGGCATGGTGCCCATTCGAACAAACCGAGATCCTCTCCCCCAAGCATGCTACTTTCAAAGTTTGGTGAAAATCCAACAAATGGTTTTCAAAAAGATGAAAATGTAAAAAATTTAGCATGACGCACGATGCATAATGCATGACGGACACTGGACTAAGAATGATTGCAATAGCTCACCTGAGCCTTTGGCTCAATCTAAGTCTAATCTAAGTCCAAGTCGAACTCTCTGGCGAAAGATATCTCTTCATCTCTGTCCCTTTCTCGATCTAGACTAGGGCTCTGTAAACGAGAGACACGACAATGTCTCTGTGTTTTGATGTGTATGGTGGCGAGGTTTAGAGGGTCTTGCTTGGTTTGTACTCCCTCACAGGTCTGAAAATTCAAAATCTCCCACGTGTGGTAGGGGGATATCCCCTCCCACACCCTCCTCCTTTAGATCACCTTCCATGGACTTATACAAAGTGAAGACCCACACACACTTCTCTGATAAAAATTTAGGGATGTTCCACCAAGAGTGTGCATCAGATCATTGTACACTGTATTTTAATTCTGAAAATGCAAAAGCGTTGTAGTGTGGGAGGGGGATATATCCCTCCCATCCCCACCTCATCAGCTCCCATACATTTATTGCACAGTGACGACGCACACGTGGAACAAGAGCTGCTTATATCCCAATTTATTGGTCATTCACGTTTCTGTGAATATTTATTTTTCATACTTTAAAAAAAAATTCATCAAAAGTGTGTACCAGATGGCTGAATTTCAAGTCTGACTAGAAATGTCGCTATGGTGACTGGTATGCCTCCGCCATAATGCATGATTCTCCTAATGGGTCTATAGTACATGTGGACAATGTGTGATTACATTTTCAAAATGACATGTTTGTCACAAATGTATTGAATGTTTACCTTCCTTGACCTACACGTGTATGTTTAATTGGATGAATTGGAGGAGAGCATGTATTTGGGGATTTAAGAACTTTAACTTGACTTTGACCCTCTCATAAGTTTATGCACCGAGTAATTTTCAAGGTATGGAGAAAAAGTGCAATTTCTGTATTGAACAGTAAATTGTTATCATTTTCATCTGGCCTTTGATTTATAAGAGAATCACTGTCAGGCAGAACATACATAAATATGTACTAAGTTTCAAGATAACTTGAGCCACTTCCGAGATATGGAGAAAGAAGTAAGTTCAGCACTTTCACTTTGACCTTTTGACCTTTGACCTTCTTGGCAAAAAAAAATCCCAGATAATTTCTATTGGGTTATACATGCATACATCAAGTTAAACAAAATAATCCTGCTGGCAAAGCATAAATATAAGGAAAATAGTAAAATTTTGAAGTATTGCCTTGACCTTTGACCCCTGACCTTTGACCCAATGAACCCTGAATTCCCTAGATAACCACTGCCAGTCAGTACATGCATATATACTATGTTTCATGAAGATACCTTGAACAATTTCCAAGATACAGAGAAAAAAGTAAAATTTCAACACTTTACTTGACCTTTTGACCTTTGACCTTTTGACCTCATGACCCCAAGCTTTCACCAGAGAATCTTAATTGGGTAATACATGTATACACTAAGTTTCAAGAAAATATCTCTAGGCATTGCATAGATATGGGGGAAATAGTGAAATTTTAATCATTTGACCTTGACCTTTTGACCTTTGACCTTGAGCATGTGCACCCAAAAGTTGATAGGCACAACTTCACCCCCTAATACACATACATGCCAAGTTTCATTAGGATACCTCAAAAGGTTTTGGTAGTTACCCTGTCCACAAAATTCATTACGGACGGACGGAAGGACGGACGGACGGACGGACGGACGGACGGACAACCCGAAAACATAATGCCTCCGGCACCACTTCGTGGCGGAGGCATAAAAAATCCAAAATCTCCCTCGTGTGGGAGGGGGATACCCCCTCCCACACACAAAGCAAGAGATTATTGTATACGCCGAATATTTTGCGAGGATTTATTTTTCGCGAATTTTGCGAGTCAGCTGCTATTCCCGAAATTAAAAACATGCAAAAATATTGACTCTAATGCCGACATGAATGTGACGTACGCGTATACGTTTCTCCCTTCGGTACAGGACTCCACGATCGCGAATGTAACCACTCGTGAAATTGTCTGGAAAACCCGATTCGCGAAAATGTAGACTCCCAAAATATATGGCGTATACAGTAACACATACCACTTTCAATAACATTTCATCCATGAACATATTCCATGAGCATTCACTTTTCTTTCTGTTTGAAGATTTTCCAAATTTACCACATAAAGTGTGCACAAGATTGTAGAATTTCACTAAAAATGCAGTTTCCTTGTGTGGCAGAGGGCTTTCTCACCCTCGCTTCAATGTCCCCATCCCCTCCCTTCACCTCTGACCCTCCCCCCCCCCAAAAAAAAAAAATGTTGACAGTGCTTGTATGGCCTATGCACCCCCCCCCCCCCCCCCCCCCCCCCCCCCACCATACACTGAAACGCTGATAATATGGTCTGGCAACCGAACGGGTGGGTCAGGGGTTCAGCACCCCTGTGAAAAAAGTTGCTCCCAGGGGCCTGCCTATGCTGGTAGTTGCCATTTTTTTTTTTTTGGTGGGAGTTCCTTCATTTGTTGGACAAGTAGGTAGTTTTCTTTTCTTCTCTTTGGCCCTGTGAGAAGCTTTGGATGTCACACTGGCTGTAGTAAGTAGGGTTTCCCACTCTAGGCGGCCAGTAGGAGGTTGATAAGGCAGGGCAGGTTCTCCTGTACATGGCCTGTATCGAGCTCTGTACAGTTATTACTCTCCAACGGCTTTACCTTCGTCGTGAGGTTTTGAGTTGTGGTTTCAACTTTTCCTTCCTCGAGGATAGTTGTGTTCAGCTTTACTTTTGCCAAATCTTTCTGTTTTTCTGATATCTCTGGTGAGTGGAGAAGTAGCGAATACTTTGATTGTATTTCATAACTCGCGTTAAGATTCACAAGAAGATTATTCTCTACCGGTGCTCACTTAATGAATGCATGATAATGAAAGAGGAAGGAGGCAACGAAAGAGCCACTAATACAGGCTCCTGGGGGGTTTCCCGACTTGTAAGACAGGGGCTTAAAAGAAAAATGTATATTTAATGGTGGCTATTCACACTGAGGGTAATGAATAGAAATGTTAAAACTAGGATGGGTAAGTATGGTGAAGCGCTGTAAATTATGGTTAAAATTTCACTCGTGTATACTGGACACTGCCCTGAATGCTAGAACTTAGCAGCGTAAATGCTCACCATCTGCAGCAACCTCAACTGGTCGTTTGCCGGTCCGTTCAACCATCTCCCATGTCCGCTCTCTGCCCACAGGATCCCTGTATGTCACACGCTCAAGGGACAACCATTTTCCTCTGTGGATTGTCTTCATTGAAATCAAATTGAGACAAGAGATAAGAAACATAAGTGGCGTGTGCTCTCAAACATACCTTGGGGGAATCTGGTGTTTGTCACAAGATGTGGAGATTGATAATAATAATAACAAGGAAAAGTAGAAATTACGCGGTGCGTAATATATGTCCCCGCCGGAAGTAGCATTTAGTAGCAAAATGTACAATATAGGTAAAAAATCAAGGTCAAAGGTCAAAATTCTGTGTAGAAGTTTTGAAGCCCTCACCTAGTGCCATCACATAAAGTAAACAGAATCAAAATCGGGTTAGAAATGGCGAAGGAGTAGCATTTTGTAGCCAATGTACAATATAGGTGAAAAATCAAGGTCAAAGGTCAAAGATGTCAAAGGTCAAAATTCTGTGCAGAAGTTTTGAAGCCCTCACCTAGTGCCATCACATGAAGCAAACAGAAGTGAAATCGGGTTAGAAATGGCGAAGGAGTAGCATTTTGTAGCAAAATGCACAATACAGGTCAAAAATCAAGGTCAAAGGTCAAAGAAGTCAAGGTCAAAATTCTGTGTAGTAGTTTTGAAGCCCTCATCTAGTGCTATCACATAAAGCAAACGGAATCGAAATCGGGTTAGAAATGGCGAAAGAGTAGCATTTTGTAGCAAAATGTACAATATAGGTCAAAAATCAAGGTCAAAGGTCAAGAAGTCAAACATCAAAATTCTGTGATGAAGTTTTGAAGTCCTCACCTAGTGCCATCACATAAAGCAAACGGAATCGAAATCGGGTTAGAAATGGCGAAGGAGTAGCATTTTGTAGCCAATGTACAATATAGGTAAAAAATCAAGGTCAAAGGTCAAAGAAATCAAATATCAAAATTCTGTGTACAAGTTTTGAAGCCCTCACCTAGTGCCGTCACATAAAGCAAACGGAACCAAAATTGGGTTAGAAATGGCGAAGGAGTAGCATTTTGAAGCAAAATGTACAATATAGGTCAAAGGTCAAGGTCACAACTGAAATTCTGTGTACAAGTTTCACAGCTCCCATGTAGTGCTATCATGTAAAGCAAACAGAATCAAAATTGGCTCACAAATGACAGAGAAGCAGCAAATTGAACATTTTGATCACACACGGACGTACACACAGACGGACGGACGGACACATGGACACACACACGTAAGGAGCCCGTTTCATAGTCCCCTGCTCGAACTTGTGCGGCACGGACAATAGCTAGAAATTTCCATTGCCGCACAATGCAACTGCATCCCCCGGCTCTAGAGAGGGCACACAAACCATCCACCAACAATATGACCTTTGACCCTAGTAAAGATGGAACACTGGGGACAGCACTTCCAAAATCAATAGCCTTGTAGATTATATCATGGTAGAGCTTCATACCGAATTTGAACAAAATCTGTCAAGAAATGTAGCCTATTATAGAGTGCACACAAACCATCCATCAGTAATATGACCTTTGACCCTATAAAAGATGGAACACTGGGGGCAGCACATCCAAAATCTATAGGCTTGTAGATCACATCATGATAAATCTTAATAACAAACTTGACCAAAATCTGTTGAGAAATGTAGCCTATAGAGCGCACACAATCCATCCACCAACAATATGACCTTTGACCCTACAAAAGACGGAACACTGGGGGCAGCAGATCCAAAATCTATTGGCTTGTAGACTACAGTCAACCTCGCATACCTCGAATTAGTCGAGTCCGAAGAAAATGGTTTGACGTATGTGAATTTCGAGGTCCGCGTACGTCAAATTTTCTTCGACTTATCCTACGTTTATTGATGTTCAACATGGTATCTGTTATAGTGCCTACCGATTGTTTGCATGCTTGTCAATTGGAATTGAATTGACTTTTATATGAATGAATTGAATGAAAATCGAAATTGAAATCAAAATTTCAGAAATAAAGATTTTGGTGGCCCGATTGGGCCACCAAAAAAAGTCGGATGTTTGCCTTTACTTTTGACAATGAACAGCGGTAACAATCGGCTCCATTAGATGCTAAAATAAATGTCAGATGTTTGCTCTTAATTTTGGAAATGAATAGCGGTAATATTCGACTCGGTATGATACTAAAATAAATGTCGGATATTTGCTTATACTTTTGGAAATGAATAACGGTAAGATTCAGCTCCGTATGGTGCTAAAATCAATGTCAGATATTTGATTTTGCATTCGGAAATGAATAAGGATAACATTCGGCTCCGGAAGATGCTGAAATAATTGTCGGATATTTGCTTTGACGTTCTGAAATGAAAAACAATTATATTCAACTCCTTATGATGATTAAACAAATGTCGGATGATTGCGGAAGTGAATAGCAATAACATACGGCTCCATACGACGCTAAAATAACTGTCGGATGTTTGCTTTTAAATTTCGAAATGAATAACACTAACATTCAGCTGTGTTCGATGGTAAAATTAATGTTTGATGTTTGCTTTGATGTTCAGAATTGAGTAACAATAATATTCAACTCGGAATGATGATAAAATAAATGTCTGATGTTTGCTTTATATGTTCGAAAGTAAATAGTAATAACATTTGGCTCCGGAAGATGCTAAAATAAATGTTGAATGTTTGCTTTGACGTTCGGAAATGAATAACAATAATATTCAACTCCATACGATGATAAAATAGATGCCGGATGTTTGCTTTTACGTTCGAAAGTAAATAGCAATAACATTCAGCCCCGGAAGATGCTAAAATACATGTCGAATGATTGCTTTACATTTGGCATGTTTGGAAGCGAATAGCAGTAACATTCTGCCCCATACAATGCTAAAATAAATATCGGGTACTTGCTATTACATTTTGAAACGAATAACAGTAACATTCAGCTGCGTTTAGTGGTAAAATAAATGTCTGATGTCTGCCTTGACGTTCAGAAATGAAAAACAGTAACATTCGGCTCTGTACGATGATAAAACAATTGACTGATGATTCATTTCACTTTCGGAAGTGGGCAGCAGTAATATTCGGCTCCGTAAGATAATATAACAAATGTCGAATGTTTGCTTTTAAATTTGGAAATGAATAACGGTAATATTCTGCTCCGTACGATGCTTAAATAAATGGCGGATGTTTGCTTTCACGTTCGGAAATAAGGATAACATTCAGCTCCATAAGATGCTAAATTGAATATCGGTTGTTTGCTTTTATATTTGAAAATGATTAACGGTAATATTCAGCTCCGTAAGGTGCTAAAAAATACTTGTAAATATTGGATGATTGCTTTTACATTAAGAAATGAATAACGGTAACTTTCGGCTCTTTACAATGCTAAAACAAATGTCGGATGTTTACAAATGTCTACAAATGCTCCTACTTTCTCATTTCAAGCGTAAGTTTTGACCACCTAAACAGGCATCAACTTTTATAATAATCTCTAAGCCTATTTGCTAAATCTTAGAACTCAGGAATAACAGTGAAATGATTGAATTTTCTATTCATTTGTTTTAGACATGGGTATCCGTATCACTTCAATAATGCTTAATATTAATTTTTCCATGTATGTTTAATAGGACCGATTTAGTTTTTCTTATGTATTTCTTGATTTTTTTTCGGGCAACCAGATTTTACTCTCGACCACCAAAAAATAAAAATCAATGATTGGGCCACCAAAAATAAAAGTTAGTGTGGAGCCCTGTCTATTCTATTCTTTATGCTAGGCCTATACTTCCAGATCATATACCACATTTTATATAACTCCTGAAGCGATCCTTGTCATTTGATTGGTTGTTTGACATTGATCATTCGGCCCATTTCACTATCATCATCTGTGCAATTGTGGCTCCATTTACTGTGCAATTTTGGATCCATACGATTTGGTCCATTGCACGCTTGCGGAGGCAGCCAGGCACACTACGCGTGTAAACGCTTGCGTTTGCAGTGTACACGTAACAGCGCAGTAACGTGAAGCGCTCAGTGAGCACCAAAGATATGCATCTTTTTTGGTGAGCACTCTCTCCATCTCAGATCCGATCCCGCACATTCTCTTTTGTTTCTAAATTCATAAAATATCAAATGACAAGGATCTATGTTAGGCATGATATAAAACAAATAAAAAATGTCTTTTATTTGTGTAATGGACAGAATATTTCATTCGGTGAAAGATGAACTTATTGATCCATTCAACTCGGCTGGGCCTTGTTGAATGGATCAATTCATCTTTCACCTCATGAAATATTCTGTCCATTGCACTCACAAACATTCATTATTTGTATACTATTTTCATAATCGCATTGCTGAAAAAAAAAAAGTATTCAATGCTTGCATTCTCGGGGGAGAATTAATGAAACAAACTTTGTGAAAGGAAAAAAGTTTTAAAAAGCACTAAGCAGGAGATTGATGTTTGGACAGTGGACCGTGATTAATGCCAAAGATATAACTGTCAACACCCAAGCAGGTGCGCCACGACGGTTAAGAAATCTACGCGCATGACATGACTATCACGATCGCAAATCAGAACACAGTGGTTAAAGAAAAGAAGATGATGGGACAGAGCATTGTGCTATCGTAAGCACTCCATTGGCACGGGTGCTATGTGCACACCGTGTACGTGTGTAGGTAGGTGTTGGGGATTTTTCTTGTCAGCTGTGTACCGGGTATTTCTTTGGGCGCACGATCGTTCTGGTCTCAGAATACTTACAATTGAGTGTGAAAAGATTTGTGACATGTCTTCGCTGTCCACGCGTGCTTAATCGGAAATGCTGAGTGATGTTTGCAATTTCGATTCGAGCAACATGCTGGGAAAAACAGTAAGTTAATTAAGATCAGGCCATTAGATTTCCCTCGAGGTAACCAAACTTCGAGTTAGTTTTTTCGAGCTACGCGAGTTTTAATGCACGGAAACTCCATAGGAACAATCGGGACTTTCATTTTGCTCCCGAGGTAAGTGATATTTGGCTAATCCGACGTCGAGGTAAGCGAGGTTGACTGTATATCACGGTAGACCTTCATACCAAATTCGAACAAAATCCGTCAAGAAATGTAGCCTATAGAGTGCACACAAACCATCCATCAACAATATGACCTTTGACCAGGTCTATAAAAGATGTAACACTGGGGCCAGTACATCCAAAATCTTTCAACTTGTAGCTCATATCATGGTAGACCTCCACACCAAATTTGAACAAAATCCGTCAAGAAATGTAGCCTATAGCGCGCACACAAACCAGCCATCAACAATGCCCTTTGACCCTATAACAGATAGAACACTGGGGGCAGCATATATATCCAAAATCTATAGGCTTGTAGATTATATCCTGGTAGACCTTAATACCAAATTTGAACAAAATCCGTCAAGAAATGAAGCCTTTAGAGTGGACACAAACCATCCACTAACAACATGATCTTTGACCCTATAAAAGATGGAACAGTGGGGGCAGCAAATACATAATCTACAGGGCAGCATTAACCAAAGTTATAGGTGTGGAGATATTAGCAATATGAACCTCCATACAAAATTTCAAAGAAATCAATCACGGTTTGTGGCCGCTAGAGTGCGCACAAGAATGTGACGCAGCGGCGGAGACAGCGGCAAAATGCTGCTGAATCCAAAGAATCCTCTGGCAAAAATGCCCGGGGATACAATAATAATATGCCGATAGCGTATCACCTAATAATTGCATTTATATGGCACTTTATACTAGTGTTTCTAAGCGCACTGGTGCTATTCATACCAAAAAAACCCTAGAAAACACAATAACATTAGGACAATGCAAAACCACAGATTAACAAAAAACAAAACAAAACAAAATAAAACAATACAAACAAACACACACACGAAACAAAACCACGCAAATAATCAACGAAGGTGAAGGTGATGGGACAAACAATCACCTCTGAGGTGATCTGGGTGTAGCTATTTTTCCGAAGCGCAGCCGAGGAAAGATTGTGTACACATTCAGATCGCCGAGGAAGGGATAGTTTGTCTCATTGCATGAAACTAAAAGTTGATTATTTGCTTCATATTCCACATCTAGGGTCCTATATATTCCCATTTTATTCCACATCTGAAGCCGTTTCAGCTGTCTTTAGGTATCATTAGGGCTTACGTTACGTAGTTTACTTTAGATGTACGCGCGTAGATGACAAAACAACAAATTTGCTCCGTGCACTGCGGAACCAAAATAACAGTGCATTGCACTGTGGACTATCATTTGACATAGTCAAGTGATAGTCCACAGTGAAACGCACTTTTATTTTGCGCGTACTCATTTCGCATTATGACTGTATGGACTGAAGAGATTAGCGAAACAAAAGGGACTATCAACATAGAGTATATTAAAGGAACTTTTCTTCTCAGTTGATGTGATGGGCCAAACTACGCTTTATCACGTGATCAGCTCTTGACCAATCCTATAGCAAGATTCTCACATGTGGAATATAAATATTATATCCATACAGCTGAGACCAGGCGTCCACTAGGGCGCGGACAAGACGCGGACAAGCCCGGAATGCAAATTTGGTATTCCGCACTCCTTCGGAAACCTGTCCGCACGTTCCTGAACATGTCCGCTTACTGTCCTAAACATGTCCGGGCGTTTCCGCACCTTCGGGAGAGAGAACAATTTCCGCGTCCGAATTTTAATCGAGACCAAAATTTGGACGCGGAAATGAACTTCCTGACACCTTCGGCGACTTGTCCTGACGATGTCCTGAGGATGTCCCGCTTGTCCGGAACCCTTCCGCTCCTTCCGCATACGCTCCAGAAAGAATCCCGCGGTGTAGGGAAGCTTCCCGAATGAAAGCGGAAGACACCAGGAATGTTTTAGGACAGCGCGGAGCCGATGCGGATCTATACATGCAAGTGTCCGGAACCGATGCGGAAATTTTGTGATCCAGACACGAAAATGTCAACACTTTTGCGAGCGTCATGCTAATGACATGCAAAATGAGCAAGAAGGGAGGCGAGGCCCCCATGCAAATATCCCCATCACAGGCACACTTTTCGTCTAGTGATGAAGAACAGGTAAATCTAAGGAATTTCCAGTCCCAGAAGGCAAAGAAGAAGGTAGTAGAGACTGTGCCAAAAGCAACCAGAAAGAAAGTGAAATCAGCACCCTAACTTCCTCGTTAGTTTGTTTTGATTTGATCTTTTCAGAAATTATTTTTCATCTGAGTGACTTTCCTGGTTCCTATTATTTACTGTAGTACATTTTCCTTTATGTTGTTTTCGTATTTTATTTGCAAACAAACTAGGTTGTCCTATGTGACAGCCCAGCTGAAAAATCACAAAAGTAGGTGGAAGTACACTCAGAAAAAAAAAAAGCATAGAATTTTTGGCTAAATGTTAATGTATTATATAAACATGAACAAGTTGTTATTCATACGTAAATGCTTTCTAATGATACAACATATTAGAACAAAAGACAAATTCATCACACTAAAAAGCATGAATTCAATTGCAAAGATATACCTGTGGTCTCATTACAATGTAATATCTTTGAAGCCCAAAATAACAATGAAAGCTAAAGATGATGGAGGGAAATGAAGAATTTTCTGTCACTTCAAAATTCAAGTGAAATGAGAGAAAAAGCAATAAATCATGAACTCGGAAAAAAATGTTAAATTTCTGTCTTTCTTTTGTTTTGTTTTTTTGCTGAGTGTATATATTTAAGTACACATTAAGCATCACAAATCATTTAAGTAATATTCTTTACCTGAATGATTTTTGTAGTTGTTATTACCTTATAATTTTTTCTTCTCTTTTTGTTTTAATTGCAAATAAACTCGACTGTCCAATTTGACAGCCCACCTGAACCCCCCCCCCAAAAAAGAGTAAATTAAAGTAGGCTAAAAATATTTCCCCATTTTTCTCGGACTTGAAAATGTTCAAAAGTGATCAAAATAAGAGAGGGTTAGAGATGCACAAGGGTAAAAATGAGACAAAGAAAAACAAATTTATGATCAGGATCATTTTGGCATGCTCTACAGAAGTATCAAACAAAACATGTATGCTTCACGATGGATAAAGCACAGGTCTAAAAAAAGGGAATAAAGAATATATATATATATATATATATATATAAGTAACAAAACTGCAACAAAGTTCATGCTGTATTCATCAACGGTTTATTTCTTGTGAAGAAATATACCGTTGGTGAAACAGCATGAACTTTACAAAGTTCATGCTGTATTCACCAACGGTTTATTTCTTGTGAAGAAATGAATCGTTGGTGAATACAGCATGAACTTTGTTGCAGTTTTGTTACTTATCTTTCTATCTTGCCCACACGTGGACTACCTTATCAACATTATATACACATATATATATGTACATTTACATTTTTATGTATATTATATATATATGGTTCAAAAAGTTTGCAAATATCATCCATGTGACTGTAGGCAGAGAAAAAAATTGTTCTCCCAGATGAGACAAATAAAAAAAACCAAGGCAATCGCCAAATTGTGTCTCGCCCATTCGCGTACAAGGAATTAATACTTTTTATAACTCCCAGAAGTTAACTGACCTGCTTATGACCTTTGACCTTGTGGTGACCTTCAACACCCTAAGGGATATTTACCATCCAAGTTTGGTCACAAACGGACAAAGGGATCAAAAGTAATGAGCCATAATCGAAACGCGCCATAAAAACTTAACATTGGGCCCTAAAAATTTGTTGACCCCTTTCTGTGACCTTTGACCTTGTGATGACCTTTAAATCCCCAAGGGACATCTACCATCCAAGTTTGGTCACAAACGGACATAGGGATCAAAAGTTATGAGCCACAATCAAAACGTGCCCTAAAAACATAACATTGGGCCCTAAGTTTGTTGACCCCTGTCTGTGACCTTTGACCTTGTGACGACCTTCACCTCCCCAAGGGACATCTTCCATCCAAGTTTGGTCACAAACGGACAAAGGGATCAAAAGTTATGAGCCATAAACGAAATGCGCCCTAAAAACTTAACATTGGGCCCTAAAAGTTTGTTGACCCGTCTGTAACCTTTGACCTTGTGGTTACCTTCAACTTCCCAAGAGACATCTACCATCACCCAAGTTTGATTGCCATTGTAGCAACATGTGCTGAGTTAAGTGTGATAAGAGTCTTGCAAGTAAACTTTAACGTATGACCTCAAATGACCTTTGACCTTATCATGTGACCTCTTACGGCACCATAACATGAAGGTACCCCCAGTGCATCCATCACCCAAGTTTGATTGCCATTGTAGCAACATGTGTCGAGTTACATGTGATAAGAGAGTCTTGCAAGTAAACTTTAACGTATGACCTCAAATGACCTTTGACCTTATCCTGTGACCTCCAACGGCACCATAACATGAAGGTACCCCCAGTGCATCTATGACCCAAGTTAGGTTGTAATCCAAGCAACTTATGTGAAGTTATTTGTCAAAAGAGAGTCTTGCAGGTAAACTTTAACATAGAAAAGAGAGTCTTGCACATACTCTTTAATATATGACCTCAAATGACCTTTGACATCATCACATGACCTCTGACAACACCATAACATGAAGATACCCCTAGTGCTTCTATCACCCAAGTGTGGCTGCCATTGCTGTAACAGCTGCCAAGTTATGCATCATAAGAGAGTCTTGCAGGTAAACTTTAACATTTGTGACGGACGACGGACAGACGACGGACGACGGACGGACGACGGACGGACGCCATTTGGATCCCTTAGTCTCGCCTTCACCTTCGGTGGGCGAGACAAAAATGAGTCGTCAGCCGACATGCAGACAATTCTATTCTTTGACTTTTGGTGGTCACATTTATCAAATAATATTGACCAATCATATTAATATGATATCAGCCGCTACTGCGGAAGCACAACAAGAAGCATCAATGACAGCTAGCAGTCAAATGAGGAAAAGTCAAAGTCAGCGCCAAATTTATACCTTTCCATTTTCCTGGTATTGTCCGCAGTTTGTCCGCATGCCTAACTTGTGTTGTCCGGAAGGTATCCTGATTGTCCGCGTTCATTCCTGGTGTAATCCTAGATGTTTCCGCGCTGCCCGGCTACGATTAGCATATTCCGAGGTATTTCGCGCTCTTCCGGAGTGATTCCTAGGAATGTCCGCAGTCAGTCCGCGGACAGGATGCCGAAATAACAAAATTTGCTTCCGCAACCCTTCCGGGGCTTGTCCGCGCCCAAGTGGACGTCCGCCCTGAGCAGGCAAAAAAGGTGCTTTCCCACTCTCTCAACAGAAATTGTCAAACATCATTCCAAGCACGTGAAAAAGGACTCTACAACGCGAGTTTTTTGTCTTGAAGGAAATGGGTTATGTTCATTACTTCTTATTGATTATGGTTACCAAACAATACACTATAAAACAGCAAGTGCCAGTACACAGGCACTATTTGTGGTAACATTCATATTCCCAACGTCAATTCCAAAGTAGATACAGCCTTCACCCACTGGTTGTGGTAAGGAATGCATGTCTCATGACCTAAGACATATGCTTCCTATATACAGGGTGGCCCAGAAAGAATGGAACACCTAAGATCTTTAATTTCAGCAATATTGTCGCAAATATTCATTATTTTTCATACTATTGGAAAGGCCATTCTGTTTCCAAGAGAGTGACACCAAGTTCTTTTACTTTGGTTATTGTGTTATGATTTTAGGACCATTTTTGTGAACCCTTGCAATTTTCAAAATTTGATCATTTTCTGAGATACCGAAACCAGCGAGAATTCGGCTTGCCATAGAACCAGTAGCATTCACAATGTGTGGAATGTGGACAGTATTCCGCAACGTTGTGCTCCTAGCTCTTTGCTGCAAATGGAAGAGAGAGTGGGAAGGGCGGATGCTGTGATTGTCATTGTCTGTTATCATTGTGAATGAGACGACCTGTTGGGCTCATTGAGATGCTAAATTTAGCAAGAAAATAGCGAGGTTACTCCAAGGCATGATTGGCAGTGACGTGAGTTTATGAGTGGTTTAGGAATAAAGCCCGCACTTTTAATCAAGTACAGTACTCTCCGCGTAATCCCGTATCGCTTAAGCGGGTACTCCGTTTAATTGGGTAGTATTGTCAGAGTCAGTTCCAATGCACATAAAAATTTTTCTGATAATTGGGTGGCCTCTCCGCATAAACGGGTAAAAATTTTTCTTCTAATCTAATTTCTACCCACATTTTATCGGTGGTTGTATAACACTTTAAGAAATCATGCATGTCAAATTTTTCACCGCTAATCACATTTTCTGCTTAATTTGCAAAGAAGACCAATCATTTTGGGAGTAATTAAGCATGCAAACACTTGTACACATACCGACTTGCCACACGAAAACATTACAAATGTAACTGGCACTCACAACTGCATAGGCAGACGTGAGTTGAACACATTTGCGCTCCTGCCTTGCTCCGCAACAACATTCACAATACGAGAAGCTTGCAACGAAAATCAGGCCATGCACCATCTGGCCAGCTCCATTTAATTTTGCTGTTCCTCAGTCACTTCTCGAAAAGTAACCCGACGTTCAACGTGACTTGTGCACGCAAAGAGACGTGTTCATTTCGGAAAACGTCTGCGTGTTAGCGAGGAGTCTATAGTCAAACGACGAAGTGTTCTGAAGCAAGTGTAAGGTATTTATAACGTGCCATGCAAGCACGGGTGTTAAGCATATCTAATAGTGTGTTTGGTGCAGTATACAATGCATGTAAATACACATTCTGTGTGTCAATTGTGAATGAAAAGGATTCTTCTGTTAATCGGGTACTCCGCTTAATCGGGTAAGAAATGCTCTGACCGAGCCTACCCGATTATGCAGAGAGTACTGTAATTACAGTGAGAACTGAGAATATTGCTGTGTTGGTTTATGAAAGAGTTAAGGGGTATCTCACCGGGCTTGATACTAGTTGGAGACTGCAAAATTTGCTAGTTGCAGAGGTGTCTCCACTAGCCTATGACTCTGAGACGTTTATTAACTGTGAAATTACGGTGTCTCTAAGTAGTCACCAAAAATTTAGAGACGATTTAACAATGTGGCTGATGGATCTTCAAAATTCTAAATCTGAGCTGTCTGACCTGTGTGATTATGTTCAGATGGATGAATACTACCAAGAAATGCAAGCATTATAAAGATCATAAATTAATTATTAAGATATCTATGAATTTGCCTAACTGGTGCGGGTGCTGATCCAAGATTTCGCAAAAGAGGGGGCTTGAATTCAGCCAAATCCACAAGCACTCGGCTTCCCCCAGCACCCGGCCACCCTTTCGCACTTTTCAGCGCTGGCATGGAAAGATAATATATTTGGGTAAGAAGCCGAGTGCTTGTGGGGGCATCTCAGGTGTCAAACTGTGCCACCACTACCATTGTTTTGCACAATGTATGAACAAGTAACTGGCTCATAAGTATCTCACTGCAACATGCTCTTCGTTTTATCTCTGGATCAGGATATCTTTGAAGTTAATACAGTTTACAGCCTCTGTGCCCCCCCCCCCCTTCTTCAGTGGGATAATTGGCAACATCTATAACACAACTTTGTATCCTCTGTCTCTGAGAATTCCTGAAAAATTTGGTTAGTGTATGTATTATTTGTGAGTTACACGGGGGGGGGGGGGGGGGGGGGGGGGGGGGCTTTGAACTATTAAACACACTGCCCTTCTAGAAAGTGCATTGGCAGATGCCATGCCCAGATGGAAAGAAGGCAAGGAATTACTCCCCCCGACTGTGTTTCTCCAGCCCAGACACTGTCTGATACCGGGTATGCATTTATGGCTGGGACTCCTTTTTCCTCCCTGCAAAACCATTTCATATAGGAAAAGTAACATTTTTGGGCACATGGTGCTTAAGCCAACTTTCCTTTAAAGGCAATGCCCTCTCCCCCACACTCACCCACTGTCACCCCCCCCCCAAAAAAAAAAAAAAAATCCTTGGCAAATTATGTGTGACCTTCAGAATCTTGCAGCTGCAATATTCTTCTAACAAGTCTCAAATTTTTACCTCTTGTTTGAGCACTGTGCATTTGATGTTTGGTGATCCAAGGCTAGTCTCTTTCTGATTTGATGACTCGTACATTGTCCAACCTTTCACTGCTTTCTCAGAGAAGTAAATAGGACAGCAAACATGAAATCTCCTGTATGAAATAGCAAACACAAATGCAATGGCATGTCACTATGGTGAATACATCTTGCACTAATGCATACAAATCAGGGCCATCATGAGACAAGAGATCCGGGAGGTCTCATGCTTACCAGAGTACAGTACCTGGTATTGAAAGTTTACCCTCCATGCATACTTGGCGACTACGCAGCTTTGAGGGCTTCTGTGGAGCTATGGTGTCGATTTGCATGTTCCATCACACTGGTAAAATACATGTACCTCCCAAGTACACTGTATTTAGAAAATTTGACTTGCAGTCAAAAAAAGAAAGAAAGAAAAAGACGAAAAAGACTTCAATGTATTAACTACCAGCCCCCCCCCCCCCCCCCCCCCCCCCCCCCCCCCCCCCCCTACCCCCCCCACCGCCCACCCATTCGATCCCAGCCCAACACCTGGATCAACTACGATTAACTTTGAAAGTGCACTGACTATTGTATTTCATCACAGAGTATTTCCAGTTTTAATAAACATCTCTTTTCTTTCTTTTAAATTGGGAGTTCTGGGATCCTTGTAAAAGGAAACCAAAAGCCACAGACAAATGTGGATTGAGTGAAAGCAGCAACATTAGTACAATAGTAGAACACATCAGTGAAAGTGTGAGGAAAATCACACAATCGATGCAAAAATTATACATTTTTAAAGTTTTTGGTGTTGGAATTAATCCACTGGATGAGGAGACCACTAAAGGTTTATGGCGTCATGTGTGGACAACAATATATAGAAAATACAAAGGGAATTCCCCAAGGCAAAAATTCATTTTTCATGAAAATTACACATTCCATCAACTTGATACCGGGTACTGACATATCACCCTATGGGCAATTCCAGCGTTTCGAACATTACATTCAGAAAATTTTTGTGACTTTGTGGGCTTATTCCAACAACTCAGCATGGTCATTCTGAATCCATTTATGATTTTAATATTCTAACCCGATCATCCTGAATTTGAGTAGTTAATATAGACTCTAACAGTAACACTAAATCATTTGGTATTACACAAAATGCTTGCCATCATGGACATTACATTTTCTGGACATGATTATGTATACCTCCATGTGGATAAAAAGTTATGAATTGCAGCATTACGTAATACAATTTTTCTTCTGATATGACAGCTCAGGTCCTGTAAAGATGTAGATCGATTGTGTACAACAGATCCAGCATTTACTCTGAGTTACCGGTAACTAGAATTATCAATTAGGGCCTAAGTCTATTCTGTTAGCTAGAGTCTAGACCAGTTCACAAATACAATGTGTATGCAGCATTATGGACAACTTTTAATTTAAAGTCCCGATATTCATACTTAGGCTACTTCATCACAGTTATCTCAGACAAGGCCAGAGACTCCAACTCTCCTGCTTTCGACGGGAGATCTCCTGCCGAAAGCTCATTTTTGCAAAATCTCCCGTTCTCCCGCCCTGGCTCTGTGTCTCCCGCTTGAAATGATTTCTTATTGCCATCGTATGTTTAAAAATAGGCCTTAGATAGCACGAGAGAGCATCTAGAACCCTAACGTTAGAGCTTCCAGGGCCCTGAACCCTGTGATATGCACTTCGCGCACATCAAGTTGGAGTCTCCCGTTTGCTAGGGGTTTCAGGCTGGAGAATCTCTAGATCAGAAGGTGCTTGGGGTTGGAGTCTCTGCAAGGCTATATTAGTGGGGGGGGGGGGGGGGGGAGGGGGTTTGTCCATTCTTAACCACAAACTAAGGCCTACCGGTAGGCCCTTGACCGAAAGATCGATCTGTATCTGTCCGTCGCGGAATGTTCCGCGGAGACTGCGTCTGGCTTCACGATCCCCTCTGTCTATGGAGGACAGCGTTAATGGCGAAATATAAAAGAGTCCTCCGGACAGACGGATCTTTCTGTCTAGGTAGGCCCTAGCCCCGGAGACCGCGCCGCCAGGCGCGGTCCTGGCGGCTTCCCCGCAGTTTCGCTTATGTTATAGTTCAAGTATTCTGTGCGCTTGTGCAAGTGATTGTGAATTCTGTGAACATCGGTGAGCTGCTTATAAGACATCATTTTGTGCATCACAAGCAATGAAATGCATCAAACAGTCGCCGATGATAGTCATTTAGGTTTCATCGACCCATGTAAGTATTCCTAGTAGTTTCTGTTGAAAAATTAAGGAAATATAGCGCCGCAAAGGCACCCTTTTGTTCAACATGAAGATCTTTTATGGGAGCACGGCGCAGCCGCCACACTGCGTGTGGTGGCTGTCGCAGTTAGGTAGGCCCCAACCCTGAAATAAATTCTGAAGTGTTGATGAATAGGCCTATGGAATAGGCCTAATGAGGCCTTGCCCTTGAGCCTTAAAGGAGGGTCAAAAATATATCACTACCCATAAGAAAAAGAAAAGTCTGCCGCAGATCTCCGGCAGACTTGACGCAGGTCTGCAGCATACTTTTTAGTCTGCGGCAAGAGTAAGCGGGAGTATGCGGCAGAACCAAGCTTTGCTGCAGACCTGCCGCATACTAACTGTTAGTATGTGGCAGGAACAGTCTGTGGCAGATCTGCGGGAAGGCTGCCACAGAGAGGAACTTGCGGCAGACTTCTCGCATACTGCATACCTGCATGTGTAGAAATCTTGCCGCAGATCTGCCACAACCTCTTCCTGAAATTGTACTTATGAATATTCATCATTAACAGCCTGCTGCAGATCGGCCGCAGATCTGCCACAGATAGTTTAGTAACCGTGCCATAAAACATAACAATTTTTTGTGGGTATATAAATCATGTGATGCATTGCAATTGTATACATGTAGAACTATAGCTGAGTTAAAGCATTAGACTGCTGCACACCTGCCGCTTACTTGCAGCAGCCCTGATAATTCGTGCATACTTGCCGATGTACGTAGGTTAGGTCATTTACTAGATCTGTATATTTAATAGGCGTCTGCTGCAGACTTGCCGCTGACTTGCCCCAGCCTATATGCCGCTTACTTACTGCATACCTGTAGAAATCTTGCCCCAGATCTACCACAAGCTCTTCCTGAAATCGTACTTATATGAATATTCATCATTAACAGTCTGCCGCATAGATCTGCCGCAGACTCTCCAGTCTCCCTCAGTGGCCTGGAAGAGTCTACGGCAGCAGCTAATTTGCATGTGAAAATGATGCCTGTCTGCGGCAGATCTGCGGCAAGGCATCCGCAGCAGTATGCGGCAGGCTGATTTCTTTCCTATGGGTAGGACTGCCTATCCAAAATATTGCCCCCAAACGGGTTTGTTGAAGAAAAGAATGCCTAGACTCTATAGATTCAAGCTCTAAATGTACTTCAATTGCATCAAAATAGATCTAAATTACCTGACCACTCAAATGAATTGAAAGACTAACTTGTAACAAGTTAACCGTTAGGTTTCTAACATTAAGAGAGCTTGACGAGTTCCGTTAGCAGTTGATATTAATGTCAATGATAGCCCCAAGACATTTAATAAATTTGTCTCTGTCTGTACGTAGCCCATATAGAAACAGACTTAACGTTACAGAGATAGGTCTAGACCTTGGGTTAGGCCTACTTTTCAAATTATTGCATTGCCCATATGTTAAGGGTAGCGATTTATTCCCTTTCAAGAGTCTGATAATACAATCTGCAGGAGGATCTGTATAAACTCACAACATGGGCCAAAGACTGGCAGTTATCCTTCAATCAAAAGAAATGTAAAGTAATGTATTTTGGAAAGAGAAATCCTGGATTGAGTTATTACCTAAACCCTGACGATACATCATGAACTTTTGACAGTTACTCATGAGAATGACCTTGGAGTAATATTCGACAGCAGCCTGCAATTCTCTAACCATGTCAACAGAGTATGCGCCAAGGCAAATAGACTGTTGGGATTAATCAGGAGGTCCTTTTCTAATATGGATGCTAGAGGTTTAGTTCAATTATACAAGTCAATCATTCGACCATCCCTGGAATATTGCAGTAGTGTATGGCTTCCATGCCTGAAGAGGGACATTGACAAACTGGAAAAAGTACAGAGAAGAGCAACAAAGCTGCTACCTGGTCTGAGAGATCTGAGCTACACAGAACGACTGAGGAGACTGGGTCTCCCAACATTGTCATATAGGAGACACAGAGCAGATTAACCGCAGCAGCGACCCCATACGGACAAATACGTACCGTAAAGGGGTCGCACAGCAAACCTATCCTGTCACGGAAGCACCTGATATGGCTAAGCATTTACGTGACCAGAGACCAAAATAGAGGGTTTTATACCGAAATTAGTGGCCTTACTCTTAGATAAGATACTTACAATCACGGCAGGAGAAGTCGATTTACAATATGATCTGTTTTGAGAGCCCTGTGAAAGAGTTTATCCGAGGTTTTTATAGTCCTACCGCATTTCGTATTGTAGTATGACTTACACAGCGCATGCGCTAATATGGATAAAACGTAGCACATACTGTAATACGCAATGTATGCGTGTGGAAAAAAACCGGACGGCTCGCTGAGAACTGAAATGAATATTCATGAGACGTAACAAATAGAATGCATGCTGGGCGATGATTTACTATCGGGCCTACCGGCACTTATTTATTTCGTTTTTAAAGCGCATTTCGAATGTGTGGTTCATTATTTATTTGCAATAAAGGAAGTGCACACATAATGAACATCTGGAGATGTGAAGGATTAAGAAAATAATAGGTGATTTTCATGATAGAGGGTATGTTTTGTTTTGTTTTTTATTTTTTTCCCCAGTCTGCAGAGAAATGCCCCAGATGTCTCATCTATGTAGATCAAGTTTCCTTTCACACTGTACATTATAGTTTTATTAAATGTTGTACATTCACAATGGGCTCCACTCACAAGCTCTGCTTCTTGGGGACTCATATTCATTTTTGCTTCATGTTCATTTTCTACTGTGATTTGAATTGAATACACTTCTGTTACATACATGTTTTGTTTATTTCCAATAGTTGAGAATTGTTTGATTATTTATTGAGAGACCTTCCCCCCCCCCCAAGACTTCTATCGCATGAGAGGAGATCCTTCCTGTCTTTCTTTTTCTGTCAGGCTTGTCACTTTCTGTTTGATTGTGTGTATGTGTGTGTGTGTGTCCGCGTGCGTGTGTGTTTCATAATTATTGTGTGTAACAAGTTGGAAGAATTGGAAGCTAAATTTCTATGTACTGTGACATACAGATAAATAAAATTGACTCTTGAGTATTCATTCATTTTCATTCATTCATTCATTCATTCATTCAGTCATTCATAGCAATGGGACAAGAAGTGTCTTCTGAAAATTTTTGAAATTTCAAATGTCATAACTTCCTTATTTTTTATCCGATTTTTATCATTCTTGCACTGTTCTGCTGGATTTTTTTTAAATCATTGTCGTGAAATTGATAAAATTTTAGATTGGCTTTCATCTTAAAGGCATAATGGATTGGTTAATGAAAAACTAGAAATTAACCCTTTCAGATCCATCCACATGGTCATTGGGATTGTATTCCATTGCTCCCCATGGCTTTTTTTTTTTTAATGTTGTCTTGCTTGATCAATACCCTTTTAAGCCTTATACATACGTGTATGTACAATACTGCTGAAATGCATGCCGGTATTCCCCAACGCGTTTACATCGTTCGTTTGCTTGCGATCGGCGGTCATGCCATCAGACAAGGAGTATGTATTCGTAGAGGCGCACGCATTTCTGTGGTCATTTCACTCATGCCTTTTTTTAACCCATGATCCGATCCCGGCTTTGCAGCAGCGTGGCAGATGACATGATAGAACGAGTTTACTTGTGCAGATTTTTAGAAAAATTGAAATATTACAGCAGTATAAAGATCTGATTGCGTTTGTTTTCATTTCATTCCTTCAGAATGGTCTCATAATGAAGATAGGCACAAAAGGGATAACGAAATTTGTCCTGTTGTTTACCTTTCAAGAACGCATGCACAAAATGTGACGAGAAAAAAAAATATAAAAAAAATCATAAAATCATCGCAGTCCCGTTGAAATTTGCGGAAACAGTAGGCGCGAAAAGGATTTTGAATTCGGTCCTGCATGCCATGTTGGTTATCAAAAACGCATGCACAAATGCGAAGAAATTATCGGGAAAAAAAACTATGTACTTTCAATCCTTCTTGTGCGTGCATCACAACAGATTACAGCCGAAAGAATTCACGAAATCATCGCAATCCTGCTGATATCTGAGGTATAGAAATAGGCGCAAAAAAATCGTGATATTCGAATAGTGGTAAGAGATTATTGGGGGAAAAATAAAAGACACATTTTCAACCCCTTCTGGTGGTGCATCATAAAGATTACAGCCGAATATCAAATCATGGCAATCCCGTTGAAATTTGAGGAAACGATAGGCGCAAGAAGGATATCGAATTCGGCCCTGAATACTGTCTTTCAAAAAACGCATGAATAATTCCGAAGAGATTTTCGGGAGAAAAATAAAGAATGTTTTTTCAACCCTTCTGGTGTGTGCATCACAAAAGATTAGAGCCGAAATAATTCATAAAATCACCGCGATGCCGTTAAAGTTTGAGGAGACAATATAGGCGCAAAACGAATCATAAATTCGGCCGTGAATACCTTCTAATCCGAGAGGACGCGCATTTACGAAATGTGGGAGAGAATATCGATAAAAAGTATAAAAGGACACATTTTCAACCCCTTTTGGTGTGTGCAAAGTAAAAGATTACAGCCGTAGGAATTCATGAAATCGTCACAATCCCGCTGATATTAAATTGATAGGCGCAAACAGGATCATGAATTCGGCCGTGTTATGATCTTTCAAGAACGCATTTACGAAATTCGAAGATTTTATCGGGGAAAAATAAAGAACACATTTTCAACCCCTCTTGGCACGTGAATCATTAAGATTATAGCCGAATGATAATCCATGAAATCATGGCAATCCCGTTGAAATTTGAGGAAACAATAGGCGCAAAAAGGATCGTGAATTTGGCCCTGCATGCTGTGTATCTTTCAAAATAGCATACCGCATGCACAAATTCGGGAGAAAAATAAGACACATTTTAAACCTCTTTTGGCGCGTGCATTATAAAAATTACAGCCGAAATGATTCATGAAATCATCACAATCCCGTTGAAGTTTGAGGAGAACAAGAGGTGCAAAAAGAATCATGAATTCGGCCGTATCATTTCTTCTAATCCGAGTGGACGCATTTACGAAATGCGAAAAGATTACCGGAGCAAAATAAAGGGTGCATTGTCAACAATTCTGGTGTGTTCATCACAACAGATTACATCCGAACAGTGATCCGAAGTAAAGTTCATGAAATCGTCACAATCCCGCTGATATTTGAGTTAGAAATAAGCGCAAAAAGAATCGTGAATTTGACCCTGATGCCGTATGCTGCCGTATATACCTTTCAAGAGCGCATGCACAAATGCGAAAAGATTATCGGGAGAAAAATAAAGAACCCCTTCTGGCACGTGCATCAGAAAATACTATACAGCAAAAATAATTCAGATAATCATTACAATCCAGCTGAGCACCAAAAATGTGAAAAGCGCAGAACTTAAGTAACGCGTGTTACTCTACGTGCGCCGATGTTGACAAAAAGTCACAAACGCATTTGATACAATCTGATTTTGTTCATAATCATTTAACACTTTGATTCACAAACATTCAATTCTTTTAAAATGGTTCTATACACGAAGAAGAGATAGGAGTACAAAGCATTACAAATTCGACCCTGCAGTGTACTTTCAAGAACGCCAAGATACGGGAAGAAATTTTCGGAGGAAAGTTAAAAACCGCATTTCAGTCCCTTCTTTTTTTCTTTTTTTTTACTTCCTTTTCGTATCAACAAATCAATTCACAAATGATTCCTTTTTGTTCCTTCTCAAGAAAATGATCCGTAAACAAGGCACTTGAGTTTACAAAATGTTTATTTGCAAAATGTATTTTTTTTTTTTTGGGGGGGGGGAGGTAATATTATTGTCGACAAAAACATGAAAATAAATTTGCAAGCCAGTTAATGCTTTTTCAGGTTGTTGTTGACCAGTAAATTTTCTGTTCCGACCAGTACAAAAATGGGGAGGAAAAATGGATATTTACTGATCCGACAGAGACAGGTTGGACCGGCAGAAAAAAAAAAAAAATGGGTTAGTGTGCAGCCCTGCTTTATCCAACTTCCAAGATTTGGTGATGAAACCAAAGCAAGCACTCTTGCCAAACTCAGTTGGCAACATTAGGAAGGTGTCATTCTGTTTCACTGCGTTCTTGATAATTTCTATTTGCTCCACTTTGAACTTAATTCTTTTTGCATCCTCCTCTACTTCACTTAGAGCATCTTTGAACTCCATGATACCTATCGTATTGGTACGAACAAGTGTCCTTTATTAAATGAGACCGAGAACCAAATACGAGCAACATTGTACATATGGCAGATGACGTAAAATATGAATATTCATTTGCGCATGCGCAGATCAGTATATTTGCGTGATACGTTCAAAACGGCGAACGGACAGTATCTCGACTAGACGGTCTCAAAGATGACTATTTATCTTGTTTTCGGAGGTAATGGTGAGAAATACATAGTCGTTTCTATTGTTCAACAATAATGGTTTTATATCATGTGGCTTTTCGTTGCGAATCCAAGTGTCCTTTTGAGCGGTGAGTTGTTTACGTGTTGCAGTGCATTTGAGTGCTTCCTAAAATTGCATGGGTTGCTTCGGGGCGCTGTTACTGTGTTACAGCGCCCCGCGACGTCAGATATGATCCAGACATATAAGATCCTGAATGGCCTAGACGACCTGCATAGCTCAGATTTCTTCCAGCAATATACACATTCCAGGACAAGAGGTCACTCACTCAAGCTCAGAAAACCCTACGCAAACTCAAAATAAAAATGTAAGACAAAGGAATTTCTCACACCAAGTAGTCAATTTATGGAACAGCCTACCATCTCAGTTCGGGAAACCCACTCACAAGGGGGGCCCCTCCTTATAAGTAACCCGTCCCCCTTATAAGTAACCCCGTCCCCCTTATAAGTAACTCCCGGGGCACCCCTTATAAGGAGTCTCCACGCTTTTTTGCAATGCAACGCGAAAATGAAAGGACTGCGGCAATTCGCTTGATTATGTCCATAAAGCTTCACAAGTTTCCTAGTTACTCACGAAATTTGAGCAAAATCGGTTTGAGGCATCATATCTAAAATCATGGATTTAAATGCGATGTCAAGCGACCCATGCGAATGCTGAAATGCGAGCGATTACTGGCGTGAGTGTCGCCAGGCGCGGCGGCGCGGCAATGCTTGAGTGCAGACGTGGCGACCGAGTACTGTACTCAGTCGCCACGTCTGCACTCCAGCATTGCCGCGCCGCCGCGCCTGGCGACACTCACGCCAGTAATCGCTCGCATTTCAGCATTCGCATGGGTCGTTTGACATCGCATTTAAATCCATGATTTTAGATATGATGCCTCAAACCGATTTTGCTCAAATTTCGTGAGTAACTAGGAAACTTGTGAAGCTTTATGGACATAATCAAGCGAATTGCCGCAGTCCTTTCATTTTTGCGTTGCATTGCAAAAAAGCGTGGAGACTCCTTATAAGGGGTGCCCCGGGGGTTACTTATAAGGGGGACGGGGTTACTTATAAGGGGGACGGGTTACTTATAAGGAGGGGCCCCCCTTGTGAGTGGGTTTCCCGAACTGATCTGAAGTCATCAATAGCAGCAGCATCAACACCTTCAAATCAAATCTTGTGGTTATTATATTCCCATGATGCTCCTGCCCTACGCATGCGAATAGTAGAGCAAATAACAATTGCAGCAAGTTTCAAGAGGATGCAGAGGGGCAAATAAGTCCAGTATACTTTATGCCCAACATCAAGGTAAATCAAGGTAAATCAAGGTAAATTCAAAATAGGCCTAACCTAGCTTTAGACTATTAAACGCTAGTGCCTTGTACTGGAGTACTGCGACAGTTCGGGCCACAGGATAATTATGTGAGTCTGTGTATACGTTAGTAGGCCTACATTACTGATTACAAGAACTTGAAGCGCCCCGGGGTTATAACTAACGTTAGACACTCTATTCCCCTAGACAGAAAGATCCGTCTGTCCGGAGGACTCTTATATTTTGCCATTAACGCTGTCCCCGAGGGGATCCGTGAAGCCAGACGGAGTCTCCGCGGAACATTCCCCGACGGACAGATACAGACCGATCTTTCGGTCAACTATTCCCCCTGCTTTCCAGAAGCGGTATAGACCCTAGTCAAGTGCTCTTTCATTATGCTAGAAAAAGTATCCAAAGTTAGATCTAACGCTCCGAACTGTAAAACAGCAAGTGGTCACCTTGGTGGACGTGATGAACTGCGTGCGTTTCTACTTTTGTCGGTGGGCTAGTGTAGCAGCAGAATATACAAAAAATGTAGCGATAGTATGCTGGTGGTGGCCGGTGTAGCGGCAGATAGCGTTCCGCGGCGTTTTTTGTTCTAAAACAGTATCCGCCGGCAGTTATCGTTTCAATCGGCAGTTATCGTTCCGACATGGGCTGAAATCTGCCGCGATTAGTTACGGCAGATACTGTACAGCGGCGGATTTTGTACGTACAGGCTACTACGTTGTAATAGCGTTGCTTAACCTGCCGCGTGCACGTGATCTTCGTCAGGGACTGTCAATTTAGGGTTCCGCGCTGCGCGGATTAGGTTCCAAGTGGCTACTGTATTGCTACCAATAGTTGCGCGAGCTTTACGGCAGCCATTTAGTAAGCAAAATGCTGCATGAATCGTCACGAGATGGAGTGAATTCTGCCTCCCTATGAATACACAACAGGGACTTATGCCTCTCTTTGAATACGCTACAGGGACTCACGGTTGACATTTTTATAATCTGTTGACATTTTTATAATCTGCGGACATTTTTAGGCACCCTTTAGGTTTCAATAAATCTGAGACTTGCTCTTCAGCCATGTGAAATTGTCCCAAAGTTATATCAATCGAGATATCTAATGCACAATTGTGGACAGCCCCCAAATTACTATTTTTCAATAATATGTGAAGAAATTTGGAAGCTTTATGTGACTTTGCACAAACTCTCCTTGGTATTTGACTTAGAGTTTGCTCCTCACATTTTCACTGCCCAAAAATCTCCAAACGAGGAGATCTTTTCTCATGCATGGCCGCTTCCTATCTTTTATTATATTTATGCAAATGTTCAGTTAGCTAATACATAGAAATATTGATCTAAATTGCTGAATACGGTAGTTCCCCCATATGTAAAACTTGAATTCTTCACTTTACAAGTGGCTTTCTAAATCAACATTTTGTGACCACTTTGTGTTAGGATAACAGTAAGAAGAGAGAAAAATCTGGGATAGCCATAAGTGTCCAATCCACACCTTTTATTTAGAATCTGTCTTCTTTTTCTAAAACTTCTCTTTTGATGTCGAAATTAATATTTGGCAATCTTATACACACTGAACGATTTCATCTTCATTTAATAGACAAATAGAAAAAGGTTGATGTTTCAGGGCCATCTTTTTTTCTTTAATAAAAACAGATGGGCAATTAAAAAAAAACCAGATTCAATGATAAATTGAAATCCACTACTCATTTGAGATTTGTGCAAGTCAAAGATGATTTAGAACTCATAATCTTTTCAACAGTAGGTCCATTATATATACATTGTTTGTCATACCAAGATTGTAATTAATGGAGGAAACCTTTTAGAGCATCAATTTTCAATTCAGTGGCATAGTGTACTCTAATTTCGCAAGAAGTTATAGTCTTTTCATCTGTAAGACGTGTCATCATGTAGGATAATGGCCAATGGACTTAGCTGAGTCGGAAAGGGGGGTTACCATGCACCCTATACATATAGTTTTTAAATCTACTTCATCTAGACCAATTTTGTGCGTAGATTTCAAAAATGCTATGTTAACAGGTCAAAGCGTGTCCCATAGTGGTCAACAATCCGTTTTCATGGTAACGCATGGTGAAAATGTCAGTATCTCATAAAAATACATGTAACCTTTGATGAAATTGTTCAATTATCATGACTTTGGTCTCAAATTAAAGAAAAGGAAATTATCTATATGATAATACCAATTATGTAGGGGGTTATACTAATCTTCATATTAATTCTGAGGCCAGAATTCATTTTTTTTTCATATTTTTCTAGCAAAAATGCATTTTTACCATAATACTAATCTATCTCTAAATCATACCAAAACAAATTCAATTTGTTTGAACATTCTTCAAAATTATACCAAATATGTATGTAATGAAATATGAAAATTTCGTAGATATTGCTAAAATAACAAGAAAGTTACGGCCATCCAAAGTTGACATTGACACCTTTCGAGACGTATTCGACGAAAATCGAGGCTTTTCCTGCTTGCGTAATGAATATTTATAAGATAATTTCTCGCATGGCTACGAAAAAAAAAGATACGTGCGGACCAGAGCTAGCTGCTCCACATCAACCACGGAATACCGGTCTGGAGTGTAAGTGGAGGCAGCGAAACAGCAGCAGCGAGGGGCGGAAGCAGCAAATATAGAGGTATTGTACGTGAAACTTGAAATGGAAGCAGCGAACAAGCAGGGGCGCATTGGCAGAAGCAGCGAAGAGAAGAAACCACAGTGAGAAGCAACGATATTAACGATACCTGCGCTTCAGAACAGTATCCGCCAGTGTTAGGACACGATCTGCCGGTGTAGCGGCAGATAGCGTTCCGCGGCGTTTTTTGTTCTAGAACAGTATCCGCCGGCAGATCGTGTCCTAACACTGGCGGATACTGTTCTGAAGCGCAGGTATCGTTAATATCGTTGCTTCTCACTGTGGTTTCTTCTTTTCGCTGCTTCTGCCAAAGCGCCCCTGCTTGTTCGCTGCTTCCATTTCGAGTTTCACGGACAATACCTCTATATTTGCTGCTTCCGCCCCTCGCTGCTGCTGTTTCGCTGCCTCCACTTACACTCCAGACCGGTATTCCGTGGTTGATGTGGAGCAGCTAGCTCTGGTCCGCACGTATCTTTTTTTTTCGTAGCCAGGCGAGAAATTATCTTATAAATATTCATTACGCAAGCAGGAAAAGCCTCGATTTTCGTCGAATACATCTAGTTCTGCGCCGTATCCCTGTGTGTGTGTGTGTGTGTACGCGTGTACAAATCAGGAGAGTTTGTGCAAAGTCACATAAAGCTTCCAAATTTCTTCACATATTATTGAAAAATAGTAATTTGGGGGCTGTCCACAATTGTGCATTCGATATCTCGATTGATATAACTTTAGGACAATTTCACATGGCTGAAGAGTAAGTCTCAGATTTATTGAAACCTAAAGGGTGCCTTGTACAAAATTGTGATGAGATCTGTAGGGAGAGAGAAAAATACAAATGGGATAAGAACGCTTTTATGAACACAGGTGTATTTCTTTTATATAGCTTTATAACTGTAAAGATTACAAATGAAAAAATAAGGAGAAATCTTTAATTCTATTCCATAAGGAGGCAGAAATGCTGCTTTTGAATAGCATTATGATCCCTCCCCCTCCCTCCCCCCCCTCCCCTCGGCTCCCCCTCAAACGAGAAAATGAAAGGGAGGCAGAATTCACTCCAGTGCACATGGTGCAGGTATCATGCCTCGGTGCAGGTATCATGCCTCGGTGAATGCAGCAGTTTGCTTACTAAAATGTCCGCAGATTATAAAAATGTCAACAGATTATAAAAATGTCAACCGTGAGTCCCTGTAGCGGTTCTAGGAACAGTACCCCCTGGAAAACCACCCTCCGGATAACTACCACCCGGATAATTACCCCCCAGGACAATTCCCCCCTAGGGCAACTACCCCCCGGACAACTACCCTCCAAGGGCAATTACCCTCCAGGGTAATTACCCCCTAGGACAACTACCCCCCGGACAACTACCCTCCAAGGGCAATCACCCCCCAGGGCAATTCCCCCTTAGGAAAACTACCCCCTGGATAACTACCCCTCGGATAACTACCCCTGGATAACTACCCCCTCGGATAACTACCCCCTGGATAACTACCACCCGGATAACTACCCCCTGGATAACTACCCCCCGGAGAACTACCCCCTGGATAACTACCCCCCGGAGAACTACCCCCTGGGTAACTACCCCCCGGAGAACTACCCCCTGGGTAACTACCCCCAGGATAACTACCCCCCGGATAACTACCCCCCGGATAACTACCCCCCGGATAATTACCCCTCGGATAATTACCCCCCGGATAATTACCCCCCGGATAATCACCCCCCCGGATAATTACCCTCCGGATAACTACCCCCCCCCCCGATAATTACCACCAGGATAATTATCCCCAGGTTAATTACCCCCTCCTCCGATAACTAGACCCCAGATAACTTCCACCCGATAACTACACCCTCCGATAACTTCCCGAGGATGATTACCCCGGATAAGCAAGCCTACAACTCCCCCTCCCCTATAACTATCAAGACGAAAATTACCCCAGGACAGTGCACCACGCCAATTACCCCCTGGGTAACTACCTCCCGGGTCATTGCCCCCCCCCCCATCTTACCTTTAATAAAAAGAATATCATTACTACAGGAAACGAAGTTCTTTGTATTATTTGCCAGGAATCACGGAGATGCCATACTAATACATCATTTTATGAAAACAACATCTTAAAGATTTACGATTTGTATCGTTTGCACTTAGGACAATTTATGTAAAAGCTTACTTTCTCCTTCTGTATTTTGACTCTATGTTCATAAAAAACGAAGCTGTCCCTTCATATCCTACCCGGTAATCCAGTAAATGTCAATGCCTTTAACCAAACTATTTTCGCTAAATCTGTATTTTCTTTTACTGTTCCGAAATTTCGGATTTCTCTTGATAGTATAGTATAAAAGAAGTTTTAAGTTTGAATGCCTTTACCATTGAACTAAAGACATTTTGAAGAAATGTTACACTTCAGAATGAGTTAAACTTTTTGCAATATTTTTTTAACCACAATTGTCTATCGTTTACCACAACTCCATGTAACACTTCTTTATTTTGAGGAGCTTATATCTCATGCCTCACGTGCCCTGGTTTTGACCCATCATCTTCCTCTTCCCTCTCGCTTTTCTCTGTCCACTGTGAAGGTAGTCTATTCCTGTCATTCATAACTCACCTTTCCTCTTTCTCTCATTACAAGGGATTTATCTCGTGTGTGTTCATGTGCAGTGCACTCCCGTTAAAACGAAATGCTCAGGACCGGCAGTTTTTTTTTTTTTTTCGTTTTAACGAAATTTCGTTGTAACCGAACAAATATAATATGCAATGTATAACGAAAAGAAGGAAACCACGCATAAAAAAATTTTGTTTGTTGAATCCTCATCATACGCTGGAAAGCTATGTGAAATGGGAGAATACCTTTTTAATTTCGTTTAAATATTACATTTTAAAAAGAGCATAAAGTTGTTTGTGTTGTCACACATGTGTAGAAAATGACGGTGTAGGATTTGGTTACAGTTCGCTATTCCAAAGGTTCTTTTCTTACTAAAGTACGTTACTCCGAAGACTCCTTATTCCGAAGTTTCGCCATTCCCGGGATTCCGATGGTTTGTTTATGTGAAGGTTCGCATTTCCGCAGAATCATTATTCCGAAAGTTCATAATCTAGATCAAAATAATATATTGTTCATTTTCCGAAGGTTCGTTGATCTGAAAATGAAATGAGGTTCGTCATTCTGAAGGTTTATAAATAAAAAAAAAAGAAAAAGGTTCACTAGTCAGAAAGTCCGTTGTTCCGAAGGCTTTTTCATCCGAAAATGAAATAAGGTTCGTTATTCCGAAGAAATTTTGTTAATGAAAAAAAAAATGAGAAAGGTTAGTTATTTTGAAGATTTATTTATCTTAAGACGATTATAAAGATTGCAATTCTTAAGTTTTGTTAGTGTACTCTCCTTTTTCCACCATGGATTAACGATACTTTTTGTAATGTTCCGATTAACGAACGTTTTGAATTCCTATCATTTTCGGACTAACGAACCGTATAAGAATAAGAATAAGGACCATATTTTATTATCGAATTAACGAACCTTTGGAATAACGCCAAAATGTGCTTAATAACAAACCCTCTTTCATTTCCGAACTAACGGACATTTAGTTGTATCATAATCTGTGTGTTTTGTATTAAAGGACTTCGGAACAATGAAACAAACCTTATCTGAATTCAAATTATTTTATTACAACAACGCAAGTTCCCCTCGGAAACTGTGCGTGATACACGGAGTGAACATTTAATGATGCGTTCGCTCATGCAGAGACGCTTTAATAATGCTTGTTCCGCTACGCATTTTCGAATGCGATCCGCATTTCGTTATAACGGAGCGCATTTCTTTTGTTTTTCTTTGTCAGTGGCGCTCAGAAAAGACTTCGTGATAACGAAAATTTTGTTATAACCGTCTTCGTTATAAGCGAATTTTGTACCATAGACTTTAATGGCGATAATTTTGGGACCAGAAGTTTTGCTTCGTTATAACGAAATTTCGTTATAACCGTGTTCGTTGTAACGGGAGTGCACTGTATCTTTATTTGTGTACTTCGTCTCTGTCTTAATTTGCTTTCTTTGCATTGTTTCATCAATTTTGTAACTATTTTACTGTTATACCGTTAACGCTCATTTCAGAATTGCCCTACTGCATTATTGGGCATATTAACAACTAGTATATCAAGGATGTGGGAAGAGATTGTCACATCCTTGGTATGATCACTGCAGAACATTACCTCCCTTGACAATTACTCCTTATTAAAATTAGGCTCCAAACAATCACCCCTCTTACAATAACTCTCCCCCAGAAAATTACGTCTCTCATTGTTATTTTCGAACACATTAGCTATTTGAATTGAAAAAAACCAACATTTTTTCATATCGTCTGGTTTTGGTCGAGACCTAACTTCAGGTTTTAAACATCTTTTGGGTGAGATATTTAGAAACCCCTTACGAAATATTAAAGAGCATGTTATTCCAAGAAGGATTCAATTTTTTGAGAAAAAAAAATACTCTTGAAATGGCCGGGATAAAACAGAGCAGCCCTATAATGTAAAAAGGATTCTGTCAACTACAACTCTCCCTAGATCTATTCAAAAAGAGGGTGCAGGACAAAAGACTTCGTTAACAACTAGGGGTGTTTTGTAAAAAAAAAAAAAAAATACCGTTAAACTCGTAATATTTTACTCTTTCTAATGAGACTAACTTATATTTGAACTGGATTTCCTCTTAAAGTGTCGAGAACATTTAATTTGAAAACTAGCACAATTCTACTTGTATGTAAAACAAGCTGTAATTTTACTCTCATGACAGATTAGGGCACCTTTTGATAAAAGTTGCCAGTTATGACATCTTGTTAGTATCTAATAATTTCAATAAAACCATGGGTTCTGCTTGATTGATAAGCTCGAGTTACTGACTTGTTACCATGGACATGCTTTGATCGACCTACAACGATTGGTAATTGTGTGGAACTGACAGCTTGTCAGGACTGATAACTTTCATAAAACCGTGCCCGGATCCTATCAGAAATTATGGCTTTATATCGAAGAGTCCCTCGCTAATGTTAAGGGAATATGAATTGCAGTGAAATCAACTCTCCTTTTCTTATGTTTATCGTCTATCATGTGTTATAACGGTAGAAAATAAATGACAAGCCAAAAGAGTGATGACAGTGTAAGAGAAAGGTGCATCTTCTGATATGGTGTTATGAACTTATGGAAAATATACGACGGGTGGTAACTTTCGGGGGGCGGGGAGGGAGGGTTGTCCAGTAGGTAAGTATCAGGAGGGGGCGGGGGGGGGGGGGGTTCGGGGTATTGTTAATGGGGGGGGGGGGGTAGTAATCCGGATGGTAGTTATCCTGGGGGTAGTTATCCGGGGAGTAATTATCCGGGTGGTAGTTATCCTGGGGGTAGTTATCCGGGGGGTAGTTATCCGGGGGGTAGTTATCCGGGGGGTAGTTATCCGGGGGGTAGTTATCCGGGGGGTAGTTATCCGGGGGGTAGTTCTCCGGGGGGTAGTTACCCAGGGGGTAGTTCTCCGGGGGGTAGTTATCCAGGGGGTAGTTATCCGGGGGGTAGTTATCCAGGGGGTAGTTATCCGGGTGGTAGTTATCTGGGGGGTAGTTATCCGGGGGGTAGTCATCCAGGGGGTAGTTACCCAGGGGGTAGTTATCCGGGGGGTAGATGTCCTAGGGGTAATTGCCCTGGGAGGGTAGATGACCGGGTGGTAGTTTTCCTAGGGGGTAATGGCCCTGGAGGGTGATTGCCCTAGGAGGGTAGTTGTCTGGGGGGTAGTTGCCCTAAGGGGGAATAGACCTGGGGGGTAATTATCCGGGTGGTAGTTATCCGGAGGGTAGTTGCCCAGGGGGTAAGTGCCCGGATACGCCCTGTAGCGTATTCAAAGAGAGGCATAAGTCCCTGTTGTGTATTCATAGGGAGGCAGAATTCACTCCATCTCGTGACGATTCATGCAGCATTTTGCTTACTAAAATGGCTGCCGTAAAGCTCGCGCAACTATTGGTAGCATGCAATACAGTAGCCACTTGGAACCTAATCCGCGCAGCGCGGAACTCTTTCGACAGTCCCTGACGAAGATCACGTGCACGCGGCAGGTTAAGCAACGCTATATTACAACGTAGTAGCCTGTACGTACAAAATCCGCCGCTGTACAGTATCTGCCGTAACTTATCGCGGCAGATTTTAGCCCATGTCGGAACGATAACTGCCGATTGAAACGATAACTGCCGGCGGATACTGTTTCAGAACAAAAAACGCCGCGGAACGCTATCTGCCGCTACACCGGCGGATACTGTTTTAGAACAAAAAACGCCGCGGAACGCTGTCTGCCGCTACACCGGATCTCGGAAAGCACACGTGTTGTACCTGCTACATGTACGCATGATTATAAACAGTGTGTATGGATGGAAGGCCATCGCCGCCAAAACGTGTGCCAAACCATACGCATACATGTCAGAACGTACGCATGCCTACCGGGTATTTTTCAATGAAATTCCTAAAGGGCCGTTCACACTGGAGCGGTTTTGCGGCAGCGGCAGCGGCGTGCCGCAAAAATCCCTCGCGTGTTGTTCATGTACAACCGTTCACACTGGAGCGGTAGCGGTGACTTTTCAGAGAGCTAGCGGCAACCGCAAGCGGTTTTCTCGAATCGGTCCGCTGAGCGATTTTTCTAGTCTGCCGCTGCGGCGAGGTTGCTATTGACCAATCATAATAGAGTATAGTTCGTGACGTTATTATGTGGGTGGGGTCATAAACTTTAGCTTCAAAAAAGGTCCGCGAAAAAGGTACAACACGTCAATCGAAAGAGCGGAACGAAGACGTCCAGAAAAGACAACTTTTGTACAATAAACTCAATTATGTTCACAAAAACACTCCTGAGGAAAACATCGAATTGGAGACCATTGGTGATGAAATCGGGCTAAATGGTAAGTTGCTCGTATGGTTTTCTCAAGATTTTGCCATTTGTTTTGACCCTTGACAGCGGTCACTCTCTTGCAGAAGCTACATTGCAGATTGTAACTTTCCACGTATTTTGCCATAGACGCAGACTCGCCAGCGAAAGAAAGCAGTCTATCAGTATCACAGTCCCATATACGCCTATCTATGTCTGATATAGTATTCTGCCAACGTGGTACTGAAGTCTAGAGTAGATCTAGAACTACTAGGTCCAGTAGGAGCACTCCTACTGTCCGACTAGTCCCACACCTACGAAAGACCAGTATGTATGGGGTCCATAGATGGGAAGGGCTTCTCATATGATAAATGGACCACAATATGGTCGATTGTATACCGGTAGGCAGACGGTAGGGCCTAACAATATTATTAGTAACATCCTCATTAAAAGAAGAAAAAAAAAAGTTACCGGTACGTAACGTTAGACGTATACAACCTATTTAACGTTATAATACTACTACTAGTATGCTTCTTAGTAGACTAGACACTCTAACGTTAGACATATTTGATATCATAGAGTATTTTTGAATTATTTCTAATAAAATTGAAATAATGTAGGCCCTGCCTAGGGAAAATTTTGGAATTAAAGTAGTTTCTAATTCATAAGTAAAAATTTGGCGTAAATTAATACGGTACAGGGAAAAAATGATCAATGATAAACGGCAAATAAATTCAAATAAAAACAACAACAGAAACACCTAGCCTCTAGGCCTGATACTCTGATAGTACTGTTAACGTTAGACATAGTTCTAGACTCTAGTCTAAGTTTCTAGACCTAACGCGCGTTAGGGCTAGGCCCTAAAAAAGGTATGTTCTGGGTATTGACTCTGCCTCTATACAGGCCTAGATCTAGGTCACGTACTACGTAGGTGTTTTTGTACTGCCATTCTGCCACCGCACTGGTATAAATGCATACACATAACGACAACTTTGTCCACTGGCATTGGCATGACAAAGACGATCTACTTGAATTTACTCGCATTCAGTCTTGCATCATCAGACAGGCAGTGAAGTAGGACTGATTTGTCTTGTTAGAAAGTGAATCAAAAATCTTCTCAGGCTGAGTCTGACCAAGTTAAGGGTAATGTTTTAAAATCACTTTAACTGTAACTGTACTGTAGCTGGTAAGCATGTGCATCATCTTGTCTTGCCTTTCCAAAGATGCCCACATTTCCCACAATCAATAGCCTTTGGACGGTTTCTTCAATGTAAGGTAAGGGTACCAGCTATTGGCAGGGTACATCGACACCCTGCGTATCATGGCTGTTTGCGAATAGAACAAAAAGGTACGCGTGGGATTAAGTGCCATTTTATAGCTATGAAAACATTAACAAAGAAACGAAAATCAAGCCAACAAAACAAACTAAACACGTTTCAATTACACATCCACTCAGTAACAACGCATGACTATGAAATTTACATGTATTACCTGTGGAGGGAAGGGGTGCAGATCGTGAGGTACCCTTTTTCAGCCACGCGAAGAAAATGCATCGCACGCACTAAAATCGCATAATTTTACAACGGAGATTCAGAATCAACAGAACGGTCACGAGATTTGAAACTGCAGTATTTACAGCTTATTTGAGAAAACACTTAGGCGAATTTGTTTTATACTTTTGGAATAAACGAGCTGCAAATTCATAGGGTGCCGATAGGTGGTACCCTCATTCATACAATTTAGATGTCAGTGATGCAGTGGTTGGTTAATTGCTGACCCTTGACATATTGTATCAAGGGTTGAAGCAGCCACTACTTCTTCTGGGAGGCTGTGCCAGTCCTTTGAGTTCCTCGGTAGGAAATATGACCCTCTGTATTGTGTTCTGCAGGTAATTCAGTGCGTTACTTCATGTTGGTAGCAATACCAAATGTGTATTTTCTTGAATAGTTTCATTGATATAAGCACTTGGCATTTTAGTAGCACTTACATACTGCAAAATGAGCAATTTAAGAGCAAAAATCAGATATCAAAAGTTCAGGCAATCCCTGCATGTGGTGTTGGTTGTGGGAGTGAAGGGCTAAGGTGCTTTTTAAAAGACACCTGTTTATATTACATTTTCTTTGTGCTGAGTAAAAAGTTCCCCCTATTCATGTAAGGAAATAACGTTATAATGCATTGTACATGTATAACACATCATTTGTACAAACACCTCACTTGTATGAATATTATTTACCCTCGGGTAAACAGTGATTGAATCTGCTTCCCTCCTATTCAGCGAATGCGGAAAGACCATGCAAAGGAGGCTGCATCCCTGACCAGGCTTTGATGCAAGCTCACTCATTGACTGGAAAGCTGTGAGTTTCAGCTTTCAGGATTTACTGAAAGTGCATTATTCAAAAGATTGACATTCTAGGTACATTTATACCATAACCATTGTTCAGAAATTGACCTTACTCCTGTGGGAGGAAAAAACAACAACTTTATTTTGGAAGTGATGGTACATGTATTGTACCGTACCTGATAATTCTAATGACAACACAGGTACATATTTTGTATGTCACCTAGAACTAAAGAGTGAACTTAACTTAAGAGTGAAATTTCTGTGAAGGCACATCTTTTAATCTTTACCCTGCCCCTTCATTCCAAGGAAATGTACATGTATGTAGATTCTTCTCTTTCTTTATAATGTATATGGCAACATCCCATGCATTTGACAGGTATCACAATATGCAGCACGGACCAATCAATCATTTTAATAGTGTATATTATAGTGTACCATAGGTGCCTAGGTCTAGTAATTGGTCCATACCAATTTAATCAGTTTCGGAGGACATGAAAATGCAAGTCAAATGTAACTTTGAATGTAAAATTGTCTGTCACTTTTATTTCATTTCATTTATTTATTTATTTTTTTTTTGGGGGGGGGGGTTGGTCCAAAAAAAATTGACTTTAGACAAAGTTACACTTCTTTGCAAAGATAGTTCTATTTTGTAATTAAGCTAGACATGGGTTAAAAACAAACAAACGAACAAATAGCACCATGAAGGCCAGAATTGTGTGAATTGTTCTGTTATGATCTGTAGCTTTCTTACAGGCCTGTACTACCTCCCCATCCCTTCTGAAATAATTTTGCCCCCTGTTTCCAGATATCATGTTTGACTCACTCCTGTATGTGCATAGTAGATCTTCAGCTTTAAAGAATGACCTTCTGATCTTGGTCACTCTTGCGCCTAGTTTGCTGGAGTTGCTAGTAAATATATGATACAAAATTACTGGAAATATCATGTGTATAAAGGCATAAGAAAATAGTGCACATCGACATGTCTTCAAAATGTTTACACTGTTTCCATATATGCTTGCCTTTTTCGTTCTTCCAGGAAGGACTGTTTTAACTGCTCATATGTGGTCAACTAAGAACATCCGCAGTCACAGCTCTTCATCGTTCTTATTGGAGAAAGCAAATTATACCCTCTTCAGGTACATGTATCTGCAGTTGTGGAGCACAGGGCACAGTCCTCAAGGCATTGTGGGTGCAGCTGATCTTGTCTTCAAGTTGATCTTCGTTCTAAATCGCAACTGCTGGCCACATTGCATGGCGGTGAGACCATTTTAAAAGGGACTCCTGTACAAACAAGGAGGATTTGAAACTTTGGCATCCATCCCTTATTTTCTAAATTTGCCGAGTCAACCATAATGCAACCATTTATTTATCATCTCCACCCTTCCCGTATCAAGTCTGCATAATAAAACAGCATTTGCTTGAGAGGTACATACAATGTTATAGGGAAATAGGCACTAACCTTGAATTGTGGTCTCCTCATAACAGTGACCATGTTATTTCACAAGCCATTTGCCATATGGATATTGTTGTATTTTGACTATACACCTGTACCATGTATGAATGATAAGGTACATTTATATTGATACTATTAGTGGTCAATGCTTCTTTGAAACATGTATTCACTTTTCAAGGAATTAGTTTTACTTATGATAATGTAGACAAGTATCGAATATGTGAAAAGCTGCTAATTCCATTATTACACACCACACCCACACACAGTGTGTACAAGTTGACAAGGGATGTATAGAGCACCAAACTGTGACATCGCCATGGAAACTAGTTCTAAATGACCTCACCTGGCCTAAATATCTGTCAACACTATTGTTGCTAACCATGCTTGCACCTGGTTCCAACCCAAGTTACAACAACTCTCTTGCTTTTTTAGGAGTTGACCTAGAACTTGGCATATGTGGCCGCTATTACAGGTAAATGCAGTATGTAATTAATGTGTTGCCACGGTAATGAAAAAAAAAATCTATAGAAAATTTAACCAAAATATTGTGGATCAAACTACTTTCAGTCTTTATAATGTGAATGGTAATTTGAAAACACAAGATATAATTGTCTTCAACTGGCATCCTTCATGTATCACTTGAGTAGTGAAGATGTACCCCAAGCAATTTCATCTATGTTCGTAAGAAGTGATCAAGTTCTTCATGATTATTAAATACAAGGCAGGCTATTGTGTATCACTTCGCAGTTAGAAATGGACTCAGGAGAAATGTGATAGCATATTTGTACATGTACAGGCCCACAACACAAGAATTCTTTGCATTGCTTCCAGGTAGGCCAGTAGCCAACATACTATTCAAAAATGTGATGAAATTCCACCTTTTCACTATGCACCTACATAGTACCTGTCACATGTGTGTATTTGACTTTGGAGTATGGATGCAATATTGTATTATGCTGCATGGCAATGAGTAAAATGATTAGCAGTAGAGCAAGCACTTTATAGTGCACCTGAAGCATGTTACTACAGATTTTTGAAAGCTTCAAGTTTATCTTGAAACCCAAATCTATAAATGTTGACATGGCATCGAATATTATTTTCATTACATGTATAATCTTGAACACTCAGTTTGTACTTTCCTTGCATTAAATTAGTATTTGATGTCAGATAACTCATAACGGGTCATTGCATTATAATTATGCGTAATATGTTGCTATTCTGTTTGCTACTTGATTTTGTTATCTGACTAGCTAAATTGAACCATGTAAGCACCTAGGTGCCCATTTTTGTTGTATTCCTTTGCTTATCCTGATTTTCTTGTGTTTGTAACTTCAATACATTGTAAATCTCAAGCCTCATCCACCCCTATGTATCCGCTCTTTCTTGCTCACTTCATTTGATGAACTCTGTACTGCTCTTTTCTCTCAATCCTATTATCTCCTATATTTTCCCTGTCCTACATGTATATGTACATGCGTATTCGAGCAATTGCCCCAGAGGGCAATTACCCCCTGGCTAAATACTGGTCAGTGGTAAGGTAAGAGTAAAGATTAGGGTTAGGATTAGGTCAAGGGTTAGGAGTTTGGGTTAGGGTTAGGATTAGGTTCAGGATTAGGATTAGGATTAGGGCCAGGGGAAGGGTCTGGGGTAATTGCCCAGGGGGTAATTGCCCTAGACCCATGTACATGTAAGTACTTTTTGTTTCTTATTACTTAAAAAGATTGGTCCTTATGAGGTTTGAAAGGTGAAATGTAAACGACTGATTTGTTTTATGTTGTAAAGTATGCATTTCTGCTAGGAATTTGCACTGAATTAATTTTTTTTTTCAGATGTAGGAGATGAGAATAATATGCTTATAGAAAATTGGTCCAAGATACAAATTACATTGGTGTTAATTTTCATACATGTACTTCAATCATTCATAAAATCCAGTACCATACTGCCATTACTGTATCGTTTTGACAACTCATGTGTATCCATTCAGATTTACAAAGTTGCTCATACAGTGTCAGATCTTGTGAATTTTCATTTTACATGTGAATGTGCTATATTACTTCCCTTCGCAAATGTTAACAGTATATGTATACACTGTACTTTATTTCTGCAACAGACTGCCATATTAGATCACATCAAATGAGATAGTATGTTGCAACAATTGTCCTGAATTAGTGTCTCAAGTGCTAAATTTGACATGTGTGGTTTGTATTAGTGTATGTACATTGTTTGATGTGTATTTCGAGTGATGTTTGTCATTTACCGACATAAGTTGGTTAAAATTCCTGTTAACTAATGTTTTCATTCGGTGGTTAAATTAATCGAAGAAAAGATTTAGTGCAATTCCACAAAACTTGCTTAAGATAAAACCGACCTCAGTTGGCTTTTGGTAATCACTTTACCCAACAGTTGTGTGGTTCACTTGGAAATCGACTGTCTTTTAAAATGCTATCCAGATTTCTGAAAACATAGATTTGATGGTGTAATACAGATGTATGAATTTGAAATCCAAACTGAGATCGTGTGTGTGTGTGTGTGTGTGTGTGTGTGTGTAGTTTTTGTTTTTGTTTGTTTGTTTTTTCTAAGAGGATGCAAAACTGCCATTAATTTCTTCCCCATGCATAATATAAAACACATGTTGTGGAGAGTGAAAATGCTACTCTTGTTTTTCCATAGCTGGGAGTACAGTATGTGGGTGAGTTTATTATGGGCCGTTTGTGGATTACATTATACTCTACATACGTAGATCTAGTAGGTTTGAGTAGGAGAGTGAATGGTAGGCATATTACCTAAAACATCCCCTCACCTTTGTAACTACACTTCCAGAAAGAGCATGAACTGTGACAGAAATCAAATCAAACAACATTTCATCCGTATAGAGTTCATCGGTAATAATGATAAAAATGATACAGTATACATTTAATGTGCCAATTCCACATGACTAACGTGCTCAAGGCGCAGTAGGAAAAGTGAGTTATGAAGTACAAAAATCATTACAAAAACATGCACATGAAAATGAATGACACAATTATGATGATTAAAAACATACATATATATCATAATACCGGTATACTATTCTATGGTAAAAGATTGGAATGACAAGTAAAGAAGTATGTTGCTGTTTCTTTTCTTTTTTTAAGAGCTCATCTTTCATACAGTTGACTACTTTGCCGACACCAGAAAAAAAATACTAGTCATTTTCTCATTAACACGAAACAAGATAAGATATCATTACTTTGGATGCTGACTAATTAAAAAAAAACAAAACCCAAACCCCCCCCCCCAAAAAAAAACGATAAACAAACAAAAACAAGGAAAATGTGACATTCGCAGATCATATTTGAGATATTGAGGTGTTGGATGTACATATTTTATGTACCGCCTTCTCAGTATATATGGCAGTGGTCCGATGCAATAATTTCTGCGTGCATACCAATATCAGTAACACAAGGAATATTTTGCAGTTTCATTGAACAGTCTGTGTTGAAAGTGTTTTTTTTTTTTAAAGCAAAAAGTTGAAAAGCTGAGATTCCAGTACTGATTGTCCAACAGTCTCCTTGCATGTTACGCATCCTTGATTTCCTTGATTATTTGTTTCGTTTTGGAAAAGTGATTTTGTAAATTCTCAGATCCATGGGGAATGTATTCACGGTATACTGTGCATGATAATTATAGTAATTGATTACTAGTAAACTGCAGGTGCCCAAGGGCAACAATCTAATTTGCATATTACGCGCGGCAAACCGCTCCAGTGTGCACAGCGTGCCGCTGCGGCAGAGATTAGCGGCAAACCGCCGCCGCTGCCGCTGCCGCAAAACCGCTCCAATGTGAACGGCCCTTAACGTACGCATGCTTCTGTCATAACGTACGCGTGGTCTTGCCATTACATACGCATGGATTCGGAAAAAATGTCACACTCTCAGACAGAACCAAGCGTATGTAATGAATAAACGATGCGTACGTAATGACAGAGCCACGCGTACGTTATAAATAACGGAACCATGCGTACGTAATGACTCGACGATGCGTACGTGGTGCATCATATATATTTCTGTCGCTATTACGATCTCGCACAACCAATGAGAAAGCAATTATAAGTTAACATATCAGTTCGGTTTAGTCCAATTCAGACTCGGACTTTATTCTCTTGTCTGCATTGAACGTACTTCAAATGAAAAAGAGTATTCTTTTTATTCTTTTTTTTTTGGAAGAACAGTAAGGTGCACAATCAGTACATTCATATAAGTAAAATTAGATATACAGTAGTCTGATGACAGAATGCAAAATTGTGTTGATTTTAACAATTCAGGATAGAGGAATAAACGGTGATCTAACTGGTTCATGGTAGAATGATTTTGGCGGGATTGGAATGCAGAAGTCTGTCGTTATAAATAGGCTAGTAACTTGAAGAGACGACAGTCTGAAGAAAAGAGTTTTAAAAAAATAATAGGAAATTGAAAGTACAGAGCAAACGAGAAAACCATGTTATTTGATATTCTGGAGTTTTGCGTTGCGTTGATGAAAATAGATCGTCAAGTCTAAAGGGATGAAGTGAGTGCAATATGCCTTAAACTATACGCGTGAATTTTTCCTGAATGGTTTGATGTTTAATACATTCGTGAACAGTGATCCGAAATATCAAATGCATAAAGCATTTCGTGAATGACATAATTAGATGTTTCCTGATCTTTAGAGTTTGATATGCTTTGTCATGGGAGATTTGAAAGAAAAACAAAGGTGTCGCGCACGATTTGATTCGTTCCGGCAGTGATTTCTATTAACTGCAAGGTCCGTGGTATGAGATAGAACTATGGAAGAGGAGTTGCTTCGGATTATTGAAAACGAAAAATCTTTGCAATGACGTGCGGGATAGGAGGTTGATATTACAGTTGGGGATGAATGTATCGTGGAAGAAATGAAGTAATTGTGTTGATGTGCTTTAACATAACAGACTGGTAGGTACAGAGGTCACGTACTCTCATGGTTCTATAGGTGTTTTGATAAAGGAGAGGTATGAGCTAAATAGACAAAATGTATATATACACATTGGAATGTCCTTTTCTGTACGAGAAATAACGCATCAATTTTGGATTTGTTACAGTAACTCCATACAGTAGGCTATTACAGAAGTTGAGCCATGGTGAAACAAGATAGTTTCTCGGTTGAAAAGCAAAATATTTTCGCGGCATGATATTGTCGTGACTTGGAGCCGACGGTCTTTTTTCGTGGCACAAAACGTTCGCGAATCGCCGCTGGCATTCAATGCATATGGTATAGTAGGCAAAAACTGTCGCGTGCATTTTCATTTCGGAAACCTTGACTCGCGAAATTTTGCGAATTGATAGTGCACGCGAACATCTACTCTGGTGTTCTAGGATAAATAAATTATCAGGAGGACTTTCTTTTTTTCGGGGGGGGGGGAGGAGGGGTCAATTCAATAAAGTGTTTCAATTGCAATTGATATTGCTCTACATCAACGTATAAATAGGCACCGAATTAATCAGTGTTTAGTAGTAGCCACGATAAGAAATAATCAAAGGCCTACATATTCGGGCGGGATTCAAATTTACGACCTCCTGAGACCTCTGTGACCTCTTGCGGCCTCTACGACCTCCTGCGACCTCCTGCAACCTTAATTGCACAAAAATCTATAGACATAATGGACCAAACCTTTGGAACACACCTCCAGATTATGTTAAATCATGTAAAACGTTATATTCTTTTAAAGCTAGGTTGAAAAACGATGTTACTGTCAGATTACAATCAACGAATATTGAATCTGAATAAAAATTATGTTTTGCTTAAGGCATCTATTTTCTTAATTGAACACAAATTTTCCTTTGCCGTCCATGAAAATTTTATTTTTGTGTTATGCCTCTGCTCAATATCGGGGATATGCATGCCAAAATAAGAGATGAATAATATCTTAGAACGCTTCAGAGACACTATGTGTCTGCGCATAATGATAAAGCGTCTCATGTTTCTGTGATTAATTCGTCGTTGATCAATAATATTTCTTTTTGTAATGCAGATGAAATTTGCGCTTCGTCTCAAGTTTTGTTGGTATTAGTATAGAAATTATGTGTGTCGTCAATACATATAGGTATTTCATTTCATTTCATTTCATTTATTTATTTCAACACGGCACATTATTCAGCCAGACGGCTGTTCTTCCTCATGTCCGTGCATCATGAGGTAAAAATGACATACTTTTTTTAAAAACATATACACATGTACATGAAACATATATACAAAATACAATTAGATGAAACAAATCAGGACAAAAGTAGAAAAAAAAATTTACATAAAAAAAGAGATGAATACATGCTTGGTTTACTTGAAAAGAAACAAAAAAGAAGAAAAAGAAAAAGAAAAAGATGGGGAATGGGTACAATATCACTGTGGTGTCAGATACAAATTCAAACTCCGTCTATAACCGCTAAAAATTGTTTGCTGTTTTACGCATGTTGGCAATGTATTCCATAATTTTGGACCTTGATAACTAAAACTCCTTTGCCTAAAGCAGGTTTTGATATATGGTAACTTGAATATCAGCGTTGTATTCCTTAAATCATAATAAAAACATTTCAACTCAAACATTTCACTTATATATTTAGGGGTTAAATTATAAGCGACTTTATACATTGTGCACAACATATGTTTTTTTCTTCTCATCTCAAGTGTGTCAACATTAATTTGTGAGTATAACAAATTAGTTGGGTACACACCTGTATCTCGAATTCACCTGCAACACTGCTCTTAGAGAACGATTCTGAGGAATTTGAAGACGCTGAATATAACTCTGATTAACATTTGACCATATAACATCACAACAGTCAAAGTTACTTTGAATGATGGATTTATAGAATGTAGTAGCCGTTTCAACTGATATAAGATGTCTTATTCTCTTTAACAGATACAAATCTCTGATAATGCGTTTACTCAAATATTCAATATCGTCGGCTCAATGGAAAAAGGGGTTAGCGCACCTTCGGGCTCAAATTTTCCAAGAAAATAAAAATTTGTCATTCGAAAGCAGATGGCATGAGCTACATTTTCATATCAACAGATATGTCAAATTCGATCTAATTTTGTAAAAAATCCCAAAAGAAAAAGGCGATAACGTGCCGTATGCACGTCTTTGTGGTAGCAAAAAGGGGTTAACGTGAATGCGCTCTTTCGCTTCTCTTGCCTAAAGCATGGTACGAGAAGCATAAAGGGGTTATCGTTCATGCACAACCACATAACGCTTTCTCGTAATTTCGCTTGCAATGCGTCCTGACAAGTGAAAAGGCGTTATCGTCGTTCTAACTGTACTGACGCGCGCGCGCGCGCCGCCTGAGATGAGCTAGCGCATCGGCTGCATGCTCAATATGCCATGTACATCATGTACAGTATGCATAATGGGTACGGTTAGTACGCAGAGTCTACCGGTATTAAAATTGACTTCAATATGATATCATTAATTGCATTGGACTGCTGAATTGAAGGACGTCAACTATCTCATACTCCGTAGATCTACCCGTGATCGACGACGAACGTCAGAGTTCAGACGAATCGGAAAAATGGTAAGGATAAACCTTAGTAGATCTAGATCGATCTAAGGGCCAAATCGTGAAATCAGCCACCACTCACCTCGCTCGTGCGCTCGCTCCGTATACAAAGTCGATGGGAGAGGGTAACGGGCAACAGCACTGACGAAATAAACGGCAGTGAATGGACTGGGGACTTATTTCACGATAATGCCGATCTAATTAAGTTAGACGACTTTATGTTAACACTATTTTAATTGCTGTTGGGGTTTTTTTTGTAGAATTAGCAGCATGATTCTCATAGGATTACTTACAATTTAGATTTGCTGGACCTCGATCTAGATCTAAGTTAGTAAGTAGTTAGATAGACCTAGACTATAATCTAGTCTGAGACTAAAGTTAGATCTGGTCTATAATTTTAATATTATAGAATATAGATATGTATAGATATGTATAGACCCTAGATCTAGATGTTAGTTTGGGCGCTAATTTAGTTTCGTATCCATGCTCATAATATATGTTCTCCCGAGTAGAATTTCACGAAATTTCTAGACCTAACATTTAGAGGCTCGACTCTAGATAGACCTAACACTAGTGGTTAGATCTAGATCTAAATAAGTTACACTCGCAGGAAATGTTCTCAAACATCAAGTCAGTCTTCCAAATTTTGAGCGAGATCGGATCACGGGTAGGGTCGATATCGGCTTCGAACTTAAGTCCTACATTGTCACGTCACTCGCACAGCCCCATTCATTATTTTGTGTAAAATCTAGATCTAGCGTTAGGTAATATTTCTAGATTCTAACGTTAGAGAGGCAAAATCGTGTTTCCGGCCCCATTTCCATTACTTGAATCGATCATCGCGATATAAGAGACAGATTCACGGCCTAGGGTTAGGAAGATCGCGATAAGGAGGCAGACTCACGGCCTAGGTAGGGTTGGGGAAATCCTGATATACATGTAGGAGACTGATTCAAGGCCGAGGGTTAAGGAAATCGCGACATATTGATAGGTTAGGTTTAGGGTTATATAAAAGATGCACGGTGGATATCAGCCCCACCAATGTGGTAACAGCGCGCAAACGCCGTTTGGTGGGGTCGTAAACACGAGTAGATCTATGATACTGTGCTCACCAGCCCCACTGCCGTATAAATCCTGTAGGCCCTAGCTGTAGTCTGTACAATTCACATCTGTTGGTTCTGAGCGCGATCAGTAATTTGATATAGAGAGTTATGATCGATCAGCATGTAAGGTCCCATATCATATGTATTTGTAGTGATGGGGCCTATTTCACGAGTAGATTGATCTATGCCTCTACTAGAGACTAGACAAGTAGACTCGTCTATCGCTAGCTATCTCGCGATACACAAAATACCGACTGTAGCTAAGTCAGTGGCTGTGCGAGCGATGACTCGTCGCAAGAATAGCCACTACCTCAATAATATGCTAAGTCTTTAGATCTACTGTAGTTTGAGTTTGTCTAGATCTCTATCTAGACGTGGAACACCATTCTATTTTTCTAAAAAAAACGTCATTTGCATTGCGTAAACCCATCCATTTGTCCATTTGCATTTAACAAAACAAAAAATGACACTGGAGTGGACCGTAAGTACGTAACAGCACAAAAATATACAATTTTTTGGACAGCCATTATGACTGAATTTCATACCGTTTTCAGTATTCACGTTGCGTACATGACATGTCCAGCTGCCCTGAAAACTACCCTCTTTACTTGACCTTTTGGACAACACTTAGATCTATACCATTTTCAGATTTACAGTGGGCTCGTGAATTCCATATAAAATATCAAATATATGTAAATCTTCTGTATCTGTATCCTCTTAAATCATTTTAGGACACCATTTAACTGTTACTGGAAGCCTCACAGTACAATCATATAGACGTCAGCATGGAAGGGCCTCTGGAGAACAAGTCTGATGGTAAGGGTGAAAATGCCATTTAAAATTGATCCATCGTTTGTTGCCGGATATATTCAATTTCAAATGTTAGGGGAGGGGAATGTATGACATTTCCATGTCATGATGTATAAGAATGCTATTCGCTCCGTCTTTTAATTTGTAATAATTTTGTAATATTTATAACATTTGTGATGTACTTTAGTATGCAGCTAAGTGGCTAAATGTAATTTAAAGTTAAACGGAATATCTATGTGTTTATTCCTTGGCATGAATGCAGATTAATATCTATTAATTTTAGAGCAAATAACTGAAATGAAGTTTGGCAGAAACTATTAACCCAATTACCGTACTCTAAAAGTACTCAAATACTTGTATGTTTCACTCATCCAGTTCACCCTGGACCTGAAACTGACTTGTTGATGTATGTTGAATGGAAAAGTAATAAATCCCGCTATTTTTACTTGCACATTCTCAAGTCTGCCTGAGCATAATTATAATAAAGGACTAGAGCTTGGTGAAACCTATCAAACTGCTTGTATTATAACTTGCTGAGAGAAAACATTCTAAATATTGCCAGTGTTTTTAGTGATTTATTGCATATTCTTTCAGAAATGAACCACACAGCCCAGCCCAGCCAACTTTTCGAAGGCCCACTTAGGGAACCTTGTACTACCGATGCCAAGAATGAATCAGTGCTTCATCGTGGTGACAAAGACGACAGCAGTGACGACGACGATGACTTGCCCCTAGCAGTATTGATTAAGCCAGGTATATACAGAAAAAACCCCAGCTACGGTAAAGTGGTAGAGAGTAACGTGTTTGTAAATTCCCTCTTAAAAAAAAAAAAAAAAAATCATTGACAGATATGCAATTCCATTTTTAAATTACCTAGCTTAATTCTTCAAGGTATGTTGATTACAACGAATTGCAGGATTGGAGTCGATCTCGTCAATTAAAATTTAATGTATAAATAAACATAGCCAACTTCCGTAATGCTGATGAGTTGCCCTTTGGTAGAATTTACTAAACAGGGTGTGTAATATACATAAATTAGCACTTATGTAGAGATAAGTGAGCGTGAAATTGAAAGTTCATTTAATCTACATTATCAGGGACAAGTTCATTATACCATTATTACTGCATATTCTAAAGTCTTCCTGAGCATGATTAAAATAAAGGACTAGAGCTTGGTCAAACCTGTCGAACTGCTTGTATTATAATTTGCTGAAACAAAACACGCTAAAAATTGCCTGTGTGTTTTTAGTGATTTGTTGCATACTCTTTCAGGAAAGAACCACATAACCCAGCCCAGACAACATGGTAGTGACAAAGACGTCAGTGGTGACAGTGGTGTTCACCCTGGACCTGAAACTGACCTCTTGATGTATGTGGAATGGAAAAGAGATAAATCCCGCAATGTCGTCAAACTGAGTGAGGTGAAATGTATCGGACTTCCTCTACCAGGGAATACAATAGAAATGAAATGTGGTAAAAGGAGGAAGGACATCTGGAAGGCGACAATTATAGACACTGAGGAAATTTATGATGATGACTGCAGTGATGATGAAGCCCCAAGTACCAGCTCCTACATCGAAAAAGAAGAGGAGTCTCCTCGTGCTAATTCAACCCAACAAGGTTTGTAATGATTTGTGCGAGATTGTATTGGGGCATCCCATATCAACCAATGTATTTCTTTAAAATGATAGGATAACGAAAACAAAGGATTCAATATTAATGGAACTAATCTCAGTCACCTTCGGTGTGTTGATGTGATTGTCATAATTTGAAATACAACTAGCTGAGACTGAGATGTTGTCACAGCTTGATAAGGAGAGTAAAGTGAGTATTACAATTAATATGTTCAAAACAAAAGTCATCGGCCAGTGTTAAGTAAAAATAAGATTTGAAATGGTAGAACAAGAAATTTAATAAGAATCCAAAAAAGTTGATTGTTAAAACCAGAATTGTATAGTTCGAACAATAACATGTGTAAGGACCGAGTGCAATAATTTCCTGAACAATTAGAACACGTATGGTCTGTGTACCTTGGTTAACGTTGTGCTACTCTGCCAATATTTATTTACACACTTCTCTTCTGATATACTCTTTCAGAAATGAACCACACAGCCCAGCCCAGACAACTTTTCGAAGGCCCACTTAAGGAACTTTCTACTACCGATGCCAAGAATGAATCAGTGCTTCATCGTGGTGACAAAGACGACAGCAGTGACGACAACGATGACTTGCCCCTAGCAGTATTGATCAAGCCAGGTATATACAGAAAAAAAACCCAGCTACGGTAAAGTGGTAGAGAGTAACGTGCTTGTAATTTCCCTCTTTAAAAAAAAAAAAAAAAATCATTGACGGATATTCAATTCCATTTTTACAACTCTACATTATCAGGGACAAGTTCATTATACTATTTTGACTGCATATTCTGAAGTTCTTCCAGAGCATAATTATGATAAAGGACTAGAGCTTGGTCAAACCTATCGAACTGCTTGTGTTATGATTTGCTGGAAGAAAACATTCTAAAAATTGTCATTGTTTTCGAGTGATTTGTTGCATACTCTTTCAGGAAAGAACCACATAACCCAGCCCAGACAACATGGTAGTGACAAAGACGTCAGTGGTGACAGTGGTGTTCACCCTGGACCTGAAACTGACCTCTTGATGTATGTGGAATGGAAAAGAGATAAATCCCGCAATGTCGTCAAACTGAGTGAGGTGAAATGTATCGGACTTCCTCTACCAGGGAATACAATAGAAATGAAATGTGGTAAAAGGAGGAAGGACATCTGGAAGGCGACAATTATAGACACTGAGGAAATTTATGATGATGACTGCAGTGATGATGAAGCCCCAAGTACCAGCTCCTACATCGAAAAAGAAGAGGAGTCTCCTCGTGCTAATTCAACCCAACAAGGTTTGTAATGATTTGTGCGAGATTGTATTGGGGCATCCCATATCAACCAATGTATTTCTTTAAAATGATAGGATAACGAAAACAAAGGATTCAATATTAATGGAACTAATCTCAGTCACCTTCGGTGTGTTGATGTGATTGTCATAATTTGAAATACAACTAGCTGAGACTGAGATGTTGTCACAGCTTGATAAGGAGAGTAAAGTGAGTATTACAATTAATATGTTCAAAACAAAAGTCATCGGCCAGTGTTAAGTAAAGATAAGATTTGAAATGGTAGAACAAGAAATTTAATAAGAATCCAAAAAAGTTGATTGTTAAAACCAGAATTGTATAGTTCAAACAATAACATGTGTAAGGACCGAGTGCAATAATTTCCTGAACAATTAGAACACGTATGGTCTGTGTACCTTGGTTAACGTTGTGCTACTCTGCCAATATTTATTTACACACTTCTCTTCTGATATACTCTTTCAGAAATGAACCACACAGCCCAGCCCAGACAACTTTTCGAAGGCCCACTTAAGGAACTTTCTACTACCGATGCCAAGAATGAATCAGTGCTTCATCGTGGTGACAAAGACGACAGCAGTGACGACAACGATGACTTGCCCCTAGCAGTATTGATCAAGCCAGGTATATACAGAAAAAAAACCCAGCTACGGTAAAGTGGTAGAGAGTAACGTCCTTGTAATTTCCCTCTTTAAAAAAAAAAAAAAAAATCATTGACAGATATTCAATTCCATTAACATCAGGGACAAGTTCATTATACTATTTTGACTGCATATTCTGAAGTTCTTCCAGAGCATAATTATGATAAAGGACTAGAGCTTGGTCAAACCTATCGAACTGCTTGTATTATGATTTGCTGGAAGAAAACATTCTAAAAATTGCCATTGTTTTCGAGTGATTTGTTGCATACTCTTTCAGGAAAGAACCACATAACCCAGCCCAGACAACATGGTAGTGACAAAGACGACAGTGGTGACGACGACGACGACTTGCCCCTAGCAGAATTGATTAAGCCAGGTATGGAAAGGAAAATTTAAAATAAAAATTAAAACACATTGCACTATACCAATTTGTAATTGCCTAGCTTAATTCGTCCATGGATGTTGATCACAACAAAGTGCAGGTCTGGATTTGAGTCATTCTGGTCAATGAAATATGATAAAAATGAACATAACCAACTACCGTAATGCTGACGAGCTGTCCTTGGCAGAATTGACTGAACAAAGTGTGTTTATATAAATATAAATTAGCACACACATAAATTTAAATGAGCGTGAGAATTTATCTGCATTATTTAAAATACTTTTAGGGACAGGTTCATTATAGTATTCTACTGCGTATTCTAAAGTCTTCCTGAGCATAATTATGATAGATAACAAATGACTAGCACTTGGTCAAACCTATCCAATTGCTTGTATTATAATATACTTAAGAGGAAACATGAACTAAATGCTAGAGTTTTCTGTAACATTTTTTTTTAAGGAATGGATGACATTAACCAGGCCACTGAGCCCATGCAACTTTCTGAAGACTCAATTGAGAAATCAGTGGGAACAGCCAATGACAAGGATGGTGGAGATAAGTCACCTCTACCAGAATTGACCCCAAAAGGTACTCAATTAAGATTAAGAAATGTTAACCAACATATAACTTGCGAATAGCCTGAATGAGAGATTAAGAGTGGATATACGATGTTCAGAAATTATTATTGACAGAAGCACAACCGTTTCACAAGCATATGCCAGAGTTCCGGGAATTAGATAAATGTAAATGGCTTGAATTCAACTTGTCATGCTGCTTGAATAGAAATTATATATCTATTTCATTTACAAATAGGCCTGTATGACAGTATATGTCTTGACAAGAAAATATAATTGACACAAGTTCGGGTAATTCATCTACAATTTTGTTAGATTCCATTTATGATGATCCATTCGATGTCAAATCTGCAAACCCTAGTGATATAAATGTGGTTATTGTATGGAGTCTGGAAACTGAATTAAGGAGCAAGATAGCCAAGCAGACACGATAAAGAATTCATGTATACGTTCTTACAGTTGGAATAAATATCACATGGTTATGATATCACCAACAAAATATTGTTCACATTTTGAAAGACAATGAAAGGAAATAAGTGGCACATGTAATTTTTCGATGGCTACCCCTTTTGTCTGGGGAAAGGGGCTTTCACAATTGGTTGTGCGATCGCTATTGCCATTATTTCTTGATAGTATACTTTGTACAGGATCGCAAGCAATCGCAAGCGATCACATGACCGATTGTGAAAGCCCCTTAATTAGCAGCAGTGCGTATGATAACAAATTGCTAGCACTTCGTGAAACCTATCCAATTGCTTTTATCATAATTTGTTGAAAAGGAAACATGAACTAAATGCTAGAGTTTTCTGTAACATTTTTTTAAAGGAATGGACCACATTTACCAGGCCACTGAGCCCATGCAATTTTCTGGAGACTCTATTGAGGAAGCGGTGGGAACAGATACTAATGACGAGGATGGTGGAGATGAGTCATCTCTACCAGAATTGACCCCAAAAGGTACTCAATTAAGATTAAGAATTGTCAACCAACATATACTTTGCGAATAGCCTGAATGAAAGATCAATAGTGGATATATATGATAAGAAATTATTATTGGCAGAACGCACAGCCGTTTTATGGGCATGTGCCAGAGTTTATGGGAATTAGAGAAATGTAAATGGCTTGAATTTAACTGGTCAGGTTGCTTGAATAGAAATTATATATTATTGCATTTACAAATGGGACTGTATGACAGTATGTGTCTTAAAAGAAAACAAAATCGACACAAGTTCGGGTAATTCATCTACAATTTTGTTAAATTCCATTTATGACCATCCATTCGATGTCAAGTCTGCAAACCCTAGTGAAATAAAATTATTATTGTATGCAGTCCGGAAACTGAATTAAGGAGCAGGATAGCAAAGCAGACACGATACAGAATTCATGTATACGTTCTTACAGTTAAATAAATATCACATGGTTATAATATCAACAACAAAATCTTATTAAAATTTTGGAAGTGAATTAATATGAATAAGTGGCATATGTCATTTTCCAGTGCTACCCCATTTTTCTTGGTAACGACGGTGGGGTATTATTCGTGTGAAATATAATTTTATGTATTACTTAAGCCATGAGTTGGTAACAGTTAGTTAAAACAATGTTGGCTGTCACATTCTACGTAATTACCTAATTCATGGTCATAAGGGAATATTGATTTGAAAGTGTAAGATAAAACAACATACAAGTCCTCTGTAACATATCGGGCGAAGAGGTTATAATTTCATTAGTGTGAAAACATGAAAATGAATCTGTTGTCGAAGACTTGAAATAAACCATCTCCAAAATGGAAATGAGCCACGCCCCCTTAAAACACAAGTGAGCAATAAGGCAACTGACATTTGATAATGTGTTTGGAATCATTCAAAGTAATTAGTTGTTTTACTAAAAAGAGGCATTTGATCAATTGAATGGAAATATAAATGAAAAGTTAAAGTGATTGGAATTCGGCAACGAGTGTTAACTTGTTTTCCATTTTAGGTACTTTCTTGGATATAAGTCAAGCATTTCCTGAGTCGTTGTATGAACTGCAACAGGGCCTACCTATGTTCTGTTGTAATAGAGGATGTACTCGTGAAGTTTACCAGGAATGTATGACATGTTGGAAGCTGATCTGCTATGAACATTTTGTCGCAAAGGATCCTTGCAGTTGTCACGATGGCAAAGCTTGGGAGGTAAGAGTTAGCACGTTAAGTCTAAGCTTTAATTTAAAAATATCAAAAAGAAACTAAATACTAACAGTTCACCAATAATTCCGCGTGAGGTTTCACATACTTGACATAGTAGACAGACCTTGACATACTATTGTTATTTTCATGAACTTCTCATAAAAAATATTGTCATGGTGACTTACAGTAAGCTTGGAGCTCGTTATTCAATATACACATGCATACATGAACTTGAATGTGATAAACATTGCCAGTCAATATTTATTCTAATTCTTCAGAGACTGTACCACAACATATGATTATTTCTAATGTTTCTATGTTGTAATCAAAATCAAACAAAAACTTAAGTCAATGGAAATGAACTAATATTTCTAATATTGATTTCTTCTTGCGAACAAACTAATGCAGATAGCATAAGAACTAAACAAGAAATCTTCAACACTTCGTTCACATGTAAACGGAAATAGTGTCGGAATTGAAACCAGATATGTTTTGATGCATTGTGTGTGACTCGTACTAATTATAGATAATTAAAATTGCGTTTAGTTCTTTATGAGAATTAAATTTCTGTTTGATTCTGATATATATATATATTATATATATATAATTATATATATGTAGGATGTTACAGACTTCGAGCGAGAGCGAAGCGACCGTGAGCAGCAAGATCCAGAGGTCTCACTTAACCATGCAGACTTCGAGCGAGAGCGAAGAGACCGTGAGCAGCAAGATCCGGAGGTCTCACTTAACCATGCAGACTTCGAGCGAGAGCGAAGCGACCGTGAGCAGCCAGACCCGGAGGTCTCACTTAACCTTGATGATGCTGAACAGCAGAAGGTAATACGGATTTTTTTTCTTCTCTTTCAAATATAAATCAGTGTGACAACAAGCAATCACACAATTAAAGACATATCGTCCTTTTTGCAGATCAGCAGAAAACCATCCAAACATCTGTAAACCCTAGAGCATGGTGGGCAGGTTGTATATTCAAAATGTGAAATAGTTAAATCATGTAAAATTCAAATAATGCACGTAAACAGTGCATGAGAGATAGTCTTGCTCAGACACTTGGAAGTTTTGTTTCTTGAAATAATAGTTATCTGTGTGTAATTTAAATTACAAAACACATTATGAACATAATGTACATTATAGAAGACATTATTCAATATTTTGTAAAAAGTAATTAAAAAGGACTGTGTCAGAGACTAATATATTTTTTCGAGGTTCGAAAAAATAAATTCAAATTATAACGGTAGTTTGTACTTCACAAGTGAAGACCCTACAGGTCTAAAAACTACACAAAGGTTTTTGTAACAGTGTCTTCTTCATTATATACCTTATTGTTTTACACCAATTGTATACACAAATTCAATGCAAAAGGGACATAATGTCTTTAAGGCTCTCCTTATCAATAAGTCCTCTAAATCACAAACTTATTAAAACAATCATATCAATTGTGCTTGTACTAGCATTTTGCTTATTTCTCCTGATGGCATAACGGCAATTGACTAAGCTCCTTCAAATTTAGCCAGGCAGAACGATAGCAGCCTCTTCCCGTGTTTTGAATAAAAGCGATATTTTTTATTCTTAATTCATAGATTTGTGAATTTATAACATAGTTCCCTGAAGACAGCATGAGCTTTCAGTTAAAACTATTAACATGTCATCACAGGCACCTTCAAAGCTTTTGAAAGGCTAATGAAAACTTTGCTAAAAATTTAACCCCCTTTTTGTATTCTCTGTTTCTTTTTGTTTTACTGAGTCCAGTTAGATATTCAGATAATGCTCTTACGTTGGCTTCTTGTCTCCATATATCACTCGAAGGATGAAATAAATGAGACGGAGCAAGATCAAGGTGACCGTGACTCCCTCGAGCATCAAGAGGGTCAGCATACCCAACATGAAGATAACATGCACGAGGTTCAAGACAGTCAGTCTGAGGTGATTATATGATATAAAAGGTGTCATGAATTATGATAATATGAGCAGTATTTCAACAACAAAAATCTCTGTCAAATCATTATCTACACTTAGTAACTGCTTATTTCGGAAAGTGTGATTGGCTCTTCATACACGGGTTATGTACTGTAGTTCAATTACAGACTTGCAATAGCTTACAATCAAGTCCATTGCAAACGCGCCAGAAATTTAGTTTCTAAATTCTAAATTCCAAAATTCGCTACAACTTGGGGCACACAAGGATCAGACTGGTTCCACTGTATGGAATAATCTCCTTTTAGTTAGATAAACTTTGCTCTTCATCAGAGTCCTTTAAAAGTAGTTTAAAACTCACTTCTTTAATGCTACCTTTTGATTACCCATGCCTTGTATTAATAATTTACTTTCTATCTTACTCTTCTATTTTCGCGTGGAGCATTCTACAGAGTGGATTTGCCGCATTACAAATCTCATCAATCATTATTATCATTATTACTTACTGTTGCAGAATTTTAGGGAAACTAATATGAGAACTGCCTCGTGCCGTTTTTTCGACCTCTAATTTACGTCTGTAAACTCGCTGAAAAACGCATACGTTTTTAGACGCTAAACGGTTCAGTGTAGGACAGTACCTTTGTATTCACGAAACATGGCCCATATCTAATATTGACTTTTCACTTGCATATTGACATGTTTCTGTGGATTATTTTTGAACCTTCAGTATATTCCCACTTTTTTACAATAAACTTATGAAACAAATTTCCTTTTTACATTCTGTGTGCTACTTGTAGCAAGGAGAAAGAAAGAGTTAATCATGTGTTATTTTCTATTTCAGAAACGTGGGAGGAAGAGAAAACGGAATCCAGAAGAATGGAAGAAAAGACAGCAGTCAAGAAAACGTAATCGGGGAGAGGAATATGTTGTACGTAATAAAACAATCCCTGCCAGAAAGATAGGAAAGAAGTGTAACACAAAATGTCCCCATAAGTGCTTCTCTAAGTTCTCTGATGAAGACAGGAAAACATTGTTCGAGGATTACTGGAAAACGGGCTCCTACACCCGTCAGCGAGATTTTATTCATCACCATATTTCTCGGTCCAAAGCAATACCTAGAAAAAAGAGAAAAAGTCAGAAGCGAGTGCGTCACATGTACAAATACCATCTCCCGCTCACATCACAAAGGGAACGAGTGTGCAAACATTTCTTTCTCAGTACTTTGGGAATTGGTTCCAAGCTTATTGAGTATACATTGAAGAAGTATGAAGGCCCGTTTGCACGAGAAGACAGGAGGGGAAAGTTACCGTCAGTGAACAAAACTTCAGAAGAAGATGTTAAGAAAGTATGTGAACACATTGATTCATTTCCTGTTGTTGAATCACATTACTGTCGTGCGTCTTCAAAAAGGAAATATCTGGACCCTTCTTTAAGCGTTTCCAAGATGTACGCAATGTACGAATCGTCTGTATCGAAACCAGTTTCCTTCGCAGTGTATAGAAACATTTTCAATTCCCAATATAATTTGGGATTTCATCATCCGAAGAAAGATGAATGTAACACATGTGCTTCATTCAATAATTCAACTCCGGAAGAAAGGGAAGTTAAAGAGCAGAACTACAAGAAACACATTGCTGAAAAGGAAAGTGCAAGAGAAGAGAAACAAAGAGACAAGGAACGAGCAAAGATCGATCCAATCTTTAGCTCCTTTACTTTTGATCTTCAACAGGTCTTGACTACACCCTATGGCCAGACATCTTCGTTCTATTACAAGCGGAAAATGTCTACGTATAATTTCACTGTATACAACCAGGCTACTGCATGTGGAAATTGCTTTGTCTGGCATGAGACTACAGCGAAGCGGGGAGCATGTGAGATTGGCTCATGCCTCTTAAAGTTCATGCAGTCACTTGATCCTGATACCACACACATAAGTTTCTTTTCTGACTGCTGTGGAGGCCAAAATCGGAACAGAATTATAGCTTGCACTTTGCTATATGCAGTTCTGCACACTAATGTTGCCATCATTGACCATAAATTCTTGATCAGCGGACATACTCAAATGGAATGTGACGCGATGCATTCCTGCATCGAAAGGAACAAAAGGGGAGTGACAATCCATCACCCCGACCAGTGGATACCAGTTATTCAAACAGCAAGGAACAGGAATCGGTATGAAGTTACCCACATGACGAAAGAGGACTTCCTTGATCTGCGTCAGTTGACAACACCCTGTGTGAAGTACATGAAGAAAGACAGGGCTGGCAATCCCGTCAACTGGTTGAAAATTCGTCAGATCCGCGTACAGAGGACAGACCCCTCTGTCATCAAAATAAAGTATGATTTCAACGAAGACTTCGTAGAAGTTCGCGTCTCGGGCTCAAGTCGAAGAAATGACATGCGTCTGCCTCTGTTGTACAAGCAACATCTCGCCCTCTCAAGGGAAAAGAAGCAAGATTTGCTTAGTTTGTGCAAGGACAACATTATCCCATCGATGTATCACAGCTACTATGAAAACCTCACGACAGAGGTACAACAGTCTCAGAGTGATGAATCCGAGGAGGAGGAAAATGATGGACACATGCATCAAACATCCGAACAGTGAATCATATTGTAGGCCTACTGTTGTGGCTTGAACACAGACGACAGTACAAATACATATACAGCTGTAGTACTCTTGTGCATCGTTTGAATTCTACACATCTTGCGACTTTGACATTTCACAGACATGAGCCAAATACTAGTATCATTAGTTGTATACAGTGTTTGGTGTATTTAGGGAAGTCTGCAAAAGGACTTTCTAACTTTAAGGCGGAGATACACATACAGTATATAACATGAGCCAACCTGATGTCTGCATTAGAGCCTATTAGCATATGGAATGGAACTTTAGATTTCATACTGCCTTACTTTGGTAAAAGGAATCAAGAGACATACCATCCAAATTTGAGTAATTGACGTTTTTATATTACACCTAATGTGCTCTTCTTCCAAGTCAAATTTAATGCACAAACACTCACCTTGCTCAGAGATATAATAGGTTATACATTGTGATATTCCATTGATGCCCTTGCAAATTTGAGACACATTTTGGTCATTACAAGGAGTATCACTTTTGTCGCTTACTTCGTTTTGCCCAACTAGGGCACCACATTGAAGGGAGAATGCAATGACTTGGACTTGGACATTACTTAGATTGAACACGTAGGCCTGTACTTAGAAAATACAGTAAGTATGTACACATTTTTGGATGAATTAAAATGTATTCTAGGAATTCTGTTTTTCCATTGGTAATTCGAAATATTCAAAATTAAGTGCAAATAAGGACACTAACAATAATTACAGAAATACCTGGTATAATGTGTGCTTGTGTGACAATTGTATCATAATAAATTACAAAACGAATTGAATCGAATCTGCAAATCCTCAAACCTTGGGAAATTTGAATACATGTCTTCTTGTATTTCAAAATATTCCGATGAACTTGATGAGATTTGGGGTTTTTCGCCCAAAGTGAAGAAAATTTATGCTTAATTTACACCATTATCTTTATTTTTTGAAATGTAAGTATTGGAAGAATGTGACATGCCCTGCAAAATTACAAATGTGTTGTTTGAAAATTGATTTCTAAGTTGCAATTTGAAATGCCACGATTTCACTTTCTTAGACTACTTTCACAACATAACTAATAATTGTGATTAGCATTTGGATATTCTGCGATGCAATGACAGCAAGGAGAGCATGAATTCATATTAATGTAAATAAAGGCAAGAACAGTAAAAAAATGTCAACAAGTTTTGAAAAAGTATCATAGTTAGAGACGCGAGTATATACCTGGCAGAATGTCATCACAAGTCCTGCATAGATGCAACACTGTGTATTATTCGAAATGTATTAATCTAATTGTCGATTTCACTTTCGTAACTATATCTGCACAGCATGAACAAGAAAGTGAATAATATTTTGATATTTAGCATTGTTTCATATTTTATGCCTCCGCCAACGAAGTGGCCGCAGGCGTTATGTTTTCGGGTCGTCCATCCGTGCGTATGTCCGTCCCATTTTGTTTTTTTCAATATCTCAAGAACCGTGATGGTTTGACATCAAACTTAGTATGAGGGTATATGGGGGGGGGGGGGGGAATAATACTTTGGTTCGATTTTGGGGTCATTGGGTTAAAGGTCAAAGGTCACAGAGGTCATTTTGTGGAAAAATGAGGTAACTTTGAGAAAATAAATAAAATGAATTTGATTGTATTAACTGCCTTAAAGATGGTTCGTTCCTTGAATAGCTATGCAACATCGTAAGTTGATTAAAATGTAATTTTAGACAATCTGAAGCTTTCACGTTTGGAATCTTGATGTATACACGCAAAACATTATGCCGTTAAATTTCAAACGACCTTTTTTCATACCTCGAAACAAATATTAGTCTGTATTACAGTCCCTATTTGTAATTATGTAATGATGTGTGAAGTCCTTATTTTCACCATATTATTACAATATTTTCCAAAATATCTTCTACAATAATGAATAATATGTTCAACATTTGTTTTTTTTTTTCAAATTATACACAGAAACCTATTATTTCAACAAATAAACATGTCAATTGTCTGAGCAAGAACTATCAATCATGTATTGTTTATGTGTATTATTTGAATTTCGCGTGACTTATCGACTTCAAATTTTGAATATATAGCTTAAAAGTGTCATGTCAGGTAGACCGATGCCGCAATTTAAATGTTAATTGGCTGTATATATATATATATATATATATATAATAAACTCATTTGAACATACATGGTGTTTGATTTGATTTCATTGTTGGTATTTCATTGGTCAGCTACATTAGACCATTAAAGCACAAAGATAGCTTTGATAAATCTGAAAACCTTTGAAAAATACTTCTCAAAAAAATTGTAGTATCAATTTTGATCATGATCGTTGTGCCAAGTCATTGAGCAGTAGTAATTGCTCTAAATTTCTTCATTAATTTCTAAATAATTTATGTGAGTTATTTAAGAATGGTCTCGAGGGCATTCGAATGAATACATGCACATTATCAGCTATAGTTTACAAGGTGTAACTATGAATAAATCGTTAGTCTAATATTTGTTCAAAGCGTGAAAATTATTTAGAAACACTTGCGAGAATGTCTTAAGATATAAAGAGCAAGTTCTATTTTATTTTCTGTTTTTCATTCCCAAAACTATCTCTGTGCTTAGTACCAGACCACATTTAAAATTTTCTCGTACAATATACATGTATTATCTATGCGTAACTCTTGATTATTTTTTTCTTTAAAAATTATGAATTATGTACCAAATGAAATAACCAATGCTGCAAAATATTATCCCCTTTTGTCACGGGCAAAATATGTTGAAATAGCTTGCAGGAATTATCTAAAGGCAAAATAAGCTGCAAATCCTTAAATTGGCAACATAATTCTATACACTGTTGTAGGTGCAAATTGGCAACTTTTTCGATTGGAAAGGATTGCCACATGTTTTTATGCCATATTGTATACACAAAGCATACATTTTCATAGAATTGACTTAGAAATGAAGAAATTTATGTTGCTAATTTTAATACTAAAAAGCGATTGATGTCCTCTTAGGAATGTGGTCTGGTATGCATGGGGTTAATGCATTTCTCACAAATACAATATATTGAATCCTATAATTTAGAATTTTCCAGTAATAAAATGGGGATAAGGCCCCACTACAGTATATAAAAGACACGACTGATAAAGCCTAGCAGTTACGTTAAAATCACTATTGGGTACAGACAAACTTAATGCACACATGTTATGGAGTGACAGTACCCTTTCAACACCGTCAGTTCGTGCGATGTTAAATGGCAAGAAGGGGTTATCGACGCGCGCTTTAGCGTTAACCCCTTTTTGCCATTCAAAAGCACGCGAAGATATGGCTGTATTAAGGTTACTAATGGAAAAATTGTAATTACTCAAAGATTTAATGAGGATTATCGCTGAAAGTACGCTTGTAAAGTAATTAATCGTTAATCTACACTCTATATAAGAAATGAAGGAATCAACCTTGATTAAACCCAATTTTGAAGCCAAAAAACCTTTAAAGTCGATTATCTCGAAAACTTTTTTCGCGCAGCCCCGCGTAGCTCGGATGCGTTAACCCCTTTTTCCATTGAGGCGACGATATGATGGCTCCAGTCTAGTGACTGATCAATATACACACCAAGATATTTACAATAAGGAACTTGAGTAATTCTAACATCATTTACAATCACATTCAAATTCACATGTTTAACCTTTTTTTAAGATCCTATCAACATAGTTTCACATTTTTCCAAATTAAGGGCTAATCGGTTACATATTAGCCAATCTGCAATACAGGCCATATCATGGTTTAAGTTTTCCTCCATCTGTTTTACATTTTTACCAGACACATAAATACACGTATCGTCAGCATATAATGCAACCGATGAACGTTGTAAGCAGTTAGGCAAATCATTGATATAGATTGTGAACAAAAGTGGGCCAAGATTGGACCCTTGGGGACTCCACATGTTACGATAAGTGATTTCGACTGAAAACCATTCACCTCGGTATATTGTGTGCGATTGCTGAGGTAATCCTTAAACCATTCACAGGCATGGGGAGCCATGCCAATCATTCGCAGCTTGTCTACAAGTATGGCGTGGTCCACTGTATTAAAAGCTTTTTTTAACTCTATACTGACCATTCCTGTCATTCTACCATCCATAGAGGAGAGCCAGTCTTCTGTAACCTTCAATAGCGTGGTCATTGTTGAATGTTGTGGGCGAAAACCTGACTGGTTTTTGTCAATGGCGTCTACTGAATGCAAATAGGAGTAAACCTGATTGTACACAATCTTTTCAAGCATCTTCACAATGATCGGCAGAATGGAGATTGGTCGATAATTATTGACATCTGTTTTCTTTCCTTTTTTATGAATAGGGATGATTTTTGAACATTTCAGTGCAGTCGGAATTTTACCAGTTTTAAAGGACAAATTGAATATAAAGGCTAATGGTGCAATAATATACTCAGAAACGGCTTTTAACAGACCCAGAGGTAGCGTACCTAGTCCGGGAGCCAGCGGGGGTCAGCCTATAGCTGAAAAGGTTACCAATTTTTATGTATATAGCAATTTAGTACATATGCCCCTAAGTATGGAAATGCACGTCTGGCTGGTCATCGGTGGTGGGTGTGGTCAGGAGGGCCACAAAAAGGACCCCCCAAAATTAGGCTAGCCTAGCTGGAAAAGTAACCCCATGAAAACAACTGGAACTTGTTCGTTACACTTACAGGATAAATGAATGACCATTGCCAGACGTTTTAAGTGGTGGGGGGTAGCCGCCAGACGCTCTTAAAGGCCCAACTCCAGCTAGGCTAGCCTAGCTGAAAAAGTAACCTCATGAAAACCACTGGAACTTGTTCGTTACACTTACAGGATAAATGAATGACCATTGCCAGACGTTTTAAGTGGTGGGGGTAGCCGCCAGACGCCCTTAAAGACCCAAATTTTTCCAGCTAGGCTAGCCTATAGCTGAAAAAGTAACCTCATGAAACCCACTGGAACTTGTTCGTTACACTTACAGGATAAATGAATGACCATTGCCAGACGTTTTAAGTGGTGGGGGTTAGTCGCCAGACGCCCTTAAAGACCCAAATTTTTTCCAGCTAGGCTAGCCTAGCTGAAAAAGTAACCTAATGTAACCCACTGGAACTTGTTCGTTACACTTACAGGATAAATGAATGACCATTGCCAGACGTTTTAAGTGGTGGGGGTAGCCGCCAGACGCCCTTAAAGGCCAAACTTTTTCCAGCTAGGCTTGCCTAGCTGAACAAGTAACCTTGTGAAACCCACTGGAACTTGTTCTTTACATGCTTACAGGATAATTATATGCATGACCGTTGCCAGACGTTTTAAATGGTGGTGGGGGGGGGGGGGGGCAGCCGCCAGACGCCCTCAAAGACCCAATTTTACCAGCTATAGACTAGCCTATATATACCTGGAAAAATAACCTCCTGAAACCCACTGGAACTTGTTCTTGTGATACACTCAAAGGATAATTGAATGATTGTTGCCAGACAATAGCCGCCAGACGCCACAAAGACCAAACTCTTACCAGCTAGGCTAGCCTAGCTGAAAATTAGGAAAGTAAGCCCATGAAACCCACTGGAACTTGTTCTTACACTTACAGAATAAATGCATGACCGTTGCCAGACGCTTTTTAAAAGTAGTGGGGCGTAGCCCCCAGACGCTCTCAAATACCCAATTTTACCAGCTATAAGGTTCACATATTTCAGAAATGATAGCAATGTAATTCCATAACAATACCGCTTGCTTGCGAGTTCACCTGTCTATAATTTATGCATTGCCTTATTCTTTTGTTCTGCTTCCTTGAGCCCCAACTCATGCATTCTTATGGTGACTCTCCCATGTCATCATCCTTGTTCATTGCAATTTGTTCTATTTTTTGAAAATATTCTTATTCTTCATCCCAATTATCACAAATTCTGAAACTCTGTCCTCAGTATAACTAATTCATAGTTGTACAAATGTAAAAATCTGAGAATCACCCGGAGGTCTCCTTTAATGGGGGAGTTTCTTGAGCGCACAGGGAAACATGCTTTGAAATATCAATAGGGCATGCAAGTGTTGAGACGAAATACTGTAGAAATATGAGAATATACAGTGCTGTGGTTTTGGCAGAAGAAATAGGGTATCTGTATTTGTCCTCAGTGATAACCAAAAAACTTATTTGGAAAGAATAATAGACATAAAAAAAGAATTGCCCAATCAAACATGTCGGGATTTTTCTCAAACATCAGTGTTCTCATTTTCTTTGCAGTGTAAAACAAAAATGAAAAAAAAAAAAAAAAAAAAAAAAAAAAAAAAACAGGGCCGGGTACAGTATCCGGATGGAAATTGGTGGGATGGGCGTAAACCCGCGGGTATTATAACATACTGACGTAAAAAAAAACAAGACCAAAAACTACTTTCTTTCTGTGCCCTGGGGAGAAATATTCATCAATTGCATTTTGGAAATGTTGAAAATCACAACTTTTTATGAAATTGTGTCCTACAGTATCTCTTCTTATATGAAGGCTTTTTTTATAATCAAGTTTCTTTCCTCTATGACCATGATAAAACAAACCCCTGATGATTAAAACAAAAGACAATCAAAACTTGGCAAATGAACTCTTTGGACATTAGCAAAAGGGAATACTTTAACAGTTTTTGCAAACACTTTATACAATTGTCTAATACTCCATCAAGCTCATAAAAAATACAATTCTACTGCAACAAGAAATCCATTCAGTAAGACTCGTCCTCGGTGTACATAGCTTAAAATGCCAACTTTTTAAAAATAATGCTCCAGCTCTTAAATTTGCTTTAAAAAGGGGAAGTAAAGCTCAACACCTTTGGCCTATGACTTTTTAGGTACCGTATCACCTTACGGTTGAGGAGATGGGTAAAGAAAAATTATTAACGAAATCAAACTTATAGGAACATGCTTCACATGACCTCACCGTTTTCTTCTCTTAAGAAAGAAACGAAATCTGAAAATTGTTCAAGAGTGTTTTTGAACATAGTACATTGCAAAAGCAGAAAAAATATCAGTGTTTTTAAGAAACATAACTCACAACAACAAGGAATTTCTGTCGTGTCTAATATTGCACGTTTTTGGTTTGGAGGGTTTTGGATGCTAATATTTCAAGACAAGTTTATGCTCCGGCACTTCAATGAACTTAAATGTAAAGTAATGATCAACCTCTCTTGCCAATAAACTCAACATTTGCTGTTCTTCAGTAAAGCATATGACAGAAACATATGAGAAACATGTCTAAAATTCATATGAATAAGCTCACAGCAACAACAAAAATATTATGTTATCTATAAACTAATACTGCATGTACTTAGTTTCGAGGGATTAAGATGCAAAATGTTATGACAAAAGCCCCTACGTGGTTACCAGCAATTAAACATCCTTCAACTTCTTTAGCAAATGAGCTCATGTGTATCATCTTCTTGTTGAGAAGACGAAGATGAGTAATGATAAAATAACCAAACTATCAACTTTCCTTAACATGATTTACATGAAATCATTATTGCCTTCTCGTAACGAAATTGAAAAAACCAGAACATCTGAAATTGTTCAAAATCGCTTCTTGATAACGATGAAAGCAAAGGAAACTTAGTGTTTGTAACCACGTGTCTACAGATCTGTCATGCTCATAAGAAACGTAACTCACAGGAATATAATTTTATACAGTAAGTACTTGGTTTGGAGGACATTTAGATGCCAACTTTTCAAGAATAATACACCAGCACTGACATTAACTGATGAAAAAAAAGGAATGCTCAGCTTCTTTATCCAATTAGCTCATAGGTAATTCCTTGTAGTTGAAAAAAAAAAGAGTACACATAAAAAAAATAGACTTCCCGTAACATGTATCACAGGTCATGATCTCCACATTTGCTCCTCTTAAGAAATGAATATATATTTAAATTTGTTTTAAATGACCTTTAAACAATATGAAGAAAAAAATTCTGTGTCTGCAAAGGCTTGACACGTGTCTAATACTGGGTCACGCTCATATTAAACGTAGCTCACAGGAACAAGGAATTCACGTGTGTGTAAAATAATACTGCAGAGAGGGTGCAAAGTTGAACCCTTTATTGAGGGTGCGAAAATGTTCCCTTGGTATAATCTTTCCACCCACACTAAGTGGTGCTAGATTGCGCCTCTTCTTGAGGGTGCATCTTTCCACCCACACTGAGTGGTGCTAAGTTGCACCTTTCTTGAGGGTGCGATCTTGCACCCTTTACCTTTCGGCGCACCTTTGCACCCCGTGTAGCCTTTACATCTTGGTGCAACTTTACATCCTTTCGTGAGGGTGCAAAGAAACACCCAAAGTTCCCAAGATTGTGCCTTGTTTTGAGGGTGCAATCTTGGAACTTTGGGTGCTACTTTGTACCCGCAAGAAAGGGTGAAAGTTACATCCTCGGGAGCAACTTTGCCCCCTTGAAAAAGGCGCAACCTCGTACCTTTAGGTGCAACTTTATGCCCGAAGGATGCAAGAATGTACCCTTTCGTGAGGGTGCAATCTTGTGTTTTATTGGTATGATGTTGCACCTATGTGGTGCTTATTTGCTCCATAACTGCTGCAAAATTGCTCCTTTAAAGGAGCAAGTCAGTGTCACTGCCTGCTCCTTTATAGGGGCAATATTGCCCATCATCTCAAGGTGCAACTTATCTAGCATCAAATAATCGGGTACGATTTAGTTCCTTAACTACTCTAAACCTTGAATAGTGCGAACTGATGTAAGCCTATTTGCTCAGTATATAACTTATGTTGTTGTTGCACTCTGCAAAGTAAATAGGATTAGTGTAACTTGAATCTTGTAAATCATGAAATGTGTGTGCGTGTGGAATTTGTGAGTTGTGAAAATGTTAATGTAAAAGTTAACTTAGTTGGGTTTGAATAATATACTGAAACCCAAAATTTACCCAATTACCTTTTCAATAAGGTGAGCACTATATCTATCAAACAGTTAACCTTCTCGGCAAGAGTATACATCTGCATGAAGGAAGAGGTGAAAATATGATAATGCAGTTGTCTGGATACGTTTTATTCAAAACGTTCTTGAATGCGTACTTATTCACATAATCTATAAGAATAACATATGCTTCTTTCCAGTACTCAAAGCCTCTAAAACAAGAGAATGCTTCTTACACTTCTAAAGTATACACCATATCTTAAAAACAAAATGTAAGAGGATTTAAGAAGCTGTTTGTATGCATTCAAACGAATCCATATTTCTATCTAAAATCTAAAACGTGTCTTGTAAAAGGGGAATTCTTTTATAATGACGATGCCAAACCGTTTTTGTCTTAAAGTCCTTATCTCGACATGTCTTGGAGTTCACGCTTATTGAAAACATGAGATTCTTGGCACGTAGATTACAACTATGGTTTAAAGAGTTAACTGAGATACGCATATCGTATACGGGCATTTCGATGAAAACATTAAAATACAAGGTACTGTAAATAATATGAAAATCAAACTTGATACCAGCCCTTATCGGCAACCAATACAGACTATGGAGGACTGCAGTTATAATTGTGTTCAGATATTGTTTTGGGTGATATACGCATGCCGACTGATTTGGGATTTCGAGTCCCTCGAGCTGAGATTCCGGAACTGCGATGAGCAAACCATCATTATGCATAACAAAGTGACTGAGAATAATGCATGCACCAGTTTCTGTTTCGTTGTTCTATACACAGAAAGTTGTTTCGTTTTCCGATCCTGTGCAGGCACACAGAGATTTACAGAATTCAATCATCTTTGGCTATAACGCCATGGTCGCGTGCAAAATGAATGCAGCTTATCGAACTTAACCTGTAGTTACTGAATAGGGGACTATACTGTATATTCAATTTATGCATTATCAATCGGATGATAGAACCTGTCAAAGAGTAAATTGCGGATATCATATACCATTGTCAAATTCACTTTCTGTTCTATACATAGTATCAATGGAATGTTATGAACCACTTCAGCATTCCCAATCATTATCATAATTATTTCCCTGAAACGGCTGCACTTGTATGAGCGGGAAGAGCTTGGCATCATACATAGCAAGAGTCGTGACTACAAAACTAAATACATGTATTATACAAGGTTTTAGGACACTTTGAATCATGCCCCCCCCCCAAAAAAAAAACACAAAACAAAACAAAAACAAAAACCAACAACTTAGTGAAATATTGTACAATGTATGCCCTACTTCCATTAACCTATGATCTTCGACCTTTGAATACACGGCCCGCATTTTTTCAACGAATAGGCATTTGGATGCAACGTAGGTATTATATAAAAGAAAAAAAATGTTTTAGGAAAATACCTTTAACCACTTCAGAAATAATTATGGAACAAATAGCAAAATATTGACACGTTCACTACTTCCGTAATGACATGACAGAAAACTTTCCTCACCGAATCGTTCTGCCGTAATTCATGAGCAAGTCATGGATATATACTTAGTTCGATTAAAAGTATACATTGAGTCACTGCAAAAGCATCTAATGAAAAGTATGCTTCAGAACTACATCGTTGTCATTTATTCTATAACACTAATAATATAGAGCTATTGGTCCGCCATATTGCCTAACAGGTCGTTGTCCTCCTACTGTTGTAATAGTGGACCAGATTCAATGATGAACAGAGGACATAGTTGTTTAACGATAAAATGAACAACTTTAATCCACTATCACAAACTAGCGTCATGTAATGACTGCTACTCTGACCGTATCACTCAAATATAGAATACATGGAATATGCGTACACTTGTGATAAATGTAGTGCGCTCATATAACACAACATCCCCCTCCTTCTGAAAAGATACAATCACGAATATTTTTAAACTGCACTTGTACTTAATTATGGAAACATTCACATTGATCTTCCAAGTATTATAAATGTGAATCTCTAACACAGAATGCTGAAAAAAAAATGGAGGAAGCTTGTTTGAGATTTGCATAGATACGTTGAATCATAATCAGAGAGGCAAATAAAATCTATTCTTCTTGAAACAGCCGGTCTCACAAATGCAATATACTCAGTATCAGAAACTCTTTTTTATCAGTATAAGTTTTACATTTTTCATACTGAACAAATCTCGACATATCTGGTATCGAAAGATAGAACGAATAAAACGATAACGTTATTCAAACTTATTGTCACAAAAATGCATGCAGTTTAACACCAGCATATTTACAAATAATTTCACGTATATCTTCGTGATATCTTTAATAATATGAAACAGAAATAATTATATTCATACGGAATGTACATATGTATGTAATAGAAACATAATGATTTAGCATTTGAGTGTGTACTCAGATTATCATCAACACAGGAAATGATTTATATATGCTTGTATGTTTGTTGTTTTTTTTTTTAACATTCAGTTGAGATGAAACTTTTGTATGTGAAATTAGTGAACAGCTACATCATAGTTTCAATGCATAAATGTGATTAACAGTTATACACAGATATATATATATAGCATGCAACAACCATTTTGATAAATGTAGCATATGTCGTAGTTGTTATGGTTCCTGACTTAAATTTCAAATATTGTCTTGTGAAATAAAATGATGTGTATCACTTGGTTACACAAATGTGCTGTAAATAAATCTACACTAAACATAATGAATATATTATTTACACTGACAATGCTGCTAGTTTATCTTCCAGCATTGCATTACTCTTGGTACCGCGATGGGGGTCTGACTTCACGTCCATATCGCGTTATGTACCGGGTAGAGACTGACTTCCTGTCAGATTGTCCTTGTCTTCTGTCTGGATGTTGTCTCCTTTCCTCACTCCTGCCGTCGTCTTCGAAATGAACCCTTTTTTGAACTATTGGTTTCGTTCCAGTTGGCATCTCTCTCAGGTGAGATCTATTTCTCCTCAAAATGCTACCGTTGGGAGTTGCTACTTCATAGGATCTTGGTTCCTGACGTACTTTGCTCACTTCGGCAGGAAGCCAAGTGTTGTCTTTGGGATTCAGAACTCTCACTTTCTGTCCAACGTGCAGAGGTGGTAAATCCCTACCTCCATGCAAGTCGTGATTGTGTTTCATGTTCTCCCGTCTCTGAAACAACAAATCAGGCGTAGACGATTGTTTGGTCAAATGGTGACTTGGAAGTGTTGTCCTGATTGGTCTTCCAAAGAGTAATTCAGCAGGTGATGGTAGGTTGGAGTCGATTGGTGTGGCACGAAAATGTAGTAGTGCTGTCTGGATGTCTTGTCCAGTTCTGGTACACTTGGTCATGATTCCTTTCACAGTTTGTACCATGCATTCAGCGAGTCCGTTGGATCTTGGATATCGCGGAGACGATGTAATGTGATCAATTGACCATTTCTCACACATCTCTTGGAATGGTCTTCCAACGAATTGTGGACCATTGTCTGATATCAGAGTTGCTGGTGGTCCGAAAAGACTGAAGATACCACTCAGTATGTTTGCGACTGCCGCACTGGATGTATCCGTCAACTTGCGAACGATTGGATACTTTGAATGGTAGTCGGTCACCAACAGGTATTCTTCCTTGTTGAAAGTAAACAAGTCAGTTCCAAGCTTCGTCCACGGCGAAGTTGGTATGTCGTGAGGTTGCAAGGGTTCTCTTTGTTGCTTGACCTGATTTTCTTGGCAGGCGTAGCAATTCTTTGAGATTTGCTCAATGTCTTTATTGATGTTCGGCCAATACACGGTTTCCCTTGCTAGTCTGCGGGTACGTTCAATACCTTGATGACCCTGATGAAGTTGATTCAGGATGTCTTGTCTGAGGTCTGTGGGAATGATGACTTGATTGCCTTTGAAAAGTACACCATCTGATACTCCGATTTCATCGCGGTATGGCCAAAATGTTCTGACCTCTCTAGGTACTTCCTTGATTGTGTCTGGCCAACCATTCGTGACGATTTGCCACAGAGCTCGCAAGGTAGGATCTCTCGACGTCTCTTGTTGCAGCTCATTTCTCTTCTTTTGTCCAAAGAAGATAAGGTCAGTCTGTGATATGTCGATTTCCTCACAGATCTCTTCCACATTGACATCAAGGGGAACGTCTTGATTCTTTCTTGGATTAGGCATTCTGCTCAAAGCATCTGATATGATCATCGATTTGCCTGGCTTGTACTTGACATCATAGTCATAGCCTTGAATTTTGATGAGAAGTCTCTGCAAACGTGGTGGCGCACATCTCAGTGGCTTTCTGGTGATCATCTCTAAGGGTTTGTGATCAGTTTGGACAGTGAACTGGTTTCCGAACAGGTATGTGTGGAAACGTTGTATTCCAAACACGAGGGCTAGCGTTTCTCTCTCTATGTTGGAGTAGTTAGCTTGTGACGATGAGAGAGACTTTGAAGCAAATGCGACAGGTTTGCCTTCTTGCATCAAACAAGCTCCTAGGCCTTTTGATGATGTGTCGACTTCTAGGATCGTTGTCTTCCTTGGATCATAGTACTGCAAACAGGATTCTGCAGAGATCGCTTTCTTGAGTTCGTTGAAGGCATGTTGATGATCGTCTTGCCATGTGAATGGCACATCTCTCTTCAGTAGTTCACGTAAGGGTGATGCCTTTTCAGAGAAGTTGGCGATGTGTGGAGCGAGATAGTTAAGAAGACCAAGGCACTTCTGTAGATCTTCTTTGTCTTGAGGTGTTGGCATGGCATGAATGTCTTCAATCTTCTGTGGATCAGGGCGGATGCCATCTCTGGTATATACAGAGCCGAAGAAGTTGATGCTGTCAGTTTTGATGATACACTTCTTACTGTTGAAGACAAGCCCTTCTCTTTGGGCAACTTCCATCAGTCTATGGAGGTTTTTGTCATGCTCTGCCTCGGTACGTCCAACAACTGCAATATCATCAGCGATACAGATGCATCCATCTACTTGACCAACGATACGGTCCATGTGTTGCTGGAACAAGTCTTGGCTGACAGAAAGTCCGAAAGGTAGGCGTGTGTAGCAGTATCTGCCAAATGGAGTACGAAAAGTTGTCAGCTCCTGGGATTCTTTGGATAGGTGAACAGACCAATATCCGGATTTCGCGTCGAGCTTAGAGAAATACTTTGCTCCGGAGAAAGCTGGGTTGACCTCTTCAAGAGTCGGAATCTTGTGGGGACATCGTTTGAGATTCTGGTTTAATCTCCTGGGATCTAGGCATACTCTCAAGGATCCATCTTTCTTGAGAACTGTAGTAATCGAACTGCACCAGTCGGTGTGATGGTCGATTTGTCTGATGATGCCTTGCTTCTCCATTGAGTCAAGCTCAGCCTTGAGTTTGTCTTTGATGTGGACGCTGCACTTTCTTGGAGCATCAAGGGTGGGAACAGCTCCTTCTTTGACATGTAGTGTTGCTTCTCCACGAAAGTTACCAATACGATCAAACTGTTGCGGATAGAGCACTTGCAGGTCCTTGACAGATTTCAACGGAGACGGTCTGTTAGGTGGACTACGACTCTGAGGGTGCATCTCATGGATAATTACCACGTGTAACTCACTGCACATAGGTAGTCCAATTATCACTGGTCCTGAGACATCGACCACGTAGAAAAGTTGATCTCTCCACTCGGAGTCTTTGTACTTGCACGTGATCTGAAGGGTGCCCAAACAATGTATCGGGGAACCGTTGTATGCGGTAAGACGTGCTGAAGTCGGGTGTACAACTGCTTGCCACCTGCTTCCATACATGGCCTTGATTGTCCGTAGAGGGAGTGTATTTCCACTCGCTCCGGTATCGACCTTTGCATGTAAGATGTGTTGTCCACGTTTGCTGGGACAGATAATTCCAATCTTCACGAATGCTTCTTTCTGATGCACAGAATCGATAGATGCGTCTATGTCATTTCCCAGTACGATAGTGTTAAATTCCTCAAAATCTTCCTGGGTTTCTCCTTCTGGCTCTTTGGAGAATTCGGCTACATTTTGTTTGGTTGGCTGCCTGGTGGGTGTCTTCTGTCTTCGTGGTGAAAAACTGCGGTTACCACCTTGGCGTCCTCTACTTGGACTTCGTCCTCGAAGCACTTTTCCGTGTTTTGTCTTTCTGCAGCATTTAGCCCAGTGTCCTTTGGAACCACATGCTTTGCAAATGTCTCTGTAGGCTGGACACTTTCGTGGTGGATGATTCAAATTACAGTTACCACACTTCTTGCGTCTATCTTGGTTATGTGATAGAGCATCTACGTTGCTTGCGGAGGAGTCGATCGAACGAAGACACTGTTTGCCTACGGCTATGGCTTCGTATTTCCTGCCTTCATCAAGGAGGTTTGCTATCTTGTAGCCTTTGGGTTGGTCTAGAAGATCTTTCTGGAACGCCTCGATAGGTGTAGACGCAATGACTAGCTCTGTCACGCGTTCTGAGAGCTCATTTTCGGTAAAGTCACACTCTTTGGCTTTACTCCGGCATCTATTTACAAATTCGTCGATAGTTTCATTTGCGTGTTGACGATATCGCATCAGCTCCAGTCTGTGGATGCGAAAATTTAGCTTGACTTTCAGCTGACCTTCAAGAGTAGACCACAACATTGCAGGTTTTTCTTGATCCTCACTGGATAAACCGGATGCGTTAATTCTACGCAAACCTTCATTTCCTACTGCAATTTTGATTTTGATTGCTTGCTTCTTTGGGTCTTGGACATCGTTGTCTTGGAAGCATAACTCCATGCGTTGTTTGAATAACTTGAATTCTTCCGGCACATCAGCCCTATTCCAATTCATTTCTGGATACTTTGCCATCGTGCGTTTTGATTTAGATTGAGTTGGAGATACAAATGATACAATGCTTGATATCAACGTCACACTGTGCAAACTTATACGGCTGAATGGTTACAGATATAGTTTACAAAGTAAACAAATCAAGAATAGTTTGGAAACACAGAAATATATGACACAAAGTCACTCCTGATATACATGTATCAATAATGTACACTCTCCAAAATACATCGAAACATGTCTAGATGTCAATATTACCACAGTAATACACAGATGCATATGAATATGTCAAAACATTCATGTACACAAATAACGAATGTATGTAATTGTCCACACGCAAGTGTTCAAATGTCTGAGATAGTTTACTGAATTGTACTAATTCTCATCTCTTTTATCTGGTTGCATATGGATTCACTCTCAGTCTGGATCGTGCCGTGTCTTGATTGTCCGTCCTCGCTACGTTGTACATGTAGCTTGCAGGGTAGATGAACTGCGATAACGGGAAACTGCGTATGCTCTGTCAGAAATATCCTTCCGCTGAGTGATGGTCCAGGTAGAAGCAATGATGTCGCAATACACGTTGCTATGCCGATAAGATAAACACATTTCTGGCCAGTCCAGGATAATACGCGTCTATCTGCGTCTTCTATTGTTATGTCAACAATGGATGTCAATGGATACGGTGCGCTCAGGTAATGCGAACTTGGTCTATTGTTACGTCAACAATGGAAGTCCTTGAATGAAACGCTCGGGTATTGCGCGTACTTGGATACGGTGCGCGTCGATAATGCTTGTTTACAGAACTGCAACTGTCCAATGTGGCGAATGTCAGCGACGAAAATGTTGTGACAACATTTTGTACGAGCTACACAGCTATATCTAACGATGTAGAAACGAATATAGAATGCTCTGCAAAGCGTTCATCAATCCGATGATATGTATTCGTATCGTTATTTGTTGATGAGCAGCATGGATGATAAAATAATCGGTGTATTCACGCACAGTGTTACTCACAAGACGAGTCGTTAAGCTAGTCCATGCACGTATCTGCAGTAGACGTAGACGTGTTGTGCGCAGTGTCCTCTCGGGCGGTTTCAGCACAAGTCACTCATGATGAATTTCCCTAAGAAAACTTTAGTTCCGTGCTGATTTGGCATAAATCCGTGTCGGCACCGCTGCCACCATGTTGTAATAGTGGACCAGATTCAATGATGAACAGAGGACATAGTTGTTTAACGATAAAATGAACAACTTTAATCCACTATCACAAACTAGCGTCATGTAATGACTGCTACTCTGACCGTATCACTCAAATATAGAATACATGGAATATGCGTACACTTGTGATAAATGTAGTGCGCTCATATAACACAACACCTACCACGTTTGTTTAGCAAATATAAGGCACAGAATTTAATTTTGCACTTGTTGCCAAAGACTCTAATCTTCTTTACCGCTATTCTCAGACATGACTGTATGCAGGTGCTGTATGAATTAGAAACGGAAGCTTACAAATATTCACCATCTAACAAGGCAAAAGCGAAGTGATGTCTCGTCCACGTATCGACTCTGTGATTACAGAGATTTTCAAATGGTAAAGTCCTAGTTCATTGACTCTTTGACTGTTGACGTAGTCGGACTTCACCAATATTAACACTTGACAGCAATCATTAGATGGGCCATTCTCAGATTAAGTGTTCAATTCCATGTGAGTAAAACCGAAAAATCAACCACAAAGTAATACATTCAAAGATGTGTTTTCGGAAACTTCAAAACCGGTCAAATACGAAACAAAAAGTGGAACATTCTAAATGATGGCCATTCATTGAGTAAATATGATTTGAAATAGAGCATCATATATGATTTTTGATCACCAATCAGATACGTTACCGCAAATTTACATGTTGTAATGGACTCCTAACTCTGAATTAAATTTATTGTTTTGATCCAATTTCTGTTCAGGAAAAGACATCTGTCCCCCTAAAGATATTGGGGTTTTTCAAGAGGTAAAGATGTTGTCATCCCTTGCTAATTGGTAGAAATTATTTCTGTGTGGTAGGTTGAAATATGCTTTTTGCTGAAATGAACTATAACCTTAAGATTCACTTTGTATTTTTAGCAAATTTCGCTTACAAATAAAGTTTCGAATCCCACAAATCATGCAAAGGGAACGATCCGATCTGGAATTTCACAGGAAACAAATATGAATTGCTTTCCTGGGGAAATAACTATTGAAAAACATCGAATCACCTTTGGTAACGTATCTGGTAAAATATAAGTAATAATTTTAGTTGTGTATGAATGAATAAATATCACCTGTTTGATTATTTACCTCATGAATTGATGTAAAAATGAATGATGTAAGCCCAAATTAACCATTTTAAACATTGTACGTAATATCTAAACTATGAAATGTAGTGGAAAAGAGCCCTAAATGTGAAAGCTGAGTTCTTCATTCACAGAATATTCTCATCTTACGTCTGAATGTATTTATCCATCTGACTATAAATATTCATTAAGTTTTGATGGATAATGCAAACAAGGTTGAAAAAATATTTCTTTGCAGGCACTTAGAAGGAAGTAGGTACAGTATCTATGAACTCCATATGCTAAACAGTTGTTTGACCTATGGTAACGTATTTGGCTCATCCCTTTTAATGAAAATTAATAAGTAATTGTTCAACTTATCAATGAATCTTGAGTAGTTCTTCATATGTTGAAAAACACTAGAATAAATATGCAACAGAACACTGAAACTTTACTCGGAAGCGTTTCATAAACTACTTTTTACTCTTTCAAAGTTTGGTAACGTATCTGGCGTACCGTAAATGAATCTGTTGCTGAAGTTACAGAGCAATTTCTACTGAATATTCTTCATTTGAACATAACTTTAATTTTTTATGGAAGCGTCATTCTATGCAGAATTGTTTTATGAACACTTTGTTTTACATAACATTATTTGTCACCGTGGGTGCCCTGAATTATACGTAACGTATCTGCTAAATCTGAAAAGCAAAAAAACTGATATGCTGAATCTTAGCTTCGTCTTGTAAAATAAACGTTCAAAGTTGTTGCATAGAATATGAAAGTGGCTGGGTTTTATAGAATAGAACTTTGGAGTTTATGAGCACACAACGATTTGTTTGTAAAAACATTTACAATTTCTTTTCAGCATTTTGATTATATGGTAACGTATCTGTCGGAAAACTTGGCATTAAGTTGTGAGACACTGACGCAGAAAGAAAAATCGTGTGGAAGTGTTGATATTTTTCTCCTCTCTGTCCTTTTGGTGTAAGAATATAATCCTGAGGTCCAACAAAACGAAGCATGTATTATGTAGGGATGAATTTTGACAAGATTTGATCCCCAGAAAGCACAAGACCAATGAGCAAAATTCGGTCACGTATCTGGGGTAACGTATCTGTGGTAACGTATATGGTCGATCATTTTATTATAAGAGCGATATCTACCAAATATCTCTCACTTGTACTAAACTTTAATGTTGAATCGATGCGTCATTCCGAGGAGTAATGTATAATATACAATTTGTCTGACATTGCAATATCTGTCGCAGTGGGTGGCGTGAAAAGTATGTCACGTATCTGTCCAAATAAAAGTGTAGAAAACCGATATTTCAAACATTGTACCGTATTCTCAATAAAGAGCTGTTGCACAAAAAAATCTAAGTACTTGCAATGTATGAAGTATATCCTCAGGGTTTCATATACACAGGGTCATTGCATAGTCTTGTTATTTTCGCAATGCTGTAACACTAAAGAAACTGGTAACGTATCTGGCGGTGAACTTGGCGACAGGTTTCAAAAGGCTATACAAAAAGAAGTCAATAAAAATTTTGGAACTTTTTGAGTATTGTGATTAGCACATATGATATGCTCATCGTCCATGAAAATGATATTTGGAAAGTGTGTTTGTGGACGGAGAGGAGCAATAAAACATAATTCTGAAATAGCCGGCGACACTGCGTTTTGGGGGTCTTAACGAAGTTTAACGGCAAAATGTTATACAAAAAGGCAGACAACCGCATTTGATCGTGTTTATTTTTAACAAATAAAGTCCTCGTGATATATTATAAACATTTAAATAGTATCTAATAGGTTTCAGGGAACCGCAAACTGTCATGGAATGTCGGCGACACCAAAATTCCGTATTTGAACGCTTTTACTGAGAATGGGCCACCTATACCCCGAATTGTAACGGGAGAGCGCAGACATATCTACCAAATCCATTTGCCACTGATCATCCATACCACCAACAATGACTCTGCTTCTACTAAACCGACGTCTGGCCGGTTTGTGCAACGTGTAGGTGTCAATACCCTCTAACCATTCTCGTATTTGTTTCCTACTTAAGCGATATCGGCCATCTTCTCGCACGAACTTGTACAATTTTTCTACCCCGCCAAAACTGGCTTCGTGTTCTGGATTGAAATAAATGTCATTCAGATATCGATTCATGTTCTCTCGTGTCGCTCTCAACGTGTCAGTGCGAGCACGTCCACAATACCTATATACTCCCTCAAAAACAAATGTTTATCAACTCTGCCTCAATACTACGTATTTATCGTGACAGTCATATTCTGTATTCACTCGCTGTCTCATATGCCCGTCGGTCATCAAAGTACACCTCTTACCCTCACATTTTACAGTAGACGATACTGTTTCACTCGCTTAGACTTCGTCCAGTCATGATATACTGTTTCACTGGCTGTCTGCTCTGACCGTCGGTCACTGTCTGATATGTCCGGCGCTCATCAGTGCACACTTCGTACCCGCACATTTCTTCATCACATTGCTCTCGTTCCTCCAGCAGACGATACTGTTTCACTCGCTTAGACTTCGTCCATTCATGATATACTGTTTCACTCGCTGTCTGCTCTGACCGTCGGTCACTGTCTGATATGTCCGGCGCTCATCAGTGTACACTTCGTACCCGCACATTTCTTCATCACATTGGTCTCGTTCCTCCAGCAGCTCTACGGGCTTTATCCCGTCAAAACAAATTTTTTATCAACTCAGCATCAATACTATAGATTTATCGATACATTCATAATTTTCTTTTTCTCACTTTCTGATTTGCCCGCTCCTCCCTATTTTCAAGGCTACATTATTACTATAAGCTCTCTGACCTCTCCAAAGTACGTGACCTGATTTTCAACAAAATACATAGCGATACTATTTTTATATTTATTACACTCATTTTTTCCCATTTTCTCGGAAAAATCAAGGTCGAATTTTCGCCATATAGACGGGCTATACTACTGATTATTATTCTTGTATTGTATTGTAAATTCGGGACCCTGTGGAAGAACAGATTATTTTGAAAATATGACTGAATCAGGCAATCCCCCGTTTCCTCTGTACTTATATTTGATGTATACAACTTGTAATGTGTAATTTTATATGAAGACGGAAATAAAAACAAACAAACAAACAAATGAATCAACAGTATAAAAAGAGCACTTGAGAAACCATAATTCACGTATGGGTGACGAAAAGTAAACGCCACTGTCATTATTGTCTCCAAAATGCTTTCCTTTCTGGTATTCACTTACTTTCCTAATTATTGCATTTATTTGGTGGTTTGTTGTGTTAATTCGACCTCCACCCTGATCTCCCCCCCCTCCAAAAAAAAAAAGAAAAAAAAAGAAGAGAAAACATTAACCGCCACCAGCATGACCACGAGCATGAACTCCCAATTCGTTGGTGAGGTATATAATGGCGCGTGAGGGGTGCGAGATTAGTAAGCTTGATATTATTTATGATAATCGATACACATCTCATGCAGTCCTTATACCTTCTTTGATAAAGTCTCAAAAGCTATTGATAAATTTCATCATATTATTATGGGTATATTCACGTCTTCGATACCATTTACCACTAATATTACTTCTTTACAAATTTTCCCATTATGGTATTCGTGTGACGGCCTTGGAGTGTTTCAGGAATTACCATACTTATCGCAAACAATTTATTCATCTATATTAATGGCCATACATCTATAATGCATGATAATGACTTGTGGTGTACCTCAATGACGCTTATTATTTGGACCACTTATTTTGTTCTCTATATCAATGATATAGGAAATCCATCAAGTATTCTTTATTATCTATTATTCCCTGATTTCAAATGTGTTTTTTTTCAACCCCGATCATGATGTATCAATTGATATTTTAAATATTGAGTTGATTAAATTACTTTATTGCATAAGAGCTAATAAATTGTCAGTTGATCTTCACAAAAACTAAACGTATGCTCTTTGACGGTAATTCTGTGGAAAAAGTACCCCGGAACATTTCCGTGAATAATACAGCCTTTGAAGAAGTTCCTCAATATCTTTTTTTTTTCTTTTTTTGGTTTGATTCTCTATAATAAGCTCACTTGGAATGAAGGAATAGATTCAATTTTCCGTATATATTATTTCTAGAAATAAAGGTGGAATATCAAACAAAGTCACATTTTGTTTTCCTACAAACGTAGTATTAATGCCCAAATTTGAAATCTGAATTATTCTCGCCTGGGGTAACTCTATCCTTATTCCTCGTATTCTATACATGCAGAATGTTTAGCAGTCCCCTCCATTTCCGACATTTTTCCCTTGATACCATTCAGTTACAGTTGGATATGCATTTTCTTAAACTATGTTTGTTTTTCTTTTAAAAAAAATGAGCTGCATTGATTTCGCTTATAGTATTAGGCAAATGTCATATTGTACTCTATATATTTTTGTCGGAAATCGTCGTTTCATGAAGATACCTTGAGCCATTAACGAGTTATAGACGGGAAAGTGGAATTTCAAAGTGGAAATGGAAAATGGAATGAATTTCAGCATTTTCTCGGTCTACCTAGTACGTAAAAGCTACCTGAGGAGAATATAACAAACTGGGGGAGGCTTTTGGCATTAAAATGTGCGATAGGAAACAGTATATAATCACACATAGCGATGAAAAATGTCAAGATTGTAAAAAAGAACAATGATAATAATAACCATGCATTCACCAAGGCTAAATCCAAATGACTGTGTAAACTCTAACTTGGTTCTGGCCTCAAGTTTCCCAAACTGATCTGCCGTAATCAAACTTTTAAGGGTACTCACCAGGGGCGGATCCAGGAATTCCGTAAGGGGAGAGGGAGGGTGTGTGTGGCGGGGGGCGGGGGAGTGGGGGTTCTCCCTCCTCCCAGGGTAGGGCATTTTTGAATATTTTGTTGGTCATCGTGCAATTTCATGCATATTTTTGCTTTTTTAAAGAAGAAAATAAATGAGCGAGCCCGGTGACCCCCCCCCCCCCGATTCGCCACTGCTCACTAAATCCTTTGACGGAATGTTTTCTTTCCATTCTCAATTCAACTCAATTCAATTCAAATTTATTTCCGTGGGTTTTTTGACAATAGAAATAACAGAATGTACATCTCACTTTCTTTAGTGATTGAAATCATGTAAACAAAACAATGTGGATTTAACAGAGTAAACGACAATAATTGTAAACTTATAGTAACGATATATTTGTAATGGGACTGCGGTAAAATGGGACTGAAGTAAAAATGAAGCAAAGTGAAATATCAATATGTACTTTGCGAAAAACGGAGGGACCCACTGAAAAGACAAAGCTCGTAGAGTGTGGGCCGCTTGTGGAAAAAAAAAGTCGATTAAGATATTGGTAAAAATCGGCATCAAAGCAAAAACTTAACAAAATGGTATGGAACAAACAAAAAATTGGAAAGAAATGTTTAAAACAACTGGGGGAAAATACGAGTCTGAAGCCCACAAAGAGTCAGAAGAAGAAAGGAAAATACAAACAGAGAACAACAAACATATAAACAGACAAGAAGCGAGACTGACTGAGACAGCGACGTTTCAAGCTAAAAGACTGACCTGCAGGTCAGTGTCGTGTCGTCATGACGACAAGACAGGAGGCAAGGACAGTAACAGAGATAGCGATTAACGGAGGTTCGACGATGAAAAAAAAAACAAAGCAAGACAAGACAAACAAACACACAAACGTCCAATTCTCCCATATTTAAAGCGTACAGAGTGGACATCTCGAAGAAGAACCCATCAACTGTAGGACTAGCTTGTAAAGAAACTCTTAACACAACCATGACCAAGTGATGACTGTAATAAGCCAGTAGGCTACAGGCGACAATGAAAGCAGCAACGCAGGTTATACAAGAGAGTATCAAATTAAAGGGGCATTCTAGATAATTTTCAAAATTTCTCATCATGTACAAGTACATAATCGACAGCTCCATGTATAGATTTGGGGAATTTATTGTGATCGTTGGAAAAGGAGACTACTAGAGTTCATAATGTCATGTGTGGACAACAATATAAAGATAATATAAAGAAAATTTCACAAAAATTAATTTTTCATGAAAATTACACATTCCATCAACTTGATACTGACATGTATGTTAAAGTTAGTAATTATTAATATTGCTTTCTGAAAGCGGACAGTGAAGTGCTCTTTCATTATGCTGGAAAAGTCAAAGCATTTGAATTTGGGTTACCTGTATAGAAAAAAAGGATTATTTTCAAGATTCTGCTATTAGTAGTACATCATTCAGTTCAATAGAGTACTAGTACGTGTACAACAACGGAAAGCACTATTTGGGCACCCGTCCCGCTTCATCATGAATATTCATCATCCACATGTATCCGTAATACCGTGGAAATACATAATTTTTACATTTCCCGGCAGCGTTTTTACATTTCTCGGCAAAACTGAACATTTTTCTATCTCCCGGCGAGACGTTTTTACATTCCCCGTTAGATGCAATTTTTGAGAATTTTACATTTCCCGGCAATACGTTTTTACATTCTATGGCACATATCCAGCGTTCTGCCATTTACTGGTACAATATCTTACTGCCTGATGAATATTCATGATGAAGCGGGACGGGTGCCCAAATAGTGCTTACCGTGTAATACAGGTAAGCACTGGGCACCCGTCCCGCTTCATCATGAATATTCATCATCTACAGGTAACCGTAATACCGTGGATATACATAATTTTTAAGTTTCTCGGCAGCGTTTTTAAGTTTCTCGGCAAAACTGAACATTTTTCCATCACCCGGCGAGACGTTTTTACATTCCTCGTTGATGCAATTTTCGAGAATTTGCGTGGTCATTTCGGAACGTACGCATGGTTCTGTCATAACGTACGCATGGACATTTGTCATTATATTTCTATGAAATTCTTAGCGTACGCATGCTACTGCCATAACGTATACGCGTGCTCTATGGAAGGCCATCGCCGCCAAAACGTGTGCCAAACCATACGCATACATGTCAGAACGTACGCATGCCTATTTCATAACGTACGCATGGTTCTGTCATAACATACGCATGGGACATTTGCTATTATTTTTCAATGAAATTCCTAACATACGCATGCTTCTGTCATAACGTACGCGTGGTCTTGCCATTACATACGCATGGATTCGGAAAAAATGTCACACTCTCAGAAAGAACCAAGCGTATGTAATGAATGAACGATGCGTACGTAATGACAGAGCCACGCGTACGTTATGAATAACGGAACCATGCGTACGTTATTATGGAACCATGCGTACGTAATGACTCGACGATGCGTACGTGGTGCATCATATATTTTTCTGTAGCTATTACGATCTCGCACAACCAATGAGAAAGCAATTATAAGTTAACATATCAGTTCGGTTTAGTCCAATTCAGACTCGGACTTTATTCTCTTGTCTGCATTGAACGTACTTCAAATGAAAATGAGTATTCTTTTTTTTTTTTGAAGAAGAACAATAAGGTGCACAATCAGTACATTCATATAAGTAAAATTAAATATACAGTAGTCTGATGACAGAATGCAAAATTGTGTTGATTTTAACAATTCAGGATAGAGGAATAAACGGTGATCTAACTGGTTCATGGTAGAATGATTTTGGCGGGATTGGAATGCAGAAGTCTGTCGTTATAAATAGGCTAATAACTTGAAGAGACGGCAGTCTGAAGAAAAGAGTTTAAAAAAAAAATAGGAAATTGAAAGTACAGAGCAAACGAAAAAACCATGTTATTTGATATTCTGGAGTTTTGCGTTGCGTTGATGAAAATAGATCGTCAAGTCTAAAGGGATAAAGTGAGTGCAATATGCCTTAAACTATACGCGTGAATTTTTCCTGAATGGTTTGATGTTTAATACATTCGTGAACAGTGATCCGAAATATCAAATGCATAAAGCATTTCGTGAATGACATAATTAGATGTTTCCTGATCTTTAGAGTTTGATATGCGTTGTCATGGGAGATTTGAAAGAAAAACAAAGGTGTCGCGCACGATTTGATTCGTTCCGGCAGTGATTTCTATTAACTGCAAGGTCCGTGATATGAGATAGAACTATGGAAGAGGAGTTGCTTCGGATTATTGAAAACGAAAAATCTTTGCAATGACGTGCGGGATAGGAGGTTGATATTGCAGTTGGGGATGAATGTATCGTGGAAGATATGAAGTAATTGTGTTGATGTGCTTTAACATAGACTGGTAGGTACAGAGGTCACGTACTCTCATAGTTCTATTGGTGTTTTGATAAAGGAGAGGTATGAGCTAAATAGACAGAATGTATATACACACATTGGAATGTCCTTTTCTGTACGAGAAATAACGCATCAATTTTGGATTTGTTACAGTAACTCCATACAGTAGGCTATTACAGAAGTTGAGCCATGGTGAAACAAGATAGTTTCTCGGTTGAAAAGCAAAATATTTTCGCGGCATGATATTGTCGTGACTTGGAGCTGACGGTCTTTTTTCGTGGCACAAAACGTTCGCGAATCGCCGCTGGCATTCAATGCATATGGTATAGTAGGCAAAAACTGTCGCGTGCATTTTCATTTCGGAAACCTTGACTCGCGAAATTTTGCGAATTGATAATGCACGCGAACATCTCTGGTTTTCTAGGATAAATAAATTATCAGGAGGACTTGCTTTTTTTTCGGGGGGGGGGGAGGAGGGGTCAATTCAATAAAGTGTTTCAATTGCAATTGATATTGCTCTACATCAACGTATAAACAGGCACCGAATTAATCAGCGTTTAGTAGTAGCCACGATAAGAAATAATCAAAGGCCTACATATTCGGGCGGGATTCAAATTTACGACCGCCTGAGACCTCTGTGACCTCTTGCGGCCTCTACGACCTCCTGCGACCTCCTGCAACCTTAATTGCACAAAAATCTATAAGACATAATGGACCAAACCTTTGGAACACACCTCCAGATTATGTTAAATCATGTAAAACGTTATATTCTTTTAAAGCTAGGTTGAAAAACGATGTTACTGTCAGATTACAATCAACGAATATTGAATCTGAATAAAAATTCTGTTTTGTTTAAGGCATTTATTTTCTTAATTGAACACAAATTTTCCTTTGCCGTCCATGAAAAATTTATTTTTGTGTTATGCTTCTGCTCAATATCGGGGATATGCATGCCAAAATAAGAGATGAATAATATCTTAGAACGCTTCAGAGACACTATGTGTCTGCGCATAATGATAAAGCGTCTCATGTTTCTGTGATTAATTCGTCGTTGAACAATATTTCTTTTTGTAATGCAGATGAAATTTGCGCTTCGTCTCAAGTTTTGTTGGTATTAGTATAGAAATTCTGTGTGTCGTCAATACATATAGGTATATACTGTAGATGATCAGAAATGTTAGTTAAAATATAACCAATTGATAACGTTGGTAAACTGATTCTCGCCGATGTATATACTGCATAGTTTATTGTTATAGAATTGGATATTCTCGTATATTCCGAAGATCAATATTAGAATTGCCCGTCAAAATTTCGTCTGTTTTCTTAGATATTAATTGAGGCAAATAAAAAACAAATGTGAGTTAGAGGATAATTTATTTTGAAAAAAACGTGCGTAGTAGAAGCGTCCACCTTGTGAACGATGCTACGACACAGATCAACAGCTTCTGGGGGGGGGGGGGGCACGTCCCCTCCCCCCCCCCCCCATCGGCTGGTAAATAAACCCCCAAAACAAAAAACAAAAACAAAAAAACAAAAAAGACCTCACCAAAATGGTAATTCAATGGTTAGTAAACTGCTTTTGAAATCGACATGAAAGGGCGATCAAGAAATAAGATATTTTTCTAAGATTTCTTTTAACCATGATTAAAGAGGTATATAGTGTGGAACATTGTTCAAAAAGCCTGGAACCGACAAAAGATTGTGATTCAGCGTGATTCCTGGTTGGCATTCTAAATATAAGCAGAATGTGCGCAGTGTACTCAGAACATCCGAACGGCACAAAGAGTCTCTGCAACGTTGCGCAATGTGATATAGAATGTACACCTTTGTACCTTACGCTTCGTTATCAAAGCTAGATCATTGATTTTAGCAGTGTTGCTTTACATACTAGTCAATCTTAAAATGCCTTGCATTGCCAATAATAAAACTTTACCTGGGTTATTTCCTAACCTTTCCATGTATATAAAACATATACACACACAAACACAAACAATTAGGGGATGCTCTAAAGTGCAGATTTTGGACATCTTTCCCCCGCTTGCTCACTTCGACGCCCCCTCGCTGGTCATACGTAACCCAATCACGAACATAAACCGACACCCTTGACTACCAGTGGTGGATCAAGGGGGGGGGGGGACGCACTATGGGCGCCCCCCCTCTTAATTTCCAAAGCGAAAAATATAGCTACAAACAGCAGTTTGGGGACTGTAAAATGTCAAAATCCGCTCGCTCGCATTTAATCGTTATGCCATTCTCCTGATGTTACTGTCAGTAAATTGCCAGCAGTTGCGCCCGCTGAGCCCCTTTAATTTCCAAAGCGTAAAAGTATAAGCTACAAACGGCAGTTTTTGGACTATAAAATGTCAACATTTTCAAGCTCGCTCTCTCCGCTCGCTTGCATTTTATCGTTAGGCCATTCTCCTGATGTTGCTGCCAGTAATTGCCAGCAGTTGCGCCAGGTGCACCCCCCATAATTTCTAAAGCGAAAAAATATCGCTACAAACGGCAGTGTTTGGACTGTAAAATGTTAAAATTTTCAAGCTTGCTCGCTCCGCTCGCTGGCATCTAATCGCTATGTCATTCTCCTGATGTTGCTGCCAGTAATTGCCCCCTTAAATTCCAAAGCGAAAAAACATAGCTGCAAACGGCAGTTTTGGGACTGTAAAATGTCAAAATGTTCAAGCTTGCTCGCCCCGCTCGCTCGCATATAATCGTTGGGCCATTCTCCTGATGTTGCTGCCAGTAGTTGCCCCCCCCTTAAATTCCAAAGCGAAAAAAACATAGCAACAAACGGCAGTTTTCGTACTGTAAAATGTCACAATTTTCAAGCTCGCTAGCTCCGCTTGCTCGCATTTAATTGTTGTGCAATTCTCCTGATGTTGCTGCCAGTAATTTGTCGTTTCACACTGTCATTCCATAATCCATGTAAGGAAAACTTACAATGTTGCTCAATGACTGCTCTGTGGAATGTATTGTAGTCCCCGTTAAGTTTGCAGACTGACAGCGCACGCACACACACACATACACACGCACGCACAAGCATACACAACCTCAAAATTACTTTTCCACGAGGTGACCCCCCCCCCATGTCTTGACCCACGGTACGCCACTAAGCGTAGGTGTGACTTACTATAAGTGCTTGTGATCAGAATGTGGGTGAATTGGTCTGTATGAAGGCCTGATTTGAGGGAGATCACATTGACCATATACACGATATACCCTGTGTCGAGAATTAGAGTAGTTTATCGACTTGCAAAATTTGAAAAGGTGATAGCCCTAGTAGTTTTGCTTCGTTCGCGTGCTATCAAAATCTTCATGCCACTGCTGAGTACAGAATGTCTTCCGTGGCTGTGGCACTATGGGTCCTACGCCGAGATATGTAGTAAAAAAAAAAGGAAATCTCAAAACACAACAAAGTTTGGGTAAAAAAGAATATCAATTACTGCAGTGGACACTTGTGGGCAAGCAAGTAACGTTGCTTCAGTGGTAAGACATATCTGTCAATCGCTACTGTCCATGTATACTCTGAACCAATGTGCGAGAAATGGGAAAATTAGATTACAAATCACGATCCACCTGCCAAAGTATTTGCTTTCTCTTGTAAAGTACGTGCAAATGAGATTACTTGAGCGATCATTTCCCAATATACACTACCGCTGCACACGCAATTTCTCTCTTTTTTGTTGCATTTTTCCTGATCTAAGAGAGTTATCTTCTGCGCATGTAGTTTCTAGATTTTCAAAACGTAGTATTATTTCCATCCAGACTGAATATGTTATATTATGAAGGATATGGCAATATGATCAAAGCAGGAAAGCATATTTACAGCAAAAAGTTATTGTGACGCCTTTGACAGAAACAGGTGCATGAATTGATTAAAAGCGATGGATGTCAATGAGTCGTAGGTTCATGGTTATAATCACATAATTATTAGCTTCATTTGACGAAGTTGATCGGAAAATGATGATATAGGCTTTCCAATGAGGATATACAGTTTCAAATATTTTCACAACATTATGCCTCAGATTTATGATTGAACTTTGCACATTGTTTTGGACAGGATTTACTTCTGTTCAATGTGCTTTACCATCAGGTAAAATGTAATTTCATTGAATAAATAAACAAGCGAAATATACGGCCGACATTATGCTAGTGCTCAAAAGAATCTTCAGATTGCTTAGAAAGACGGCGGCATAGAATCCCAATCGCCAAAGGCACAAATGCGCCTGTGGAATTCTTTTGTGAATCCTTACAAAATTGACAGCTGTTTGAATAGTTACTGCCAGTTGGAACTCTTGTTCTTGAACCTCCTTAATTGGTATCACATAGGGACTACCGCCAATTCGGTCATTCCAACGTACCCGCTATATATTGCTCACGAAATGAAAAGACTATGCGTACGTAATGACGAGACCATGCGCACGTAATGACAAGACCACGCGTACGTGAGGAAAAGGCCATACGTACGTAATGACGAGACCATACGTATGTAATTCTAAGACCTTACGTACGTAATGACAAAAATCTATTAGACCATACGTACGTAATGACAGAAGCACACGTACGTAATGGTAAGACCACGCGTACGTTATGACAGTAACATGCGTACGTTATGACAGTAGCATGCGTACGCTGAGAATTTCATAGAACTATAATGACAAATGTCCATGCGTACGTTATAACAGAACCATGCATACGTCACGAAACAACCATGCATACGTCACGAAACAACCATGCGTACGTTCTGACATGCACGCGTATGGTATTGGCACGCGTTTTGGCGGCGATGGCCTTCCATAGTATGTGCTCTTATCATTACGTACGTGTGCTTCTGCCATTACGTACGTATGGTCTAACAGATTCTTGTCACTGCGTACGTATGGTCTTGACATTACATACGTATGGTCTTGACATTACGTATGTATGACCTTTTCCTTACGTACGGGTGGTCTTGTCATTACGTGCGCATGGTCTTGTCATTACGTGCGCATTGTCTTTTCATTTCATGAGCAATCTATAGCGGGTATGTTGGAATGATACAGGTACCCGTGTCTAAAATAAATGAATAGAAAATTCAATCGTCTTACTGTTACTCTGAGTTCTAAGATTTAGCAAATAGGCTTATAGATTATTATAAAAGTTGATACCTATTTAGGTTGTCAAAATTTACGTTTGAAATGATAAAGTGGGAGCATTTGCAGACATTTGTAAACATCCGACATTTGTTTTGGCATTGTAAAGAACCGAAAATTACCGTTATTCATTTCTGATTGTAAAAGCAATCATCCAACATTTACCAGTATTTTGACACCTTATGTACCCGAATGTTACCGTTAATCATTTTCAAATGTAAAAGCAAACAACCGACATTCATTTTAGCATCTTACGGAGCTAAGATGTTATCCTTATGTGATCCTGGGAATGAGATGGAAATTGCCCCCCCCCCCATTTTTTCAATTACTTACCTTAAAGGGTTATAACACATGCTTGCTTACACTTTGATAAAAGGCACCCCCTCCCAGATTACATAACCCCTCCCTATTAGAGAATGGAAGAGTCTAAGGAGTTTGGGTGAGGAGAGGCAGTGGCAGGAAGTGACAGGAGCCTTTGTGCCATTCCATGCATAGATGCTACTACCACAACCAACGACTTGTTTCTCCTCATTCCTTCATCATTCTAGGTAAGTCTCTTCTCATTATGATTTCATATATTTGTAATGTTATTGCAATAAGGAATGTTATTCATTTAACATTGAAATGTGTATTCTTGGGAATATACTGACATATGTTCATTTCAAGGATAAGATTTATTTTGAGAGAACACTTCAGTCAGAAAGCATTGTATGGCATAGTAACTATATGGGTATATATATTATTGAGTTTGAGTGTTGCTACTATGCTAATTCTGATTTACCAGCGATGAATGAATATGTATCTGGTGGTGGTTTGTTGCACATGATGAGATATACATTCTGAATGTGTAATTTGTATATAATTTGTACATGGTTTTTGAGGATGTCTAGTTTGTAGTTAATGTATAGAGACCTACGAGCAAGTTTTGGATGTGAATGTACATTGCACCCTGCAATACAGGTGTACACACATGGTTTATACCATAGGGCACTGGCTTGAGAACTGGTCCTTTGTTTCATGCCTAGATGCAGCATTTAGAGTACCAGTACATTTATCACTCTGCCCATGGATGGGGTCTAGGCTATTGTTCTGTGTGAGAGACTGAATAGATGCAGTCACCGACTAGGCAGAGATTAAGAGTTTTATGGTCAGTGGATGGAACTCCCAACCTGTGTAGCTAGTCTGAATTATTCAGACCTGCTACAAGTGAGGAAATATTTAACTGCTATGTATGTATATAATTTGTATGCCATTTGTGTCTTTATCTGTGAGGATCTTCAGGCACGTTATGTAGATATGTTATTGATGTTAATTCACAGAAGCATATAAGAGTAGGTTTTGTTAGTAGGGATACATTGATAGAAAGAAAGACTGCGTATAGAAAGAAAGAGTGTGTATATACATATAGCTGTGTGGTCTGCGTTATAGACTATAAAGGGGACAGGAAGTGCTGTATGTTAGTACAGTCTCCAGCGAGATGTTGTCCCTCCAGCTCACAGAGAAGAGCAAACTTACAGGTAGGAGGATAAGGGAAGTTTCATGTATACATGAAGGCAAGGGCCGTGGTGCTCTTTGTTAAGAAAAGAGTTTATAGACTTCCTCCCTCACTTGATGCTTGCTGGCTCTGTACTAGTGAGTGAGTTGTTGTAGAAATTCATCTGAAGAAAGAGTATCAAGCAGAAAAGTTAGTTATTCCCAATGTTCCCTTTATGGGAAAAACGTTAGATGAAGTAGTTAGGAGAAATATTTGTTAATGGTTGTGGAATAAATATAATTGTTTGAGTCATAGTTTAGCTTTATACTTTAGTATGAAGACTCATACTAAATGGGTAATATTATTGGGAATTATTATATGAGAAGACTGTTTGATTAGGCAAACTCTACAATTAATATTTAGAATTATCTCACTCATGTAAAGAAAAGGTCAGATGTGTTCATACACTTCAAACTGATAAGAATTGATATTATTCGGAAGAAAGATTTGAACAGATGTGAGACTTGTATTGTAATGAGAATTCAGCACAGGCGGGAATCACTAGTTACTTGTATAAAGAAGATATTAGAATATATTATGAACATATCATTGATGAAAAGAGAAGGAGAATGAAATCAGACAATAGTTTGTTAGAATTACAGTCATTGACGTTCAGATATCCTACTGATTATTGGTTACGAGTGTCAGTATGCAGCTCATGTATTAAGTGGAAACACTGTTTATGACAGATTTGGACACAGTTACATCGAGCTCGTGTGTATTTATGTGTTAAACTGAGAACTGATTATTATTGTTTTGTTACACATTGATTGCTCTGCAGTGTTTGTCAATACTTAATTGTCTGATTGTGACTTTTATGAGAGCAATAAATGTGCCATTCCATGCATAGATGCTGCTACCACAACCAACGACTTGTTTCTCCTCATTCTTTCATCATTCTAGCCCCTATACCCTTTTAGGGGTGTTACACTTATTCATTTCCGAACGTGAAAGGAAACATCCGCTATTTATTTCAACATCCAACTGAGCCGATTGATACCGTTAATCATTTCCAAATGTAAAAGCAACAGTCTGTTATTTATTTTAGCATCGTACTCTCTAAAAAAAAATCGAGTGAAAATTTTCACTCTAAAGAGAGTGAATACAAAAAAGAGTGAATTTCGTGTGAAATTGGAGTGAATTTTGAGTGAAAATGCTTATTTTCACTCATTTTGGAGTGACGTCAGGGATCACTCCAAAATCTTCGAGTGATCCCTGACGTCACTCGAAAATGAGTGAAAATGAGCATTTTCACTCAAAATTCACTCCAATTTCACTCGAAATTCACTCTTTTTTGTATTCACTCTTTTTAGAGTGAAAATTTTCACTCGATTTTTTTTAGAGAGTACGGAGCAGAATATTACCGTTATTCATTTCCAAATTTATAAAAGCAAACATCGGACATTGATTCCATTACCGTACGGAGCCGAATGTTATTGCTGTCCACTTCCGAAAGTGTATGAATCATCTGACAATTACTTCGGTATCGTACGGAGCCGAATGTTACTCTTTTTGATTTTTTTAGGGTCAAGGCAGACATCAGACATTTACTTTACCATCAAACGCAGCTGAATGTTACTGTTATTCATTGCGAAATGAAATAGCAAATATCCGACATTTATTTTAGCATCGTATGGAGCAGAATATTACTGCTATTCACTTCCGAACGTAAAAGCAATCATCTGACATTCAATTTAGCATCTTCCGGAGCCGAATGTTATTGCTATTTACTTTCGAAAGAAAAAGCAAATATCCGACATTTATTTAATCATTGTACGGAGTTGAATATTATTGTTATTCATTTCCGAATGTCAAAGGGATCATTCGACATTTATTTTAGCATCTTCCGGAGCTGATTGTTATTGCTATTTACATTCAAACATTAAAGCAAACATTAGACATTTATTCTATCATCGTACGGAGTTGAATATTATTGTTATTCATTTCCGAACGTCAAAGCAAATATTCGACATTTATTTTAGCATCTTCCGGAACTAAATGTTATTGGTATTTACTTCCCAACTTAAAAGCAAACATCCGGGATTTATTTCATCATCGTACGGAGTTGAATATTATTAGTATTCATTTCCGAACGTCAAGTCAAACATTCGACATTTATTTCAGCATCTTCCGGAGCCGAATGTTATCCTTATTCATTTCCGAACGCAAAATCAAATATCTGACATTGATTTTAGGACCGTACAGAGCTGAATCTTACCGTTATTCATTTACAAAAGTAAAAGCAAACATCCGACAGTTATTTTAGTATCATACGGAGTCGAATATTACCGTTATTAATTTCAAAATTAAAAGCAACACCTGACATTAATTTTAGCATCTTATACGGATCCGATTGTTACCGCTGTCTATTTCCAAAAGTAAAGGCAAACATCCGACTTTTTTTTTTGGTGGCCCGATTAGTAATGGGCCACCAAAATCTTCATTTCTGAAATTTTGGTGACCTGAAGTGCATTTTGTCTGGCCCCGGGCCACCGTTAGTGTCGAGCCTTGCCTTAGGGGTGTGGCAATTAATAGTGAAAACTGAAATTGTTGTTAATTGGATTCATGGAAAAAGAAGTAAATGAATTCAAGCATGCAGTTATAAACCTTAGACAAGATGTTTGGAATATTGTATTCAGAGGCAAAGTCAGCATTACTGCAATAGGGGGTCTGTTGAAAAGAGAGCTACAGCTGTATGAAAAGCATCCGTTAATGGTTAATGACATCTTCTCCCTTGTCGTCTGCCCCATTTTGGTGAAAGCGATGAATGCAGGAACAAACACAAGGACAATGATCGTATTATGTACACTTAGCCTATGTTAAGTCAAACAGAGTGACACCGAGATAGATTGTAGCTGTGTACGGAACTCACTCTTGAATAGAGAAGATACGGATATGAAAGCTGCATATTAAGAGATATTTTGTTACTGTGTTTAGATCTAGTTCAATAGTATATGAACAGTATCACAAGAACTCTGGTAGTACTTGCAGCGAACAACAATACAGAGTGATAGAAAGGCCAATGTTTTCTGAAAAGTGCAATTTTTACAAATTGTCAAGTTTATCTTAAAATTCCAATAGTTGCATAGTGAGATTGCTTTCGAATCGGGGAGACTCTTCTATAATATTGGCAAACAATTTCATTATTCATCTCGGATTTCGTCACAATCCGAGTCCGAGGTGTTGGCGTTCCCTGAATCTATACCAACAAAACTCTAAATTCAATTTTCAGGACGAGATTCGGCAGTAGGAGAGAGATGCAGTGGTTTTCCTTTTTGTAGTCACAGTTTCAGAGCATAGTGGGCACTCTTGGTATGATATTAGAACCAGCACTGGCTGCCGGGCGAGGCCCGGTGGTCTAGTGGATATAGGACACCTGGCCGACGATCAGGAGATCGCAGGAGGTCGTAGATTTGTATCCCGCCTTGATATGTATGCCTTTAATCATTTCTTATCATGGCTACTACTAAACACTGATTAATTCGGCGCCTATTTGTACGTTAATGTAGAAACAGTATCAATTGCAATTGAAACACTCTATTATATTGACCCCTCCCCAAGAAAAAAGTTCTGATAATTTATTTATCCTAGAACACCAGAAATGTTTGTGTGCATTGTCAAATCGAGAATTTCGCGAGTCCAGGTTGGCGAGATTTAAATGCACGCGACAGTTTCTGTCTACTATACCATATGCATTGAATGCCAGTGGCGATTCGCGAACATTTTATGCCACGAAAAAATGCCGTCGGCTCCAAGTCGCGACAATATCATGCCGCGAAAATATTTTTGCTTTTCAACCCATTAAGTAACTATCTTGTTTCACCATGGCTCAACTTCTGTAATAGCCTACTCTATGGAGTAACTGTAATAAATCCAAAATTGATGCGTTATTTCTCTTACAGGAAAGGACATTCGAATGTGTATTCTAACTATTTACCTCTCCTTTATTAAAAACAACTATAGAAGTATGAGAGTACGTGACCTCCGTACCTACCAGTCTGTTATGTTAAAGCACATCAACATAATTACCTCATTTCTTCCACGATACATTCATCCCCAACTGCAATATCAACCTCCTATCCCACACGTCATTGCAAAGATTTTCATTTCAATAATCCGAAGCAACTCCTCTTCCATAGTTCTATCTCATACCACGGACCTTGCAGTTAATAGAAATCACTGACGAAACGAATTAAATTATGCCCAACACCTTTGCTTTTCTTTCCAAGCTCCCATGAAAAATCATATCAAACTCTAAAGATCAGTAAACATCTAATTATGTCATTCACGAAATACTTTATGCATTTGATATTTTGGATCACTATTCATGGATGTAACCAACATCAAATCATTCAACAAAATCCACGCCTACAGTTTAAGGCATATCGTACCGTCTTCTTGCTAAGTTCACACATAGGACTCACAGCTCTCACTCCACCCCTTTATACTTGACAGTCTATTTTTATCAACACAATGCAACTCCAGAATATTGAATTACATGGTTTTCTCGTTTGCTCTGTACTTTCAGTTTCATATGATCTTTCTAAAACTCTTTTCTTCAGACTTTGGTCTCTTGAAGTCATAAGCCTACTTACAACGACAGCTTCCTGCATTCCAATCCCGCCAAAATCGTTCTAGCATAAATCAGATCACCGTTTAATTCCTCTATCCTGAAGTGTTAAAATCAACACAACTTTGCATTCTGTCATCAGACTACTGTATATAATTTTACTCTTTTGAATTGATTGTGCGTCTTATTGTTCTTGAAAAAAAAAAAAAAAAGAATACTCTCTTTCATTGAAATACATTCAATGTAGACAACAGAATAAAGGCCGATTCTAAATTGAACTATATAAACAGAACTGATATGTTAACTCATAGTAAATACTTTCTCACTGGTTGTGCGAGATCGTAATAGCTACAGAAAATATGTTATGCACTACGTACGTATCGTCGAGTCATTACGTACGCATGGTTCCGTCATAACGTACGCGTGGCTCTGTAATTACGTACGCATTGTTCATTCATTACATACGCTTGGTTCTGTCTTAGAGTGTGCCATTTTTTCCGAATCCATGCGTATGTAATGGCAAGACCACGCGTATACGTAATGACAGAAGCATGCGTACGTTAAGAATTTCATAGAAAAATAATAGCAAATGTCCATGCGTACGTTATAGTTCTATGAAATTCTTAGCGTACGCATGCTACTGTCATAACGTACGCATGTTACTGTCATAACGTACGCGTGGTTGTTTCGTGACGTACGTATGGTTCTGTTATAACGTACGCATGGACATTTGTCATTATAGTTCTATGAAATTCTTAGCGTACGCATGCTACTGTCATAACGTACGCATGTTACTGTCATAACGTACGCGTGGTCTTACCATTACGTACGTGTGCTTCTGTCATTACGTACGTATGGTCTAATAGATTTTTGTCATTACGTACGTAAGGTCTTGGAATTACATACGTATGGTCTCGTCATTACGTACGTATGGCCTTTTCCTCACGTACGCGTGGTCTTGTCATTACGTGCGCATGGTCTCGTCATTACGTATACGCACAGTCTTTTAATTTCGTGAGCAATATATAGCGGGTATGTTGGAATGACCGAATTGGCGGTAGTCCCTATGTGATACCAATTAAGGAGGTTCAAGAACAAGAGTTCCAACTGGCAGTAACTATTCAAACAGCTGTCAATCTATACATATAATACGCGAAGTTGTTGTTGTTGTCGCGGCCTTATGTATTTCCTGTTTTATTCCGGCGTTGCTGGATTGTCTATCTCCTCCCGAGCCGTCGGCTCCGGGCAGCTGCGACCGGTGCCGTCGGCCGCAGGAGAGTATCCTGCATCGAATGGCGCGGGTTTCGTCCCCTCTCCGCCTCCGTGCCGACGTCGAGGACGAAAAAGAAAAATTAATGAGCTAGATGCATAATGCATTTCTGTGCGTGACGAAAGAGCCGAGCGTTTTAATATTCACCAATCCTGCGCTGGACTCCTACTTTCTCGATAGTGCATCTTTTATCTTGCAGAGACAGTGGGATATAAAGATTATGGGTGCAGCGAAATCTCTGACATCTTTCGGCGGACACGCACGCACGCACACAATGTACTCTCGGGTGGATACGGTATGCCAGTGTGTGGCCTGCGCCTGTGTATGTATTGACAATGGTTACATGAAACACTATCTGCCTGCGCGTGATATGGACCAACTGCAGGATACTCTGCAGCTCAGGTACGTCATTTAGTTTACTCTCAAGTCGGTTATCATTGTACTCAGACTGTTTAGGACGGCTAAATATCCACTTAAATTTTGTCCTTGCCGATCGTACCCTTCCATACCACATTACACGCGCCGCTGTCCATTCGTTTACTGCCGTAGCTGCTGTAAACATGAATATTCATAAGATGATCAAGCGGACGTAGAGGAAACCCTCGCTTTGCCGACCACTTTTTTTTAAAGATTTCCAAGTGGAGATAAAATGGGTAGTTCTATGGTCCATCAAACCAAGTTTTGGTGATAAAAATAAAAAAGAGGGAACAAATGAAGACAAAAATAATTTTCTTTCTCCCATAACGTGGGAAAAGAGTGAAAGAAAAAATACGAGGCCCTGAGATCCATGGATTCCAACAGGTGCCTACTTATTAAACCTAATGACTATAATATAATCTCCCCCTCCACTAATGGAGATTATAGTCGTAATGTAATAATAGTAATAATAACAATAATATAATAATATAATAATAATAATAATGGTAATAACAAAACAATCATAATAATAATAATGGTGATATTCATAACAATAATAATAACAATAATGATGATACAATGTACCTGTGTCTGAAGCAGATAAACGGGTGGTTCTATGATCTATCAAACCAAGGTTTGATGATACAAAAAAAAGAAAAAAGAGAGCAAATGAAGACGAAAATATTCTATTTCTCTCAGCACAATAGCAACAATAGTCCTGCTCAGCACAAGATTACGTATGTTACTGCAGTGAGGCAGTTTTGGACAGTTTGCGCAGGACTGTCTTCAGAAAGGCTTTTTATCAAGAGCAGAAAAATGGGGGAAACAGATTTTTACAATTCTTAACAAATTAACATTTCCGCCTCCCTATGTTGATCATCCCTATATTATGACTCTGCTCTCTCCTCTCCCCTAAATAATAATAATATTGTTAGTAATAATAAGAATGATAATAACAATAACAATAATACACTGAAATAATGATAATAAGAGAATAGGCCAATGCAAATGAATGGGGAGGGGTGCTATGATCCATAACTAAGAGTAGGCGGAAGAGACGCAATGTTTAAATCATGAAATATCAATGATAATGAAGCTATTTGAAATAAGTAACCTTGAGAGTAACCTTGACATGACGGACAAAAATATTCACTATCCTTGACCGATTAACTTTTTTTCTTAATTCCCTTGAGTCATCCCCATGTCATTGAATTATATAAAATAATAATGAAACCGAATGACTATGATCTCCCCTCCCTCAAAATAATAATGATAATAATAATAATTATAATCAATGATTATAATGATAATAAAACAATAAACAGTATCAATGAGATAAACAGGCGGTTCTAGATCCATCAACCCAAGTTTTGATTATGAAAACAGAAATGAGGGAGCAAAAGAAGACGAAAACATTCTTTGTGTATTTCTTCTCTCATAACGTGGTTGAAGAAATATTAAAGAAAGAATACGAAGCCCTGAGACCCGTGGATTTCCACGGGTTTCTTATACTTATAAAGCCTAATGACTATGATCACAATAATAACGTAACAGTAGGGGCATGAAAATAATAATAAAATGATGATAATAATAATGATGATGTTTAGTCTGAAGCAGATAAACGGATGGTTCTATGATATATCAAGCCAAGTTTTGGTGATTAAAAACAAAATGAGGGAGCAATTTAAGACGAAAATATTATATTTTTCTCTCATAGCGTGGGAAAAGAAATAGGAATTTAAAAAGAAATGCGATGCCTTGACCCTCGGGGGCCTGCATGGATGCAAGAGCAAGGAATATAATTAATATCAAAGTCATAGTGTCAATAGTATCTCCCCGTTCAGACGGGAAGAATCTGTGGGCAGAACTTTCGGAGAATCTTATAAGCGTTTTTTTGTGATTTTTCACTGAATGTTTGTTTGTTTGTTTGTTCTGCGAGGGCGAAAATGTGTGTGGGGGGATGGTGGTCATGGGTAGAAGAGAGCATAAGTGACGAAAGAATGAGAAAACTTTTCTTTTTATTTCATCAATAAAAATGTGCAAAATCGTATACATGAGAGAAAAAAATAAAACCCCTCAGACCCGTGGATTTCCACGGGTGCTGCTAGTTTTGTAAGGATTCACAAAAGAATTCCGCAGGTGCATTTGTGCCTTTGGCGATTGGGATTCTATGCCGCCGTCTTTCTAAGCAATCTGAAGATTCTTTTGAGCACTAGCATAATGTCGGCCGTATATTTCGCTTGTTTATTTATTCAATGAAATTACATTTTACCTGATGGTAAAGCACATTGAACAGAAGTAAATCCTGTCCAAAACAATGTGCAAAGTTCAATCATAAATCTGAGGCATAATGTTGTGAAAATATTTGAAACTGTATATCCTCACTGGAAAGCCTATACATTGTATTATCATTTTCCGATCAACTTCGTCAAATGAAGCGAATAATTATGTGATTATAACCATGAACCTACTACTCATTGACATTCATCGCTTGTTAATCAATTCATGCACCTGTTTCTGTCAAAGGCGTCACGATAACTTTTTGCTGTAAATATGCTTTCCTGCTTTGATCATATTGCCATATCCTTCATAATATAAAATATTCAGGCTGGATGGAAATAATACTACGTTTTGAAAATCTAGAAACTACATGCGCAGAAGATAACTCTCTTAGATCAGGAAAAATGCAACAAAAAAGAGAGAAATTGCGTGTGCAGCGGTAGTGTATATTGGGAAATGATCGCTCAAGTAATCTCATTTGCACGTACTTTACAAGAAAAAGCAAATACTTTGGCAGGTGGATCGTGATTTGTAATTTAATTTTCCCATTTCTCGCACATTGGTTCAGAGTATACATGGACAGTAGCGATTGACAGATATGTCTTACCACTGAAGCAACGTTACTTGCTTGCCCACAAGTGTCCACTGCAGTGATTGATATTCTTTTTTACACAAACTTTGTTGTGTTTTGAGGTTTCCTTTTTTTTTTTATTACATATCTCGGCGTAGGACCCATTGTGCCACAGCCACGGAAGACATTCTGTACTCAGCAGTGGCATGAAGATTTTGATAGCAAGCGAACGAAGCAAAACTACTAGGGCTATCACCTTTTCAAATTTTGCAAGTCGATAAACTACTCTAATTCTCGACACAGGGTATATCGTGTATATGGTCAATGTGATCTCCCTCAAATCAGGCCTTCATACAGACCATTACCCACATTCTGATTACAAGCACTTAGTAAGTCACACCTACGCTTAGTGGCCTACCGTGGGTCAAGACATGGGGGAGGGGGGTCACCTCGTGGAAAAGTAATTTTGAGGTTGTGTATGCTTGTGCGTGCGTGTGTATGTGTGTGTGTGCGTGCGCTGTCAGTCTGCAAACTTAACGGGGACTACAATACATAACGGAATGTGATACATTCCACAGAGCAGTCATTGAGCAACATTGTAAGTTTTCCTCTCTTAATTTCTAGGATTTATTTTTAAGTCCTAAGGATTTATTTTTTTAAGTCCTAGCGGACTGTAAATACAGACAAAACCTTAGGACTTAAAAGTAAGTCTTAGCTAGGATTTAAAAATTTAAGTCTATGTTCGACTTAAATTTCAAGTCTATAGGATTTATTTTTTAAGTCTTATTAGATTACATTTAAATCTTTCTTAGACTTGTTTTTAAAATAAATCCAGCTTGGATTTAAACGACGAAAGACTTATTTTAAGCCTTCCTTGGATTTATTTCAAATAAATCCATCATGGATTTAAACTCAGACTACTGAAAATGACAGCCAATTGATGCACTTTCTTCACATGTAAAGGTCTATTTATTTTAACAAAATCAAACTGATGCATTTTTCACAAACATCGATAAGTTACAAAATATACAGATGATTGTCATACACATGTAGGCTCCAGAAAAAATGAAATACGACATGATGAAAACAGAGCATATTTTGCAATAGTCTCAGATGGTCACATCTTCACATTCATGTTACTGATGCTTCTTTCACTGTGTTCTGTAAACAAGTTACTAGACGACTGGAACCTTCATTGCCAAATAGATTACTTTTTTTCACTTTTTTTTTAAATCTTGCAAGATGACTCCATACGACTCGATTCACTTTCATTTTATGTATTTCTTTCCCTGGTGAGCATCGTTAAGTCGTAAGATGGAAACTATGAACAAATATAAGATTATATAAAAATTCTAATAACTTAAATTTTAGAAATGATGCTGTGTAATAAACAATACAGCCTCCATTAAGTTGACGTTTAGATTTACACGCTTTGTACGTCCCATGCATGCAATTTAAAGAATTATTTGATTTTTTGGAATGATGCATAGTATAAATTTAATCAAGAGGGAAGTAAAGGCCAAAATCAGTGTAATCAAATTAGAAAAGAGAAGAAATTTCCCTACACAGAATGGTGTAAAGACTATGAAAATCAGCTACGAAATAAGGAAGATATGCCTCTTTTCAATTTCACACATTTCCAGAAAACAGATCTTGTCCAGTCTTTATGAACGTCCAAATGAGGGAATTGATGATGTCATTCCTTCAAAATATTTTTACACTTTTCACCTGCATGTATTTGCATATTCATACGGACTAGTCAAGAAATGTTTTCTGAAAACGTGTTACATTTCCTTATTTCTTACCAGACTTCCCTAATTTTTCCACTATTCCGTAGGGAAAATTTACAATTGAATCCAAACTGTATTACATACAACAATAGGGAGCAAGATCTATGTAAACTCTGAAGTAAATTCACCTTAAAACATTAAGAAGCTCAAATAACAATTAACATTCTAAACTTACTTCTAAAATTCCTTGAATATCGATTGTCTGAAATGGATTTACATAAGTACATTTCCATACTGCATTTTGGTAGACAAAATGTTTGACAAAAGAATATACAAATTCCTGCTTAATCTATTGATATTTAAGAATCCATCTCAACTGATGACAGGGAACCATCTCAAGAGACTGTTCAAGTGAGATGGACCACTAGTTTCTTAATTACTTTGATGTCATATCTCGTAACAAAGCACTATGTTGAAGTGATGCAATCTGAATTTTTAACTAGAATTATCACTCATTGTGATTAATATACCCCCACCCACAATTGAGGGAATTAGCTCAACCAGGATTATTTTTTCTTACTTTTTAATAAAGAAAAAAATTACCATGGCAATGCACTGTTCCACCTCTCAAATCAAGTGCTCAAAAACTGAGTGAGCAAGATAAATAAACTGACGATTTCTATGGTTTTTACTAAAAATTGTGTAACCATGGCAACACAATGTTGGACATTAAGAAAAAAATGAAGTTTGCACAACTATAGGCCCTATATCATAGCCGTCATATGTGCCAAATTTCAAGCTAAATGCTAAAAGGGTGAGGGGTTTAGTTGAATTCACATTAGTGTATCATTTTCATGCAAAATATACTGTTACCATGGCAACACATTTTCCACACTGACAAAAGATTTTTTGCACATCTAGGTAATGTAGAGGTAACATGTGCCAAATTTGAAGCCAAAATGCTCTAAACAGAGACAGGAGAATCGAAATGTTTGTATGATTTTCATTGAAAATGCACCGTTACCATGGCAACACATTGTTTAACAATGATGAAATATGAAGTTTGCATATTTCTGAACTACAATGGTTGCATGTGCCAAATTTCAAGCCAAATGCTCAAAGACTGAGGGAGTTACCTGAATCCAAAATATTTTTGTATGATTTTCATTCAAACTACATTGTTGTTACCATGGCAACACAATGATCAACAATGACGAAAGGTTAAGTTTGCACATGTACGTACCATAGTGGTCAGGTGTGCCAAATTTCAAGCTAAATGCTCAAAGACTGAGGTTGTTACATGAATCCACAATATCTTTGTATGCATTTTAGTGAAAAGATGCTGTTACCATGGCAACGCATCGTTCACCATTGATGAAAGATTAAGTTTGCACATCTATATGCTAAAGTTGTTGCATGTGTCAAATGTCAAGCCAATTACTCAAAGAGTGAGGGAGTTAACTGAATCCACAATATTTTTGTATGATTTTCATTCAAAATATGCCGTTACCATGGCAACACATTGATCGACACTTACGAAAGAATACGTTTACACATTTACATACCACAGTGGTCTTTTGCGCCAAATTTCTAGCTAAATGCTCGAAGACTAAAGGAAGTTAGCTGAATCCACAATATTTTTGTATGTTTTTTGGTTTAAAAAAAGCTGTTACCATGGCAACGCATTGCTCACCACATTGTTTCCATATCTATATACCATAGTGGTCATGTGTGCCAAATTTCAAGTCAAATGCTCTAAATTTGTTTAAGGTGCCCATCTGCGCTGAATCTATCCTTCCTCGTGGGTTCAAGCACATACTTTGGCTGGAAAACCAAAGTTTATTTCTTTATAAATAGAGAGTTTCATTTTAACATGTTTAGCCACAATGTCATAATGAAAATAGCAACAAATCAGCGCTCAATAAATGTGATGGACAATGGCTCAACAACACTGTGGGAGTGATGAAAATTAGGTAATCGTTGAATAATTACAAAAGTGTTCAGGGGAACTTAAACTTTCTTCTTTCAATTTAAATCAATGCGGATCTGGCATTACTTTTTTTTTTTCATCATCAACCAGACATAATATACAGAAAACAAGCCAAAGATGAACAATAAATAAATTGAAACTGGACATGTATAAAAACTTGAAATATTGTTTAAATGTTCACGTAGCAATGCAAATGCAAAAGTGAGGCACACACATACATGATAGCACCTCTAAAGGAAACATTGCTGCATTAACTTTCCTTATTGTGTTATTTTCATTTAAAAATGCACACACAAAAAAAAATTACAAGGAAACTTTACTACAACCAGGGCATGACAGACATGCTTCTTGTGGGCATGGATTTGTAGCTCAATATAAATGGAAAAGTGAGGCACACATAACATAACTCAATATCCATGAGTCAAACATTATGCATGATAGTATCTTCAAAGGAAACATTGCAGCATTTTACCTGTGTTACTTTGATTTAAGAATTCACCGAAAATTAAGAAAACTTTGCTGCACATCAGGGCAAGTCAGATATGCTTCTTGTGTGCATGGGTTTGTGGCACAATGTCGGAAAATCTTACTAGCATCATACACTGACGTGTTCTTGAAGTTCGTGGCTAATGCCCAGAACGAAGCCCTCACTTGGGATTGTAGCAGTACATGAATATGCCGCCACAAAATCAAAGAATGCTTCAAGCACCCAAGCATATTTGACGATGAAGACACAGTGGGCTTTAAAGAGTCTGTCAAATTCTTGCTTCCGGTCATCTCCAGCCTGGACTTAGTATGGTCTTGTCCAGGATGAGAAAATACTGGATGTACGTCTAGTCACTCCCTTATCTGACTAAGCAGGGCTGGCTGAAGGTGGCATCTTTAGCATCACTGAACTTCGCGCTTCTCGCTCGTGATGTATACGTTTCGCGCGGATCAACTTGGCGTTTCCCGTTTGCTAGGGCTTTCAGGTGGGAGAATCTCCAGATCAGAAGATGCTTGGGGCTGGGTTTGGAGTCTCTGCATCAGCAATGCCATGAACATTGGTTCCTACCTGAAAAGAGATTAAACATGTATAGCACTACTGATATTTCGAACTAAATTTCACTTGAATTGTTTGAGCAAATGACAAAGGCTACAATTATTATCAAATAAACTTTGCATCACATAGAGGGAAGTTTAGTTCTCAGTGAGAGGGCACTCTGGAGGGAAAAAATATTAAAATATAATTTTACATATTGATCTTAAATACAATGTACTAATAACATATTCATCACATAACTTTTAGTTTGTGATGTACAAGTAAATATTTCTGATATATTTCGGAACATATTATTTTAAAACATTTTGTCTCATCTGGTAAACCTCAAAGCCTTGAAAAAAATTCCCAGAAATCAGATTACTTTTTGCCATCATCGGGGTGGGGCCTACTTGATATTTACATGTTCCAGACTCATAAAATATTTGATGTACATATTATTACAAATCAATAGAAGTCAGCACGCATTTTTAATCCGTAATTTAATGAATTTAAAAGAAAACTGTCAAAACACGGTAGATACCCCTACACAATACTCATTGCTGAATGTTCTAAAGTTTGTTTGAGAAGAATCGCTTCAAAAACACTGATATATCAGAGAAGAAAACTTTGCATTTCTCACGACAGCATGAGAAATTCAGATTTTTAAATTCTACCTGTTACTGAGTACATGCAGATTCTACACGAGTCTTGCTTTGTAAGATACGAAGCTCAAATATTCTTCTCTAAACATGAGCTGGTACTTAAAAGCCCAATGAAACATGCATATTGATAATTCTCAAAATTGGAAGCTCAATGATTTGATCATAAACTGATTTCAAGTCTATAAACATTAAGCATATACTGTACTTACAGGCACATAGTCGTTCTGCACCATGTACTGCTGGGCATCCCTCGGGAGCATGAGAGGTCCTCTCCCTTTCTTCTACATGGGGATGTTGGGTCTGTGAAGCATCGCTGCAAGTAGTGACATTCCACAAAATTCCTATAGAATGGAACACAATACAATTTTTTTTTTCAACTTTAAGTATTTCACCCATTCTCTTTAACATATTAGATATGACGTATTGTATCAGCTCTGACAATCCCTAACATTCAGTACGTTTTCGACTTATTATCAATATCAGTCTATGAAGAGCAAACTCGTACACATTCACTTTCCTGAAAGGTGTAATAGCAATGAAGCATAAACAAATGAGTAAGTTTTACTCTTACACTTTGGACAGAAATTGTTCCAGTAATTATAATCAATGCCACAAGATCTATGAGGATTGGCGGAAGGACTTACTGTCTCCATCCATGTCTTCACATCTTACGATGTCTTGTAACTAAGGGTGGTTTCGCTTGGCAAGTGCAAGATTCTATTGACGTAAAATGGCCCCCATCTGTTCACCATCTCCTGCACTTTTCTCGGTACAACTGGGCAAAGTCCGCATTGATCTGAAAATAAACACAAAAACTGTGAAATATCAGTGATAAGGAAGTGGAAAATGAAAAACAGAAACGCTTGACAAAAAAAAAGGAAGAAAACAAATATGCTTCGGGGGTATAAACGGTCGCCATAGCCACATTTCTAGATTTTTATGTAATTAATTATTTCTTATTGGTCTCGAGGGTTGTATTTCATGCTGGAGGAAAAAATGAGACCGATATCTCTGATTTTTGTTTCAGATGTTATCATTAAAATCAATTTTTAGAAATACCAGGGATGTCTTGCATATCTAAACACCAAGAAGGGATAGTCCTGACAGAGTACTCCTTGGAGTACAAATTATACAAATAACAGATAATTTACATTCCCTTTATCTTAAAAAATATTAAAAGTAAAAAATAAAAAAAGGCCTCATATATTGTAAAACTTCACTACATTCTCTCACTGGTGTATGTGATGCTTAATGCATACATCTCAGCCAGAAGTGTAGATCTGTAGAATTTTTAAGTCTAGATCCTTCTACTCAAACACAGATCACCACATTGATTATGCTACAAAGAGAAAGACTGGAGTAGAATACCTTTATCCAGGTGCGAAATCTTGTTCCATTGCACGAGTTAATCCCATACATTATTTGTTTCATACAACGCCTTCAACAATAACACTAACAGACTTACTAGTTCAAGAAAGAGTCTTGAATTCAGTGCAGAAATGGCAACCATAAGGCCTAGGTGTCCAGGCCTACTACTGAGTGGAAGTAATAATAGTAGAAGTATTTTCATGGAATGCAAATCAGTAGCACATTCACATTACATACACATGTACGCAGCCGAGTGCAAGTAGCATTGAAGTTGATTATTCCAGTAAAATGAGTGACATGATGCACGCTTGATAGTAAGAGTGTTGAGTGCACACGCCAAAGGTAATTGTTTATTGTGACATCAGACTCAGTAGACCTAGTCATGCAATGGAACAGAAACTGTTTATTAATTGTAGACCCCCATTTTAATATGGGAGTCAATGGAAATTGGTGATGTCATCTGATTGGCTGAAAGTTGTAAGTCCTTGTTAGATTTAGATTGCGAACAGCTTCGACACTCAACTTTTAATCGAAGCCACCTTAAATAAGTCTTAAAGACTTAAAATATTTTAAGTCGTAAGAAAGATTTAAAATTTAAGTCCTAGAAATTAAGAGAGTGCACCGGGCGCAACTGCCGGCAATTACTGGCAGTAACATCAAGAGAATGGCATAACGATAAAATGCGAGCGAGCGGAGAGAGCGAGCTTGAAAATGTTGACATTTTATAGTCCAAAAACTGCCGTTTGTAGCTTATACTTTTACGCTTTGGAAATTAAAGGGGCTCAGCGGGCGCAACTGCTGGCAATTTACTGACAGTAACATCAGGAGAATGGCATAACGATTAAATGCGAGCGAGCGGATTTTGACATTTTACAGTCCCCAAACTGCTGTTTGTAGCTATATTTTTCGCTTTGGAAATTAAGAGGGGGGGGGGGGCGCCCATAGTGCGTCCCCCCCCCCCCTGATCCACCACAGGTAGTCAAGGGTGTCGGTTTATGTTCGTGATTGGGGGAGGTATGACCAGCGAGGGGGCGTCGAAGTGAGCAAGAGGGGGAAAGATGTCCAAAATCCAGAGACTCCAACCCCAAGCACCTTCTGATCTGGAGATTCTCCCGCCCGAAACCCCTAGCAAACGGGAGACTCCAAGTTGATGTGTGAGAAGCGCAAAGTTCCTAGGATTCTAGATGTTCTCTGGTGCTATCTAAGGCTTATTTTTTCAACATACGATAGAAACAAGTAAGAAATCCTTTCCACCGGGAGACACAGAGCCAGGGCGGGAGAAATCAAATCTCAAACGGGAGAACGGGAGATTGTGCAAAAATGGGCTTTCGGCGGGAGATCTCCCGTCGAAAACAGGAGAGTTGGAGTCTCTGAAAATCTGCACTTTAGAGCATCCCCTAATTGTTTGTGTTTGTGTGTGTATATGTTTTATATACATGGAAAGGTTAGGAAATAGCCCAGGTCAAGTTTTATTATTGGCAATGCAAGGCATTTTAAGATTGACTAGTATGTAAAGCAACACTGCTAAAATCAATGATCTAGCTTTGATAACGAAGCGTATGGTACAAAGGTGTACATTCTATATCACATTGCGCAACGTTGCAGAGACTCTTTGTGCCGTTCGGATGTTCTGAGTACGCTGCGCACATTCTGCTTAACCAACCAGGAATCACGCTGAATCACAATCTTTTGTCGGTTCCAGGCTTTTTGAACAATGTTCCACACTATATACCTCTTTAATCATGGTTAAAAGAAATCTTAGAAAAATATCTTATTTCTTGATCGTCCTTTCATGTCGATTTCAAAAGCAGTTTACTAACCCTTGAATTACCATTTTGGTGAGGTCTTTTTTGTTTTGTTTTTTGTTTTGGGGGTTTATTTACCAGCCGATGGGGGGGGGGGGGGGGGGACGTGCCCCCCCCCTCCCCCGAAGCTGTTGATCTGTGTCGTGGCATCGTTCACAAGGTGGACGCTTCTACTACGCACGTTTTTTTCAAAATAAATTATCCTCTAACTCACATTTGTTTTTTATTTGCCTCAATTAATATTTAAGAAAACAGAGATGAAATTTTGACGGGCAATTCTAATATTGATCTTCGGAGTATACGAGAATATCCAATTCTATAACAATAAACTATGCAGTATATACATCGGCGAGAATCAGTTTACCAACGTTATCAATTGGTTATATTTTAACTAACATTTCTGATCATCTACAGTATATACTGTAACGAGCCAACCTCGTTACGGTCCTCTACTAGTATAGAAACGGTTACTGTATTGCACTTTGCATTCAGCAAACTTCATACATTCTTTAAGGCATTGAAGAATGTAGGGAATACCCGTTTGTAATGAACTTACGGCCAGGAATATATTGGTAATTGGAGGATTTAGTATGTGTAGCGAATATTTGAGTGGTAACTTACCCCATGTTGACAGAAATATGAAGGAATATAGAGTTTGAAGACGATGTTAAAGCCCAAACAAAGTTCTGGTACGCCTGCAAAAGTTGTCAAATTTCGCTCCCAAATGTGAACGTATGCTTAGGAAATGTGCAGGATAACGATGTTATTACAAGATATTCGATGGATAACGACGAAAATGCGAAATATTAACCAAAAAGGTTCAGTCTCAGAACTTACCCGAACGGGGTCAGGCTAAACTCGGACTCGGGGATAACTCGGCTTCGCTTTGACGGCGGGATGAGTTATAATGGTTGTCCCTCTGATTGTACAGTGTTGTCCTATGGGAGCGGCCTGTATAAACTAGCGCTTCGTGTTCTGGCTACTCGCAGTAATGGTCCGAGTTGTTACAACGCGCGCATCAAAAACCTCTTTTGCGCGCATGCAAAATTAGTGTGCGCCGAAAGGCGCTTGATAAACAACAACAAAAACTCCAAAGACCGCGCGTCTCAGGGCGGACTCACACTGTGCGATTTTTACTGCGATTTACCCTTTGCGATGTCGCACGACGAGAAATCGCACAGTGTGAGGATGTCTGCGATACGACAACCGGCGATTTGGGGATATCGCAGGGATCGCAGCCCCATCGCAGAACTTTGAACATGTTCAAAATTCTGCGACAATCGCTTGCGACGATGATCGAAAACTTTCAGCGAAGCAAGGTGATAGAAGAAGTACTAATCAAGATTTGGCTGGATATGCTTCCTTTATTCCACAATTGCTTACTGATCTATCTCAACATGATGACAAAGATGAGATGGGGAGGGAGTTTTACAACGACTTAGAGTGCAATCGTGAGTAATTCTACCATGTATATGGGCTTCTCGCGTCCATTGCAGCCGTTTTGTCCATACGTAGTCCCATGTATAGAGTTTGAACGAGGGCAGATTAAACAGTCTGTGGGTTGGTTAAAATTTTGTTTGCGTACCACCAGACCGGTACTGTATGCATAGCCTTGGACTAACTTGTTAAGTGTTTATAGATCTAATGTTTAAATTATACTAAGCCTAGGCCCTACTAAGTATGCTATAAACTAGACCCATATCTAGCTAGGCCTAAATACGTGTGTGGGCCTAGAAGTGGTTCTTCTAGGCCTAGTCTGCCCTAGATCGATGTACGTACGTGTTCCAGTCGAATTGTATAAATTATATCGACATACACGTTGTATAAACTACTAGGGCTAGGCCCCTGGTCTGGACAGGCCCTAGATCTAAGTCTAGACCATAATGGCTTAGTATTGCACTGCTACTGGATCGACTGACGTGGACGTGAACACTAACAGTAACAGTAAACACATAACGCCTAATACTACGTTAGATGTGGTTTCTGTCTAACGACATAACGTTGAAAAAGAGTAACCGACAGTTAGAGATCTAGTCTAGTCTAGTCTAGAGGCTTCAAATGTGAAACATTCTTCCTGCCCTGCACACACGACCATACTAACACACAGTTACAAAACGTTGGTGGAGTACAGTTAATTCTGAGTAGACCTCTATAATACCGACGGAACCGGAACAGAAACAGATCCAGATATTTTTTACACGTTGATAGGAAAGGATATTGATAATTGAAAGTCTAGCCCATCAAGATGTAACTGATATTAAATATTAATAGTGATAAAGATCTCTAGAAATCTACATTTTCTTATTAAAGTCTTATATAGATTAACTAAACTAGTCTGTCTAGACCCTAAGCACTAGATCTAACAGTTAATTAGTCTAGCACTAGCAGTCGTAGCATGCACTAACGTTAGCACTACTCGCAGTCAGCAGGCTTCTTCTTAGTTTTAGACCCGTTCTACAACATTAAACGATAGTAATGTTAGTCCCTTACGGTGATCTAACGTAAAGGTAACTGCGACAGCCGCCACACGCAGTGTGGCGGCTGCGCCGTGCTCCCATAAAAGATCTTCATGTTGAACAAACTGGTGCCTTTGCGGCGCTATATTTCCTTAATTTTTCAACAGAAACTACTAGGAATACTTACATGGGTCGATGAAACCTAAATGACTATCATCGGCGACTGTTTGATGCATTTCATTGCTTGTGATGCACAAAATGATGTCTTATAAGCAGCTCACCGATGTTCACAGAATTCACAATCACTTGCACAAGCGCACAGAATACTTAGGAACTAACATAAAGCGAAACTGCGGGGAAGCCGCCAGGACCGCGCCTGGCGGCGCGGTCTCCGGGGCTAACGTAAAGGGTACTAACGTTAGATGGGTCTACATTTTTTTTTTTTTTTTTTGCCAAAATGTGCTCATGGATTTCAAAATCATACGGTAGGCCTACTCTGGTTAAGCTAGTGATGGCTACAGAAATACAGTGTCGATTATTACTTAGGCCTAGGCACCTACTGGATCTAGATTGTCAGTAGCTGATATGTGCTAGCCTTTCCTGCCCTAGTCTGTGGTCTAACGCTAGAACCGTAGGCTTAGACCTATTTTGTATCAAACCTTAGAGGAATTAGAACTCTAACCGTTGGAGTTAGACCTACACTGTAATTGAGATCCATTGCTATAGTTACAAGCAGTATGAATCCAGATCCTAGACAAAATATAAACAAACTGTTCCCAAACTTTTTTTTAGAGTAGACGTAGTGTCTAGTCTCATGGAAATTACCTAACTAAGCCAGGAGTATAGCACTCTAGATTTTTAACAATAAGGCCTAAGTGGAGCTGAGGTAACTTAGATTGATCAGTTGTTCTTGGAGATTTGTACAGAAATTGTAGTCTAGAAACACACACACACACACAAAACAAATGCAATGCATTGAAGTGACCCTCTCTACATGTAGGTTACTAGGTGATTAACATTTTATCCATGTTTGTCCGAGTTTTTATGTGATGATCGATCATGCACTCCAAACTGAAAGTTGTTACTGTATGAGGCTGTAACATGTTCATGCTCAGGTCTGCAGACTAGTGCTACAAAGTATTTGATTATCCGGCAGTACGTCATTTGTTAATCTGTGTCGATAATAAACACAGCCTTGTCGTTGCTGCCTCAGCAAGTCACAAACGTGCTGTGCATAGCACTTGGTAAGGCTATATAGTATACAGTACAGTACCGGTGTACATGTCATACTCTCTGTTAACTTTAATTGCCCTTTAATTTCATAACAAAGTATATCAAAATGAACTCTCAGTCTGAAATCATCAAAGACCCTGCCCCAATCTGTAGGGTGTACAAACTGTACTTGCAGTTTGATTGCAGAATGTAAAACATCATTCAAGGGCAATCATGAATTATCCAAAATTGCAGACTGTAGGAAACAATGCTGTGTGCGTCATGTGTTACACATGTATGTATACAAATTGTATTGACATACTTGTACTAAACGTACACTATATGTAATGCATAGTGTAATTTAGTTAAGTTTTCGAGCCCTTAGACCTCAGTAAATGACTGAAATAATTATGATTATGATAATATGAATTTATGAAGCACTTATGTACAGGCCTGTCCAATGATCAACAATGGTGAATAGTTGAATAAATTTGTTTAGCACTATATGTGTTTGTTAACTCTAGATTCATTCCCAAATGTTGTCCTTTTTACCCAAATGGTAAATTTAGAGTCTACTGTAATTATCATAAATGCCTGAAAATAATTGTCCCTTTGTGTCACCCTAAACAGGTCTGAATAAAAATGAAATCTCTAAGGAATTCATCATACTGGAGGCTTGTCTCAATGTTGAAAAGGAAGAGCAGAAAAGGAGCAGCTGGCAACTGGTTGTGGATCCTGCAGAAGTACATGAATCCCTCTCTTACCTGCAATTTCTGAGGATAAACATGCCAAGAGGATACCTAACCAATTTTGGAGACTGAGGTACAGTATATATGTTAGAAGATAAAATAAACACTTTTTCATACTTTCCAAAATGTTTATGTGACTGCATGTGTGAATACATCAGTTTCTTTTTCTTTTTATGGTGGCTTGACAATTAAAAAAAACCATTAAGTTGAGAGCAAGAAAGATATTATTTCAAAAAGTGTAATTTAATTGTCTTTTACAGTATTTTGAAGAAAATAAAAATTTCATTCATGCTACCCTAAAAGTGATGAATAGTTTATTCATAGAACTTCAAATACAGTCATTGTAAGCAATTTCTAGAAATAAATGAAAACATCATTTCTTTGAAAGAATGAATCCATTGTAAGACATAGGGGGAATGCATCCCTCGTCATCATTCTAATTCAATACAATATGTAATCATGTTTCTGTGTTTTTTTTTCTTTTTCTTTTTCTCCTATTTACTAGGAATTACAAGATGATAAAGACTCTACCAGCAAGGCGTCAAAGGCTGAAATGCTACACATAAGGAGCAGGAGAAGGAGAAGCAGGACCTGTCAAAGCAAAACCTAAGAAGATAAGGAGGAGTCAAGAAGCAAAGGAAACCAAAATTTTATCAGCAGTAGGTACCCTGCTGATGCACTAATGGAAAATGTTTGCTTTACCTCTAAAATAGAGAGAGAAAGAAAAACAAAAACATGCTTGTTGTTGTTTTTTTCCTCTCTCTCTCTACAGACAAGTGCAACATATTTATGTATTTGGGGTGTACCTGAAAATCCCAAATTTGATTTACATACTTCAAAGAACATTGTTGAGTAGACTTTATTCAAAGAATGATCATCCAGAGATACTTCTTTTTGTCAGGGCGTTCAGATCTATGATCACTGTCGAAAGGATTATTCAGGCGTAAGTTCTCTAAGTATAAAATAAAAACATGCCACATTGTTCTTTTACTTTTTCAAGAAAATAAAATCCCACAGTCAATTCCATGGTCGAGGAACTTCATAAAAACTCAACTCGATAACTCAACTGTGGTTGTCAGTTGCTAATGTGTGTAGTTCAAGTGCTGTAAACACTGTAAGCAAATGGGCGGAAAGTTGGAGGCATCCTAAACTACAAACATTTGCTTCACAGGGAACCTTATGCATTTTTGTAACAATTAATATTTCCCCTATTTTCTCCCTTTTGCTCTCTTTTTTGTGTTTGTTTAGCCCTTGTCATGTAGTTCACCTCAACACTTACACCTGTAACTGCAAGTTCGGTGTGGGATGACATTGCTGTCTCTCTGGGACTTACCGGAAACAAAATGTGACTTTTCAAAGCAGGAAAGTGGTAGCTACTACAGCAGGCAGTCGTGAAGGTGGAACTTGAGGAAACTGACATATTGACTTGTTTCTTTCATTTATGTTGGACCAGTGCAAGTTTCCATGAACTCTACATGCATTTGATGTTAACTTACAATGGTTTGATTTCTGTTTTCCCACCAACTACAAACACAGCTACTCTCGAAAAACTCAAATTTACGTGCAATCACCGTGAGTCACTTTTTTTTTTCTGAAATACCATCAAACAGCTGAAGAATTTCAATGTGCAAGGTTTTGTCATGATTTTAAGGCGATTATGCACTTACTCTGACAATGCACTTTCCCTTTCTCTTTAATGTATCCTGCAACTTTAAATCATGTACAACAAATGTACCATGTTTTGTTTGTATCACTGGAAAACTGGAGAGGGAAAAATTCCACAAGCTTTTGTTTGATTTGTGAGGGCCATTACAATGTTCAGAGACAATAGCAACACTATTTCCACTACTGTTTAGAAATGTATGTTTTGTGCAACTTTACATTAAACTCAACATGTGGGCCAAACATTGTTTCAATGGCTCGAAAACTGGGGAAGATATCGAAAGCTGTTCTTAAAGCCGTTACATAACTTATATTGAAATGTGAGTCTGACAATGATACATGTATTGCCAGAAATGTTTGAGCTAGAAAAATGGAGAATGGCACATGTATCATTGCAATAAGTTGTACTATAGCTGCAAACAAGAAATCATGTTACTGTGCAATTCTGAATTTAGAGCAATGTGAATGCAGCAGTCAGCGTTATGAGATAGCTATTTTTTTCCTATGCAGTCGTATATATGCTACCGTATAAGTGCTGCATGGTATTTTAATCATACATATTTTAACTCTGATCTCCTCCCTCTGCACAAAATTATGTTTGTTTGTTTGCTTGTTTTTTATCATACCTCTATCTGTATCGATGGATAACATTTATTACTGGACTCAACATCTGAGAGTTTGAGTCAGAAAATTGTTTTAGTTGTATTTGCTACATTGTAGGCTACAATTTGCCACTTACCCTTATCAGTCAAAGCAATTGAATGTTCATTCATTTGTATCTTCCTGATTTATTGGTAACACAATTGTATATTTCTTGCTTATAAGTCAATTCTGGAAATTAATATGTGTAACCAAAATTACATGTACTCTAGCCTTGAACCTTGTATTTTTTTCTTCCGCACATTTTAACCAGCACATCTTCTTCTTGTAAAGAATGCCTAAGGGAGGCACCAACATAATCTGGGATGGACAGAAAATGGGCAATGTTGAAGATGAGAACTCCTGTAATGATATTACATTTTTAAGGTATACAATTGACAAGGTTCACACACAGTTGGAAAATTTCAATTCAAATGACTGCTTTGCCACAGTATTTTGCAGTGTATGCAGTGTCTGATTAATCTGGATTAGGACCAGTAGCACATTTAGTGCATCTCCAAGCACCCCTTCGGATGCTGGTATGATCATTTCATTTTGGCATTTTCCAAAATACACTGTATGTTCACAGTAAGTGTTTATGTACCTTTGTACATAAACATAAACTGTAAGCATTGCTTGTAGAGTATGTTAGATTGCAGCAATTTGCTCTCTGAGGTTTGTTTGTTTGTTTGTTTTTGCAACATTATTTGGGAAATTGTAGTGGCATAGGTAGTTGTCGCGTGCAAATTGTAATGGTAACTCGTTGAGCTGAACTTCTTGTAGATATTCAAGTTGACTGAATTTATTCATTGTTTATGTGGAAAAGAAATGGAAGTTGATGTTTTTGGTCACTTTGTGTGATACTATTAAGAACTATGACATCCATACTAGAGTATGTATATGTGAATTGTACAGCACAATTATGATATTGCTTTTCCTACTAGTTTTGCATTTTTTTGCCTTTTTTGACAGTACAATTGTATTGAACTAATTGAAGCATACAGCTGTAATCATGTTATATAAAGACAAACCAACAACTTGTACCGCTTTGCCATCTTCTCTTTTTCTTTTGCGATGATGGAAATAAATAAACTATTGAATTGACTTTAATTGTGATCAATTAATCGATATTGTATATCTAATTTAATGACTTGAATATATCATTATCTTTATTCTTGTCACATTTTTATTTGTGAATCAATATATATTGTAAATAAGTGTGATTCCTTTACATCTGGATGGTAATATTACATACACAAAACAAAAGTGAATTTTTCAAGGGCCAACCATAAAAATATGTCAGCACAATATTTTATGTGCTTGAGAAACCACAATGTTAGAATTCCACTATCAAAGCCATAGAAAAGCATTCAGAGAATACAGACCTCCGCCAAGCAGTACATTTTCACCCTTACTGTGATTTCTACCCATTGTTATAATTACATAAATATGCATAATATGCTGTAAATGACTATTTCCAATGATCAAGAATCCTACAACCACCCCACCCTCCCCCTCCCCCCCCCCCCAAAAAAAGGGGGGGGGGGACTTTGATCCAGGCAGTGATCCAAATTGATACCAAAATATGGCATTTCATTTTTCTGTCATTATTAACTTTATTTCTTAGAATATACAGTGTTATTTGATTCATATCTAGTAATTTCTGTAGTTATTTTAGAGTCAAACCAAAAGAAGAAAAAAGCAAGTTTGAACATACATGTACTTTACAAACCAACGTCGCCAAAAAAAAAAAAAATAATAATAATAATAATGAAATACAAACATTCACGAGTGACTTCATTCATTGTTACCGTTCTTTATGATGAACAGGTGCCATAATGTACGATGTACGCATGCGCACGGTGTAAATCGTAGGCCACAAATCGCACAGTGTGAGGTATACATCGCAGCACCTGCGACAGAGTGCAACAGGCTGCGATATCGCACATTGTCGCAGCGCAGCGTATCGCAGTAAAAATCGCACAGTGTGAGTCCGCCCTCAGCAACTGAGGACCGCGCGCTGTCATTTTTGTTTTGTTTTGTACAGGATTACGTTAGCACGCACTTTCCTGTCCATTCAGTTAGGCCTCATTTGGTATTATGCAGTGGCCAGTAGAATGTGGCGATCACTTACTGCGTGTGAATTGTCTGAAGTAGGGTCGAATTTTTCCCGAGACCGAGTTAGTCTGGAGCCTTCTGGAATAAAAGTCGGTTTTCCTACTATTATTATTTTTCTCCAAAACGACTCATCATTCCGGCAAACCGCGTCAGCCAGGTAAGTTTCTTAGTGGACTCTTTCGGTATATTGCAAGCAAAAATGAAATGGTGCTAGACGGGTTCTCGAGCACTTACCGAAACTTAGTTTTCACTTTAAGTCCTATACGAAGGATCCAAAACATTACCGATAGATGCGCGTACCGCGTAGTGTTCATTCAGGGTTGTAGACCTTCCCTCGTACGTTATCATCGATACTTTGGCCATTCATTTTAATTCATATCCAAAATTCCCTACAATCACCATATCTGAGAAAAATAAGTTGTAATTACTGATATATGAACTAGCTTTTGGTGATAGAAGTGAATTTTATTATTCTTCGGAAGCTAACTCGCAAATTGATGCAAGTTTGGATGCGAGCTTTGGCTTCGCATCGCTGTGATGACGTAGCCACGTCAGCGTGTGATTTGGTTCCTCCGTGTGTGAAAATTACTGCTATTTTGTCGATTCTGGTCAATATTAGAGAAATTTGGTTTGTTATATATGTATCTGGTCATTTAGTAAATAACTCACAATTTATAAAGATGCAGATTCTTTGTTATGGAAAGTGATAGTTGTCGAGATAATAAGAGATTTGCGACGTCAAACTAGCACAAAATCTACGGAGTGTACAAGTTCAGCGCTTAGCGCATACCGTAGCTACCTCCGCGTAGTGTCTCCCGCGACGTCCGCATTAAGAGTATATAAGCAGGAGAAATTTTTAGATCGAGAGGAGACTCCCGGAGTCCTGCTCCAGGTAACGAGCTACTCTCTGCTCACTCCTCAACACACTACTTTCTTTCTCCCTCCCCCTCCCCTTATGTAGAGGAGACTGTTGGAGTTCTACTCCAAGTATCGAGCATCTGCTCACTCCTCTACATCTCAACTACACCCCCCCCCCTTATGTCCCCATGTAAAATTTCAGCTTATATTTTGGGATCTTTCGACAAATTCAAAAAGAGTTAGAGACATGTTTTGTATTAGTTTCATGAGATGTCATGTTAGGGATTCTGGCGAGTCAGAAACTAAGGGGAAATAGAAGAACTTATTCACACGTACAATCAAACGAAGTGTATGCATGGTTTGGTATTAGAATTTACGAATTGGCTTAGGCATGCATTAATAAATGAGTATGTAACAGTGGCGATTTTGAAATGTTGTAAAAGAAAGATTAAACTTTGATTTTTGTTTTTGTTGAACCTGAAATCTGAGTACTACAACCTTGTGCCTTTCTTTGTTTCTGTGTACGACTCACTTGACTTAGTTTCTATTTTCACACACCACACAACCCATACACTACTACTACTACTACACATCTACTACATACACACACACATACACACACACACACATACACACACACACACACTACACATATAATCCTCTCCTTGAATATTCCATCTTCCCTCCTCGGTCATATACTTTGACCAAAGAACTCATCCCCACCGAGACTATTAGTTTCCGAAGGGTCGATTTACTCTGTATATGTTTTTACCGCTCGGACATTTGGGCTTAACATCTCGCCCACGGAGTTGATCAATCTTTCTGGAAAACACACAACATCTACACTAGTAACTCTCGGTCATTATATTCTGTGGTAGTGGCGACAGTGTGCCCCCGACGAAGATCAAACAACAAACAACTCAGAAGGGCGATACACACACAAAAACAAACGACCTTAAAAAGCCATCATAAGCCCGCCACACAAATTTTTGGTGTCAGGAGTGGGATAATTTGGAAAAAAATCCAACATGGAGGGACAAGGAGATGAAATAACAGAACAATTGACAGCATATCCCAAAATAGAGAATGAGTCTAGTGAGTCTTCTTCCGACACAGAAACCACACAAGCGTCTAGGAAATCGACTAAATCTAAGTCTAAGAGACATGGCATGCAAACTCGAATTCTTTCCAGACTGACGAAATTGATGGAACAAATGATGACTCTGACCAAACGTACGAACAAACGAAGTAGGCGTAAACGTGCTGGTTCAAACTCTTCTACTGAAGAACTAACTGACACATCTTCATTAGATAGTGAAGTTGTGCTGAACTTTGACAAGGACCAACAAGAACAACAACCAGTTGAGAACTTGAGTGCTACCACACATCAGCCAATGGCTGAGACTGTAGAAGAAGTCACTCACACTGGCACTCACACTGTCCAACCAACCAGCACTACAGACCACCCAAATAACAATGAACCGCGAACATGACATGGTCTCTCTACTCGCCCACACATTATGCCTGATAAATATGACGGTAGCGCGGACTGGGCTGACTATGAGTCACACTTTGAATCTTGCCGAACGATTAACAACTGGACTGACGACGAAGCTGTCAGATACTTGTCTGCTAGTCTTAGGGGACCTGCCCTTAGGTTATTGAACGAACGTAGAGCAACCAAGTGGACATACTTTGACTTGAAATCTAAGCTGTCAATGAGATTCTCGTCCTCCAAACAAGCTGAAAGTTACCTGCTTGAACTTCGTGCTCGTAAGAGACGAGCAAACGAATCTTTCCAAGAGCTTGGACGAGCTATTAGGGAACTAACTACAAAGGCCTATCCAGACTTTGACTCGGACGGAATTGACCGTCTAGCTAAGATCCACTTCACTGATGCTATCGAGAATCCGGAGATCCGAACAGGGATTTTCCACGCAAAACCTAAGACTTTGGACAATATGATTGAAGCAGCAATAACAACTGAAACATTTCTGCTAACTGAATCTCAGCGTTCATGGAAAAAGACCACGCACAACAGAGCAGTAGATGGAGAGCAAAAATGTCAGAAAGAGTTGCAGAGAACAATTGATCAAGCGGTAGAAAAAGCGGTTAGACACGCAATGTCTCAGCACAACGGTGACAGAAATGATAGACCTAATCAGAACCAACAGGCTAGAACCGCTGTGTGCTACTACTGTAACAAACCAGGTCACATTGAGAGGAATTGTTTCAAGAAACAGTCTGATTTGAGACAGCAAGTGCAGACTAACTACCGACCTGAGCACGATCACATGGGAAACTCTGAACAAATTCGTCAGTCAAACCAATTTGGGCCGCCCACGAGGGCCACGGCGCGGCCAGTCACAAAGAAGAATCGGCCCGCCAACCAAAACAAAGAGACAATGAAACCCCGAAAACTAACTCTTCCCCTAATACCGCAAATTGTGATGGTTTGTTTGTTAGAGTATGTATTCACGATGGGGAATACAAATTTCTTGTAGACACTGGAGCCTCGGACTCCTACATTTCTAGACAGGTGTATGAGAATATTCCATTGAATGACAGGCCCATGTTGCAGAAACCAAACAGAAATGCTAAGTTAGCAGATAACTCTCCTCTTCCCCTCGATGGTGTAGTGACACTCGAATTGAAGAATTACTTGTGGAATTTCTAGATTGCTAGTCGCTGACATTAGCAATGATGGTATTTTGGGTCTTGACAACTTGTGTAGAATGGGAGCTAAGTTAGACTTTAGCACTTTTGAGCTCTCAACTAAATGGGAAAGCATTGAATGCGAAAGAGAGTGTGATGGATTACTTTTCTGTCGTATTAGTACAACAGAGACTGTTACCGTCCCAGGGGGACATGAGGTTCTTATCAAGGGAACTGTCAAAGACAAACTCAGGCCGAATAAGTTTGGAATTGTGGAAGTAGGCGATGCTCAGAACCATCTAACAAAGTCAGGATTGATCGTAGCTCGTACTTTGGTCAGAACAGGGAATGAAACTGTCCCAATGAGAATCTTCAATCCCTCACCTTCAAACAAAGTAATCAAGAAAGGAACTTACTTAGGTACGATAACAGTAGTTGATGAGAGTGACATTGAAACCACTCCAAACTCTGAAGTAGCAAACTCTGAGGAAGTACCAGAACACTTGCGAGATCTATTAGAAAGAAGCACTGAGGAACTTCCTCACCAGTATCACAAGGATGTAGCAAATCTGTTAACTGAATTTCACGATGTTTTCTCGCAAGGAGAGAATGATATTGGCAGAACCAATCTTGTCAAACACAGCATTGACACGGGAAGACAACATCCCATTAGACAAAGACATAGGAAGCATTCATTCGGTCAAAGGACTGAGATCAAAAGACAAGTATCAGAACTTTTGGACAAAGGGCTAATAGAAACAACAGATAGTCCCTGGTCATCAAACATAGTTCTTGTACGTAAGAAAGACGGAACGCAGAGATTTTGCGTGGACTATCGGCAACTCAATGCTGCCACTATCAAAGATGCTTACCCGTTACCACGCATTGACGAAACACTTGATGCCTTATCAGGCGCTTCTTGGTTTTCAACCTTAGACTTAGCCAGCGGCTATTGGCAGGTAGGGCTCGATGATGATGCAAAACAGAAATCAGCTTTCTTAACCGATGGTGGGCTCTATGCTTGGAACGTCATGCCTTTCGGGTTATGTAACGCCCCTGCCACTTTTGAACGACTAATGGACAAAGTCTTGAGAGGACTCCACTGGGAAACCCTCTTAGTGTACTTAGATGATGTAATTGTTTTCGGTAGTTCAGTACCAGAGGAACTCGAGAGACTGAAACAAGTGTTCCAAAGATTGAGACAAGCAAACCTGAAACTGAAACCAAAGAAGTGTCACTTGTTCAAAACTAAGGTGTCTTACCTTGGGCACGAAGTATCGAACCTAGGAATATCGACTCAGACAGAGAAAACCGAGGCAATCAAAAACTGGCCAACACCAACAAACGTCAAAGAAGTTAGAAGCTTTCTTGGGCTAGCCTCGTATTACAGACGCTTTGTTAAGGACTTCGCCTCTATCGCGAAACCTCTTCACCAGTTAACCGAAAAGAAACGTGCCGGGCGGTTCGAATGGAGTCCCGCTTGTCAAAACGCATTCGATGAACTAAAGAATAGACTAACAACTACTCCCATCCTTGCGTACCCTACTTTAGAAGGAGAATTGATCCTTGACACTGATGCTAGTAAAGACGGTATCGGTGGGGTACTTTTTGTAGTCTTGGATGGACAAGAACGGGTTATCGCTTACGGAAGCAAAGTCCTAAGTAAAGCCGAACGTAACTACTGCGTCACGCGTAGGGAATTACTAGCAGTAGTCACTTACTTGAAGCATTTCAAACAGTACCTTTACGGTAGACATGTCAAAGTGAGAACTGACCACGGAGCCTTGCGATGGCTCACCAACTTCAAACAACCTGAGGGCCAACTAGCCAGATGGCTTGAGGTTATATCAGAGTATGACATTGAGATAGTTCATAGGGCTGGTCGCAGCCACGCCAATGCAGATGCACTTTCAAGACGACCTTGTACACAATGTGGTAGAGAAACTGAATGTGAACTTGAAACTAACGAACTAAACTTTGGTCGAACTTGTGTTATTCAGTTGTCGGATGATGGTAGTTTTGTTGAGATAAGGAAGGCTCAACTAGATGATCCAAGTCTAAGGCCAGTCATAGAGGCTTTAGAACGCGGAATTAAGCCGACAAAAGAGGAAATGTCTCCTCTCTCGTTTAGAACCAAAGTGTTGTTAGGTCACTGGGGACAGTTGCATATGTGTAATGGAGTTCTTTTCCGGAAATGGGAATCGGAAGATAGTAGGACTACTAGAGATAGACTAGTTTTGCCGAAATCTATGGTACATGAAGTTTTACAGGAACTTCACTCCGGAACTTTTGGTGGACATCTTGGGTCTACCAAAACGCTAAAGAACGCTCAGCTTCGTTATTATTGGGTCGGGATGAAAGCAGATGTTAGATCTTTCATTCGACAATGTACCGCATGTAGTAGGCGGAAAACTTATGGGAAGAAACGAAGAGCACCTTTGCAACAGAGACAGTCTGGCAGTCCGATGGAGCGGATTGCACTAGATATTTTAGGGCCCCTTCCGTTGACCTATGATGGCAATAGGTATATTTTGGTGGTAGCAGATTACTACACTAAGTTTGTTGAGGCCTATGCCATTCCTGATGAACAAGCGCATACCGTTGCGCAGAAGTTAGTAGAGGAATTTGTCTGCCGATATGGTGTACCGAAGGAAATTCATACAGATCAAGGTCGTAATTTCGAGTCGAATTTGTTTCAAGAAGTCTGCAAGCTCATAGGTGCAAAGAAAACACGAACTACTCCTTACAACCCACACTCTAAGAAAAAAAGGTTCTCAAATGGTTCTCGTCGGCTCCAAAATGGTTCTCATCAGATGGTTCTCGCAAAATGGTTCCGATGAGCACCTATAAATGGTTCCCAATCGAAATAGTTCCGTTCGTCACCATTTGCTAGTATGCGACCCAGTCCCCGAGTGTTATTTGTGGTACTCTTGCAGGTCAAACAATATCTTTAGGTCCACTTTCACTTTTCCCCTTGCTGTATATTCGAATGCCAGATGTAAGAATCACCAAAACTGTGGTATTGGTACAAAAACATGTGTTTCTACTGCTGTGATGATAAAAAGTACATATTGTTTTTATCGTAGACTAATGACTTCTCTTGGCTGCGTGCCAACTGACAGCTGCCACGATCCAATTTTAGCGCTCGATCAGGGGGGCATTTCATGAAGGAACTTGTCGGATAAAATATCTGACAAGTCAATTATATCCGACAAGTTTTGAGAAATTCTTTAGTCTAATTGGCTGATTTCTCTGAACTTGTCGGATATAATTGACTTGTCAGATATTTTATCTGACAAGTTCCTTCATGAAATGCCCCCCAGATATGCGTACGCGCAAACGTACACATACTAGTACTGCACTGTAGGACTATGTAACCGCCGCGCGGCACGCGCCGCGGCTATATTTAGCCCTGTGCTGCCTGCCTGCGCCTATGCAAACCTATTGTACCACCACAGCGACAGGAGAGTGCCAATGCAATACCATGCATGCAGCTAGCAGCAGACGGCTAATAGTACGTAGACGTACAGAGACGTATAGACACGTACACTTACACATTCTATGCATCACCAGTGTATCACATCCATAACGAACGGCACCCGGTAACGTTAGACATTAATTTTGTCTGAAGTGGACTGGAAACGTGTCACTGTCAATTCCATTTTCGCCATGGCAGTCATCACAATTTAGGAGAATAGGTAAGATTTTTAGTTTTAATGTGGTTTTATCTCATTTTTAGATGACAGTTGTTGGTACAAAATCAACTCAAGTTAGATTCATCACTCAGTTTTCGTTTTCAGTCAGTGATTAACCTTTAACGGTTAGCTAGCATTTAGCTAGATCCTAACGTTAATGTTAGATCTAATTTGATCGAAGCTGCTATCTTGTGTAATGTTTACCAGGTACAGTAGATCCAGACCTAACAATAACATGTTTAGGCCTAACACTTTACAATTAGAAATTTGGCATAGCAATCAATGGCCCATGGGCTAGCCCGAACAGACGCCGTGCGGGGCCGGAGCATGGCTGTCACGTTTTTACAGCGACTGGGCCGTGCTAAGTTACTTAGCTAGGCCTGCATGTAACGTTTATGCCTATTACTAATAGAGTGTGCTAACTCCGAAACACAGCCCGAACGCCGAACGCAAAGATAACTGTGTACAAGGAGCGCCCCGGGGTAAGGTCTAATACCGGTAACCGTTAATTCTACATGCAATAACTTTTGTTCTATAACTGTCATTGTTAATGTTAGAGCCAATAGAGGTCTGTCTACAGCCCAGTAGGCCTAACTGTTAGGTCAAAATCTCTTCAGTATGTTTTCAGGCTTGTTCTAAGTAAGGAGTCACGTCATGTAATGCCGTGTTCTGTTTATCGAATTATAGCGTGACTTTGTTTTATTAACGCGGTTTAGGTCTATTGATTCTTTCAATTCATATGTCAGGGAAGTGGACACACCAACATGCACAGAAACCAGGGAACAGGAAACTCCGGCCGGGACGATGAAGCAGAACGTACGTGTTTTGGTCGCTGGTGCGGTTAGGGAAAAAGGTAGACTCTACATTGATCAGAGAGACAGCCTGTGACAGACCGTTGACAACATCGGCCAGAACCGTAGGCTTAACACTAGCCAAGAATGAGCTGGGTGGCCACAAGAATTCATCGATCAGAATAAGAGCCCAGGATAGCCCATTTACAGCATCAGCCAGAACCCAGGCCTGGGCTAGTCGAGAATGAGCTGTGTGGCTAAGACGATACATCGATCAGAATGACAGCCTGTGATAGCCCGTAGACAGCATCAAACAGAACCCTGGGCTTGGCAAGAATGATCTGGGTGACCAAAAGAATACATCGATCAGAATGACAATGTTAGCCCAATAGCCCGTTGACAGCATCGACCAGAAACCTACGCTAGCCAAGAATGAGCTGAGTCAAAGAAAAAACACTGATGCTGCCAGAGAAAACCTTTGAGAAATATGAAGATAGGTAGGTAAGTCCGTTTGCATTGACTTATAGTGTCTAGTGTATTTTATAGCTGCTCTTTCAGAATCTGCCGTCAACCAAATATTCATGTCAGGCGACTTTTTGTTGGTTTGTGTGATGGAGGGTCACATATGTTTTGTTATGATCCCAATACAGTATTTGAAGAGTTTGTTCGCAAAAACCGATAAGTCCATTTTTGAAGATTTTGAAGTACGGTCTCTGTCATAAAGTACAAAATAATACCTTTTAAATGATATATTGGTCACTACATATAAAGGTACATTTTTAAAGTTATGGTCAAAAGAAGCAAAGATTTTTTTTATTATTCTCTTTATTTTTTTAACCTTTAATGGCAAATATCTCCATTTGGCAACTATGGACTTATCGGTTTTTGCAAACAAACTCTTCATTCGCAACTTACAATGTACCAGTGATAATGTTTCACTATAATTTGCATTTAACCGCTTTGAATCAACTGTATGGGGGGGGGGGGGTAGACGTAATGAGATCAGACCAGATGCCAATCTTAGAAGTGGAGTCATTCATAGTTCTAAAGTTTAAAAGCACAAATGGAAAATGCTCTTTGTACTTCTCCAGTCATTGTGTGGTCGATTTCTGCACACTTAAAGTTTGCACCTATAGACTGGTAAAACTTATTGCATTTATACCCACGCAGGAATTACGTATTGTGTAGAGAATTGAAGATTATGTAATTTATTTCAAAGCACTGATGCACCTCTTGTCACCAGTTTATATTGCTTTTGCAGACATACAAAATGTACATGTGGTGGTGGTGTTTAAAAGACTGTTGTCAAATTTGGTGAACAAAATGACAAATGCTAACAACATATTATTGTCATAGGCAGGTTATAGGACAGCAAATTCAAATCTCAGCTTTAGGCCAGCATCATATATAGTTTACTCTAATGAATTTGTTGCTCTGCTTTTAAAAAAAGTGTAAAATTTTATTGATTCCAAATGTTACATATTTTAGATCATGGTTGAGGAATTTTGTTCATTCATGCTTGTGAAACTGTGTGGGTGTGGTATCCTAGCTCTTTTCCTCTTGGGATTCTTATTATCCTTCACATTATAAACAATGTGTTCTTTTCTTCTTCTTTTTTTTTTTGTGTGTGTATGTTTTCGTAGGACATGCTGTAAATTGTCAGAAGTCATGATTAACCTGAATTGATACTCTTCTTGTATTTGCAGTTGTATCGATGTGTCTATGGTGCTTCAAATTGCAGAACAACAACAAAAAAGGTCACTCGTATACAAACAAAGATAAGTTAATTCAAGTACTCGACGTTATGAATGTGAAGTGAAGAAGTGTAAAGCTTATCCTATCCCAAGTATCATACTAGCAATATAATGTATGTTTTCTGTGACAATACCAAAGGTCCTGTTTAATGGGATTGTTTTCCTGCCCTTTGTAGTTGCTTTTAGGACAAGTATGCTTTAAAAGAAAAAAAAACAACAACAACACCGAACAAACTAGCAAACATGTGGAAAAAGTTCCTCATACTACTTAAGTAATGTACTTGACTTCTGCCTATCTTAAGACTGACACAATTACTGTATCTCATCCATGCAGGAATTATTTCACAGAGAATTAGAAATTTTGCTATGTATTTCAAAAGCCTGATGCACCTCTTGCTATTTCATATCATCTGTACAGAGATGTGTGATGGTGTTTCAAGAACTGCTCGGTACACAAATGACAAATAGTGTGGAAAAAGAATTAGAGAACAAATGAAAATATTTTGTTAAGAATATTTGACAGATTATAACATGACAAATACAAACCTCACCTTTAGATTGTAAAAGTGAAGGTGAATAAATACATTTCTGCGAATTTGTGAAAGAGCAAATTTCTATGGTTTTCAATTATTGAGTAATGTTTCATGAAAAAAAAATTGGTGAATGTCATGTACATGTATTCATGCTTGTGAAACTGTGTGTGCATGGGTGTGTTATTCTTGCTCTTTTTTTCCAGTGTCAATGATAATGTATGACATGCTAATGTATTGCTAATATACATGTTTTGAACGTATGTTTGACTGATGAGATGAAATTCAGATGAATTCATTTCATTTCAAATGAGTTTGTGATGCACATTTTCAATGCAGATAGGTAATGTACCTTTAAGAATGGTGCCAGTGAAGCACCTTACCAGCACTGCATGTGAAACACACCAAAAATACACAGACATCAATTCACATACTACATTCTAAGAACAAAGAAAAAGGTTCTTTTGAGCACCATTAAATGGTTCTCAGCACTGTCACAATAGCGACACCTTTTTTGGAGCCTGTGAGAACCTTTTTAAATGGTGCCTGTCAGCACCTTTTAACGTTGGTGCCCATTAGAACCTTTTCCAATGAAATGGTTCCCATGAGCACCTTTTGAAAAGAGTCAAAAAGGTGCCCATCTTTAGTCAAAAAGGTGCCCATGGGCACCTTTTAAATGGTACTCACGAGCACCATTTCATCGGGAAAAAGGTTCTAATGGGCACCTTTTGCAAAAGGTGCCGACAAGCACCATTTCAAAAAGGTTCTCACGAGCACCTAAAAGGGTGTCGCTATTGTGACAGTACTGAGAACCATTTAATGGTGCTCAAAAGAACCTTTTTTTCTAAGAGTGCAAAATCAGACGGAATGATAGAACGTTTCAATAGGACACTGTTAGGAATGCTAGCCACGATGATCGACCCTCTTGAACACCAGCAAGACTGGGATCGTTATATCCCATTTGCCACCGCTGCCTATAGAGGCACTGTTCATGAGACAATTCAAGAAACCCCGAATATGATGATGTTTGGCCGCGAGGTCACCCAACCCATAGATCTGGTAGCACAACACTCTGCCCCTGAATTACGCACAGATTACGCTGCCGAACTTAGAGACCGTATGGAAGACATCCATACACGGGTGACCAAACATGCCAAAACGAATATGACACGACAGAAGAGAAATTACGATAGGCAAACGTCAGGTGAAACTTTCAAAGTCGGACAGTTTGTGTGGCTTCGGAACGACTTTCGTAGGAAGGGTGTAAGTCCCAAACTAACTAACAGATGGGAAGGCCCATTCAGAGTCACCACTCGACTCTCTGACGTGACTTACCGCATTCAACTCACTCCCAGAAGCAAACCAAAGATAGTACATTTCGACCGTCTCAAACCCTACACAGGGGAAGAACTAGCCCCATGGCAAGAGACGCCATCAGATACAGACTTGATTGAAGGGGTTACTTCAGACCGTGCAAGTGATGACGACACTGACGAAATTCTGAGTAACTTACCTCCCGAACATACAGACTTGACATCCTTCCAAACGCAACAAGCCAGACGCTATCCTATTAGAAATAGAAAACCACCTGATTATTTCTACTAGGCAACTCTTATTCTCTTCCTATTTCTCCCCCCTCAGCAAAATGCCGTTCAGTTGCAGGTACTGCACCTACAAAAGTTGCAGAAAAGAGAAAATAACGGACCATGAAGAACAGCGTCATGCTGCCTTAAAGTCTCGTCGAGATCGAAGTCGATCCCCATTCCACTCGACCCCCGACTTCACCAGGCGGCACCCAACTCGTCCCGCTCTCCCCTACCGCCAACCCCGTGAACTCCCCGCCATTCCCTTCCCACCGCCAAAGATCTCACCCATCAAGGACCCCCGGAAGACCCCCTCGTCTAGTCCCACCCCTGATCCTGTACCTATGGACCTGGAGGCTAACCTGCCTGCCGAGGTGGCAAAGGAGCCACTTCTGTCGTCTCCAGCCCCGTCCCCTTCCCCGGAGACTGACTTACCTGCCAAAGTGGCAAAGGAGCCAGTTCTGTCGTCTCCAGCCCCGTCCCCTTCCCCGGAGGTTGACTTCAGCCCCAAAGACCCAGAGCCAGCCCCTGAGGATGTCCGTAGCTTGGGTGGAGAGGAGTGGGAGGAGCTCCATTTCGAAGATCAGGGAACCCAGACTGTCGATCCAGAGGATCATATTGCCCGTTTGATGTCCCAGTGCCGGCTCTCCCTGGAGAGGGGAGAAACTAGGCGACCGGCGGGGAATACGGAGCGGCAGTCGTTTTTCCATACCCTCTCAAGCGGAGAGACAGTAAACAGAGTGATCGAAACTCTGCACCTCCCCGGCGGAGGGTTTTATACTCGGTTTCAATATAAGGTTTTTCGGAATTAATTCTTTTAATTTGTCTATTTTGGCTGTTTACTTTTCTTTTCCCTCCGTGTTTCTCGCCGGACCCCTTTTCTCTCCGCATCCTGCCGCGACTGTGGATCTCTGCACGTCCAGTGTTCTTATTATGCGATGTATTTATCTCTGAATGATGCATGAATCTTTCTACCGTATCTATCTGTCTTCACCTTTTATCTTTCCTATTAACTCTTGTCACTTCCTTCTTTTCTCTCTCTCACCCTCTCTCTGTTTTTCTTGTATCATTCAGTGCATGTTTATATTCTCATGAGGTGTGTATATATGGAATCTATCTCTGAAGGATAAATGTTTCTACCGTATCTTTCTCTCTCCTTCTTTCCTTCCTCTCTCTTCTCCTCTTTCTGTCTCTGTTTTCTTCTATCCTTCAGTGCATGTGAATCATTTGTAACGCCACTGAAATTGATGTTTGGTGTTTTAAATGTTTAAGATTATTAATAATTTCTTCGAGGAAACCAAAACTTGTTCTCAAAATAATCACCGGAATGTGGTGAATAGAATGGCTAATTTGGTAAGTATTAGCCGTTGCTTCCTGAAGTAAGTATCGTGACGCACATTTTCATGGATTTTTCATGGAGTTTATGGATTATGGATATTTGGTATTAATTGACTGTTTTGGAGTGTGCGTAGTTTTTGGTGTTTGATGTGACTCAGAGGAGTTTGTTATTGGATGGGTATATAGGACCCACATTCACATATTCAGGAAGCAAAGGCTAATGTCTATCAAATGCTTATGTTTTACAGATCAAAGTTGGAACTTTGATGATATTGTTATGATTGTATTTTATATTTTGGAAATAAATGAAGTGTCCTAGATTTTACACTTCCGTAAATTGTCTCCTCGAAGAAATACTTTATAAGTATAATATTGGCCTATGTTAAGTTCAGATGAATTTTAAAACTTATAAATGCGAGGACGCATTTCAGAGGGAGGAGGGCTGTGTAACGAGCCAACCTCGTTACGGTCCTCTACTAGTATAGAAACGGTTACTGTATTGCACTTTGCATTCAGCAAACTTCATACATTCTTTAAGGCATTGAAGAATGTAGGGAATACCCGTTTGTTATGAACTTACGGCCAGGAATATATTGGTAATTGGAGGATTTAGTATGTGTAGCGAATATTTGAGTGGTAACTTACCCCATGTTGACAGAAATATGAAGGAATATAGAGTTTGAAGACGATGTTAAGTCCTATACGAAGGATCCAAAACATTACCGATAGATGCGCGTACCGCGTAGTGTTCATTCAGGGTTGTAGACCTTCCCTCGTACGTTATCATCGATACTTTGGCCATTCATTTTAATTCATATCCAAAATTCCCTACATTCACCATATCTGAGAAAAATAAGTTGTAATTACTGATATATGAACTAGCTTTTGGTGATAGAAGTGAATTTTATTATTCTTCGGAAGCTAACTCGCAAATTGATGCAAGTTTGGATGCGAGCTTTGGCTTCGCATCGCTGTGATGACGTAGCCACGTCAGCGTGTGATTTGGTTCCTCCGTGTGTGAAAATTACTGCTATTTTGTCGATTCTGGTCAATATTAGAGAAATTTGGTTTGTTATATGTATCTGGTCATTTAGTAAATAACTCACAATTTATAAAGATGCAGATTCTTTGTTATGGAAAGTGATAGTTGTCGAGATAATAAGAGATTTGCGACGTCAAACTAGCACAAAATCTACGGAGTGTACAAGTTCAGCGCTTAGCGCATACCGTAGCTACCTCCGCGTAGTGTCTCCCGCGACGTCCGCATTAAGAGTATATAAGCAGGAGAAATTTTTAGATCGAGAGGAGACTCCCGGAGTCCTGCTCCAGGTAACGAGCTACTCTCTGCTCACTCCTCAACACACTACTTTCTTTCTCCCTCCCCCCTCCCCTTATGTAGAGGAGACTCTTGGAGTTCTACTCCAAGTATCGAGCATCTGCTCACTCCTCTACATCTCAACTACACCCCCCCCCTTATGTCCCCATGTAAAATTTCAGCTTATATTTTGGGATCTTTCGACAAATTCAAAAAGAGTTAGAGACATGTTTTGTATTAGTTTCATGAGATGTCATGTTAGGGATTCTGGCGAGTCAGAAACTAAGGGGAAATAGAAGAACTTATTCACACGTACAATCAAACGAAGTGTATGCATGGTTCGGTATGCTGTATCTCCTTACATGTATAGACATTTTGTCTAAATTCATGCCGTCAATCCCTCGTTTGAGGCGAGTCCCCAACTGGGGCATACCCAAAGTGGGGTGCTTATATTTGTCGTTTGGGAGTTGGGAGTCGAAGTACTTGTCCATTGCAAATAAACTTTCTGCTCAGGCGTGACAAACCTGGAGGCCAAGCCAGGGTTTGATGACTCCAGCAGCTGTCGTATTACGTAAGAGCATGATAAGGATATCTGCCTGTGGCAGACCATTCAAAGTGAACTCAATTTTCTCTATCCTTTCTAAAGTTTTCAATTTTATATTCTATTGAGAAATTCTATGGTCATCCATTTTACATTTCGAACGAAAAAAATTGACCCGTAAATAACGAAAATACAGGAATAAGAAGGAGAGCATTGCCAGTTTGCCGGTGCTGACAATGTGCTATTTGGCAGTGAGTTACAACGGGGAGGTGAGACTACCTCCCTGGTTACAATCAGCCTGCTGACTGGATCATTGAGAAAGAGAGAGAGAGGGAGAGAGAGAGAGAGAGGGGGGGGGGGATCGAGAGGGGGGAGAGATGGGGGAGGGAGAAGGGGAGAGCAAAATGGAATGACAATAGTTCCGATCACTACAGTACAGGCATGCTCTGTCTGCATACGCTGAATGTCTACACTCACACACACACACGTACACACACACACGCACCATGGAGCTACATGGCCCATGCCAAAACCAAAAAATCTCCTCCTCTCGCGGTGCCCCCCCCCCTCCTGTGGCGCTGTGGCGATGACTGATGCTTAGATTAGGCCAGGGTCAAGAAACAGGTGTTTTATATCTTTGACTTTAAGTCATTGATTGCCAAGATATGCACTGGCATTATTTACTGGGGTGTAGCCTCTTCAAACGAGAGATTTGCGTCATGTTTGCCTGCGCCAGTTAAGGTGTTGTTGAATTAACATACAATAGCGCCATCTATGATAATAAGCAGTATAACTGTGACTTGTACCACTACCATGGTTCGTTGAATAAATGCTCCTCCAAGTATCAACAAACTAACGTTGTGTTTCTCCCTAATTGCGTGGTGGCAGCGCTGGAATACTACCCACAGCCTAAGTTAAATCTTGCCCATCACAGGAAGAAATTCTGCTGAGATAAAACAGCCAAGTCCACCGTAAACGTAAGTTTTTACTTAGGACTTCAATAGCAACTAGTTTGTTTGTACGGTACAGTCCCACACACCCACAATGGCGTGTGCTACGGCCAAAGTGCCAAAGCAATGGTGCTTGGGTAAAATAGAAACCATCACCTCGTTTGAGAGTTGGAGACAGAATCTCCTGTACACCCTCAACCTCGACCAGCACTTTGCACCCTTCCTAGGCGAGTCAGTGACATGGTCCAAAAAGACCAAGACAAATCCTAATCGGGGCTTTGTTGATGACAGTAGCTCTGTCCCCACAGATTCTCGCAAAACAGCTCAGCAAAAGGCTGTCATGCTTGATTTAATGCTAGGACAGATAGCCAATTTCTGTCCCGTGATTGCGAGGAACTGTATAGTCCGCAGTTCCACTTCACTCAATGACATTTGGTCGAAAATTCGTCTCCATTACGGTTTTCAGTCTACCGGTGCCCATTTTCTTGATTTTTCTAACATCAAGTTGGAAAGTGATGAACGGCCAGAGGACTTGTACCAAAGGATACTTGCCTTTGTAGAGGATAACCTGCTGACCTCAGGTGGAGGTATTACTCACCATGGTGATACCATTACAGAAGACGAAGAGCTCACTCCAACTATCGAAAATTTCATAGTGTTGCATTGGCTCCAATTGCTTCATCCTGATCTTCCCCAGCTAGTCAAACAGCGGTACGGCACAGAGCTCCGCTCACGTACCCTTGCTTCTCTTAAGCCTGAAATATCTCAGGCCCTCACTAGTCTCCTTGAGTCAGTTGAGTGTTCTAGGGCCATGCGTGCCGCTGCCCTTCCCCCACGCAATCGCAATCAATCTAACCCTAGGCGCGCTCAACCACAATCTCGTGTTCGACCTCGCGCTAAGCCTGCTAGGTCATGCCCCCTCTGTCTCCAGGCTGGCCGCCCCAGCAATCACTTTCTTAGTGTATGCCCCTACCTCCCAGAATCTGATAGGCAGTACATGGCTAAAGCCCGCCAGGTTGCTAAGATTTTTGATAGTGATGAGATGCTTGCGGATGACATTGAACCCCAGGACACTCAGGTTGACCCAGATGCGGTGTCTGGGCCAGACTCCAGAGACTCCCCTGCTACACTCCGTGTTCAGGTGCGTCAGTCTCCTTACTTTGATGCTTTTTACAATCATCATGTTGTTCGTGTCACTGTTGACAGCGGTGCAACTGGGAACATGATGCGGGCCTCTACAGCGCCTGCACTAGGATGTAGTGTGGCTCCCACATCCCAGTCTGCCCACCAAGCCGATGGATCATCCCCCTTGGAGGTCGTTGGTGAAACCCGTCTCACGTTGTCTCGTGATAGTCATGTTTTCCATTTTGAGGGCTTGGTGGTGGAGAATTTGGATGTTGAGGTCCTTGCTGGGACCCCATTTATGGAGCGCAATGATGTGGCTATTCGACCAGCTAAGCGGCAGATATCATTGGATGATGGCACTGTGTACTCCTATGGTTCCACTGGGAAGTCAAAAGTTGGCCATGCTGTTAGGCGTGCCCACGTTCTCCGAGCTCCTTCTAAACCCATGACTCTCTGGCCAGGAGAATTCCTTGAGCTTGCCTTGCCTCCCCAGTTTGCAGATGAGGAGACCTTTGTGTTAGAGCCTCGCACAGACTCTCCTCCTACCCCCTCCCTGCCAGAATTTTTCCCGGTTCCCCAGGTGGTCCCGAGTATCGCTGGTAAGATCCGCATTCCCAATCTGTCTGAGGCGCCCTGTATTATTCGGCGCAATTCGCATTTGTGTCAGGTCAGCCCCATGTGTATGGAGGATACAGGTCTGTCTGCCCCACCCATCACAGGTCGGCTTGCAGCGCCCCCCACCCCACCCCGTGGGGAAGGCTCCTCTGCCCAGTCTGCTGAATCAGTGATTCTCGATCCAGATGGGATTCTCCCAGCACAGACTAGGCATGCTTTCCAGGCACTTCATGCCAAGTGTGACAGTGTGTTTAGCTCCTCTTACAAGGGTTATAACGGTGCTTCTGGACCATTCCAGGCTGTTGTGAACATGGGCCCAGTCCAACCACCTCAACGCAAAGGGCGGCTCCCCTTGTATTCCCATGACAAGCTTGTCGAGTTGCAGGATAAATTTGATGACCTGGAGAAACTTGGTGTTTTTGCTCGTCCAGAGGATATTGGTGTCACTGTTGAATATGTCAACCCATCCTTCTTGGTCAAGAAACCCAATGGCGGTCACCGGCTAGTCACAGCCTTCGCTGATGTAGGTCGTTATTCCAAGCCTCAGCCCTCGGTCCTCCCTGATGTTGATTCTACATTGCGTAAAGTTGGTCAGTGGAAGTACATTGTTGCATCAGACCTTGCCAGTGCATTCTATCAGATACCCCTTTCAAAGGAGTCCATGAAATACTGTGGTGTTGCTACACCCTTCCGAGGTATCCGGGTATACACCCGTTGTGCCATGGGTATGCCAGGCTCTGAGACTGCCTTGGAGGAAATGATGTGTCGCGTGCTTGGAGACTTGTTGGTTGAAGGCGTTGTTGTTAAGTTGGCAGATGATCTGTACTGTGGTGCCGACACACCACAATCCTTGCTTCAGAACTGGTCGCGGGTACTGCAGGCCCTAGCTGCCAATGGCCTTCACCTGTCCCCGACCAAGACTACTGTCTGTCCCAGGACTACAACTATCCTAGGGTGGATCTGGTCTGAAGGAACCCTCCGTGCAAGTCCACACAGGATGACAACATTGTCAACCTGTTCCCCTCCTACTACGGTGAAGGGCATGAGATCGTTTATTGGCGCGTACAAGATGCTTGCTCGTGTGCTCCCCAGCTGTGCTTCGTACGTGAGCCCCCTTGACGATTCCATTGCTGGCCTAAAGTCACAAGACCGCATCCACTGGACAGATGAGTTGCATGGTGCATTCACCAAGGCTCAGTCCGCCATTCAGTCTTCACGGACTATCACTCTGCCACGACCCTCCGACCAGTTGTGGATTGTCACAGATGGGTCAGTCAAGAAACATGGCCTCGGTGCCACCATGTATGTGACGAGAGATAAGAAACCCCTTGTGGCTGGTTTTTTTAGTGCTAAGCTGCATGGCCGCCAAGTCACCTGGCTCCCCTGTGAGGTGGAGGCACTGTCAATCACCACTGCCACCAAGCATTTCAGCCCATTCATTATTCAGTCACATCACCCTGTCTGTATCCTTACTGACAGCAAACCATGTGTTCAGGCCTATGAAAAGCTGTGCCGTGGAGAATTTTCTGCTAGTCCCAGAGTCTCCACATTCCTAACAACTGTGAGTAGGTACCAGGTATCCATTCGCCATCTAGCTGGCTCTGCGAATGTACCAGCTGACTTTGCCAGTAGGAATGCTCCTCCATGTCAAGAGCCCAAGTGTCAGATTTGCTCTTTCATTGCTCAGTTGGAGGGCGCCGCTGTTCACCGCAATACCATAGACGAAGTTCTGTCTGGACGTACACGTATGCCATTCACATCCCGCAATGCGTGGGCACGGATTCAATCTGAATGCGCAGACCTCCGTCGTACACATGCCCATCTCAAGCAGGGTACCCGCCCTTCAAAGAAATTGACGGATATTCGCGATGTGAAGCGTTACCTACAGGTCGCTACCATTGCTAGTGACGGCCTCCTTGTTGTCCGGCAAGAACGCGCATTCCAGCCACGGCAAGAGCGTATTGTAGTTCCCCGCAGGGTGCTTCCTGGCATCCTCACTGCCCTCCATCTCCAACTGAGTCACCCTACCCCACACCAGCTCAAACAAGTGGTGTCTCGGTATTTCTACGCCTTGGACCTTGATGCTGCCATTCAGCAGGTAAGCCTAGGTTGCCACTGCTGTCTCTCACTTCGGAATGTTCCTCATGCTGCCACACCCCAATCCACAAGTGATCCGCCATGTGTGGTGGGCGTATCATTTGCAGCAGATGTCATCAAGCGTGCATGACAGCTCATATTCGTCATCAGAGAGACGGTGACATCGTATACCTCATGCATGCTGATCCCGGATGAACGTGCTGGCTCCCTCCGCAATGCTCTACTCCATTTGTGCCCACCTTTACGACCGCTAGAGGGCCCACTTGCTGTAGTGCGCACAGATCCAGCCCCGGGCTTTGCAGCCCTCCGGAATGATGAGTTGCTTCGTAGACAGGGGATTACCCTCGAACTTGGTCAACCCACAAACGTCAACAAGAACCCTGTCGCTGAAAAAGCAGTACGGGAACTGGAAGACGAACTACTCCGTGATGATCCACATGGTGGCCCAGTTACCCCCCTTGCCCTTGCTTTTGCTACAAATCGCCTCAACAGTCGGCTCCGTGGTAATGGCCTATCTGCTCGGGAGCTTTGGACTCAACGTGATCAGTTCACAAGTGAACAGATTCCTATCAAAGACCAAGATATCATCATGACTCAACACAACCGCCGACGTGCTAATCATGCTCCAAGTGTCAAGTCGAAGGCACCCACACGACCGCCCCCTTCACCAGACATCACCATTCACGTTGGTGATCTTGTCTATCTCCGCAGGGATCGATCCAAGATGCATTCCCGACCCCGCTACCTCGTTTGTAGTATTGAGGATGAGTGGTGCAACGTTCGCAGGTTCGTCGGTAACCAACTTCGGTCCACGTCTTACCGTGTGCGCCGTTCTGACTGTCTGAAGGTTCCGTCAGATGTCCCCACTTTACCTTCTCGGTCCCCTGAATCTGATGGTGATGATGTGAGCGACCTACCCATCGTTGATGCAACAGATCAAGCGAGGCCCCCGCCACATCCTCCCGAGGTTTCTACAGTAACGAATGATCACATGCCCCCTCTGCATCCCGGTGCTATCACTTCGATGCAACCTGACCTCCGGCCACCAGAACCCCCCGATATCCCACATGAACTGTCTACCCCACATGATGAACTTATACCCCCACCCGCTCCTCCAGACAATTGTCAAACACCTGGTGTGCCATCACCTAGCCGACGATATCCCCATCGCAGCCGACATGCCCCGCCTTACCTCTCTGATTATGTTCTCGAATAGATCTGTGCCTCCAGGCCCCCCCCCCCCCCGGTTTTGTTCGTCAGTGACATACACTGTGGTCTGAACTTTAGTATTGTTGTTTTACACCACCATGTGATAACTCATGTACAGTTTGTGTAGTAACTAGTGCCTGGTGCTCATTCGATCCCCCGGCTAGTAATTTTTTTCAAGGACTGTGATTTTGTTAAAACATTTGATGTTATGTTTCACATGTACTATATACAATGTACATTCATTCTTTTGTTGTTTAATAGGTCATGCCGATGATATGTGCTAGCTACAGGCATATTTTTGTTCTATGGGGAAACTCTTTATATCAAGGTCCTCCAAGCAAGGAGACTTCTTTTTATTTGTTTTATTAGGTTGTCTGACATCATGCAGATTATGTGTGTTAACTACTGGCATGTTTTTGTTATGCAGGGGAAATCTTTATGATAAGATCCTTGGGACCAAGCTGTTTTGTTTGATATCAGGTATTGTACAATGCTAGTCAAGGCAAATTGTGCTATTGTTTCCAAGTGCTGTATAGTACGATTTTAACAGTCAGTTTATATTGTATCTTATACAGAGTATAATGTTTCACACATGTCTTTTATAATTGTTCATGCATCCCCCTCTTTCTAATCACATGCCTTCTTTATCAGATATGTTGGTATATTTTTAGTCTGTCACCTCAGTCTCTCCCATTCCTATGGTGCCAGCTTTATTTCTCTTTCAATTATGATTAATCCATTTTATATTCATGTTTGCCCAATGCGATCAGATGTTTTACCAATATTTTCAGGGTTTGGAATTTTTTTGGTTGCACTATTAGGTGCTGTCACGGACAACAAAAACAAAAACAATGATTTGTTTTGTTTTGAGATTTTGTTTATAATAATTGTTTGAGCAGCAGTAGTAAGGTATATTTGTATATGAAAGTTGATAGTTTCTATGATACTAAGAAATGGCTATTTGTGCAGTGTGATGCTTGCATAACATATTGTTCCCATGTTGAAGACTGTAAGCAGTTATTTTTTAAGATACAAGGTGTGATATTGGTTTTTTGTTACCCTACATGTAAGTCATTTAAGGACATAGGTATATGTATGCTGATTTATGATGTTACTTGGAGAAAATATAGTGTAAAAGTTTTGTTTATTTGTTAGGTGACTTAAACATATACTTTATAGGATTTTCATATTGTGTTTGCTCTCATGTCACTATAAGTTTGTGCTGTGAAGTTAGGTAAGTGTTGCGATATGTAAAACTGTTAATTTTTGTATAATTGCTGCAAGGAAGAAAGAAGTGATTACGCCAGTTAAGGTGTTGTTGAATTAACATACAATAGCGCCATCTATGATAATAAGCAGTATAACTGTGACTTGTACCACTACCATGGTTCGTTGAATAAATGCTCCTCCAAGTATCAACAAACTAACGTTGTGTTTCTCCCTAATTGCGCTGGGTAGTGCCCATCAAAGACAAACGTGGCAAAAGCTTGGTCAGTGCTCTGAAAATTATCTTCAAAACGCAGAGGTCTCCGCTAAAGATTCAAACGGACAAAGGCACTGGATTTACCAACAGAATATTTCAAACCTTCTTGAAAGAGAAAGACATTGAGTTTTTTACAACTGAAAACGAAACCAAGGCTAGTGTCGTCGAACGTTTTAACAGAACGTTGAAAGAAAAGATGTGGAAATATTTTACTCACTCCAACACGTTGAAGTATACCCGCATACTCCCGAAACTCCTCCGAGCCTACAATAATGCCCATCACCGTTCGATCAAAACAAAACCCGTGCTCGTCACCAAGAAAAATGAAGGTATCATCTGGCAGCGATTGTATGGTGATCAATCATGGGCATTACGTAAACAAAACAGACCTCACTACGAAAAAGGTGAAAGAGTACGCATCAGTAAGATGAAACGAACTTTTGAAAAGGGGTACCTCCCCAACTGGACAGAGGAAGTGTACACAGTGTCTGGTCGTAAACATCGTGATTTACCCGTCTATCATTTAACCGATGATAATAACGAACAATTGAAAGGTACATTTTACGAACCTGAATTGCAGAGGGTGCGTAAGGACAAGGCAGACATGTATAGGGTGGAAAAGATACTGAGACGGCGAAAGCGAGGGGGTAAAACCGAATATTTCGTGAAATTTCTAGGCTATCCAGACACGTTTAATGCTTGGGTAGATAACATCGATAAAACCTATCGCAATTGAGGGAGGGCATCATTTTGACGAAAGAATCAGTATGGAAGGCGAGGAACAATTTTACGTGACTCTACCCAGTAATAGTTCGTTCGATTATTTTCCGGATAATACAGTCACCAGTTTTAAGACTAAATTGGCCGCGCCGCTCATATTTCACGCGCAGTGGGAGGTGGCATTGGTGGAAATAATTTATCCCTATTCTTGGTATAACGTGAATATTACGAACAACACATTTCAATTTCTACTGTCCGAAGAGGTGGTCAGTCATTGCGTTATACCTGAAGGACATTACAAAGATATAGGTAGTATATGCGAGGCACTGACAGCTGCTCTACCTGAACGATTTCGTAACAACTTCACTGTACAACGCGATTCGAGCTCGGGCAAAGTTATTTTTGATTTCGATCAAGTCAGCGCCATACAGTTAAGCGAGGGATTAGGTTACCTGTTGGGATTTCCCCGCGGCATCATTCGTGGTCACGCACAGGCGCCTTTTTCTCCGAACGTGAATGGAGGGATCAATACACTTTATCTGTATACGGACGTGATTTGCAATCAGCCCGTGGGTGACATCAGTGCCCCTCTCCTGAGAATTGTTCCCGTTCCCCACAGAAGGGCCGGTGAGATCGTCACGTTTACTTACCAAACCCCTCACTATCTGCCCGTAAAATCAAAATACATAGACACTATACAAGTTGATATAAGAAGTGACTTTGGGGAAAAAGTGCCATTTCAGTCCGGAAAGTTGGTAATTAAACTCCATTTTAGAGCTTGTCGTTATCTACATTAACGGTGTAATGCCGCGCCATCGAGAACAAGTGTGGTCTCATCCCCAGTATGGGAGTGGATCTCTGCCCTATTTTCGAGGGGCGAGAGTGCAACGGGGATATGGGCTGGGAAGTATGCTTAAAGGTATCTGGAAATCGGCCGTACCACTCCTGAAAGCTGGTACAAAGTACTTGGGGAAAAGAGCGTTGCAAACAGGTGTTAATGTAGCTCAAGATGTCATGGCGGGAAAAAGTTTGAAAACTGCTTCGGCCGCACAAGCGAAAAAAATTAAACGTCGATTGGTCGAGAGTATGGACGCACCTCCTGTGAAAAGAAAGACGAAGAAGAAGAATGACAAGAAAGTGAATAAAAAGACCAGACGTAAGAAGAAGGCATTCATTTACACTGGCTCTCGACCGGTGAAAAGAAGCAACGATATTTTTGATCGGTCCTGATCACTCTATTACTATTTTTAACCGAAGACAGAGAGTGAAAGCTAAAGTTCAGGGCATAATGGAAAAGCTACACAAGTTATCGTGCGACTGTTCTAAATCGGAAATTGACCTGTTCAGCATACCCCCGACTCAGACGACCATAGAGCAAGGAAAATGGGTCGAGTTCTTCCCCGTGACGAGCATAGCCGATGCCACGCCCATACAATTTCATCTGCAAAGTTCGCCGGAAGAGTATACCGATCTTTCTCAAACGCTGCTACATCTCAAGGCGAAAGTTGTTAATGCGGATGGTACCGCCCTCACCGATGAATCCTCTGTAGCACCAGTCAATCTTTTTCTACATTCGCTCTTCAGCGAGGTAGATGTGATGTTCAACGATACACTCATCACCCCTTCCACGAACACCTATCCTTATAGAGCTATGTTCGAAAATCTTCTCACCTACGGTCGTGATGCAAAATTGTCGCAGCTAACTTCGTCCTTGTTTTACAAAGACACGGCGGGATATATGGAAATCAATGACCCTCTGGCCTCGAGTAATACCAACGAAGGGCTGAATAAACGCCACGAGTTTACCAAATTGTCTAAAACGGTAGACATGGTAGGAAGGCTACACGTGGATGCATCGTTCCAAGATCGGTTGATTATGGGAGGGGTGGACATTAAATTCAAACTTCATCGCAGCAAGAACGCATTTAGTCTCATGTCGTCTACCCCTGAAGCAAGCTACAAAGTCAAAATCACCGAAGCCAGTCTCTTGGTGAGACGCGTGAAATTGAGTCCGACCATATCGCTACTGCACGCTAAAACATTGGAAACGGAAACAGCCAAGTATCCTATCAGACGAGTCGTGACAACCTCTTTTTCAATTCCCAAAGGACAGTTGTCTTTTACCCGAGAGAGCCTGGTTATAGGACAGATTCCCAAGCGAATGGTGATTGGTTGTGTCAGTAACACGGCTTACAATGGATCTTACGCCAGAAATCCCTTCAATTTTCATCATTATGACCTGAATTACATAGCGTTGTATGCTAATTCAGAACAAGTACCGTGGAAACCGCTCCGTCCTCAGTTTACTGGATCTTCCCCCAATTACATCTTGGCCTATCAGACTCTGTTTTCTGGTACCAATAGTATGTTTCACGACAAGGGAAATCATATCACTAGAGACGACTACGGAAAGGGATACGCCCTCTACGCCTTTGATTTGACCCCAGATCTGTCGACCGACGATTACTTTCAACCCAAGACTTCCGGATCAGTTCGACTGGAATTGACTTTTGCTTCTCCCCTGTCCGAAACTGTGAATGTCGTCGTTTATTCCGAATTTGAATCTATCTTAGAAGTTGATCGTAATCGTAATGTCACTCTCGACTATGGTAATTAGATATCTGTCGAGATGAACACGCGTGAACTCTTGGGAGTTGTTCAGAAAGAACCCAAACTAAACGGGACTTTTGTTGGTGTTTTTCCCGCCGATAAATTACCAGTTTTAGCCACGAGAAGAAGAAGGAATGGAAGAAAAAGAAGAAGAGAGGCTGAGAAAAAAACCGTGTCATTGATTGCGAATGTAGATGGTCACAGAGAAATAGGTTCTCATTGGATTGCTATTTACATCGACAGTAGAGGGCGTGGTGAATTTTTTTATTCATATGGTAGACATCCTACTTTATGTTCGCCCTACTTTACCAAGTTTTTGAATGCCAATGCCGATGTGTGGACGTACAATAGAAAATCGCTACAATCCAGCTGGTCTACAGTGTGCGGGCAGTACTGTCTTTATTATCTTATACGTAGAGCCAGAGGTGATTCGATGAGTAGCATTTTGTCTGAATTTAATTCTCGCACACGGGGGCAGAATGATCAGAGAGTGTACCATTACATCAACAATTATTTACACTCTCCGCCACCACTGGTAGATGCGAATTTTCTGTACAATCAAATAGCAAAGTCGTGGATGTTGAAATAGATGCTATGTTATGAAAGATATGCTGGTTCTAACGTGGTACGTCAAAGCATGCCGTAGTAATTAGGTGTCTGACTATACTGTTACATAATAACCTAACGAAGCGTGTTGTCTTTGGTACCCTCATAAGTACCGCGAAGCTGTTCATATATGTTCGTAGTTTGTACGTATAAGATATAGCTCTTTCTCTCTCTCTCTCTCTCTCTCTCTCTCTCTCCCTGTGTCGTCTTGTACACTGTAATGATTATGTCGTGACGTGACTTAATCCTATTTAACTGACCGTGATATAGTAACTTGCATTCTGTTAGCAATGTCACACGCGTGTAGAATAATGTCATTGTCTGATATGATGGTATCAGTAAGAAGTATATTCGTAGAATATAAATCGTACTGTCTTGTCAAGAAAATAAAATCTCAAATACACACACACACACACACACACACACACACACGTAGGTATATTACGCTATGTATCTTCTGATTATATTACTAAGATTCGTATGTACATAGGTGCCATAAAGTCAGGCGTAGATATTGTATGCTCAAAATGTATGATGTATAGCTCTGTCTCTGTGATAGTTGATATTATTAAGAATTACGGCGTGAATGTTATAACCTGAAGACTATTTGTATAGTTATTTTTTATCTTATAGAGTTTATGGTGTTGCATGTTAACAATAATATATATATATATATATATATATAGTAAATGTACATTTTTGTACGCTATAATGTATTAACCTAACCACATCAGCACACACACACACACACACACACACACATACACGCACACACAACTTCACATAAGCTATACGTTTATAATGTATTAGTCTAACCGTATTAATCAACACACACTAACACACACACACACACGCAAACATGCAAAACCTCGGTTGTGGGAATTATTGCAGCTTAGTCTATAAGATTATAGGATGTGTAGCATAGACTCGGACAAGAGTGATACAGTTGCAAAGTTTTATACGCTGTACATGGTAGATTTATTGTCTGTACATGTTTGACTATAATACACGATTGTGGTCTCAATAAATAAATAAAGCGTTTACAATTCATATTCATTTGTCTTCATCTTGCTTGAATTCACGTGTACACGTCTTACGTAGAAGTTCGTTATGTATTGTAACATTCAGTGAATGCATAAAATATGATTATGATAATCATTACCAACGTCATTTCACAATACCATCGGGTAGGCTGAAAAAAAAACCAGTCGTCTTCACATAAAACTTGACGATCGTACACAAGTGTCATAAAAGTCAATAGGTACCGTTGTACTCTCGTTAAATCGTTTCGATGCATGTAAGGCATCAATTGTAATCTATCCTATAACAAAACATTACACCAAACAATACACGGCGAAGGAGCATAAAAACGTTGCGATACATGTATGGTATCAATATGTGTGACCTATCATGGCCATTCGTTTCCTCTTATTCTACCGAGACGCGGTAGGGTTAAGACGAGAAAGATAATAATAAAAATGATATAACACAATACACATTCAACAATTGTCTTGATGTATCAACGTATTCAGTAACATTAGCTTAGACATTTATCGTCAAGAAAAATACTATACTATTCATTATCATAAACACATTTCTCTCAAATCTCAATGCATTAGGTCACAATAATTCAGAGACTTTCCCACTTGAAAGGTAGAGTTCTCTTCTTTTTTTTTCTTTGCACGTGTAGTCATCATCATCCTTGAGCTTGCGCTCTTAGACCCTTCCTTAGTAACCCTCTTGTCTACAGACGTAGGTATGAACCCTTTAATTTTCATATCGTGCATTGCGTTGCGTCGTGCCGTATTGACAATAAGTGATTCGGGCGTATTGGTATTGATCAGAATTTTAAGAAATTCTTTCCAACCCGCTGGTTCGTGCGTATTGCGTACCCTCATGACATCGTATATTATATCTACTACATTTGAGCCTTGTACAATGGAATCACCAACGATCAACTCTCTATTTTTATTCAGCCAGTCGGTGCTGTCTTTCTTTTGCAGTAAATGATCTAATAACAAACTCCCTCGATGTTTTACCGAGGGGGGTAAAATCTTTAACACATCCTCCTTCAAGGTAGCGTATTGATGGTCAGACAATTCGTCGGACTGTGCTTTTGTAGATGTCGGATCATGGGTATCTGCGTGTCGCTCTCCTAAGAGCACTTCGATCGGCTTCTTCCGACTGTTTTGCTTTTGCAATTGCAAGTATCTATACAAGATGTCATTGTATCTTTGCAATTTTTCTCTATCCGATAAGGCGTGATTTTCTAGCACATCACGAATAGACTCGTCCAATATAGACAGAGCTTTACCCGTGGGTGTTTCACGCTGTGGAGATACTTTTTGCAAAGAACTAGCAAAATCGTGAGGCACCAATACCATTTTCTTGGTGTTTTGCATACTACTACTACTATTAGCCATGACAAGTACCAACAAGTTTGACAAAGATAATCGATTCTGACAATCATACACTCGTTCGACACCTTAAACTTAATCTATTAGTATCACTTTGATTAGAAAATACATCATTTTAATAACATTGACAAAATAGGTCCCAGCAGAGATGTTAGAAAACCTCCTCTCTGAACTAACATTGATTTTCGAGCTTTATAATCATTGCGTTTGTTACCTACGAAGCGCAGCTCTTTCTTGTGCCGCGATAATGCCTTCTTCTGACTCTTAGTTAATTGAACGTTACCTTTTAAGCAGTTTGCGCAACATTCGGATAGACATAAAATGAGATCTTTGTTGGCGTATTCTAAAAGAGCCTTTCTCTGTTTAGAATTACATTTATTCAAGACTTGCAGCTCCGGCAAGTGGTTCTTTAATCTGCGAGACATATTGAAAGAGTGACGCAAAAATGCTACAAACGTCTATTTTATGGCTACCTGCCAGTCACTATCAACCCCCACGTATTATCGTGATGCACAAAAGAGAGTAATTCTCTGATCTTACGTTTTACAAACGTACACAACGGTCAAATCGGGAGGAAATATCTTACTACGTAATCTATACTCTTCCTGCGTTTCGGGCTTTAGATCAATCAACAAATATCCATAAGGATAACGAGTGGCATCTTGGTACGCTTCTTGCAAGTATTTGCCACGCCCCGGGTATAGTTGTTTACCTAGATGAGCAATTTGCAATTTATCTCTGGGGTTCTTAAACACAATCAGATAATGACTGTTTAAACTGATGGTTCTGAGTTCTTTGGCCTGGTGAAAAAGATTTTGTACTATGAATATGACGGAGAGGTTGCGATGATGAGAACCGCGAGTGAACAAATTGGTGATTCGCGCGTCATTACCGCATTCCGACATTAAATCATCTATGATAATAAGATTACAAAATGTAGGATCTATCAGCTCGTCCAGATTGCCCGGTATGCCTTCTATTAACTGTACAAAAGGCATTTCTCGCATCATCTCTTCGTAAGCTTTTTGATAAACCCCGTAACACCATATTATCTTTTCTGGAGGCGGATCGATCATCTCGCGGTGAGAGTTTAGAATTTTCCGGACAAATACTGTCTTACCACTCCCCGTGGGTCCTGCCACTATGCAGGTAAATGGATGAATGAATTTTAACGACATGACAATGACAGTGTTTTTTCCCCTCTTCTTTCGAGAAATCGCGTCTGAACTAACGCGGTTTAGTGTCATCGCAGTCTATTTTATACTCTGATGAGATGGACATTATTTAGTGTTGCGTCTTAATAGCTAAACCAGGATGTTGGATGCGTTGAAAAAGAATGAACGTAAAGGCTTAAAGAGGTCAGTATCTGGAATTACACCATTTTGGAGGAGTTTTAAGATTTTTTCTTCCGAATGATAAGTTAAACTAAAGGTGACTACAAAAAGAAGGGTTAGGAAAGCAGATAGAAAAACTGATTTCCAAGGCATATTTCGCTTAACTGTCAAAATGTCACGTTCCGTGAGTTCTACCGGATACTCCACTTCCCCTATTACCTGCTCCTCCCCCTCGTTCACCCGTGCGCGAGAATCAGACACGTTCATCATTCTTGAGAGGCATACGCCGAAATGGTCTTTCTTGTTGTTAAGAGGTATGATTTATATTATTATTCGTGGGGAACCCATCCGTATGGCACGGTAAACAGGTTGTCTTGAATGACTCTCTTGTCGTAAACAATGCGGTAGTCTTTGCTGAGTGGTTTAGACAAAATGCGCTGTCTTTTGATATCTCTCGTGATGTGATGATTATCGGTGACCGTTACTTTGTAAGTTTCTTTGGTATTCAATTTTTTCACCATGCGATTCAAGACATTGTAATTCAGGACTTGGGAATTTTTGTAATTTAGAGTGATCCCTCTGATTTTGCACACAGTACTACCATCGTTCAATTGATAAGCGTAAGATTTTGGCCCCCTGCCACAAAAGTCACAATATAACGACCATCCAATTCATCAGTAAGATCACCGAGGTAATATCCCAAGGGAGGCGACCATTCGTCGGGAATATGTCCTCTTTCGACATAAATGATGCTATCCGTGTCATAATAGAGCACCCTATCTCCTAGACGATCTAAGATATGAAACAACTTAAGCCTGGCCTGAGCGGTAGTGAAGGCAGCTATGACCACGTTAGATTGTTTAGATAGTTCCTCAAATTCCTCCGCCACTTGCCATCTTATTTCTACCAATTCGTCAGAAACGAAGTTTAAATCTAATATTTGCTTGTCATCCGCTGTGAGAAACTCGTATAATACTGCAGGATCCTGAGTTATCTCTATTTTGGTCAAGTTATTTCTCATACCCCACCTACCCCAAAATGAACATAATTGTAATTTCGCCAGCGCGCGCATGCCTTCATTTCTCTTGATGTTTTCTTTATCTAACGCTATACCTTCGTGACGAAGATAATCCGCGATATATTTATCTCGATCGGCTTCTGACTTACACCAATCTGGCCACCCCGAGGACTCCTGTTTAATTTTCAAAAATTGATCTACGTAATACCGGAATAAACCAGTTTTTGATTCGTCGCGTGGCTTCCCAACCCAGACCTCTCTTTCTTCTTCTGCCTCCTCCTCCTCCTCCTCTTCCTCGCATTTCTGATATTGCGTTCTACGGGGGAAATGCCAGACAGATTCGATCGAGCTAACTTCATAACCCTTCCTTATGGCTTCATTCAGTTCGATAGAAACCCAAGTACCGTGCAACATCCTCTCTTCGTCAGAATGTTGGCAGGTTTGCTGATTGTAATCTCCAGCGCATGTTCTACACAATGGAAACATTAATTTACCATTGATCTTACTAGGTAGAACAGGATGAAAGAGGTCAATTGGAAGAAGTATTTTACATCGGATAAGACCAAAATAGTTGGAAACAGGTTTGAAATTGCTCGTAATTACCTCGGGATGTCCTAAGGGGTATACACCATACTTATTCACCCATGGATATAGAGAGGTGAAGTCCACATACTTGATTTTTTCGTGTTCATTGCAATCGTACAAAAGACAAGTAGCATTGGTTCTACCTCCCATGAAAGCCTCTCTTGGGTCAAGTGGTACATAGTCATCGATACCGGTCAGTGTTTTGATGTGGGGCGGTACCTGATTTTCGTCTTTCATTCTCTGCCAATCGCATTCCCACATAGTGACCACATGATACTCCTTCATAATTTGTACAATGCACGCTTCTCTAGCCAGAGTGTCTAGAAATAATTCACCCATAATCCTATCTTCATAATCTGGACTAGGCGTATCAAATTGGTAACACTTGGGACATCCATGATATTTGCACCCGTAGAACTCATAGATAGTTTTGTTGCTTTCGCAAAAACCATCTACCCTGTATCTACCCACCGTTACCTCCCCTTCATTCCTCGCATGACGTATGTATGCATTCTCTTTCTCACTCATGTAAGTTAGCCATTCTATTGAGACTTTAGAGTGTTTGTAACGGAGATTATAGCCTTTAGGGGGAAGAACAGCAATGGTATTCTCGTTGAGAAAATTTCTCCTGTACACATAGTGACAGGCCGAGGAGATGGTAATGCTTTTCTCAAAGGGGATGACACCGTTGGTAGCTTGAAAAAATAGGTCCTGAAAGCGCATACAACATTTGCGCAGGATGTCGACATCGCTGACGCAATATGCGTGTAATTGTTCTGCCATGATGAATTCCTTGTTCTTGGACTTCTCGCTCTCGTACCATTTCAAAAATTCTTGCCTTTTGGCGCAAGACATACTATCGGGACCATAATATTTGACATCGGGTAGGGGACCCGTGTACGCCTGGTTTTTGGTCGTGTTAAAAAAGTGAGGAAAGTATCCCTTTTGCAGTTCTTCAATACCGAAAGTTTTGGGCATGTTCGCCAGAGGCATTGGTAAGAAATTGAGGGAGTCGATGATCTTGATGTCATTCAAGGAGATATCAATGCTCATGATCTTTGCACCGTTCAAAATCATCTTGGGAATGATGCAATTGCGATAGAGATAATCAAGAACAAACATCCCATCATACCCTTTCATATTGTGGGCCACTGCTATGACGTTGGAATGCTCGTCTATCAACCATTTACAAAAATCATCGCCAGTCGTGGGTCCTTTGAAAATGAATTGTCTCTTTTCTCCACAATGCGTACAAGGAGTGTCGATAGCTTGGTCACGACATTCAAAACAGGTAATTTGGGCCACGCAGTAATTGGGCACGTGTATCCCGCTCTCTTGAGTGCACTCGAAATCAAAAAATATATAACTTTTTTGTTTATTTTTCTCGAGGGGTTCGGGTGAGACATAACACTGATGATTGAACGGAAAAAAGCCCTGACAGTGTTTGCAAAATTTCTTGGTGCAGTCATGCTCACGCTTGTGTTTTTTTAAGAGTTCCACGCTGACATTTCTGTCACACGTCACACACCTGTACATGGTCTCGCACACTTTATTTTGGACATGATTTTTCAAACAAGTAGCGTTCTTAAATCTACGATTACATTTGTGACATTCTACATATTCGTCCGCTCGGCTAACTGCGGGACAAGTCGAACCGTAACACAATTTGCAAATGCGTTGGCAAGAGTGTTCGCGCCTGTGATCGTAGCCTTTCATACACTTCTCGCAATAGTAGCTTTTGTTCAAAAAGGCTTTCATGGAGGTGATCAAATCATAGTGATCGTCTGTCTGCAGAAGATAAATCGTATGATCTCTATCTTCGGGACCAATATAGGTGATGTAGTTACAGGCTCTTCTGGAAACAACCACTACTCTGTAATTGGTCATCATGGGAGTTTGTTCGAAACATTTAATTTCCGGAATACCACACAACTGTTCGATGGGTATACCAGCAGCTTCGTGCAGCTGTCTAGCCATTTGTCTTTGTAATCTAGTACCTCGTTGAATAGATCGCTTTTGGGGGTGATTTTCAATTTTGGCTATCATGGTCACGATCGCTCTTGCACAACACATTCTATCATTGTCAGTATTATTAATGCGCAACACACATCGCATGGTTTTCAGTAGTTCATCGTAATCCGAACATTTTCTCCTATCCCTCTTACCACCTACTGGCATTTCCATATGTATCACGTTGAAAGCTACCGTTTCGTCCAAGGTTATTTCTTCATGGGACTGTAAGGTTGCCTCTAACTTTTGCATGAACACATCGTGACTTAGCTGATCTTTTCTCACAAAAGGAAGACTTACGGGCTTGTCTAACTTGGGAGTATTAAAAACGAGTCGAATCATGTCGTGATCACTAGCATCTCTCATCATATCATCTACTATACGTTGAAACAAACTACTGGCACGCGGCAAGGCATCTATCAGTGGTGTCAGTTCGTTATGAGTAGGAAAAGAGACGGTGTAATCAACAACATTGGCTTTGAATTTCTTATTGGTTCTTTGACTCACTCGTCGAAGAAAGTATGAGGGAGATGGCGACTCGTGAGAAGTGTTGGGTGTATCTGCTTCCTCCTCCTCCTCCTCCTGCTCCTCCTGCTCCTCCTCCTCCTTTTCCTCCTCCTCCGCGGTGGTGTTGGTGCCGCCTTGCTGGGCAGGAGCAGCAGAGATGTCAGGTAGTGGTGGTTCGGTGGAAAGCGGTGGAAAATGTGTTTGGCTGGTCCGGGGGCCGGCTTCGGTCGCTAGGGGTGATGTGAGTTGTGATGGTGATGGTGGTGGTGGTGTTGGTGGCAGACGTTGGTCTATATGTGAAGGTAAAAAAGAAGGAAAAAACAAAGATAAAAAAAAAATAGAGACTGACTGGCAAAACACAAAGATACAGACACAAACACGCAAGAAACCATACATTTCTTGTAGGGGTGAATGAACGTATGACACTTACCCTGGTACTGTTCATATTCCATTAACAATGCATTCAAATCGTCAAGCGAATTGCATATTGCCAGTCTCTCGTTAAATGTATTGGAATCCATGCTGCTAGAATGATAATGATGATACGTCAGAACACGGACTGTCAATTTATATTCGAGTGAACATGCAAGGTACAAAAATAGTACACGGTTCTAGGAAAAAAAAACACAGGTAAGGGTATACTCACGTGGTGTGTGATGAAGAAGAAGAGTTACCAAATGTAATCTTCTTCATCTGGTGTTTGAACTGCCATTAGCGCTCTAAGGGGATGATGATGTCACCATCCCCATTGCGGGGCAGTCCTTGGAACATTGGTATTTGGACTCCCGGGGGTAAGGAAAAGGCCATAGTCCCCGCGGGGATATGGTCTGGCTTCTTCTCCTTCTTCTTTTTCTCTTTCTTGGGGGGTGCGTTTTTCCCCCCCTTCTGAGGTGGCGGTGGTGGTGGTGGCGGTGGTGGTGGTGGGGCGACAGCTCCGTCACTGCTTTGACTGTCCATTTTTTTTTCGAACGGTTGTATTCCAGTTCTCGCAAGTTATATTTATACTGGTCAGAGCAAGGGGCTTTATGTACAGTGATTATGGTACTAGCTTCTTACATCATATTGCGTAAACTTTTTTTTTTAGGGCTATGTTTTAAAAAAGGAAAAGGAACGTCCACCGATCATCTTACTATAGTACACTTATTTTTAAAACTTGTTTGTTCAATCTGAGACGTATGAACTCTGTATTTCGACGAAGAAACAAAGGACGCTATCCATGGGCTAATGTACTTTAGATTTTTTTTTTCAAGAAAAACATAAAGACATCCGCCGGTCACCTTGCTGAAGTACCCTTATTTTTAAAACTTGTTTATTCACTCTGAGACGATTGAATTTCGTATTTCGAAGAAGCAAAGGACGATGTCCATGGGCTATCGTACTTTATAATTTTTTTTTGAGGGCTGTGTTTTTCAAGAAAGACAAAGAGATATCCACCGGTCACCTTACTGAAGTACCCTTATTTTTAAAACTTGTTTGTGCACTCTGAGACGTTTGAACTTTGTATTTTCGAAGGAGCAAAGGACGATGTCCCTGGGCTATCGTACTTTATAATTTTTCAGGGTTGCGTGTATGTACCGAACACTCGTACATGCAAACATATATATATATATATATATATATATATTCAATGTATATTGTATATATCAGTGCAATTTTTAACAAAAGACAAAATCTCATTCTCTACCTCCCCTCCTCTCTCTCTCTCTCTCTCTCTCTCTCCCTCTCTGTCTTTCTTTCTTTCAACCTTTAATGTGACGAGAAAATACTAACAGTATGACACGTCGAGACTGTAGTTCTTCTTCATATTCGATCCCATTGGATTGCTCGGCTTCAATTTTAATGCGTTATTGACAGATCAGATAGGCAATTGAATTATTGTTGTTATTCAATGCATAGTGCATCGCGATAATGTAACATTATCATACACTCGTGCCAAAAGTGACTAGCAGTGTAACTTTATGTATTGCGATAGTTCTTCCACCACCTCTGGTGTACGCAACTAAAAGTGATAAAACTCCACAGCCTCGCACAGGACTATCAAACGTTCATCCTCCCACAAATTGTCCATGTCGTACACGGCGTCCAAGTTCTCTATGAACTCCGACTCCGTCAGTTGCGATATTGCTGAATCCATGTATGTGTCTATCTTCGCTTCCCAGTCTAACCACAGACACTCGTGGTGTTTCTGACTAGGATGATTCGTATGACAACCGTAGCATTTCTCCAGTACAAGTTCGTTGATCTTTTTCATGATCACTTTGGTGGCTGTGATGAACGGTCCGGCATAGGTCGTACGGGTGATGCAGTGGATATCATTGGGAATATCAATCAGGTTTGATCTCTCCCTCCTTTTCTCGCCGTCCTGATCTGCTCCCATCTCCTTCTCGTCCTTTCCGCTCGTCTCACTGGCCCTCTTCGATGTCACCATCTCCCGAATCTCATCTACCGACACGTGTTTGGCAGCGGGCAATGGTTTTATGCTTCTCATTTCCTTGTGGTGGGTAAGTTCAGCTTTGACCTATCGAAAAAATTATTATTATTATTATTATTACTAGCAGCACCCGTGGAAATCCACGGGTCTGGGGGTTTTATTTTTTTTTCTCATAATACTATTTTGCACATTTTTATTGAAGAAATAAAAAGAAAAGTCTTATCATTCTTTCGTTAATTGTGCTGTCTTCTAAATGACTACCCTTCCCAGAAATTTTATAATACATTTTTGTAGTATATGCCCGGCGATCCGGTCCATTGGTAGGGATCATTCCCGCCACTACTTGCTTTTATTATAGAACTCAGTTTCGAGGGGTTATTTGCACCCGTTGAAGTCCAACAGTTGTCTTGTTGCCCCTCACCCCTCCCCCCCCCGTCACGCACACACACATTTCCACCTCCGCAGGGCAAAAAACAAAAACATTCAGGGAAAAATTACCAAAAACGCAAATGAGATTCCCCGAAAGTTCTGCCCACAGGTTGTTCCCGTCAAAACGGGAAGATATTAACACTATGACTTTGATTACCCCCTGCTCTTGCATCCACGCGGGCACCCGCGGGAATCCACGACTGGTTTCAAGGCCTCGGTTTGTTTTGTGTTTTTTTTTTTTTCATGTTTCTTTTCCCCACGTTATGAGAGAAAAATAAGATATTTTCGTCTTCATAATTTTGCTCCCTCTTGTTTTTAATCACCAAAACTTGGCTTGATATATCATATAGAACTACATCTGCTTCAGACTGTACATTATCATAATCAATATTAGGCCTACAATTATTGCTCCTATTATAGTTATTATTATATTATTATTATCATTATCCTTATTGTTGTTGTTATTATTATTATTATTATCATTATTATTATTATTATTATTATCATTGTTATTATTTGGGGAGGGGGAGATCATAGTCATCAGGTTTATATAGGCACCCGTGTGAGTAGGTTCTCACGACCTCGTTTTTTTTTTCTTTAATATTTTTCCCATGTTATGGAAGAAAGAAGAATATATAGAGTCTACATCACTGCATTCGTCTTCATTTGCTCCCTCTTTTTTTTGTCACCAAAACTTGGTTTGATAGACCATAGAACCACACATTCTATTTCCACTTGCAATTTTAAAAATAGGCGGTCGGCAAAGCGAGGTTTTCCTCTACGTCCGCTCATCTTATGAATATGTATGATTACAGCAGCTCTGCAGTAAACGAATGGACACAGCTGCGCGTGTAATCTGATATGTAAGGGTACGATCGGCAAATATATTTAGCCGCGTCCTAAACAGTCTGCGTACAATGACACCGGACTTGAGAGCAAACGGCGAGCAAACTAAATGACGTACCTGAGCTGCATATAGTATTCTGCAGTTGTGCAAAATACAATTACATAACCAACGTTCGTTGTTTTCATCTGGGGACGCCAATAATGGCGAACTGTACGTAAATGCCCTTGTAGTCCATATCACGCACACACAGATTCGTGTAACCATCGTCTATACATTCAGTACACGTAACAGGCGGAGGCAAAGGTACATCACAGAACTATATACACACAGTGTAGAGTGTGTATAGAGTTCTGCGAGGTACATTGTGTGTGTGCGTGCGCGTCCGCCGGAAGATATCAGAGATTTCGCTGCACCATCATCTTTAGTATCCCCCAGTGTCTCTGCAAGCTAAAAGATGGAAGATCGAGAAAGCAGGAGGCCAGCGCAGGTTCCGTGAATATTGAAACGCTCGGCTCTTTCGTCACGCACAAAAATGCATTATGCATGTAGCTAATTAATTTTTCTTTTTCGTCCTCGACGTCGACACGGAGGCGGAGAGGGGACGAAACCCGCGCCATTCGATGTAGGATACTCTCCTGCGGCCGACGGCACCGGTCGCAACTGCCCGGAGCCGACGGCTCGGGAGGAGATAGAGAAACCAGCAACGCCGAAATAAAACAGGAAATACATAAGGCCGCGACAACAACAACAACTTCGAGTATTATAGTATAGGATTATTATTATTATTATTATCATTGTTATTATTTGGGGAGGGGGAGATCATAGTCATCAGGTTTAATAGGCACCCGTGGGAGTAGGGTCTCACGACCTCGTATTTTTTTTCTTTTATATTTTTCCCATGTTATGGAAGAAAGAAGAACATATACATCACTGCATTCGTCTTCATTTGCTCCCTCTTTTTTTGTCACCAAAACTTGGTTTGATAGACCATAGAACCACACATTCTATTTCCACTTGCAATTTTAAAAATAGGCGGTCGGCAAAGCGAAGTTTTCCTCTACGTCCGCTCATCTTATGAATATGTATGATTACAGCAGCTCTGCAGTAAACGAATGGACACAGCTGCGCGTGTAATCTGATATGGAAGAGTACGATCGGCAAATATATTTAGCCGCGTCCTAAACAGTCTGCGTACAAATGACATCGGACTTGAGAGCAAACGGCGAGCAAACTAAATGACGTACCTGAGCTGCATATAGTATTCTGCAGTTGTGCAAAATACAATTACATAACAACGTTCGTTGTTTTCATTTGGGGACGCCAATAATGGCGAACTGTACGTAAATGCCCTTGTAGTCCATATTACGCACACACAGATTCGTGTAACCATCGTCAATACATTCAGTACACGTAACAGGCGGAGGCAAAGGTACATCACAGAACTATACACACAGTGTAGAGTGTGTAGAGTTCTGCGAGGTACATTGTGTGTGTGCGTGCGCGTCCGCCGGAAGATGTCAGAGATTTCGCTGCACCATCATCTTTAGTATCCCCCCAGTGTCTCTGCAAGCTAAAAGATGGAAGATCGAGAAAGCAGGAGGCCAGCGCAGGTACCGTGAATATTGAAACGCTCGGCTCTTTCGTCACGCACAAAAATGCATTATGCATGTTGCTAATTAATTTTTCTTTTTCGTCCTCGACGTCGACACGGAGGCGGAGAGGGGACGAAACCCGCGCCATTCGATGTAGGATACTCTCCTGCGGCCGACGGCACGGGTCGCAGCTGCCCGGAGCCGACGGCTCGGGAGGAGATAGACAAACCAGCAACGCCGAAATAAAACAGGAAATACATAAGGCCGCGACAACAACAACAACTTCGAGTATTATAGTATAGGATTAGCAGTAGAAGTAGTGATAGTGGATATTCATTCTATAGGGGGTGGGTAAATAGAAGCGCGAGTTCTGTTAGACCATTAATGATAATAATCGGGACCTTGCCAAGAAGTGCTGCGAGAATATGAATGGGAGTTGCTGTTCTCCCTCTTCCTTTTCTGCTGTTGTTGTAGTTGTTGCTTTTTGGCCTCTTTTTGCAACTGGTTAATCGCACGCGAAATTGGAAACATCGCATCACGCATCTTTTCCCACTGCTCCACAGTAAGGTTTATACCCCTCAAAGCTGCGCACATCTTACCAAGATGATTTTGATAATAATCGCGAATGTTCACGTAGACAGTGCCTTGATATATTTTCACTACAACAAAGCGTTTTGAACCCAAGTGAAAGGGAATGGCTCCTTCCTCGAAAGTAAATGGTGACGTCGCTGACTTTCCAGCATATCCACTCGTGGAGGAATTCTACAAAAAAATAACAATGAAAGGAATAGAAATAACTAAAACGTAGGATCGTTTGAAACGTAGACTCATAATAATGCAGTATGTCCCTACGGCACTGTAATTAAGTGATAGACGTAATAAACTATACTTAATTTGTATTTTAATTTTGTGACAATCAACTTTTCTAAAATCATCTGTGTTAGACATATCCATCGGAAAAAAAAAAAACGATAATGTACTCACCATTGATGCCGAACTGTCACCGTCCTCATCTCGTCCCTTGGAAACACCAACAACATCCCCCTCATCATTCACATAGGCACTGGCATCAGAATAACTGTAAGAGGCCATTTTCTCAGTTAACTCAAACTGCTACACGTTCAAGACAAAGATCGCAATACTGATTTTACCTGTAGAATGATCGATGTTGTTCATGTTCACTCTTTATAAATGTATCAGAGCTCATCACAATTGGCTTATTTTGCATTGTTTTCCTCTATTTTTAACAGCTTCGAGGTTATATTTTTACCATAAGTTTTCTGACCTCAGCAGTGCACTTTTCGCTCACTCTTGCATATTAGCCCTCTTCTATCAGACAACTCCTTCCTCTTCGAGGACATATTTTTACTATCGGTTTTCTGACCTCATCAGAGTATTTTTCGCTCACTCTTGCATAATTATCCCTCTTCTATCAAACATCTCCTTCCTCTCCTATTGTACAACTACGTCCTCTTCAATGTCATATTTTTACTCTAAGTTTTCTGACCTTATCAGAGTACACTTCGTACCCTCACATGTCTTAATTACCCTAGTACCTCTCACAGTTATGGCTTTATCCCGTCAAAACAAATGTTCATCGACACAGCCTCCATACTACATGTCATATTCTGTTTCACTCCCTGTCTGATATGCAAATCGATCATCAGAGTACACTTCGTACCCTCGCATTTCACAGTAGACGTCGTCCATTCATGATATACTGTTTCACTCGCTGTCTGCTCTGACCGTCGGTCATCAGAGTACACTTCGTACCCTCGCATTTCACAGTAGACTTCGTCCAGTCATGATATACTGTTTCACTCGCTGTCTGCTCTGACCGTCGGTCAGTCTGATATGTCCGGCGCTCATCAGTGTACACTTCGTACCCGCACATTTCTTCATCACATTGCTTTCGTTCCTCCAGCAGCTCTACGGGCTTTATCCCGTCAAAACAATTTTTTTATCAACTCAGCATCAATACTATAGATTTATCGATACATTCATAATTTTCTTTTTCTCACTTTCTGATTTGCCCGCTCCTCCCTATTTTCAAGGCTACATTATTACTATAAGCTCTCTGACCTCTCCAAAGTACGTGACCTGATTTTCAACAAAATACATAGCGATACTATTTTTATATTTATTACACTCATTTTTTCCCATTTTCTCGGAAAAATCAAGGTCGAATTTTCGCCATATAGACGGGCTATACTACTATAATCTGTATATACAAAACATAAGAAACAAAAATCATGAAAATCATACACCAAACTGGTACAGTGAGAGTCAATAATAGTCAGAGATAGGTAGAGAAAATATGCAGAGCAAGGAAAAGAAAAAGAGGAGGAGAACAAACTTACAAAAGAAAAGGCAAGACTCAAATACCCCCACCCCCTAAGAAATGGCTGTTACATTAGGTACTCCATTGAGTCCTTTCTTTTTTACCATAATGCTCTATCTAGATAATCAGATAATAACATTTGAAAGGATCTTAAAGTTGATGCGTTGCGAATTTCATTAGGCAATTGATTATACATTGATATTCCCCTGTAGAAAAAAAGTCCTTTTACAGTTATTAGAATTTGGCTTTGGAAGATTCAAATTCTGATTTGAACGAAGTGAATAATTAAGAAATCTTCTAGAAATATTATCAGACATGTAATTAGGGAGTAAATTCTGCAATATCTTATAAATCATCATACTCATATTCTTTTTATATCGGTATTCAAGAGATTCCCAGCCCAAAATATCATGAATATGTTGAGTAGAAACGAAAAATATGGATTTACTCTCATAATCATACGACCCGCTCTATTCTGTAGCTTTTGAAGGGCTGACAGAGAACCTTGTGGAGCGGAATACCAAATAACATTTGCGTAATCAAAATGTGGAAGAATCACGGATTTATATATCAAATTCAAATTTGATTCATTTACAACATGTCTTAATTTTCCAAGAAAACCAATCAGTCTACTGATTTTCTGGCACATTTTATCGACACGAATATTCCATTTCAACTCAGCGTCGATATGAATTCCAAGATATTTTACCGTTTCAACATTTCGGATCTGAGTATTTTTTATTTTTACATCTAGTGAATTACACCTTGAGAGCATAAATCTCGTACCAAAAAGCATACTGACGGTCTTTGAATAATTGATCAATAATTTGTTCTGTGACATCCACTGATCCAAAACTTGCATTTCTTTGTTTAAAATGGACTCGAAGACTCTAACATCTTTGTTGGAGTAGTAAATGACTGTATCATCCGCATAAAGATGAACACGACATGACTGGAAAATGCGAGGCAGGTCATTAATGAAAACACAAAACAGTATGAGGGCCAAGAAGAGAGCCCTGGGGCACGCCATGAGTTATACATTTCATCAGACAATGCGTTGTTGACCTTAGTCACTATCCTCCTGCCCGTCAGATAACTCTTAAACCACTGAAGTGTACCTCATTTATACCAATTCTCGACAACTTGTCTAACATTACATTGTGATCGACAGTGTTAAACGCTTTCCGTAGGTCGACGAATATAGCCCCAGTATATTCATCTTCATCCATGGCCAAAAGCCATTCATCAGTAACCTTTACAAGGGCAGTTACAGTGGAATGATTTGCCCTGAAATCCAGACTGAATCGGTGTTAAGATATTGTTCGCATTAAGATGGTGTGATAATTGCAACGAAACTATGCGCTCGAGTAATTTGGAGATACAAGGCAGCAGGGAAATTGGCCTGTAATTATCAGGGTTTGTCTTATCACTTTTTTTTTGTATATCGGAATTATCTTGGCTATTTTCCAAGACTCTGGGACAACTCCTTCAATAATGGATTTATTTATCAAATACGTTATAGACTTTTTCAATATATCAGCACATACTTTCAAAATCTCAACCGATATACCATCAATTCCAGTCGATTTTTTATTTTTCAGTTTGTTGATTTCGTTCATAACCTGAGCTTCAGATACAACTGTAAATGTGTCCATATTATCATAACATACGGATTCTCTAATAATATCTACTTCGGTCACGTCAGTTTTCTCAACCTGATGTTCATTTAACAAATTCATAGCAGCACTGGCAAAGTGTTCATTAAATTCGGAGGCTTTACTGTATGCATCATCACAAGAGAGATGATGACACGATGTGCCGTTATTTGGCAGAAAAGATTTTAGAACATTCCAGGATTCATTTCTTCCAGAACATTCAGACAATTTATTGATGAAATACTGTTTTTTCATTTTCCTTATAACATTGGTAACTTTATTTCTCAGGCGTCGATATTCCTTCCACAACTGTTCATTATTTTGTGTAATTGCTTTCTTCTTAACCTTGTCTCTTTCTCTCATCAATTCGAAAATTGATTCATTCAACCAGGGAGAATATTTGTTACGCATATATATGCTTTGTCTTTATAGGCATGTGCTTGTTGGTGACTAGTATACAACCTTTTCTTCCCATTTCTGAACAGCATCCTCTAAATTATGGCACGTTTCAATTTCATTCCAGTCTTGTTCAATGAGATCTTTACGAAATATATTCCAGTTAATATTTTTTGACTTTCGAAAGGTTACATAATTGTGGTCATGGGTGGTTAAGCTGTTTGTTTTCGGACAGGTTTGTTGGCACCGAGCGGTTACAGAGGGGATAGCGCGATAAGCTGTGGAGCGGCGCGTGGATGCGTAATGATAAAAAACGTCCAGAATCTGGACTAGGCCGAGCCCCGCGATTTTGTCCGTTTACACTGCCGGGCTCGGCCGCGCTTTTGATTCAAACCTTTCAATTTTTTGTCGTATAGTGGCGCTCTGCTTGTAAACAAACGCAATTTGGTATTGTCTGGTTTTCAGACTCTTTGCCAGCTGAATTCCGTGGCGAAGTCGCCGTTCGGACAAAGGCCTTTGCCGAAGGAAAAAATTCTTAGCAGGACAAAACCACCTTAAACTATACTAGTTTTCGACGTTGAGGGGGTTATCCTGAATGGCGAAATAGCGAAATAGTACAGACAGAGGGTTTGGACGCCAGACTAAAATTGGCCGCGCATTTGGCCCAGTTTGCGTTTACACTGAGAAAATGCCGCGGCCGAGACCACCTCCAGAGCGTGGCCAAATGCGAGGCCAATTTTGGCCTAGCCTTTAAACAAGGCGACTCGCTCTGCGTGCCCCCGTATAGCGCGTTTACCCCACAAACCTGTTGGCCGGCGAGTGGAGCGAGCCACTCGCCGGCCAACAGGTTTGTGGGGTAAACGCGCTATACGGGGGCACGCAGAGCGAGTCGCCTTGTTTAAAGGCTAATTTTGGCCTCGCATTTGGCCTTTTGCTCGTTTACACTGAAATGAAGGTGGGCTCGGCAGCGGCCGAGCCGCGGCCAAGCCTCGCACTGTAAACGGGGTCTAAAAACAGAGCACTACCAGACTTCATCGCCTTCGGTTCACCTTATTTGTGTCTTTCCCGAGCTCTCTACATTAGGTTATCTACCCTTCTTAACAGCACATTTCTGTTAAGGATCGAGCAACATCTTTTAATCATTTCCAAAACATTTATTTCGACACCCTACAACTGGTGGCCTTCACATTTATTTTGAACGCTACAAGATCATATCCCATAAACATATACCATCTGCCAAGTTTGGTGAGAGTCCGTTGTGGGGTTGGGTTTACAAGAAAATGAAAACGGTAAAGGTTCATGAGCAGTTTGTTAGACATCGAGTTCATCTCCATACTTGTATACTACCGTCGGTACCGTTGAAGTACGTGTACATGATTTTTACTTTCCGGCAGCGTTTTTACATTTCCCTGCAAAATTGAACGTTTTTACATTTCCCGGCGAGACGTTGATACTTTTCCCGTTGATGCAATTTTCGAGATTTTTACATTTCCCGCCGTTTTTACAAATCCCGGCTCGACATGGGGTATTTCGGATGGGAGGGTGGGAGCTGGCATCCGCAGTGAAGGCTTTAGCGGGGACAGGACGTCTGCTCATAAGGCTCTCTGCTCCGCTCGGGACAAGACTTCTCGTCGGGATTGGCAGGACGGGGCTGGATTGGATGTCGTCTTGTGTCCAACAGGATTTGGCCGTTCAGTGTGTGGCATTGAGCACTCATAAGATATCCACTCATAAAGATTGTGATTCCTCAAATAATAAGATAAAGCTACGTCCAGAGTCGACCTAATAATTCATAAATTTTTATTGCCTCCAATGAACTATTGTATTTTCATCAAAGGAAAACCAGAACAGACACCAGCGTATCTGTCTGAAATCAGCTGGATATGACATTTCCAATGTGTGAAAAGGAAATTTAATCCGAAGCCCAAATATATGTAAATAAAACCATAGGTTCATGTGCTTGTTTTTCTTCTACGGGACTTTGAAGAATATGACTAATCTGCCGTCCTGTACCAAAATGATAGCGTTACAGGATCAAGACCATGATTGGCAACAAAATCTGCAATGACGGTGACAAACTTAAATCCCCATAATTCTTTCAAAATCCACGTTATTTTCTCCAAATTTGCAAGAATTGCAGAAAAAGGTACCCAAAACGAGGAAAAGGTTTTAAAGTTAGGGTTTACACTCTCATTCGTGTACAAGCAGCGCCCTCTGCGGCAGAAAACATCGAAATCTCTCTAATCCTTCTCATCGACATTTTCTGTTAGGGGTGAGCTAAAGGACAAGGTTAATAAAACTTATGCTGTACATTCAAAACCCATGTCATTTTCACTAAACTTGATCAAATTGTAGAAGAAGGCTTACTAATTCCAAATAAACAATAAAAAGTGGGGGTTCACGTGCTCGTTTTTGTGCTAGCAGCGCCCCCATGCGACATATATCATCTTAAGTCCCAATAATATGGTCAGGAACCTATGCAGGGATGCCCTGACAGGGTGGGTTCATAAATCTCACGCTGTATATTCAAAACCCATGTCATTTTCACGAAACTTGACCAAATTGTAGAAGAAGGCTTACTTATTCCAGAAAAAAGATTAAAAGTGGGGGTTCATGTGCTCGTTTTTGTGCTAGCAGCACCCACATGTGACATAGGCCTATATCATCGTAAATCCCCAAAATCGGGTCACAAACCTATGCAGGGATGCCCTGACAGGGTGCTTTCATAAATCTCACGCTGTACATTCAAAACCCACGTCATTTTCACGAAACTTGGCCAAATTGTATAGAAGAAGGCTTACTAATTCCAGAAAAATGATAAAAAGTGGGGGTTCATGTGCTCGTTTCTGTGCTAGCAGTGCCCCATGCGACATATATCATCGTATATGTCCCCAAAATCTGGTCAGGAACCTATGCAGGGATGCCCTGACAGGGTGCGTTCATAAATCACACGTTGTACATTCAAGGCGGCTTACTTATTCCAGAAAAATGATAAAAAGTGGGGGTTCATGTGCTCGTTTTTGTGCTGGCAGCACCCCCATATGAGAGAAATCATCCTAGGACCCCAAAATCTGGTCATAAACCTATGGGTGCCCTGATTAGGTGGGGTTCATGAATGTCATGCTGTACATTCAAAACCCATGTCATTTGTACGAAACTTTATCAAATTGTAGAAGAAGGGTTATTTAATGTGGGGCAATTGTAAATATGTGGGTTGATGTGTTCGCTTTAGTGCTAGCAGAGCCTCCTTGCGACAGAAATCATCGTAAGACCCTCAAACCTGGTCAGGAACCAATGCAGGGATATACCCTGCTAGGATGCATGAATCTAATGCGGTTCACTGAAAACAGCATTTTCTTTTTTCCTTTTTTTTCAAAAAACAAAAACAAAAAACTTGTCACAATTGCAGTGATATGGTGGAAAAATATTCAGAAAGGAAGGTCCATGTGCGTTTTTGTTTTATTATTTCCCTTACACAACAGCCATAATGATATTTTGTAAACGCAAGCGTGGAAAACTCCACATTGACATGCTTGTTTGTTTGTTTGTTTGTTTTACCCACTTGCTGTAACCATGTGCAGAAAGTGATAATGGAGGAAGAAGAATAAATATAAGGAAATGGGAGTTTTAGCATTAGTCTGACGGTTCTCCAAAGGAAAAACAAATCTTAATATAAGGGCGTTAATTGTAGATTGCATTTGTTGGTTGTTGCAGTGGTTGGTAAAGTGCCTTGAGTACCCCCTCCCCCCAAAACAATTCTTTAATTCTCCTTTTGTTACACTAGATTTGGTAATCACAAATTAATATCTGAATGGTGAAAGTGATAATTACATGTTTTATAATACTTTCGTGACCTTGTATTTTGTAACCAAAATAAAAAACCCAATATTTTGTATTAGTAATGACAAGTTTATGTAATTTTGATTTTATCAGAGATACCCAGATTGTTTTAGTTGTTAGACCTAAAGATGAAATGTGTCTCATATGTTTGTTGTCCCCGCCGAACGAGTTCGAGCAGGGGACTATGAAACGGGCTCCGTACGTGTGTGTGTCCGTGTGTCCGTCCGTGTGTGCGTCCGTGTGTGATCAAAATGTTCAAAATGCTACTCCTTCGCCATTTCTAACCCGATTTTGATTCTGTTTGCTTTATATGATATAGCACTACATGAGAGCTTTGAAACTTCTATACAGAATTTCAGTTGTGACCTTTGACCTTGACCTTTGACCTATATTGTACATTTTGCTTCAAAATGCTACTCCTTCGCCATTTCTAACCCGATTTTGATTCCGTTTGCTTTATATGATGGCACTAGGTGAGGGCTTCAAAACTTCTACACAGAATTTTGACCTTTGACTTCTTTGACCTTTGACCTTGATTTTTGACCTATATTGTACATTGCCTACAAAATGCTACTCCTTCGCCATTTCTAACCCGATTTTGATTCCGTTAGCTTTATGTGATGGCACTAGGTGAGGGCTTCAAAACTTCTACACAGAATTTTGACCTTTGACTTCTTTGACCTTTGACCTTGATTTTTGACCTATATTGTACATTTTGCTACAAAATGCTACTCCTTCGCCATTTGTAACCCGATTTCAATTCCGTTTGCTTTATGTGATGGCACTTGGTGAGGGCTTCAAAACTTCTACACAGAATTTTGACCTTTGACTTCTTTGACCTTTGACCTTGATTTTTGACCTGTATTGTACATTTTGCTACCAAATGCTACTCCTTCGCCATTTCTAACCCGATCTCGATTCCGTTTGCTTTATGTGATGGCACTAGGTGAGGGCTTCAAAACTTCTACACAGAATTTTGACCTTTGACTTCTTTGACCTTTGACCTTGATTTTTTTACCTATATTGTACATTGGCTACAAAATGCTACTCCTTCGCCATTTCTAACCCGATTTCGATTCCGTTTGCTTTATGTGATGGCACTAGGTGAGGGCTTCAAAACTTCTACATAGAATTTTGACCTTTGACTTCTTTGACCTTTGACCTTCATCTTTTTACCTATATTGTACATTTTGCTACTAAATGCTACTTCCGGCGGGGACATATATTACGCACCGCGTAATTTCTACTTTTCCTTGTTTGTTTTGTTGTTGTTTTTAACACCTAGTCTAGTAGACTAGTAGTCCCCGTCTAGGGCCTATAGGCCCTAGGTACCATAGCACTCGACTTGACCATTATGAGAGGGGTGGTATTCTGAGACCGTTTTATCTCTGTTGTAAGTCTGTTGTAGCAAACTTGTGTTGTAACTTGTGTTTTATCTTGCGCTCTCTTTGCCTGCGCATACCATTGTATTAGGGTATGCGTACGCGCGTACCAGTGGGCGCAAACCTGAACACCCACTAGATTACACGGTATTCTGAAAACTGTTTTATCTTCTGTTGTAAGTCATGCTCCGTGCAAATCTATGCTTCTGAGATAAAACAAGGTGGATGGTGCGTTAACTCTGTTGTAACTTTCGTTTAACTTATGTTAGATAGTGAGATAATTCATTTACTCAACATTGTGGTACGCGAGTTCAAAATAAAAAAGATATACAAAAAATAAAAACAATGTATGTACAGAGAGGCAAAAGATAAAGCAGTTTGACAAAATATAAACTCATTCCACAATACAAAATTTGGTAACAGTAACATTGCAAGTACATTCGCGTAGCATAATATGCACATAGATGAAAACACAAACAAATGAACAGAAAGGTTATCGGCACCGTCGGCCGTTTGTTTCAAGCACGAAAACACAAACTCATAAATACAAAACTTCCTATATACCATGCAAAAGACCTTCTTTTAGAAAGTTTCCTCTGAATTATACTTAATTGATACTGGACACAAAAACGTGAAATTCATTTAACTCTATTTATGGTACCGTTTCTATATGATCATTCTTCTTTCAAAATATTAAACATTTTGTTCTTTTTACGTGATCTCACTATCTTCACCAATGAGAATTCATTGTCAGTACCTTTGGGTGTTTCAAAAAATAAGTGCTTGTTCTACGAGAAATTTGAAAAAGCTGACATCGGATATTAAATTTTCACAAATATCAAGAAGTCAATTACTCTTCTGAATGCCGTGAGTGCCCTTAACAAACAATTAATAGTTAACAAAACACAATAAGCGTGATAATTTCCTATCCCTCTAATGGACAATCCTGTGCCAAAATAATGATAATGATAATATTAGTAATAATAATGATAATAATAATTATAATAATAATATAATAATAATAGTAATGATAATAATAATAATAAGGCATTGGAAAGACCTATGAAGCGTATAGTTCCCCATAAACCATGAAATTCGGATTCAAATATCTTATTTTTTAAACAGAATTTCAAATAAAAAGACTCAATTTGAGATAGCTTTTCGAATCCCCGTACCGCACCAACTATACGTCAAAACTGGAAAGAAGGCATAATGATCAAGCTTCTGTTGTACTTTTATGTTATCTCTGGCTCTCTTTACCTGCGCATGCCATTGTCCTATTTGTGCGCAAGCGAGGTAATGAGCGCTTGTTAAAACGCGCAGAGTTAAGCAAGGCGCATTTGCCCAAGGGAGAAATCTTATTGGTCAAAACGTCTTAGATGCTACTTCTAACAAAATTTCCTATTGGATATGATTATTTGGGTGGGTGTGGCTTTCAGGACTTAAAACGGTTCTCAGAATACCGATTTACGACTGTTTTAGCGGTGTTTTGTAACTCACAGACTTACAACGGAAGTTACAACAGAAGTTACAACAGAGATAAAACGGTGTTCAGAATACCACCCCTAGGAAAGTTGATGCGGTTATATCAATCATGACGTGAAGGCACGCCGAGGAGGGTAATTGAGAGCTGCCAGATGATGGATCCAGAGCGAGGTTATGTCAGGACACGAGAACTTCTGACAGAACGTTTTGGTAATTGCCATAAGATTCGAGATGCGTGGATCCAGAAGGTCACTGAAGGTCCACCCATAACAACTAAGAGTTATCCCATAAAAGGATACAATTTTTTGATTTGACCTTGACCTCTGAACGTTGGCTGATTTCACCCAAAATCTAATCAAGTAATTGCTCCATCACACTTTATACTTGAAGAAAGTTTGGTAAAATTCCACTTCATGTCACTCAAGTTATCGCATGAACAAATGGGGACAGACGTAGGGATGTACGTAGATGTATGGATGGACAACCGAAAACATAATGCCTCTGGCACCCTGCGGGCAGAGGCATAAGAGAGTAAAAACCAGAATGGTAGAATATTCAGCAAAATATGACACAAAATGGGAAAGTTTATGAAATTGTTTTGACAGTGGTAAAATTTGTTTTAATAAAATACATATACATACTCTGTATGTGTGACCCTACATCACAAAACCAACAAAAAGTCGCCAGACATGGGGTGCGTTTATCAACTCCTTTTCTCGGCAGAAACAGGTTTTCCAAAAAGCTTTCAAGGAATTTTTACGAGTTGATAAACACAAAGCTGTTTTGAAAGCCCTTTCAGAAAGCCTTTTCGAAAGCCGCAAATTTGTGGCTTTCCAAACAGGTTTCCTAAACAGGTTTTCAGAAACCTGTTTGTAAAAGCCTTTTGAAGTTGATAAACGCAAAGCTGTTTTGAAACGGCTTTGTAGTATTGTACTGCAGTTACGAACAATGCATGCCTTATATGACCTCTTCTCCTCGGGTCGAATTGCGCAATGCAGCTGTGCAGTGACAGGCCAGTTATCGTGTTTGTGAAGAGTTGATAAACGCAACTATTTTGGAAGCCATTTCTAAGGGGCTTTGGAAAGGGCTTTTGAAAGCCGTTTAAACAGGGGAAAGTTGATAAATGCAGCCAAAGTCTCATGCCGCCACTCAGAAATATTTGAAGTATGTGCTAAACTGGAGTTGCCTCACAGATAGGAAGACAATGGATTCATGTGGCATTGCATCATGACTCGTCACTCTCAAAGGAAGATATGTCTTTATGATGGTAATTGCTTTTCGCCGTCCCTTCTTAGAAAACAAGTGGTACATTAATAGTACAAGGCTTTGGAAAGGGCTTTGAAAAGGGCTTTCGAAAGCCGTTTAAACAGGGGAGAGTTGATAAACGTAGCCATGGATTTTTAGTTAAGGGCAGATTCTTAAAGAGCAGACTCTGAGCTTTAAAATGATGCATAACTCAATTCAAATGGACTCCCCTAACTTATCTAAATACTAGAAAGAAAGCACAAATTCAGGAAAAGTGTGAACTGAGAAAAGGGGCTCTGAAGTACAGGGTGTATTGAAGTGCTTAATCTTTACCAAGCCGTGCTAGCCATGCAATGAAAGGGACAAAACACAAGATGTAAACCACTGGAGCAACAAGAATGAACAGATTATCAGATTAAGCTGACATTAAGCATATTCTATCAACACATTCTGTCCATGATTAATACTAACTTTCAAAGCAGTAGAGTTATCCTTTCAAAAGTTATTAGACTTGAAAGTGAAGAGTGTGTAAAGGATTTCAAGATATGAAAAGGGGACTCTGAGACATACCTGATCATCCGATCATTCTATTCTCCCCCAAAAAAGGGTTGTAGAAAAACTGCTGAAAACACACTTTCTTATTAATGTTATGATCCCAAACTAAAGAATAATGTAGAAGAAGGATAGCTCTTTCAGAAAATATGAAAAACTCAAGATTGCTTTGGTTGACCCATTTCACCTTTTTTGAGTCCTGACGTAAAAATCAAGAGGAGCGACTCTTTTTTCCTTTTATGATGCACGGTCACATACGTATGTATACCCGGTAGTTGAGGTGGTGATATCAACTTTTACTACCTTCCAATTAGTTTGCAATGCTTCCCCTCCCCTCCCACCAAAATACCCCCCATCTTTGGTAAGTTATTGTAACTAAACCCTGCCCCTTCCCCTCCCCCCCCCCCCAAAAAAAATGCTATGGATAATTTTTATGCCTCCGCCCGAAGGGTGCTGGAGGCATTATGTTTTGTCCGTCCGTCTTTCAGTCCCCATTTGGTTACGCAATACCTGGAGTAATATTGAGTGGAATTTTACCAAACTTGGTCCAAGTATAAAGTATGATAGGAAATTACTTGATAAGATTTTGGGTGACATTGGTCAGAGGTCAAAGGTTAAAGGTCAAGGTCAAACCCTGAAATTGTATCCGTTTATGCTATAACTCAAGACTGGATTAAGGGAATTTCACCAAACTTGGTGCATGGATGACGTATGATGGGGCAATTAATCAAGTAGTTTTTGAGTGAAATTGGCAAGAGATCAAAGCTCAAGTGAAAGCACTATATTTCACTTTTTCCTCCATTTCTTGAAAATGAATTAAGGTATCATGAAACTTAGCACATATTTATGCATGTTCTTCCTGACAGTGATTCTCTTGGGAATTTTAGGGTCATTGGGTCAAAAGTCAAGGGTCACAGGCCAGGCTAAAATGCTAAATTTTTTTTAATACTGAAATTACACTTTTTCTTCATACCTTGAAAATTACTCAATGCATAAACTTTTAAAAGGGTCAAAAGTCAAGTAAAAATCCTCAAATCCCCAAATACATGTACCTGCAATCTTAGACAAAATAGCAAATCTAGTTCAAGGAAAGTGAACATTCAACACATTTGTGACAAACCTGTCATTTCAGTATTTTGCCAGTTATGTGAACACATTGTCACACATTGTCAAGACATTGTACTATAGACCTATTAGGAGACCCATGCATTATGGTGGAGGCATACCAGTCGTCATAGCGATATTTCTAGTTCTTTATGATTTCATGTCGTATAAGGAAATCTAGTGCAGATTTGCTTGCGTAAGTGGGAAACTTGTAAAGGGATGAGAGCTTCACCTCATCTAATTTGCATGTGTGGTTGCTACAAAGTATATGTTTTCACTATAAAAATATGTGAAAGTGTAGAATTCTATAACATTCTGTCTGAGTTTCAATTCAATTCAATAGTTTATTTATTTCCATCATCACAAAGAAAAGAAAAGAAAAAGTTGACATAATCCAAAGTGATACAATTTTTTTCCATTTCTCTTACACTCGTCTGATAAAGGATTTTTTCAATACAATATAAAGTATATTATACACGAATGATGTCGTAAAAAAGAAACAATGCACTTTGTCATGGCAACAAAAATAGTAAATAATCACAATGATGGAAAACAGTGTTCCACTAAAAAAGCCACGCTAGTAAAACGTGGAACACTGGAACAAAACAACAACAGCACCAATTTGTTATACCAATAAGACATTCATTTTAAATTCTTCTATATACTGTAATGTAACGGGTGGTGTTACATTTGGAATGTTATTATGAAGCAGAAATGAAGGAGCTCAGGTACAGTTTTGGTACATTTCATCGATGCAAAGTGTTTATTCACAATCGTTCAGAAATATCATGATGAAGTTCAATGACAAGTTAAATGACGAGTATGTACATCAGAGTAAAATATAGAAGTATCAAGATGCAGGAGAGAGAGAGCAAAATCAAGTAGAGGTTGACTCTCTGATGTTGAAATCATCATCTCTCTTGGGGCCTTGGAAAGAACACCAAACTTGGAAATGTTCAATGGGTGATGGGTGGGAATTTTGGTAAGACAACCAATCAAAAAGGGATAACTAAAAAGAGTGACCAAAGGGGTTGTCCTAAGGGGTGATGTTTGACCAATTAAAAGAGGGGGATTCTTTTGTGGAGGAGGAAGTATTATAAGATAAGGGGCAGACAAAGAGTCTGGTGGTTCACAAGGTGTGTGTATATAATCTTTGAGTAATTAAACCGGGGACAAAGAAGGGTTGTTACAAGGGTGATTGAATGACTCCTTGATGTAAACATCAAGCAAGGGTAATTAACGACAGGAAATTAATAGTAAATAATCTTGGTGTTATATTCTGAGGTGAGTTTACAAAAACAAGGGAATTTAAGTTGAGTTGTTAGTGAACAGGAAGTTATCCCCAAAATATACATTACAATACTATTGTACATTTTACTCATTGATATAATGATGTTGATACTATGAACAACACTTACTAGGATTTTAGGATGCAAACGTATAAACTATATAACATATCACATTTGTGGCACAGACACTATGGGGCCAGGTGTGCCAGGAAAATTGAACGGAAAGGAAGATATGCAATCGGCCACAAGAAACATAACGACGACAACAACAACAATAACACAATACACAGAAATAACAGAATTTGAGGAAATGCACTCAGACAGATACTGGACAACGAAGAACGAGGAAAAAGGAGCAGGGAAGAATAGAGAAGGAAAAGGAGAGGGATGGAAAAGGTCTGTGGACACACTACAAAATCTCAAGGAAAAGTGAAACATGACGGGTTTTTTCATTGAACAGAATTAACTGGTATATTTAGAAAACAAATATTTTTTGAGTTTATACTTAAATGTAATTAACTTCACAGATTCTTTTAGATCATTATCTAAGCTATTCCAAAATCTGGGTCCAGTATAAACAAATGTATTTTGAGTGTGTACAGTTCTAACTAGGGGAAGATGAAATTCTTTAGATTGTCTTGTGGGATAATTATGTATGTGGCTGTTACGGTGAAATAAAGACTAAAATATTTTGGGTAGATGATTGCAGTTGTAATTAAACATAAATTGACCAAGTTGAAACAAATACAACTCTTTTATTTTCAGAATTTTGTGCTCAAGGAAAAGCTTGTATGTGCTCGGATATGAAGGTTAAAAACGATTCTGAGCGCCATCTTTTGCAGAAGGAAAAGTTTATCTAACAATGTCGAATATGTATACCCCCAGGCAAGAATTCCGTAATTCAAGTACGGCAATACCAAACTTGAATAAAGCGTAATCAAAGCCGAAGAAGAGAGATAATATTTCAATCTATTCATTATGCCTATGTTACGTGCAATTACTTTACAAATATTGTTTATGCGACACTTCCATGATAACTTATTATCAACACAAACACCTAAGAATTTAATAGACGAAACCTCTTCTAGGGGAGTAGTGTCAAATATAACATTACCTGGTAATCTATCTAAAGAATTACTGAAAAACATATACTTTGTCTTCTCAATATTCAGTGACAATTTAGTTGCATATATCCATTGTGAGACATTCTTCAATTCATAATTCACTGTACTAATTAAAGTATTAGGGTCAGGGTGGGAATAAAAAAGATTGGAATCATCCGCGAATAATATGAAAGAGAGTTTATCTGAAGATCTATAAAAATCATTAATGTAAACTATAAATAACGGTGGGCCTAACAAACTTCCTTGCGGAACACCACATTCCATTTTCTTCATAGAAGAATAAAAACTGTTTACATGTACATATTGAAATCTGTCAGATAAATAACTCTTAAACCATTGCAAGGCTTTTCCGCGAATACCATAATGGGATAACTTAGAGAGAAGTATACCGTGATTAATCGTATCAAAAGCCTTTGAAAAGTCCAGGAAGATGCCTATTGTATGTGAAAATGTATCAAGTGCATGTGTAATCTTTTCCACAAAGGTAAGTAAAGCGTGGGTGGTGTTGTGATTTTCTCTGAATCCAAATTGAAAATTCGTAAATATATTTTGAAGAAACTTCCGTCGTATGCTTGTCTGACTTGACTTTGCTCACTAAAACTAACATGACAATGGTGTGGAATTGCACGTTAAGCAAGAATTGAGTAAATTCCCTACAAATGGTACATCCGTCACACAAGCTTCATCATTACTTTGTACATGCCAAATTTGCTACTTTTTTATTCAAGATATCCTATTGTTCTAAAGACCGATACACATGACAATTATATAACAGAATATGCAATAAAAACAAATAAAAAAGTTACCATCAGGCAGAAACTCTGATGGTAATCAAGGAATTAAAAAAAAAAATTACATTGATGCATACCACTAAGGACCAACACTAACATGTCCCTAAAATTTCATGATCTATAATGAAATGTTCCATAATCACACCATGACTAGAAATGTACATTGTTAAACAACAAAAACTGTGTATCCCCTGATTTGACTCATGATATAGGCCTACATCTGTACAAATGATACCTATGTACCCCCTTATACACTTTGTGTATGTGGGCCTTCGAGAAATGTGGCTCATAGAACATACACAAGCAGACCCTAAAAAAGTCATGCAAGCTACAACATTATACGCACTATGATTTTTATTATTTGTTCGGTTATAACGAAAGAAAACTGCCAATCTTGAGGATTTCTTTATAATGGGAGTCCACTGTGGGGCCTACAGTGCAGTTGTAGACAAAATAAGTGAGGATGCTATCACCAAAAGACGCAGTATCATCAAAACAGGGCGTCTAATTTTCACCATGATGCATGTCCATATGAGTTAAGTTAGACAGTTAAATTGTACAGCGCAGCCACTATGTAAATATACTCTACTGCGCTGAAGGAAATTGATCAAGAAATGTGAATGGGAGGACGCACACAAGAAATATAACATGGTGGCGATATTTGACCCTGTAAAAGGCAGAACACTAGTTGCAGCATCACCAAAAAAGTATAGGGTTTGATATTTGACAATAAAAAACATGTGTCCAAATTTGAACAAAATCTATCAATAGATGTGGCTGGTAGAGTGCACAAAACCAGAACGGAAAAAAAAAATCAAGCTTTTTGTGTATAAAAATGGAACAAGTAAGGGTGTTATCACCAAAGTTATCGGGGGGGGGGGGGGGGGGGGGGGGAGGAGGGGGGGGGGGAGCCCAGGAGGGGCGTGGTACCCATTTGAACAAATTGAGATCCTAACCCCCTATGGATGCTACCTGCCAAGTTTGGTGAAAATCCATCAAGGGGTTTTAAAGAGGGAGATGAAAATGTAAAAAGTTTAAGCACGATGCACGGATGCCGGACGAAGAACAATTGCAATTAAAAAAAAGAAGAAGACATAAAGCTCTATCACTGTTGAATCTAGAGAAGAATATTATTGATTATTATCCTTACAGAGGATTTTTAGAGCCCAAATACAAGTGTTATTTTGTCGACGCACCTCATAACCTCCAACCCACTTAAAAAGTTTGTTGAACTCGACCAATATTTTTTGCCGAGGCGACCAATATTTAAAATATTGGACGGCAAGAGGGGGATTCCCCAAAGTTTTTATAAACTGCACCGTGATTGGTTGAGATATATACGAGATGACCTGAAATAAGAAGTAAAAACGTCTGTGATTGGTCAATCACGAATTAACTAGAATATCGTTTCTTCTAAATTTCTGTGTTTATACAAACAAATTTCATATATCAAGAAGTTGAAATTGTTTTTCACACAATTTTTCAAAATATCACTTTCATAACAGGAAGTTAAATTTAGGTTTGATGAAAACAAGTTGCATTTTTTTGTGCATGCAGGCGCAAGGCGACGATTGATCTGCAGCTCTGCATGCTCAGCGCTAAACTAGATAGCCTCGCGCGCGATATAATGTAGCCGGCCGCCGCCGCTGCGCTTGCATTTGCATGCGCGATATGCATATTACAGTTACTGTACATGTATGTACGTGTGTACAAGTACGTTATATACAGCACAGTAGGACTAGTTGTGGTAGTAGTAGCCTAATTCGATCTTTCACGATCTACGGTAGATGTGACGTGAATTGTTTCTCAGATCTCGGATACAAATACATCTAATTCTGGTCTAAATTAGCTAGATCTCGGTCTAACAGTAACATGACGGCTACCTTAGATACATAGATCACTGTTTTATCAGAGACTGAAATGGATTAACTTGCACTGAAGAGTGTACATGTACCATACCCCATGTCGGGATCACTACACAGTAGGAACAGCACTCGGAGTCGGAGACAGAAAGGGTAGGCCAAAGTGAAAACATTCTTTGCTAAAATCCTCTGAAGGATAATAATGATGATATTGAATGTCCTATTTTCGATTAATACAAGGAAATATTGGACTCGCTAAGCAAAATATTGGACTCGTCTTCGACTCGTCCAATATTTGTGCATAGCTCGTCCAATATTTCCTTGTATTAATCTCAAGGCCATCCAATATTATATAAATATTCCTTCAGTTTGGGCCCCCTGGAGCCCCCAAGGAAAGCATGGTGCCCTGCAATGAACAAACTTGGAACTAAAGTCATCAATGTACAAACTCATGGTATCTATTTTGCTTTATCACTTCTGGTTCTACAGAAGAAGATTCGTAAATCTTCCTAGATGTATGTCGTTTGGAGGAAATGAAGGAAATAATGGTTAATTTTCCAGACAGACCTTGTAGTGACCTTCAACTCCCCAAGGGACATCTACCATCCAAATTTGGTCACAAACGGACATATACATGAAAAGTTATGAGCCATAATCGAAACACGCCGTAAAAATTCAACATTGGGCCCCTAAAGTTCATTGACCCCTGCTTGTGACCTTTGACCTTGAGGTGACCTTAATGTTTGGTTAAATGTGTACCTTTGTATAACCACTCTTCCTTCCAAGTCTGATTGAAAATGAAGTCCTCAGTAGAGAGTTATTCAGGATTTTGTAGTGTTACGGACAGATGACGGATGGACGGGACGGACAACGAACAGATGACGGACAGACGACGGACGGACAGACGCCGCAGGGGATCCCTTAGTCTCCCAACACCTCCGGTGAGCCCGACAAATGCATAGATTTCTAACAGGGGTCCTTGTATTAAATACACATTCTTGTTACCCTAGTAAGAATGTCTATCATGGTCGGAGACAAATCTAACTATGTGTTATCAAAAAGAAGAGGAAAATGTGAAAATGAGGCTCTAATATGGCTGGGCACTTTAGAGAAGTACAGATGAAAATATTGAAATTGGGCCCCAACTTGACACACCCATTTAATGAGCTCCTTTGTGGAGACAATATGAGCTCCCTCGTGGAGACTTGGTATATAATATCATTTGATATTCTTGTTTATATCTCTCTAAGATTTATAATGTTTGTTTTATGTTAAGTGCTGTCTGGGGCAAATTATTTGTATAGGGCCCCATTTTCTCTCTCTCTTTTTTCGTTCTTTAAAACAACAACAACAACCATTTAACCCCACACAAACTTGAAACTACAGTCACCAATCTATATACTCATATCACTAACTTATTATGTTCTGATTCCAGAGATACACGTGTAGAGATTTCCGAAATATTCATTAAATTCATGGGCTTTGCCCCTCAGCCTCCCCCCCCCTACATTGTGTCCCTATGGGCCCCCAAGTGGGGAATGGTACCCATTTGCTCTGAGACATATTTTATCTCTGCCAAGTTTGGTGAAAATCTGACTATGCATTTTTAAGATGAAGATGAAAACGTACAATTTAGGCCCAAATATGGACCCCACAGGGCCCAAGGGGGTGGGGGACTGACTCCTGGAGCCTTGCACAACGAACAATTAAGCTTGACACTATACAGTCAGCAATGTACTTACTCATTACACTGACTATTAAAGCTCTATCACTTCTGGTTCTAGAGAAGATGATTTTGAACAATTAGCTAATTTTGGGGGTTTGTGCCCATGTCTATAACCTTTCCATTTGTTTCCTATTTGATCAAATTTGTTCAGTCAGTCAGTCATACCAGGCTTATGAGTACAAGAGTGTAGCTAAACAGAAGCCTTGAAATGAGTCATCCGTGCGCTCTTCATTTCTGCACCAATACATGAGAAAGTAAATAGTGCACAACATAAAAGTAAATTGCATTCTCAATGATGTCACAATGTGCATAATTTCACAGCATGTACTCAGTTACAAGTGCAAGCTCTATCACTTACAATACCATAGATATTTTCTAAGTTGGTGTTTCGTGTGTTTGGAACATCTTTTCAGACACCTTGGCTTTTGAGCAAGTTTTACATGCAGCCGATTGATTATTACTTAAACAGTAAATGAATATTTCATAGACCCATTTTATGAAACAAAAAATACACAGGTTTAAGTTAGCAACATCAGTGGAGATGCAGCGCATGCTCATTTCTGCATTATTTGCATAATATTGCACTGTTCACTTTCCATTTATTCATTTTTAAAACAATCGAAACAACCTTTGTTAAGACAGTCTTGACTTTCCACTTTTACATTTTTCTTTCCTTTTCAGACAATTCTTAGCCAGCTACAGAGAAGGTAAATTCAGAGCTATTCAAGAGTATGATGGAGACAATCTGCTCCGTCTGTCACAAACACAAATATATCTTTTCACGCATATTATGAACTGCAGTCCATCATCTCTTTTTAAAGCTGATGGATTCTTGCATCGAGTTGTTTTTATTGCAACTGATTGACCAAGGCTGGATTTAAACCAATGATCTCCTGACCACCAGATAGGCGTTGCATCCACTGGACTACCAAGCTTTTGCCCAACGGCTAGTGCTGGCTCTAATCCTTATAGTATGCAGTTGGTACTGCATATTTATTAAACTCTGATGAATTCTTGTGTCAAGTTGTTTTTATTGCAACTGATTGACAAAGTGCTTAGTCAATGAATATAGCAACTGATTGATAAACTGCCACCAGTTACTACATCTCCCTTGTACCGTTAAATGTTTGATCTATCCAATTCCTTCAATGATATTCCTCCTTTCATGTTATGAAATGAACTCTGGCACATCTCTCTTGTACCAATGAATGATGTTTGATCTGTCCAGCTCTTTCATAATGGCAATTTCCCGAGCAAAGTCATGACTGCCTTTGACATTCTTGTAGACAGTAAACTTAGTGTCATAGTAATGTTCCGTGTATGCCTTGTTGAAACCCATGCCATATACGCTGACCTCATCGCATCCTCCATGGAGTGCAGCAAATAGCATCATAGCTCCTGTGCTTGGACGAAAGGACTTGGTCTTCAGCCACCTACCAAAGACCAAAGGAAGATAAAGAGCAGATGATGGATTTTTTACTTCAGAATTGGTAAGACAGAGACATGTTTACAAAACTAGTAAAAAATTTTATAGTGCTGACATGCATCCTCCTCTTCTTCTGGATTGTTGTCCACTCATCTGACCTGTATGGGATTACAGGCAACCTCATGTAAGTAGACATATTAATCCACATCTAAAATGCACAAACTTGAACGCGGAGCCCGTACAGTGCGCATGTTCTGGTGACAGAAGAAGTGAGACTGGGATGAAAAAAACACCAAGTTTTTTACTTCAAAGGTTCCATAATCCAGAAATGAAATAAGGTTTCATAATTCCAAAGGTTTGTTAGTGCGCACTTTTGTGGTGAGTGGCAATGCTGCGAATCAGAGTGCGACAACAATCCGTTTTCACAGTATGTCAATATAGGAATTTGAGCACAGGGTTATGTTGACTTAGGTGAGTGAATTTATATTTATTTCTACTGAATTGGCACTAAAAATTCCTGTCGACATAATTGATTTGCTGACTTTTATAAATATCAACTAAGGCAAGGAAATTCTCAAGGAATAACAAAAGGAAAATTCAGGACTTTTCTGCTGTGTCAACTTAGGTGAGTTGTCGACTTAAGCAATGTCAACTTCTGCGAGGTTGACTATTCTTAACTAAGCTTTCTTACCACAGAGCATATCATATACTAGGTGTTTCAACAAATATTTCCTACTTTTGATCCTTTACAGTTCAAAAACTCAGATAACACTGTCATTGATAAGAGTAAGAGCTGAACAGTGTACAATTTAGTTGGAGGCGATTTGAATATGAAATCATAAATCAGTTTCATAAAATTCATTATTAATTTTAATGTAGAGTCCAGATTTTGGTCAAATTTTAACCCTCTGTACAAAACTAGTACTTTAAACGGGAACCAATGATGTGTATGTAAGTATGTGCTTATGTGTTATGGGTTCATTGCCTTGGGGTACTGGGGGGGGGGGGGGGGCATTTTCCTGGTGGTAGTTATCCGGAGGGTTGTTGTCCACGGAGCGATAGTTGTCCTATGGGGTAAGTTATTATTAAGTTATTTAAGCCCTGGGAGGATAGTTATTTGGATCATAGTTATCTGGGGGGTTAGTTATCCAGCGGTAGTTGTCCAAGGGGAGAATTGCCCTGGGGGTGATTGGCCTAGGAGGGTAGTTGTTGGGGTGGGGGGGGGGGGGGTAATTATCCAGGTGGTAGTTATCCAGAGGGTGGTTTTCCAGGGGGAAGTTTTCTTAGACCTGTACATTATGCAACAGCGAACACTATCTGTTCGCTGACTTAGCAAAAGATTTCAGAGGATTGATTTAATCTAATTTTCTTTATGATAAGCGATGGATGATGGGGGAATTTGAATAAATGACAATTAGGAGATTTGATTTGAAATACAGTGTCAAGGCAGCCATATGAGCTAGCGCCTGGGCTTTTGAGCAAATCTAGGAGATAAGACTTGCGGGGAAGTGCGGGCAACTTACTCCGTCCATACCTGTCCACACACCCTCATATTCCATAGAACACCTGTACGAAACGGCTCCTTTACCCGAGGGGGGTTGTGATGTATCATTTCAATTATCCATATTCATACAATTTTGATCCTTACCAAAACCAAGGAGGTTCGAGAGATGGAGTTACAACTGACTATGATTATTCAATCAGCTGCCAGTTTCCTATGGATGGACAAAAGAATTCCACAGGTGCATTTGTGCTTTTGATGTTCGATGCTTGAAGCCGCCATCTTTCTGAGCAATCTGAAGATTAATTTTTAACGCTAACATAACATCGGGTATATGCTGCTCATTTATATATCAAATGCAATGAAATTTCACCTAATGATAAAGCATATAAAACAAAAGTCAGTTCTGTTCGAAAATATGTGCAAAAGTGTGAATCTGAGCTGTATTTTGTGAAAGTATTTGAAATTTACCCTCATGGAAAGCCGGTTTTATCACTTTTCTCCTTATTTCCGCCAAATGAAACTAATATGGTATCATCTTCAAGTATAGTTCTTTATAAATTAATATGTCAGATTAGCGTACAGACGCGTACGGTCCAGTAATTTTAATATCCATTTCAGCAATATTTGAGCAATTTCTATTCGCGCACCCCTGTGCCTTTACCATTGTCTACCGCCCACCGTTTGTAAGTAGGGATAGCGAAAAGTAATTACCATCACAAAGACATATCTTCCTTGGAAAGTGGCTGGTGAATATGCAATAAGACACGAGTCAATTGTCTTCGCATCTGAGCGGCAGATCCAGTTTGACACATACTTCAAATATTTTTGAGTGGCGGCTTCGAGCATGGGATCAAAGCGAATAAGACTGTTGTGACTCCATTTCTCGAAACTCCTTGTCAAAGCATTCAGGACCACTCTCATCATCACTGCAGCAAGACACAGCCGCAAACAGAGCACAAAGTACCAATGCTCACTAGATGGTTTGGAGACAAACACAAGATGCGTGATGTATGTTACATCACTCATATTAAAGGGATAGTACAGTATTGGTGGAGATGAAAATTGGGCTTTTAACTTTTTGCAAGATACCAAGAAAACATTTATGATATAGTACAGAGCATACCATCTTAAGAGGAATTCAAAGTTTATTTGATGAAAATCGGGTTTGGAATGGCTGAAACATCCAAAAACAAAGTAAAACAAAGCGATCGTAACAAAGTGTGGGTCCCACACTTTCTTAGAATCGCTCTTTTTTAGATATCTCAGCCATTTCAAAACCAATTTTCATCAAATAAACGTTGAATTTCTCATAGAATCACATGCTCTTTTATATTTCATATGAGGTTTCTCATTATTTCACCAAAAAATGTTAGAAACCTGAAATTAGGTCTCAACCAAAACTGTACGATCACTTTAAGAGTCATCCTGTATTCTGTTCATTTGTTATTGTTTCGATTTTCTCTGTCAAATCTTGTTCTTACTTTTTATGTATGTTTAAACCTACAAAATATTCATAACTGAATGAACATTGCATGGCTGTACACAGGACTATCATTATAATACAATTAATTATAATTACAAACTCATGTTCTTATGTGGGGCAAAGTGCAAGCAGGGGAGCACAGCGACTGAGCTGGTGAGGATTTGGGAGCGAGTTCAAATATAATCATGTGTGCAGTATATTATGCATTTAGACATTTAGTGTTCCACGCAAAACATCCTGGAAACATTCTCCATCAAAAAATGAAGAATAGTACTTGTGAAAAAAATGCATGAACCATTACATTTGGACATGAGGGGCCTGTTGCATAAAACTTACCGTTGAATTTCAATGGTAACTACCGTCAAAATTAGACGTCACAGCCAATCGGCATCAAGGATCATAACATTTACCGCTAATTTGAAGACTTACCGCTAGAAAGGAGCGGTAAGTCCAGCAGTAAGGGTTTTATGCAACAGGGCCGAGGTAATCAAGATATAAAAAATGTGGATAATGCCACTATGAATAGCATTGGTTATTCAACAGACAATATTCTTCTTGCATTAATGCATGGAACAGCAAGATTGTAGGATTGATGCGCTTCTATAGCCTTTCAAGTTCAGCAATGTGCCATATTCATAAAGATAAGCAATTGCTTCCTGCCTGTGAGCAATTGCTAAGAGACCAAGCACTTGCATAAAAAAGTAAGCATAAAACAGACCTTCTGCTTGTTCTTGCTAACAAGTGCTTACGTTTTTTCAAGCTCTGTAAAATGAGCTTAAGCTTTCACTTGACTGGAATGTTCGCTTTTAAGTATGTTCATGTTTGTAAAATAAAGGTCAGTGGTGTGCAGTGTGGGTAGAATAAATCAACAAGAAATTTCTTAGATGTATTTGAAACTTTTTTGTTTCAACAAGGGGAGTGTCTGGTGGTTAGCACACAAAATGTGATGAGAAATGGGTAGGATGTAAATGACATCTGCAGAGAGCATGGAGAGCTCTCTCCAAGTGCAACCTGGCAGATCCAGGCTACCAACCAGCACTGAGGGAAGTGATGGGAATCAGCCAGTATGTGTGTGCGTGTGTTTGTGTGTAGTCTGTGTCTGTGTGTGTGTGTGCATTTATGACTGTCATTTCATAGTTCTATTGTTATGTCAGGAAATGGTTTTTGCACACACATGCCCTTTCAAATACAAAACCTGCTTTTGTTCTTGTGTACACACAGGAATAATTACATAATGTCCCATTTGTTGAAATCTCAAGCAATTCTCCCTATCGCATATAGCTCTCCGAATCTGAACGCATGTGGTGCTCCAATTTTTTTACCCTTAATTCATAGGATATAAACTTCCGGTTATGAATGTGCGATGTGTAAATGTACACTTTTATGCACATTGAATGCCAAAGTACTACCATTCATAGCTTGTATCAAATTCTGTTTGATCATCTCGCGAATAATAGAGTTATTTTTTAATCTGTAACTTCACATATGATAAATGGGATTCTTCTGCGAAGTGGCCAATGCTGGGCCGATGATGCCAAACAAGGGAATTATGGAAAATATCCATAGATGAAGGACGTGATGTGGGTGAAGTTCCCAACAAAATTCAGCAGAGCGTGGAAAAATGTGCTTCGCAGGAAGGACCACTTCAACATGAAGTCAAACTCGGATATTTGTTCAAGACATTTCCAGAAAGGAGCAACTTTAGCAGATGGCACTACAAATGCCCCACCAAACTATTTTTACTGGAACTATATCGGACAAGATGAAGCATAAAGGGAGAGAAGTGCTCCATCCGAGCGCCGACGGACCTGGGCTGGTTTGCGAGCATCGCCAAGACCCAAGCTTTCACTGTTTAAAAAAGTCCTTTAATCGCGACAGAAACATTCTCTAAAATTGGTCATCAGGTCAATCCATGTTTGCTTGTGCATGACGAGTTCTGTGTGTTTTGAATGTACGATCAGGGTACACTACGTAGGTTCTTTGGTATGGTACGATCTTCCAGAACCACAAAACCAGAAGTACATGTCGCAGTAGCGATCGATCAGATATTGGTATCGCGATGTGATATCGCTTGATATCGGCTATATGCGATAGGGAGAATTGTTTTATGGGGTTAATGTTCAGGGCAAACAAAAGGTTTGACAACAAGCAAAAGGTGATGCATATGGATTTAAGCAATCACTATGATCAGCTGGATCTTTTGCCTGACAAGCTTGTGCCTGCGCTTGTAGAAATTACTTCTTTTTACGCATATGGCCCAATAATCTGATATCAGGAATAAAATAGCACTAGTAGTGCCCATCCACCCCATTCCAACTCAGGTACTCAACCATTGTATATGCTTGGTCCAGATTCTTAGAGGATTGTTATCCCCTATCACAAGCTTTTGGAAGGGAAGGCATGAAATCTACCCCCATTGTAATACAGGTTTTTGGAAGGGAAAAAAGCAAAATTACCCCTAAATAAAGGAAGAGTTTCAAAGTGAATAGTGTCCACAGTTTAAGCCCTTGCATGGACAGGAATGTCTTTAGAGACTTTCTCATGCTGACTTAAACTATCGCTGAAGGTGATAATACCCCTGCTCCAGCAGCTTAGACTTCTATTAAAAAGAATTGAACCAGTGTTTGATAAAGGGTTCTGTTTGTGCATGTGTGTAACAGCTTAAATGCTTCAGTTTGATACAAATATGCATGGTTACTATGGCAACTTTTTTTTTCTGACACATTACACAATGGAGTCTTACATATCTACACCTAGAGATCACACATACTGAATTTGACCTTACTTGCTTGAATACTGTGAAAGTAATACGATTCACAAGGTTTCAGTAAAATTGTGGTTACCATGGCAACTTTGTCTGGCAAACAAACAAAAAATCAGGTCTCCACATCTATATATCAATGCCACAATGTCTACCAAATTTGATTTCAGTTGCTTAACAATGTGGAAGTAGTTCACTCCACAAGATTTTCAAGAGATTATGCAGTTAACATGGCAATACCTTGTGGCAACCACCCTTTGGAAAACCACCATGTGGATAATTATTCTCCTGGACTAATGTTACCTAGGCAACTACCCCCCCCCCCCCCCCGCAATTGCCTTCCAGGGCAATTCCCCCTAGGACAACTATGCCCCCCCCCCCCGACAATTACCCTCCTACAGCAATCACCCCCCCCCCCCCCCCCCGCAATTCCCACAGGAAAGCAGGGTCATCCCACAAGACCGACACCCATGAGTCATACAGCCCACAAGTTTGACACTAGGCAAATAAAGCTCATGAGACCCACACTAGGTAAAAATAGCCCAGGAGTTCGACAGATACAACACAGGGTTTAATGTGTGGGTTTCGTGGGCTTTGTTTGCTTAGTGTCGAACTCATGGCCTGTATAACTTGTGGGCTGTATAACTTGTAGGCTGTATGACTCGTGTATGGAAGCAGGAGCCCGTCAAAAACATGGATATACGTCGCGTAGCAATTCGAATTACTACGCGACGTAAATAATTACGTCGCGTCGTAATTCGAATTACTACGCGACGTAATTATTTACGTCGCGTAGTAATTCGAATCGCTACACGACGTAATTCCGAATTACTGCTGAACGACTTAACGTCACGACATAAAATGAATTAGTGTCGTGTTGTAATTCCTAATGGTACGCAACGTAAATAATTACGTCGCGTAGTAATTCCAATTACAACGCGACGCAAATAATTACGCTGTGTTGTAAATAATTACAAAACGACGTAATTCCGAATTACTGCTCAACGACTAACGCAGCGAATTAACGTAGCGACGTTAAATCAACCAATGGGATCATCAGAGACTCCAACTCTCCCGTTCTCGACGGGAGATCTCCCGCCGAAAGCCCATTTTGCACAATCTCCCGTTCTCCCGTTTGAGATTTGATTTCTCCCGCCCTGGCTCTGTGTCTCCTGCTGGAAAGGATTTCTTACTTATTTCTATCGTATGTTGAAAAAATAAGCCTGAGATGGCACGAGAGAACATGTAGAATCCTAGGAACTTCGTGCTTCGCACACATCAACTTGGAGTCTCCCGTTTGCTAGGGGTTTCGGGCGGGAGAATCTCCAGATCAGAAGGTGCTTGGGGTTGGAGTCTCTGGATCATTCGTAATAGCGTGTGAAAAAACCAGGTAGTGAAGTGCATGCAATCCGCTCACTGCGTGCTGGTGAAAACCGGAGCTGACTATACAGCAGGGAGGTGGAAGTTCCTTTCCACCTCCCTGCTATACAGCGAGCCATATGCCATTTCGTTGACAGTACAATCCTATGAAATGTTTATAACCTAAATTATTGGGCCTACATTGTATCAAAAATATATGTATTCAAGGTATACCAGCTAACCAAGTACTCTGTACTGACAAACATGCTGTAGGAAATGAGTGTCTAGCCCTTTGGCACGTGCACCGTGATGCATCACTGAGCAAATAACAAATGATTTCATTGGTTGATTTAACGTCGCTACGTTGTTTGATGTTTTCTACTATGCGCCAAAAGAAAGGCTATAGAATCACGATATCTTTGCAATGATTCCTTTAATTCAACTAATGAGCTGGTTCTTTGATCGATATTTCCAGGATATTTACACGATGTTTATTCCAGTGCGCGCATTCTTTCGTCTGGCACGCACCTGGGTGTGGCACCTGCTTTTGTGGAAATTTCCACAAGGGGAGAGGGGTGGGTGTCAAGTTTCTTCGAGCCGAAGAGACTGCATGTATTCAGTATTTCACAATCTCTTTGCTCTAATTTATTGTCATTCGTGCTTTCCCCTTATTCTTTGCTGATATTGAACATTTAGATTTAACTTTACGAAGGTTGGTAGATCGTGGATCTTTTTGTTGTGAAGTGTATGTAATTTCTTTTTTTATCATTCTTTGGAGGGGAAAGAATAGTGAAGGGAATGAAGAATAAGAGGGAAAGTGAAATAAAATGAACGGCACGTACGTTCAGCATTCACAGTAAGCCGTCTTTTTATACCAGCATAGTTTTCATCATCACCATCAGACATCACTCAGATCATTTTAGCCTTTTCCTATCAACATTAAGAAACACGCATAGTCCCTCGAGACAAAAACTGAGGAAAATGAATAACAAAGTACCAACACCTCCCAACAACACAAATATTCAGAAAAGACAACACACGTCGCTTTGATTCGAAAAAGTATTGCAGCAAAGCGGAGAAATCGCCGTTACGAAAATAACAGTGCGAGACACTTCAAAGAATTACATTTAAATATTTTAAAGCATAAAGGGAACGGATAAAGTTATATAAAATGGAAGAGAACGTACTAAATGAGGTGTGAGAAATGACAGAAATAGAACGATAAGTTTAGTAGTATAAGGATTAGGCCCTAGCAAAAGTTTGCGGCACCGAAAGCTATGTGAAAATTAATACACATTGGATTTGGAAACTTGGTATTGCGACGAGATCCTTGGGATCGTCAATAAACGATACAAAACAAAGGAAATTAATTCATTTTGACCGGAAAATAGTTTGTTATAAGTATTCTGTTATATGAGATCTCCTTTAAGAGGCCTAGAAATACATCGAGTTTCCACGATACTCGGGAAAGAAAGTTCGAACGCTTTTCACCTGCACAGCAGTGCACATCAATACACGAACAGAAACTCACCTCTTCCTTGCAGAAAAATGATGCAATAACGTTACAAAAATACACACAACACTCTAAAAATCATTTCGTACTTGGCAGGCAAGGGAAAAGCGGAAGAAGAAGAGAAAAAGAAGCAGACACTGCACAACGGAGTGCTTCTACCTCGACTCAAAACGAAAAAGGATAGTGGCAGCTGGCTACAGTGTGTAGCTAAGCTACTATACTCACACTCCCCAGCCGGCCACACATGGGGATACCACGGCGATCAATGTAAACATCCAGGGTCCGTAGGCAACAGGGATTCACGCGCGCGAAGTTCCGTTCGGTGTACACAATATGCAAGCAGCGAATTACGTGTGCGCACACTTATCTATAATAGAAGCTATGAACACACACACGTCGGGTACACAGACACAGACACACACACATGCGGGCAACGCGGGCTGGCTGGAGAATGAAACATGTACAGTGCGTAGTCTATATTGCAATTGCAGGGAAAATAACTTCGGGCGTCAGGGCTCGCTGCGCCGGAGCCGCTCGCGGTCCGGGCCAGGGCGTGCCGGGGAGAGGCGGGGAAGCCTACCGCATGGATGTAGCGCTTGCTGCATAGGCGATAGGGCATTATCGGAATTTCCAAAACCCGTAATTTTTAGGCGACATTCCGTACTCCCGTAATCGTGGTTATTTCCCGTAACAATTACGGGAGATCCGTAACAGTTGGCAGCTCTGTTATACACTTTGTGTATGCAGGGTATAAATATACCAGAGAAGATACGCTTCCCTGCGAAAGAAGGTCAGCCCTGCATGCTTTGTGGCAAAACATGCACAGTGTGCACATTCGTGAGAATCGGGGCAAACACAAAGAAACTACAACACCCCTATTTTGAAAACCACCATTAAAGCAGACATTCATAGGAATTTAGTAGTGCTCAATAAAACTTGGAATATGGGAATTTCAATGTATAATGAAGGTATTAAGATATATACGAAGAGAGAAAAATGTTTTGCTACTTCATATTCGCTATTCAAAACTCGGTCCTAGGAGTGTTCAGAATACCCCGCTGAACAGTCCGCCAGAAGGCTATTGCAGGGCTGCACACGGGCGCCGGTCCGACAGTCAGAGACCGGTAAAAGTCACTGTCGAACCGGTAACTTTTCAGGAAATCCACAAGTTACCGGTCCGACATGACCAGTTCAAAAAAAGCATTGGCGGGGTCAGTAGAAAGAAAAAGAGCAGCCCCGATCAGGGAGAAACAGAATGCAAGATATCGCACTGTTCAACAAGTTTTACGCAAGTTTTCGTTTATGTCTACCAGTGCAATTTGTACAGTAAACATATATTAGTTTTGAGCACTAGCAGTCGACCGGATTCGTGCTCGCTTGCGCATTGGCGCTGCTCACACACTGCGATGCCATGCTCAAAATGCAAAACATGTACAATGTAACTGTTGAAATGCATGTAATTCCCCGATCCCCGTTTTGTTTGTTCGTTTGCTTGCGATCGGCGGTCAAGCCAGACAAGAAGCATTGATAGAAGCGCACGCACTTCTGAGTCATTTTACTCATGATTTTTTATCGCAAAATCGATCCAATCCCGGCTTCGCAGCAGCGTGGCAGTTGACATGTTAGAACTAATTTACTTGTGCCGATTTCTAGAAAAAGTAAAAACATATTCGATATTCAGCGATACAGTAAATGGATCTGATTGCGTTCATTTTCATTTTACACAGTCATTTCACGAATGAATATTTTCATTCGTTCAGAATGGTCTCATAATGAAGATAGGCGCAAAAAGGATCACAAAATCGGCCCTTCCGTGTACTTTTTAAGAACGCATGCACAAAACGTGAAGAGATAACACTAGGGAGAAAAAAAAAATCATGAAATCATCGCAGTCCCGCTTAAGAGGCAGAAAGCGTCCCAAAAAGGATCATGAATTCGGCTATGTCGTACACCTTTCAAAAGCTCATGTACGAAATTTGTTGCATGCATCATAAAAGATTACAGCCGAATAACAATTCAAGAAATCAATGCAATCCCAATCCCGTTGAAATTTGGGGAAATAATAGGCGCAAAAAGGATCTTGAATTCAGTCCTGCATGCCATGTTGGTTATCAAAAACGCATGCACAAATGCGACGAGATTATCGGGAGAAAAATAAAAAACAAATTTTTACCCTTCTGGTGCGTGCATTACAAAAGATTACTAGTACATCCGAAGTAATTCATGAAATCGCCACAATCCTGCTAATATTTGAAATAGAATAGGATCGTGAATTCGGCCGTGTCGTATACCTTTTAAGAACTTATGTATGAAATGGGAAGAGATTAGCGGGAGAAAAAAAGGACACATTTTCAACCCCTTTTGGCGCTGGCATCATATAGACTACAGCCAAATAGTAATTCATGAAATTATTGCAATCCCGTTGAAATTTGATTAAACAATAATAGGCGCACAAAAAATCTCGAATTCGGCCCTGCATGCAGTGTATGATTTTGAAAACGCATGCACAAATGCGAAGAGATTATCGGGAGAAAAATAAAGAACACATTTTCAACCCTTCTGGTGCGTGGATCACAAAAGATTACAGCCGAATTATAATTAAATATCGCAATCCCGCTGATATTTGAAGTAGAAATAGGCGCTAAAAGGGTCGTGAATTTGGCCGTGTCGTATAGGCCTACCTTTTAAGAATGCATGTACAAGATGGGAAGAGATTATTTGGGAGAAAAATACAGGACACATTTTCAACCCCTTTTGGCGCGTGCATCATAAAGATTACTGCCGAATAATAATTCATAAAATCATCGCGATCCCGTTGAAGTTTAAGGAAACAATAGGCGCAAAAAGAATCATGATTTTGGGCCGTGTTGTATATCTTTTAAGAATGCATTTACGAAATGCGAAGAGTTTATCGGGGAAAAAAATAGAGGACACATTTTCAACCCCTTTTGGCGCGTGTATCATAAAAGATTACAGCCGAAGTAATTCATGATATCATCGCAATCCCGCTGATATTTAAGGTAGAAATAGGCGCAAAAAGGAGCATGAATTCGGCCGTGTCGTATACCTTTTAAGAATGCATGTACGGAATGCGAAGAGATTATGGGGAGAAAAATAAAGAACGCATTTTCAATCATTCTAGCTGGTGTGTGCATCAGAAAAGATTACATCGGAAGTAATTCATGAAATTGCCACAATTCCGCTGATATTTGAGGTAGAAATAGGCGCAAAAAGTATTATGAATTCGGCCGTGTGGTACATCTTTTAAGAACGCACTTACAAAATAAAGGACACATTTTCAACCCCTTTTGGCGCGTGCATCATAAAATATTACAGCCGTTATTCATGAAATCGTCACAATCCCGCTAATATTTGAGGTAGAAATGGGCGCAAAAAGGATTGCGAATTCGGCCCTGCATGTCGTGTACCTTTGAAGAACGCATGCACAAATGCGAACTGATTATCGGGAGAAGAAAAAAGGACCCCTTCTAACGCATGCATCAGAAAATATCACAGCTAAAATAATTCATTAAATCATCGCAATCCAACTAAGCACCAAGAGCAGGTTACACAGCAAGTTTGTGCGCTGATGTTTAGAAAAAGTCACAAACGCATTAGATACAATCTGATTTTGTTCATTATCATTTTACACTGTAATTCACAAACGAACATTCTATTTTCTAAATTCTTTTTTAATTTCTTGTGCAATAAATAATGCATGTTTTTTTTTTTTTGGGGGGGGGGGTTACGTCCATAAAAAAACAAGAAAATAAGTTTGCAAGTCATTTAATATTTTTTTAGGTTGTCGTTGTTGACCGGTAAATTTTCTGTTTGGACCAGTAAAAAATGGTAAAACGGGGCATTTAGAAAAAATGGGGTAGTGTGCAGCCCTGGCTATTGTGTGATGACGTCATGCACTGGATATGTAATCTCCTAGGCGCGAGCGAATTCACAAAGGTGGTTTAAACTTAGACCATTGTACAAATTTAGACCATGGTCTAAAATTAGCGTTAAATAGGCGTACCAATACATGCGCGCATCAATGCATGTTTTTTTACTGGATGCCTGTAAGCGCATGCAATCTGTCAATCCATATCTACACAGAAGAAAAATACATAAACCATGGTTTAAACTTAGACCACCTTCGTGAATTCGGGCCATTGTGTCTAAATGTTCTATAGGTATCATACAGAGAATACTGGGAAATTGTTTGAAGTATGTCTTCACAGCCTGATAAATTCAATATTTCAGTCTCTGGGTACATTTCTTCCACATCTACATGTAGATCATAGCATTCGCTTCCAGTTGAACCTCTTAAATCATAACATGACTGTGAAGGCCGTGTCACACCATTCCGGGCAAGCTACGCGGGTTAGTGGCGAGGAGGTAGTTTCCAGGGCGTAGAAGATTTTCAGCGGGTGAACGAGAATGTTTGCAATTTTCATTCATGCCTTGTCATACCACACGGGGGAAGTTTTGCGGCTTGACTCGCGGGGAAACAAATATACTCCCCGGAGCTCTCCGCAGTTGGTCCGCACCTGACAGTATCTAGCGCGTAGTTGCCCGGAGGTACTCGCGCAAGTCCGATTTAACCGCAGCCAAGTTTTGAGCATGACCAAAACTTTTTCTGGGTGAGTCGCGGGAATACCCGTAGAGGTCCACGCAGAACGCCAGTAGGAGGCCCTTAGCGGCAGCACTTCCCAGGCAACTCCCACGCAGGTACTTCGCAGTCCCGTATGCAGCCAAGATAATGAAATTCTGTGGGATTTCAGCCATTCCATTAGAGGAATTCCTTCACTGAGTTGTCAGCCCCCACGCGACTGGTACAAAGGTCACACAGTATACTCGCAAGTATAATTTAAGTAGAACGCGTCCAGCAAGTAAGACACATGCACTGACTTGCTCAAATCCTTTTCCGCCCTCAGGAATGTCCGGTATGCTAGAAAATCCCTACACGTAACAAGCCCGAGTAGCTTGCCCGGAAAGGTGTGACAGGGCCTAAACACGGTTGCGGGTAAAAAAATATGCGTGCGCACCTCCGGGCGACTATGGTTGAGATACATGCTAGGTACTGTCATGTGTGGATAATCTACGGGGACCTCCGGGTAGTCAAAATTGTTCTTTGCAAGTCGCACGCAAGGCTTGCCCGGAAAGGTGTGACACAGCCTTTAATGTTGCATAAAGATGATTTATTTCACCATTGAGTGTTGCATTTGGGGCTCATTTTGGCTCTGTTCCTTCAAGAAGTAGGTCTGGTAGTTACACACCATCGCTCTCACCCACTCTTAGCAGCAGTGTGCTGACTGGTGTGTGTGTGTGTGCCTGTGTATAGAGTTATGAGCGTTTGTTTACTTCGTGTGTATCTGCAGGATTTGTGATTGTGTTTATGTATGAGTGTTTGGGTGAGTGTGCGTGCGCCGATTGCGCAAGCGTGAACTTGTTAACATTGCTATACCGTATGCAGCAAATGAATGAAGCTCCACACCGTACCATCGATCATGCAGGGATTCCAAGACCCCGTTTACAGTGAGGGGCCGGGCTCGGCCGCGAGCCCCGCAATTTTGTCCGTTTACACTGCTGGGCTCGGCCGCGCTTTTGATTCAAACCTTTCAATATTTTGTCGTAGTGGCGCTCTGCTTGTAAACAAACGCAATTTGGTATTGTCTGGTTTTCAGAACCTTTGCCAACTGAATTCCGTGGCGACAAAGTTGCCGTTCGGGCAAAGGCCTTTGCCGAAGGAAAAAATCCTTTGCAAGACAAAACCACCTTAAACTATACTAGTTTTCGACGTTGAGGGGGTTAATATCCTGAATAGCGAAATAGTACAGGCAGAGGGTTGGGTAGCCAGACTAAAATTGGCCGCGCATTTGGCCCAGATTGCGTTTACACTGAGAAAAGGCCGGGCTCGGCCGCGGCTTGGCCGAGACCACCTCCAGAGCGTGGCCATATGTGATTTTGGCCTCGCATTTGGCCTTTTGCGCATTTACACTGAAATGAAGGTGGGCTGGGCCGCGGCCGAGCCGCGGCCGAGCCTCGCACTGTAAACGGGGTCTAGGTTGTTCTGCTGCTGAACTGTCAGCTCTTATCGCAGCTTATCGGTCCCTGAGAGAAGCTAACGACCCTCGTGTGGAATGATAATGTAATTTCAGGTCCTGAGGCATATAAGGTCTCCCCTCATCCAATTTGCTCCCTTTTCTGCCCTTTCCTTCTGCCCCTTTTGAACTATCCTTTTACTTTCCCAACACTTTTGAGAATGTTGCAAGAGTGTTTTTATGTAGGACCTACACTACAGCTGTAATTATGTGATTTGCTGCAATTGAAAAGTAAGTGATTGTTTTCAAGCTGCATAATTACTGTGTAACGATGTACATGAAAAGAACATTCAAACCTGTTTCCCCATGTGTTTGCATTTGTGTAGCCTTGTCTTCGTTGCAATTTAGCGTTATTTTTGTTTCATTCTTATTTATTTATTTATTTATTTATTTATTTATTTATTTATTTATTTATTCATTTTTTTTTGGGGGGGGGATGATTTCTCTATTTTCATTTACTACGGGTATTCCGCTCAAATGGTGTGATGATGTCTGATGAAAGTGGTTCTGAATGTTTGGGGAAGAATGAAATGACTTGACTAGCGGGAGTAATCATAATCGTTCCCTTTGCAACTTCTTCTTTCAATTTCCCTTCTCGCATACAATATGTATGTCACTCATTCATATTTCCTCCCCATGAATGATGAACAAAAAAAGAGGCCGTTCTACATACTTCATTGCAACAAACAAAGACCACACCCACTTCTTATATTTTGAAGCAAGTTAAGCTAAATAAATGGCGAATAAAAGCATGATACTGAGAAGTCTTCTCACAGGGGATTCCTCTGGTTCGGAACAGAGCGAAAACAAACGGGGTGGAGGTGGGGGTACTAGTATAGGTACAACGTTAATAGACCATTATCTTGGAGGGAGTTTTTGGAAGAGAGATGAATAGCTGATGCTATTCTAATGTAAAGAGCCCCCTAGATAGTACGGTCTGCTATGTCAAAATATTGGATCCCGTGAGATATTCGTGCCAAAATTGATTTTCTTAGCAAACTTGGTCAATTTGGGGGCTGCTGAATCCAAAAAACTTTGGTTCCATTTTTTTCGACCACGTCTTCAGCCGCCATTTTGAATTTCAAAATGGCCGCCATAGCAAACTGTATTTTGACTCAGTTCTCATAATGTGAGCATCATAGAGGGTTCAACTTTGACGCAAAAAGCATGTTTATGATGGCACACATTCTGATACACCATTTCCTGATATTGTAGTTTGTTTTAATACAATTTGAGGGCTGCCATCTTGAAATTCAAAATGGCCGCCATAGCTAAATGTATTTTTACCTGTATCTCAGGTTGTAAGCATTATGGAAAGTATAAATTTGGGGCAAAAAGCATGCTTAAGAAGTCAGACATGCTATACATTGTTGTTTTAAATGATGGATCACTTTGATTGGCGGCCATCTTGAAATTCAAAATGGCCACCATAGTAAATGTAATTGGGCCTATATCTCATATTGTATGCATTGTGTAAGGTTTTAACCTGGGGCAAAGAGCATGCGTGTACTACCAGACTTTCTGGAACACCTACTCTTTCTGAAATGATAGTCCATATTAAAGGTGGCTATCTTGAAATTCAAAATGGCCGCCATACTGGAATGTATATTTCGACCCATATTTCATGTTGTAAACAATACAGAAAGTTCACATTTCGGGCATAAACCAGGCTCAGGATGTTGAACATTCAGATGCACTTTGATCCTCTCCCTAAAATTGCAGATCAATTTTTGAGGCTACCATGTTATCATTCAAAGTGGCTGCTTTTCAGCTAACATCTGTGGTTACAAGCAACTTTTAGGCATATCAATGTTTATGGTGGTGTACATTGTACATTCTTTTACAAACACACACACACACACACACACACACATATATATATATATATATATATATATATAATTATATTCATTCTGTAATAATTGATTATTCGCATTGGCTGCCACTCTTGAAATTCAAGATGAATTTCGATCCGTTTGGTGCTGTAAGATCTTTACCCTGGAAACTCAAGCATGCTGGAGCACTTTCATGTAAGACCTATGTGTAAGTCAATCGCTTCGATAAATAGCATTGTTATTGCATAGGCTTGACTGCTTCCTATATATGTACACTACCATGTTGAAATGCAAAATGGCTGCCACGGGAATCATTCCTTTAAGAGCATTGCATTTGGGTAAAACTTGTGAATGGGATATCATGTGATTCTGGTGTAAAAGCAAACGACTTTCAAAAGTGCCTCAATAACTGTGTCTGAGTGACTAAATGCCCCCATTTAGACGATTTGGATGCAGAATTTAAATAAACAGTATTAGCTGTATACTAAAAAATTCATGGGGATATTCACTTATTTAATGTCATCTAGGCTCATTCCCTGCATATGTTTTTGAAGTCACAGCACTTGTATAGGGCTGTACACAAGGGAGAATTGGTTCTAAATTCTTCCAGAAACAATGACTTTTGCATTGCTTGCCATATGAACAAGATAATGAATTCTGTAGCTACCGTTGGTGAAGGAAGATCAAAGCATTCAGTTGCACAGTTTATGTATATCCGCTGGAAATAACTACAATACTGTATTATACTCCCCTGTAAGTAAAGGCACAAATTAGGTTGTGAAGGTTTGCTCTGTGGATGTGTTGTATCAAGACTCTACGAGGATAAAGCAGAAGTGCTGGTTGAAGTCATTCATGCCCAACTTCTGGAAGGCATGGACTGTGTCATTGCACATTCTGCATGATTCAAGGTTTAGAGAATTCTTGAGCCATCTGCTCTTTGAGACATCCTCAAATTTCTAACTTCAGCCTGCGCCATGAAAGGCATGACCAAGCAGACCTTTATTTTTCACAACAATTTGCAGAACATAATCTTTCAACAACGTCAATTGTACTTTATCATCTCCTTTTCCAGTGATGGAGCAGACATGACAAGGTGATGCAGTATTAAAAGTAAAGCAAAGATCCATTAAGAGAATGCCAGTGTCTATACGTAGTAATCATCAATATCTCTGATATTTCCTGTCGCTCTTGACGTAGCATCTAATACATGCAATATAATGAGGATATCTGCTTCCTCGTTGTGATGGGTGACAGCACCCATGGCATCTTTGATGAACCCTTTGTTTCTTTTTTTTTTTCCGTGATGTGGTATCTGTGTCAGATGGAATTGACTGATCAGTATTTCAACTTTCAGGCTGATTATTTGGTTCAGTTTTGTGGGTTGAGTAGAACTTATAACTTCCGATAATTGTATCGTCCAGCAATTACTGGATAATGACAGGTCTATCAGACTGTTGTACTGGTAGAAGTGTTATAAAAAGGTAGTGGTCCTCTTAATCTGAATGACTTTTGATCCAATCTTACACAGTGTATTTCAATTGCAAGAGCTGAATGTCTGGCCTTTCTCATAATATCCAAGATATATATATTTTTCTATTCTTCATTCTTTTTCAGATACAAATTCTTAGTACAGAACATGAACACTTTCCTTTCTTCTCTATCTAGAATATCCTCCTTGAATGTTTCCAATACCTGATTGCCAAACACCACATTCATCAGATTCAATGCAGTGACAATTTTTTAGATTACCATCGTGTGATGGCGTTCTAAATTGTTGAGGAATTCTGATGCATCCAAAGTGCCACAGAACTGAGCTATCACTGCTCCTTTGTAGTTTTAGAATCATTAAAGGTACAGCAGTAAGCATCTTGGAAGTCATGATAATTGAGGATGACCCATACAAGGGCAATCAGGAAAACGCCTACTCATTGACATTCCTTATTCATTCTGTATCATTCCAGAAATACATCCAGCAATTATGAGCTCTCTGATGAGTTGTTTCATTTTGTGGTCAACAAACAAGCTTATGAATGGGATGCCTGGTAGGGTGACCATGGCATTTTTTGCCTTCAGTCTCTCAAGGCAGCATCAAGTTTTTGAAGATTACCTTTAATCGCATCAATGCTGGCTTTTGTACAAATATCTAATATTAAACTGGGATTAAATATAACTATTAACGAGGTTCCACGACACCAAATAATGTAGGCCCATAGCCTGAGAGGCAAAAACACATCACGTGTGTATTAAGCGCATAGCTGTATAACATGGAGTATGCGAACCACATGCAATATACTAGTACCCGTTTGGCTATTATGGGACGTGGGATGTAACGCTTACACGCTCGTGACCCCCCCCCCCCCCCTTATGCTGTTTTTGCCCATCAGGATGGTTTGATGATGTCATTGGAACCTCGTCCTTACAGTCTGAATTTATGGCGGCCATTTTGAATTAAGAGATGGCTGTCGTTCTGCGTGACCTGAAAATGAATTCGGTCTAACTAGGACAATTTTGGCAAATTCATCTAAGGCGCTTACCACAGTATTATAGTTTTTCTATGGCCACCAGCTTGAATTTCAAGATGGTGGCCTATCTAATGATCCACAATACGAAACAGCTGTACTGGAACGTTGGGACACCACGTGCATGTGCATTACTGAAAATTTGATGCTCCAGGAATAATTGCAACATGAGATATGGGTAAAAAAAAAAGCATTTTTGATTTCAAGATGGCAGCCTATAAATTGTATCAAAACAATCCACAATATCGGAAAATGATATGTCAGAGTGTCTGACATCACAACCATGCATTTTGCACCAAATTTGAAGCTTCTACAATGCTCACTGTATGATATGGTTCAAAATACTGTTTGCTATGGTGGCCATTTCGAAATTCAAGATGGCAGCCTACAAATTGTATTACAACAACCCACAATATCAGAAAAAGATATACCAGTGTCTGACGTGACAACCATGCATTTTGCGCCAAATTTGAAGCTTCTACAATGCTCACTTAATGAGATATGGATAAAAATACAGTTTGCTATGGCGGTCATTTTGAAATTCAAAATGACGGCTGAAGACGTGGTCGAAAGAAATGGAACCAAAGTTTTTTGGATTCAGCACCCCCAAATTTACAAAGTTAGCAAAAAAAAGAATCAAAAATTTTGGCACAAAAAATCTCACGGGATTACATAGTAGCCTCTACTAATAGGACTTACTGTAAAGAGGAGTTTGATATTTCCTTTATTGGCCTTAACACTACTGTCGACTCATGTATTTGAAACCTTCACTTTATTAGAAAAACTAAATCACATGTTTGTTTGTTTTTTTTAGTGCGAGAGGTCAGTAATACTTGTACGCCAAGACAAGTTCATTAAAAAGGAGCTGTCACATTCGCATGCTGTGTCAGTCCAGTACAGTTTACAGAGAATGTTCCAGTTAGGGGGACCCACTCCCAGCTACACAACAGCACCATTGATCGTGTGATCAGAACCTCCCTGGTGTGATCTTATCACGCTTAGCAAAACTGCACGTCAATGCAAAAAATTTGAACTCTTTACTGAAATTAGGCCTACTCTGATCACCGAGTCTATCATGTTTTTTTTTCTTCTCGTATATCATCAAGACAAAGTAACGTGGCAGAGAAATGAGACTAACCCACCACTCGATTCAGTCAAGTCACCGAGCAGAAACACGTGGTGCGTTACACATTTGCAGACTCACACCTCCTTGATACAAGCACGTGTTATGAACATCATGCTTAGGGAGAATTCGTTACTTCGCTCAGCTGGTTTGTGCCAGAACAGTCCAGAGCCGCATCACTGCGCGGATTAATATTGCCTACATGGGATTGCGAGCTGCCTGAGCTGCATCACATATCACAGTTGAATATGTCCTAAAAATCTCTCTTTATTTGATATTTTGTCGCTTTTTGGAAGTCTGTTTATCATGACACATATCATTACATGTCTTTTTCCTCGCACCTTCATGATTTTGTGTAAGAGGGTTTATATGACTCGAATAAACTATGACGTACTCACATCAAAGACGTCAGAAAATGACTGTGCAGTAGTCGTCTAAATCTCTTGATTTTGAGAAATATGAGTAAAAGTAGAATAATATGTCGGAAAAGGAAGGTTCCTCCATAGTTGCCTATCTTTTACAAGTTAAAATTGACCCATTCGAACTTTTGATAAGAAAAGATAAAGCTAGAAAGACACGTGTTACTTCTTTTGACATGCACACAAATTCACCGAGCAGAGTTTGCAAATCCAGTACATGACGTCAGACAAAATGTGCAGCTTTCCTGACACATTGAAGGTACTTAGGCTCTATCAAGACGCCACATTTCTGTGCCCGTTTCACATCTTCTGGAATAGCTCAAGTGACAGAACGTTACCTAATTATATTCTACAACTTCTGAGCTTCTCATTGATGTCTATTTGCAAAAATTGACCCTTCACTTTGAAATTCTACTTTAATTAAAAATATTTTGGGAAAAAGTCCTGCAAGACCACCTACATCTATTTCAATCATTTTGGTGGATTATTTTCGTCAATTGAGCCCCTAAAATGAACTTCTTTCCCCCCAAAATAGGGATGTGAATGCAGTACAGAATGACCACCTCAGTGGGATGACCGGGTGGTAGTGTAACTGACATTCAATTCTAAATAATTAAGTTTCATACAGAGATGCTTATTTTCCTTGTAAAGCATGAGAAATGACTAAAATATGTAATATCAAAGTCAAACTTACATTTTATGTACATATCTTACAAAGTCTGGATGGAACAAACGGATATCCTTGGCTTCAGCCTTCAGCTTTTGCTTTGGATTGTTGCCACCTGCTATCTCCGATATATATTTGTAGTCATTTTTCCGGCATGGCAAAAACAGCCATTTGATTCCCTATGTGGAAATAAAAAGAAACAAAAGGACATACTTATATCTGTGTATTCATATTCTAGGTTTTACAACATTTCACAGACTCTTATTCCAACCTCTTGGTTAAATTGTGCAAAGAAACGTAAAATAAGATGAGACAACATGCAAATGTATTATGGACAATGCAGCACAAGTTCAACAGGAGATGGCAGGAAGAAAGAGTTGTAACTCAAAAACTTTGAGTGCAATATTTTCCCCAGGAACTGAATGACTGCAACTCGCACACACAGACATCCACATGTGACACTTATACAAGTTGCTACACATGCGTAAATAGATCACTGCTAGTATTCGTGAAGATGGTGTTTAGGTGAGAAGGATGTGAAATCATCTCAGAAGGACTCAAAGACTTGCCTGAAGGGACGGGATGAGAGAGAAAATGAAACTGAAGTATTCCAGTCAAATGCAAGAAAGTGTGCAATCACATTTCCTCCCCTGGAATGTATTGGTATTGGGAATGATGAGTATATTTTGAAAAAATGACACACCAAAAATTGCAATAAGCAATCATGATAGAGATAATCTTGCTTTCCGTTTCTTTTTATGACTTCCATCATGTTCAAAGGTTTGATAGGTTCTATTGGTGTGGCAAGATCCAATGATATGAGAAACTTTCATGAAATTTTGCAGAAATTAAAATTTATTTAAACATAACATGCAGGAACACACTAATGGGATTAGGTAAAATTGAAATTACCATCTGTCATATTTGATGACATTTAATATGCACACATTTGGTCCCACTATACTTTATAACAAGATATACATGTATTGGGGGTATGAAATCTTTGTGAATGGGACCCGATAGCCTTTTTTGCGGTACGAGATTTTTCGCAAATTGCCATTAGCATTCAATGCGTATCAAAAAAAAAAAAAAAAGGAAAAAAAGAAGGTGATCCGGTTTGGAGGGCTACTGTTTCATAATTGTCAGCTATGGAGAGCACAATGTTGGTTGTGAGGAAAGAAGAACTCTTTTCTTTCCATTGACAAATGTCATGCATGACTGAGCACAAAAACTTAAAAGAAAACAATGACAAATTGCACTTTTTCCAAGTATGATCAGTGTTATCGTGAAGGAAAAATGAATGTCTCACTGAATGGATGAGATCTGTTGATGAACGTAGCAAAATGAATAGGCCAGCTTTTACGAATGCAGGTTTGTGATTAGGGTTTGTTCTAACATTTTATGGTCTATAACCTTTAACATGGCCATTTGTCCGATAACTTGGTCACTCCCACAAATGCCAACCCACACAGTCCATTTTTCTCTATTCATATTCTACACCATAGCTCACAGCGACAGACCATGTCCTGAATATGCAAAGAGAAAAATGGATACAGTTTAACAGGTTAACATTTGTGGGCTGACCAAGTTATTGACAGTGTGGCCATGTTGAAGGTTTTGGACCATACAAGGTTAGAAAAACACAAACCTGCAGTTGTGCAGGCTGGCCTGTTAATTTGACCACTTTCACAGATATCACCCATTCAGTGAGACATTCATCGTTACTTCATGATAACACTCAAACTTGGAAAAAGTGCAGTTTGTCATTGTTGTCTTTGCAGTTCTTGTGCTCAGTCATGCATGACATTTGTCACACAATCAGGTATCAATGGAATGAGGAAGAGTTTCCCTTTCTTAACAACCAACATTGTGCTCTCCATAGCTGACAATTATGAAGTAGCAGTCCTCCAAAAATAGATTTTAAAAATTTGTCTTATATGCATTGTATTGTAGACAACAACTTTTGCATGCATTTTGATTTCGTGAATATTGGCTCTTGCAAAATTTGTGAAATTAAATTGCATGCTAACATTCCTCATTTTAGTGTATATGCATCTCAACATTAATAAAAATGTCCAAATTTCATAAATACATACTTTAATTTAAATGGATCCCAGAAAAATAATGGTCCTCAGGTTTCTGAATTTCAGCAGATATTATAAATTTTATCAGGGAAAAGACTTATCTGTACATAAAGTACTAACCCTCAAATTGCAGTGAAAAGTATGGTGCCAAGTGCAATGAGATATGAAAGTCATCACATGAAGACGAGTTGTATTTCTATTGGGGAATACATGTATACATTTAGTTTCAAGAAAAATCCAGCAGGCATTGCACAGATATGAGGGAAATACTGGAATTTTGAGCATTTGACCTTGACCTTTGACCTCGAGTATGTGAATCAAAAGTTGATAGGCACAACTTCGCTTACTCATACATATACATGCCAAGTTTGGTTATGATACCTCAGATGGTTCTTTAGTTACACTGTCCACAAAATTGATTAGGCCCCCATCTCACTAGGAAGGCGACCATGGCGACCATGGCGATCTGTGACGATTTAACAAATCGTGGCGCAATCGCCATCCGTCTCCATTTTTGGCCTCCGAGACGATTACACTACGGTTTCTCTACGTTGAACCTGCCTTGTTGGCAATAGCCCCACGACGATAATACGACTTTGCCGCATTGCTGCCACATTTCCAGGCTGACGAGACGCGCTGCTTCTGCGATCGAACTGACTGTGTTGTGATATTCGTACGCTTATCAAGACCTCGCTACAACAGTGATACGATCGGAGCGACAGTTACACGTTTACGCTGGGTTCATGCTACGATCTCAAGCAATTGGGGTATAAAATGGGTTTCATGACTGAATTTCTTCAGGCAGATGTCAGTATCAAACCAACATGGATATGCAGAATAGGGTTTTACCCTTACATCTTAGCATTCTAGAACACACCAGTTAGAATCTGATGTGAAATTGCACTATTAGTTAAGTCATCCTTTCAATGAAAAGGGTAAAATGTGTATAATATTAAAGAACCGGCTTACAAGAAAACTATAAATCGTATCCTACAATGAGACAATTATATGAAGATATATTTGAAAAGATTACAGCTTAATTTACTTTCATTGACTTGGAATGGTGTATGACAAACAGACAATTTAATAAACAGAGTAGATTCGTACTGAGTATATGTGGAAAAATGAATTTCATACGTTTTTCTCCATGTCCACCTTCCTGGTCTGCGCATCGCTTTCTATCGTTCATGGTTGGTTCCTGTTACGTAATACAGTAACAGTGGTAATTTTCATGGGCGATGGGGGCCGCTTTCGATGCGCTTGAGTTACGCCAAACGCATTGTTACCCCGTCAGAGTTACGAATGTGGTGCTTTTAATCCGCTCGTGAAGCGATTGTGATATGCTCTAAAACCAGGGCGACCTCGCTACGGAAGTTTTGGACATGTTCAAAATTTCCTTAGCGAGGTCGCCGACCATGGCGATGGTGGCGTTCCTCCACGATGAAGAAGATTTAAAGCGATCAAGCCATGATCTGCCGCGCTTTGTCGATTCTTGATGATCGTACCGGAATCGCCGGCTAGTGAGATGAGGCAGAGCTGCCAACTTTTTTAGAGGCCTTTCAGTACTTTGATGGCTGAAAATCAGTAATTTGCACCATTTTTGAGTAAAAATCAGTAATCCTTAACTATGTAATAGAATTTATCACAGACAATGATTTCTAAAATCAGTAATTTGCTTGAAACCTTCAGTATTCTTCTCCAATTTCAGTAGAAATTACTGAAAATCAGTACTAGTTGGCAGCTCTGATGAGGGTATTACTGACGGACGGATGGAAGGACGGACAAACTGAAAACATAATGCCCCCGGCGTCACTTCATGATGGACGCAAAAAAAAAAAAAAATTATATAGCTAAGGCGACAGTAACAACTCAGGGCAGTGTCCGGCTGATTTGAAGCTTGCTTGGTCGCTGCTAGAATTTAGGCATATAAGGCAATTTTTGGAGAAGTCAAGAGGGCTTAGGCACCAGGGAAGATTTGCATAAGCTTTTTGCGCCGTTCTGTGCCATTTCTGAACCCTCATTGTTCTCTGCACCACTAAGTCGAACGCAAGAAAACTCAGCAATTCGACGCGCAACAAAGAGCTTTTGTTCTGCTGTGCTGATTACTCAACGAAGCAGCTCAGAATGGGGCTAGCCTTAACCACTATGGAATGGGGGAATTAGCTATTGAATCTCCATCTTTTGCAACATTCATTCTTGCCAATCTCAGATGTTTTTCAATGAAGGAAAGGGACCAATACCAGTAGCCCGTTTGCAAAAAAACAGGATGCAAACAAGCATTTTTTTGTGTTTTCGTTTGTGATGTGTATGGTTACGTTTTAACGCATTTGTAAGATTTAGTGACATGAGTAATGATTAAACAGACATACCGATTCAGAGAAAACTTCTTTCATCTTCGTAAGGTGCTTTTCTGCATCATGCAAACGCATGTCGTCGCGTAATTCCAATTATCTACTGACGTAATCACTCATGCCTTGTACATATTTTGTATTCTCGCTTTTCTTCCTTCTTTGCTTTCTTTCTGCTTTTTTTTTTTTTCAATTTCCATGGATTCATAAACCAGTCTGAGTGCTCGACAATAACAGTGGCCCGGTGGCCCGGTGGTCCAGGACCGCCAAAAACGCACGTCGGGCCACCAAAAAAGTTTGCCTTTACTTTTGGAAATGAACAGCGGTAACAATCGGCTCTGTAAGATGCTAAAATAAATGTCAGATGTTTTGTTTTAATTTTGGAAATGAATAACGGTAATATTCGACTCCGTATGATACTAAAATAAATGTCGGACGTTTGCTTATCCTTTTGGAAATGAATAACGGTAAGATTCAGCTCCGTACGGTGCTGAAATTAATGTCAGATATTTGATTTTGCGTTTGGAAATGAATAAGGATAACATTCGGCTCTGGAAGATGCTGAAATAAATGTCAGATGTTTGCTTTGACGTTCGGAAATGAATAATATTAATATTCAACTTCATAAGATGATTGAATAAATGCCGGATGTTTGCTTTTAATTTCGAAAGTGCATTCGGCTCCGGAAGATGCTTTAATGTCAGATGATTGCTTTTATGTTCGAAAGTAAATAGCAATGACATTCAGCTCCAGAAGATGCTAAAGTAAATGCCGAACGATCCCATTGACGTTTGGAAATGAATAACAACAATATTCAACTCCATGCGATGATTGAATAGATGTCCGATGTTTGCTTTTACTTTCGGATGTAAATAGCAATAACATTTGGCTCCAGAAGATGCTTTAATGTCAGATGATTGCTTTTACATTAAGAAGTATAACATTCAGCTCCCGAAGATGCTAAAATAAATGTCGAATGATCCCTTTGATCTTCGGAAATGATTAACAATAATACTCAAGTCCATAAAAATGATAAAATAAATGTTTGATGTTTGCTTTTATGTTCGAAAGTAAATAGCAACAACATTCAGCTCCATGAGATGCTAAAATAAATGTCGAATGATCCCTTTGATCTTCGGAAATGATTAACAATAATACTCAAGTCCGTAAAAATGATAAAATAAATGTTTGATGTTTGCTTTTATGTTCGAAAGTAAATAGCAATAACATTCAGCTCCACGAGATGCTAAAATAAATGTTGAATGTTTGCTTTGACGTTTGGAAATGAATAACAATAATACAATTGTAGTCAACTCCGTACAATGATTAAATAAATGTCGGATGTTTGCTTTTACTTTCGAAAGTAAATAGCAATAATATTCGGCTCCGGAAGATGCCAAAATAAACGTCAGATGATTGCTTTTACGTTTGGAAGTGAATAACAATAATATTCAACTCCATACAATGATTAATAAATGTCGGATGTTTGCTTTTACTTTCGAAAGTAAATAGCAATAATATTCGGCTCCGGAAGATGCCAAAATAAATGTCAGATGATTGCTTTTACGTTTGGAAGTGAATAGCAGTAACATACTGCTCCATACTATGCTAAAATAAATGTCGGATATTTGCTATTACATTTTGAAATGAATAACAGTAACATTCAGTTGTGTTTGATGGTAAAATAAATGTCTGGTGTTTGCCTTGACGTTCAAAATGAAAAACGGTAACATTCGGCTCCGTACGATGCTAAAATAATTGTCAGATGATTCATTTCACTTTCGGAAGTGGACAGCAGTAACATTCGGCTCCATACAATAATAAAATAAATGTCGGATGTTCTTTAAATTTCGAAATGAATAACCGTAATATTCTGCTCCATACGATGCTAAAATAAATAACAGATTGTTGCTTTTACATTTGGAAATGATTAACGGTATCAATCAACTCAGTTAGATGCTAAAATAAATAGCGGATGTTTGCTTTCACGTTTGGAAATGAATAAGGATTACATTCAGCTCCATAAGATGCTAAAATGACTGCCGGTTGTTTGCTTTTACCTTTGAAAATGATTGTCACTGCAGCAGTGTGCAGTGAGAATTTGTTATATTTTTGTCCTACAAAATGGGTCTAGGATTGAAAACTAGTAAGTGTTAAACAGGTCTAAATTTGCAGACTACATGTGTTCAATGAAAGATAAGACCCCTACCCCAGGAAGCTAATGTAAACATTGAACAATTACCCCCTTGTTTTAGAGAAAGTATTAACAATCCACCATTCACTTCGTGCAGCAATAGGGCTTTGTGTGTTGTACGTGTATGCAGTATTATGGGTGGATGTGGCAAGCTGTCTTAGTGACAGTATTCACAGTTCCAGTGAAAGCTTGCGAAGTTGCAGCAGTCTAACAAGTTTGTTCAAGTTTTGTGGGAAAACAACAGGCCCGAATTTGGTAAGAAACTAACTTCTTTACAATGTTTTATAGCTTATGATGATGTGTGTAATCATGTTAGTGAATGAGTAGATTGTAAAGAATATTTACAGGGCAGGAGTTGATTTGTCAAATCTTTGTAGACAAATGGGAGTAGACAAAGAAGAAGCCAGCGATGCCCCATGCACACTGGTCTCTCTCTCCCCTCTTTCTACCCTCTCTATATCCCCTCTCTCTTCTCCCTCTCCTCTCTCTCTCTCCTCTCTCTCTCTCTTCTCCCTCTCCTCTCCCTCTCCTCTCTCTCTCCTTCTCTCTCATTCTGTAAGCAGTATGTGCTTGTGCCTTAGAGTATGGATGTATAGCGGAATGGTAGGGATGTACAGTGTATTATACCTTTTTGCTGTTGCTGTAGGTAGTTGTGGTTATAATGAGTTATATTCTCACAAGTGTTATTAGAGAAGTACAAAAGTACAATGTACTGATACTGTCAAGCATTAGATTGTGTAACATGATTTCTGTGTTAAAGTAGTGGATGTTTAGTAGAAACACATTGACACACATTTTTAATGATTTGAGATTACAATTTAACGTAATTGAGTTAGTTTTAACATTAGTTGACAAGTTGTTAGCCGGTGTATATAGTGTTTATAATTGTTAGGCTTTTATGTGATAGTTTTATGAAGTTATATTTAAGGTTTTAATACAGTGATTAGTTATAGTTAATAATTTTGAGTTAATAGAATAAGTTTATTTTGTATTCTCTGTTGTGGACAGTGACACATAAGGAAAAGTTTGAGAATTTATATTTCCGTGTTGATTTATGCAACAATAACTTTAATAATAAGTTGAAATATGGTTGAAGTTATGAAAGTTTAAAGGTGAATTAGGTTTTGGATAATATTGGAAGTAGATTTTAATAAAGTATATAAATAATATAAATAGTTGAGGATTTAGTTGATTACAGAACAGTTAATTCAGAAAACCATAAAATATGGATAAGTTTGGTTTATGATTGGTGAGTAAAGTGAACGATAACATGTATCATTACATTAGTGATATAGATTATTGGTAGATTATGTTATTACACTTTAAATGAGCTAAAATGGTGTTAAATCATGTAATGTTTCATGAAGCCATTCATGTACACTTCAAACGTAAGTTTAAAAACCTTGATTTTGTGTATTATATTTCAGATTGTTATCTGAAGGTCGGTATGAACTGAAGGTCCGTATGACTGAAGGTGCATATGAACTGAAGGTCGTTATCTAAAGTGAAGCTCAGTAACTGGAAGTCCATAACTGAAGAGTTGACTGGAATTTCATATTGGAAACATCAGTGTGTTAACGTAATAAACAAGTATTTGTCACGGTAACCGGATGTCACCTTGCTTCGTGTTTGACCTTGTGAATAACAACTAAGGAGGGTTGTTTGAATGAACAGTGGAAACTCCTCCGTGGTACGAGTTGTCCCGGAGGCAGTCACAATGATTAACAGTAACACTCGGCTCCATATGGTGCTAAAATACTAGTAAATGTCTGATGATTGCTTTTACAATCAGAAATGAATAATGGTAACTTTCGCTCTTTACAATGCTAAAATGAATGTCGGATGTTTAAAAAGAGGCATCGACGGCAATGATCGTCGATTAATGTTCGAGCGCTGCACTAAAAATGGTTGGTGATATTTTTTTTCTTTTGGAGGTCGATCCAGAACTCTTCCTTTTCAAATCCGATAGTAGTATTCGTATTTCATTTCTAGATAGCGTCAAACACGGAAGGAAGAAAGTTTCAAGTCTTAATTTCAAGGAATACGTGGTCAAATAGTGCATGTGCTTTCCTTGGAATGCTCGAGATTGCTTCTTTGCGACACCCAACTTTTCACACTTCCAGCCTCAAATACGAAAGGGAGTTCATTTTCCACTTGCAAATACCAAGGTACATAGGTAGTACGCGAGCAATGGAACGCATGAGCATTCTCTACATCGTGTATACTGTAGATTGTTGAAAAGCGCGCTCTCCCAACTCGCAATTTCTATAGCGAACACGATCATGTACGAGAACAATAGCACATGATCTCTTCGTGGTACGCTCGAGAACCTGTCCTCATTAAATCGGTAATGACTTTGTTCTTGCCCGTTCTGCAAACAATAGCGAGATTTCCGTTGGTCTTTCTGGGGAATGGAAGGTAACGCGCCTTTCGTTTCATTAAAGTATCCCGTTTTGAACGCTAGCAGAACACCAGTGGAAAACTTCCCAGGCGCCTTATGCTGAAGTGATGCCCTGCCAATTTTGCGTTGGTCAGCTGTCGATTTTCTAAAGGTCAAAACTTTGGGCATTCAGGCATCGCATAGATATAGGGGAAATAGTAAAATTTTGAACATTTGAACTTGACCTTTGACCTTGAGCATGTGCACCAAAAAGTTGATAGGCACAACTTCGTCCACTCATACATATACATGCCAAGTTTTGTTAGGATATCTCGAACAGGTTTTTAGTTACCCTGCCCACAAAATTGACCATGGACGGATGAAGGATGGACGGACAGACAACACAAAAACATAATGCCTCCTGCCTCACTTCGTGGCTGAGGCATTACAGAAAAAAATGATTATATAGCTAAGGCTAGTCACAACTCAGGGCAGCGTCTGGCCAATTTGAAACTTGCTTAATGGCTGCTAGAATTTAGGCAAATAAGGCAATTTTTGGAGAAGTCAAGGGGGGCTTAAGGCCCCAGTGATGTCAAAGTGATGCCCTGCCAATTTCCCGCTGGTCAGCTGTTGAATTTAGGTCAAAACTTGGGTGGGGGAAATAAAAATAACTTAAGGCGAAATTGGGGGATCTTCTTTGCACGGCGTCACAGCAGTGACTGAATGATGACCCACCAATTACTGGATGATCTCCCACTGTCCATAGACTGATTTCTAGAAATTGTCTGGCTAGTGATTGCAGAGGCATCTGCGGTATCCCGCTGGTCTCTGCAGGAAAGTTCTCAAGAGCAATGTGGGTATATATCTGACTGCCTTTTGGCCAAAAACAATGCCTTTGCTTCGCATCTGACCTGGCAATGAGGACAAGCTGATTCCCCTTCAATGACTATGATATGCAGCAAGATCTACAAGCCCAGCACTTACATGATGATAAACTGTGAAACCATACACCCGTAGATTGTAGGACTTTGTGATGAATACCTGCATTGTATTTGTATACTGTGTGACGTAAAGGAAACCCGATAGTATCATGCGAATAAACAAATGACTTTCCTTCTACACATGTACCTTATTCTTCACAAAATATGAGTTTTATTTGCCTTATAGATAAAAATTGAACAATTAGATTACAAACTGTCCACTTTAGTTGTGAATCCAAAGCTACTTTAGTAGTAGAAGACACCGCATATTTTTCTTTGTGTATGTCTCTCTCTGGAATAGGTGGTGTACCATGAAGCCTTCTACTACTAAACATTCTTCATCCACAGAAACCTTCAAAGATTTTAAATCAAAGATAAATAACAAGTGGAAAATAGGAAATCAAATAAAAAGGAAGTAGAAACCATAACAAAAAAAAAAAAAATTCTTTCATCTCTCCTGGGTTAGAATTTTCTCAATATCTTTGTTACTTTACTTTTACTGTATTATCTACATCCTATCTATTTCTATATTTCCATTATCCCTATTTCTTTTCACTGATTACATCTTTATTCAAAAGATAATAAAAAAATCCAAACCATAAAATATAAATGCCATATATTCAGCGAGTCTTATCTTTTGTGAATCAGGACTTCCAAATTAATTCACAAGTGGAATAAAATTCACGGTAATAGGGTACAGTAATAAAGTACATGTAACACAAAAGTGTATGAGTGCATGTCAGATTGAGTTAATATTTTGTGTGTCGCTTAATTCGCGAATGGCACCCGAATCACGAAATTTGCAAAAACAAGATATATGGTGCATACAGTACTATATCCAACCCCCCCCCCTCAACCCAAGCTTTAAGTTTCCATCTCATTTGCCCCCAAATTTGCTGTCCCTGTCCAACAAGTTGCTAGCCGAGTCCCCTTCTGCGTGGGTTACCTGTGTCAGGTAGAAGCTGCAGCTGCTCGTTTCTTTTCTCAGGGGAAGACCATTGCGGGGGCTTCCTTGCCTGTGTCCCTTCCCCTGCCTCATCTTCCCCCTTGTCCCTTGGTCATTTTTTTTTTTTTTTTTTTGTATTTGTAATTTTTGTTCTTATTATTTTTTTCATAAATTGCTCACCGGTGACTGCTCTATTAGGTTGTCACCCGGTACTGAGTCTACTTTGGGCACCTAGTGAAAAGTGTGCTGGCGCAGCTGAAATTTTAACTCTGCAGTAAAACTGCAGCAGCAAAAAAGCAATACTCAAAACAAAGTTGGTGCCCGGACGGCCGTCAGTCGGTAACCAGTTGAAATTGGCTAAAAGCTCGCCCCCCAGCCAGTGAGTAGGCTGATGGGGGTGGGGGGGGGGTGGGGTTGTGACCACAGCCTGAATTGAGCCTTGGCTCAGGTGGGCTACAAGGATGACAGTGGTCAAGTTTGAATTGCATTCCACACATTCACAGTTAGTACCCTTACCTTGTCTTTGGGTACATCATCCGGCTTTGTATGTACCAGTGAGCGGTCCATGAATACATAATGAGTTGTACGCCTTCCAACATCTTCCTCATGACCCCTCCTGATGCAATGGTTCACCCTTTAATTGAATTTGAGAAAATAATCTTTTACTTTATCACAAATCTACAAGAATTTCATATTAAAATGACATATACAAAGTGCATTTTAAAAGTGAACTAACAGGTTAAGTGATATCATTAATACAAATGTATAAAAGAATTTTAAATAATTTGAATATTGACACAAGGATAACTCTTTCTCATGAACTTGGTGCAAATTATGTCACGTACTTAACGGCCAGTGATTGATTTAACATATGCTTTGGCATCTTCAAAATTCAAGAGAGCTGATTATTACCTGCAGCTCAAATTAGCATTCATTTCAGACAGAAATGTTTTGAGGTGCTCCATGAATTCATGGTTGATTATTTATCCTGTTTGACTGGATAAATAATATGAACTTCATATTCAATGGTTTCCTGTCAGTTTTATCACACACATATTGATTTCAATATTGGTAGCATGCTTCAACATTAACACATATGCACCTGCATTGTCCTGTGGTGATATCGCAAAACATGTACTTTAAAATAATCTCTCAAAGCAGTAAACAGATTCTGAGTAAAATTCTTTGAGCTGGATTTCAGTAGCATCGTCTAGAATAACACAGAGAGAGGCACACCAGGTAAACTAGAAAAACTACAATTGTGAGAATGTTGCAATATAGGGCATTAATGATGATCAAGCTTTGACCTTAAATCTAGACTACAAGGTCCTTCAGGAAATGAATTATCATTTTCAAAGGAATACATGAAAGACTGGAAATTTTGGTAAATAATTTTGTCTCTGATATGAAATGAAATAACTTGCATGTTTCTCTACAATGTCTTTCGTTAATCACACCAGTAACATAAAAAACATGCGAGTTATGCTCAGTCTTGGGGAAATTTCATTCTAATGTCTTTTTGTAAATCTTGTCCGTACTTAAGCAGTGATTGACAGATGATGTACAATGTACTGTACATTTGAAAGATTTTTTTTTTTTTGTGTGTGTGTGTGTGTGTGTGCGTGCGGATGTATTCAAGTAATCAAGAACAAGAGGTCGGGGGGGGGGGGGGGGGAGGAGGAGGGGGGATCTCGCACTGACCCAAGTAGCGCAAGTTTACCTTCCATGCATTCTTTCTGAGAACATTGCAAACTTGGGGGAGGGGGGCAGCTTTAAGGGCTTCTATGGGGGCGTGGTGTCCATTTGCTTATTCCATCACACTGGTAAAAATACCTTTCAAGTACACTGTAAAATTTAGAAAGTTTGACAACTTAGTATGCAGTTTAAAAAAAACAAACAAACACTGAGGTGTAAAAACTGCCCCATGGCCCCTTCAATTTGATCCCTGCCCAAGTTTACTCGGAGTATTTCCAGATTTAAAACAATATATATGGAGCCCTGCAAAGAAATATGCTGACACTGGGGTGGGAGTTTTGTTCAACTGTTGATTTAAATTTTGTTATCACTTTAAAAAAAAGTGTCCTTGAAAGTTGCTGATGTCAGGAAAGCTGGACAATACAAAGAATAAGGGAAAATATACTAAAAATGGAGGAAGGAAATTTGGAGATAGGGCCGCCAAAGGTCGAGATTGGTATTTATGTCATATGTATCAAGGGATGGTTTGTGGACATAGTGGAGGACGGAAGGTGCGAGACTAAGGGTTTATGTGACAGGACAAGCAAAAGTATTCTATTTGGGTGCAAGATTAAAGGACAGATGTCAGAAATATTGGGCAGAGGGTGAGTTGAAAATAACCAGCAGGCAGTCTGGCTGTCAATCAAAAGTTAAATTGGACCAGTGAGATTAAGTAACCAATCACAGGCTGGGAGAATACCACCTGACACTGCAAGAACCAAGAAGAAATTAGAAAATCACGATACAAGGATACAGGGTACTTTATTCCTTGTTAAAATGAATACAGAAATTCGCCCTCCATTGGCAGACCAAACAACAACAACAACATAATATTGTATATCAAATATATAGCATATAACAAAATATTAGCATATTGCATAGAAAACTCATAGAAATACAAAGCTTTTTTTAAATTTTTTATTTTTATTTTATCAAGCTCCAAAGGGTGAGGAAATCAGAATTTGCTAATTCCAGCAGCTATTTCCCAGTATCATACACAGGGGGGACTTGACTCTAACCAGCCCAGTTTATCTCAGTTGGGTAGAGGAACCACCACACCCAGTGTCGCTCTGTTTGAAAACTTTGCAACCCTGGGAAAAGAAAGAGGGGTCCTCTCACTTTTCAGTCAGTTATACTAGTGTACCACTGAAAGATCCTTTTCCACCATCCATCCAGCCCCGATTAATCACTATCAGTAGGAGATCACAAGCTGAGAACTTTTGTCCTGCGTTTGATACCGTCTGACACCCATGCATCAATTGTGCCCCTCCCTCGATGGAGGGAACCAGGCTGAGCTGGACTCCACCAGAAGGCATGCACTGACGCCAACCCTTGATCCCTGCACTCTCGGCCAAACTATCGGCCATTCAAATCCCAGCAACGACACCGGGCATCCCAGTGGTGAGAGGAAAGGATGGAGACAGCTGTCCCGCCACCTCGAGCCTTGGAGACAGGCGAGGGAGCTGCCCAGCGATGACGCATCACCGAGAGGAATAGCCAAGTGGCCACTAGTAACAATCCCATTACCTTGGTAACTTCATCTTCCACAGCTAACATTACCTTCCTTTGTAGAGTAAGTCGTAGGGGGTACAGTTATATGTACAGGTGTAGGAGGCGAAATAACTAACAATCATTGCGACGCAATCTGTATTCAGTGAAACCACATACTTTGTGTGTAAGTATATGATCCATGTACTGCTGTACTGGAATTGTATAATTACAATGTTTCTGGCCGACAGCATGAAGCGAGTACACGGAACTGCCACTTTGTAACTTTAAATGCCCAAAAGTCAAGCCCTTAGGCAAGGCTTATGGTAAATACTTGTGCAATTATCTAAAAATCCATGTGCATCCATTTCCTACTGTAAATTACCACGTTAGATTGTGTCCCATTTTGACTGTTTGAATTAACTGATTATTGGATGTGGCATCAGTGGTGTGTCCTCTAGCTCCAGGTTGGTTAAGCAGGGAGTTAATAGATCCTCCGAAAATAAACCCTGTCTCCTAGAGCCACCTTGTCAACCCAACATCGATCCCTTTTTCCAATAGCGGAGGTGGGGGTGAGCTTGATACACTCATATGTATATGTATATGTATGGTCGCTGGGGTGACAAGACCTTGTATCTGCAATTTTGGTGAAAATGACTTTTTTGATTAATGGTCAGATAATCAGTTAAGGCGCACCTGGTAAACTAGGGACTGCGAGCGACGGAGAGCGACACTCAGCGACGGAGACTTATTGCGAGAACAATGAAGTGCGTCGCAGTATGTTTTTACTCCGTCGCTAAGCGTCGGTCAAAGCATCACGCGCCATCATTTTGATGATACCGCGACGCTTGCCGACGCTTGCTGACACTTGCCGACACCCTCAAAAGAAGCTGTTGATTATTTCTATGTTGCGTGACCTCCGCTCACGCAAGTGTTCGTTTTAATTTAGTGCCGACGTTTCGGGACATGGCGCTTGAGATGTAGCAAGATTTCTGAATGGTCACGGCCAGTGCTCAAAATGAATAGCGAGCGACGTGTCCGGACGCACCTCTCCTGATTACAAATGATGCTCGTGATAGCCCGACGATGAGCGACGTGTCCCGACGCTTTCCTTTGTCTCAACATTGGTTATGAGTTGATTTGCGTTTCGTTTGGCTATAAGATGGTGAAAAGAAAACGTAATTATGGGGTGTGATCTCACTGAATGGGGAACACTTTGAAAGTAGCGATCGAAGAGGGTTTCATGAAAACACATGTAGGTCTACACTCATACGCGAATGTATGCCTTAATTAGGCAGCTCCGTACATGTAAAATTTTGCATGCATGAGGTGAGATCTTTTTTTATCTGTCAAGTGACTAAGAACTGAATACAGTGTATTATGAAGTCGTCCTTTTTCTCCCGTAGGAAAAAGTCAGATGTTTGCCTTTACTTTTGGGAATGAACAGCAGCAACAATCGGCTCCGCAAGATGCTAAAATTAATGTCAGATGTTTCATTTTAATTTTGGAAATGAATAATGGTAATATTCGTATGATACTAAAATAAACGTCGGATGTTTGTTCATACTTTTGGAAATTAATAACGGTAAGATTCAGCTCCATACGGTGCTAAAATTGATGTCAGATATTTGATTTTGCGATCGGAAATGCATAAGGATAAAATTTGGCTCCGGAAGATGCTGAAATAAATGTCGAATGTTTGCTTTGACTTTCGGAAATGATTAACAATAATATTCAACTCCGTACGATGATAAAATAAACGCCGCATGTTTGCTTTTACTTTCGAAAGTAAATAGCAACATTCGGCTCCAGAAGATGCTAAAATAACTATCACATGATTGCTTTTACGTTCGGAAGCGAATAGCAGTAATATTCTGCTCCATACGATGCTAAAATAATTGTCGGATGTCTGCTTTTTAAATTTCGAAATGAATAACAGTAACATTGATTCATTAAAATTGATGTTTGATGTTTGCTTTGACGTTCGGAAATGATTATATTATTATATTCAACTCTGTACGATGATAAAATAACTGTCTGATGTTTGCTTTTATGTTTGAAAGTAAATAGCAATAACATTCAGCTCCGGAAGATGCTACAAATGCCGGATGTTTACTTTAACGTTCGAAAGTAAATTAGCGATAACATTCAGCTCTGGAAGATGCTAAAGTAAATGTTGAATGATCCCTTTGACGTTTGGAAATGAATACCAATAATATTTAACTCCGCGTGATGGTGAAATAAATGCCGGATGTTTGCTTTAATGTTCGGAAGTAAATATCAATAGCATTCAGCTCCGGAAGATGCTAAAATAAATGTCGAATGATCCCTTTGACGTTCGGAAATGAGTAACAATAATATTCAATTCCGTACTATGATTAAATGAATGTCGGATGTTTGCTTTTACTTTCGAAAGTAAATAGCAATGACATTCGGCCCCGGAAGATGCTGAAATAAATGTCAGATGATTGCTTTTACGTTCGGAAGTGAATAGAAGTAACATTCTGCTCCATACGATGCTAAAATAAATGTTGGATATTTGCTCTTACATTTCGAAATGAATAACAGTAACATTCAGCTGCGTTTGGTGGGAAAGTAAATGTATGATATCTGAATAACGTTAAAAATGAACAACAGTAGGCCCTACTATTCGGCTCCGTACGATGCTAAAATGATATTTTCAGATGATTCATTTCACTTTCGGAAGTGGACAGCAGCAAATAACATTCGGCTCCGTATGATAATGAAATGTCGGATGTTTGCTTTTAAATTTGGAAATGAATACCAGTAATATTCTGCTCCGTACGATGCTAAAATAATATGAGATTGTTGCTTTTACATTTGGAAATGATTAACGGTATCAATCGGCTCAGTTAGATGCTAAAATAGATAGCGGATGTTTGCTTTCACGTTCGGAAATGAATAAGGATAACATTCAGCTCCCTAAAAATGCTAAAATGAATGTCGGTAGTTTGCTTTTACATTTGAAACTGATTAACGGTAATATTCGGCTCCATAAGGTGCTAAAATACAAGTAAATGTTGCATTGATTGCTTTTACAATCGGAAATGAATAACGGTAACTTTCGGCTCTTTATAGTGCTAAAACTTTAATGTCGGATGTTTTAAATGTCTGCAAATTCTCCCACTTTCTCATTTCAAACGTACGTTTTGACCACCTATAAATAGGCATCAACTTTTAACTAACTAACTAACAGTGTGTGGGATTATTCCGAAGGTGCCTTAGTCTGAAAACTCTTTATCCGGCACGAAAATTAATTAATTAATTAATTAATTAATTAATTTATCTATCTATCTATTTATTTATTTATTCATTTATCTTTTGAGTTTAACAACGTTGAAAATATCGACCCCCGTTTCGTTTTCGAGTCGACGATTCTTCAAAAAACAAAACTTTTTTTTCCCCCTTCGTCAATTGGGATTTACGAGCCTTTGGAATGACTGTAACTATGTTTATTTTATTTTTTTCAGTCGATTCGGATGATTAGGGGATTGGGGGGGGGGGGTAATTCAGAAAATAAATACAGAAGGGAGTGAAAATCTTGAGGCAAGAAAAACAAGTAAGTGAAATTCTCAGTTTGATATCGTTAATTTTTTTGCGTGATGTTTGTATTCTGGAAAGAGTCATGTACTTATTCCGCTGGTTCGTTCTTCCGAATCTTAGCCTTCGGAATAACGAACTTTATAAGTAACGAACTGTAACTTTATGTTTTGTTTTGTTTGTTTGTTTTTCAGTCGAGCAGTGGGGGGGGGGGGGGAAGGGTAATTCAGAAAAGAAATATATAGACGGCATCAGGGAAAATTTTGAGGCAAGAAATCAGTTTCTCAGTTTGACATTGTTAATTTCTTTGCGTGGTGGTTATTATTCCAAAAAGAGTCAGGTACATGTGTATGATGATACTAGGTGTACTTATATTCTGATCTTATGTTCTTCCGTATCCGAAAAACGCAAATTCCATGTTTGTTACTATAGTAATCTGAAAATGTACTAGGGTTTGTTACTCCGAACATTAATTTTGTGACATTCCCAAGGTTCGTTAATCTGAAAATGGGAAATACGGTTCGTTGATCTGAAAACGAATAACGTGGTCAAAAATTTGTTTTGTTTTCGGATTAACAGCATTTATAAAACCAAACCTTCCTTCGTTTTTGAATTGACGAATCTTCAAAACAGCAACACAATTTTGTTGTTGCTTTTATTTTTTTTCGAATACCGAGACTTCGGAAATTGCAAACTTTCAAAGTAACGAACAGTTACGATTTTTGTTAATCATTAAAGCAAGCAATGGAGGATAATTCAGAAAAGAAATATAGATGGGAGGAATAATCTTTGATTGATGATGATGTTGGTCATGTTTCTGAATGTTTATAGACAGAGGCTGAGTGATCCGAGTGATGGTGATGATAAGTTATTACTAATGCGAGTGTAAAAGACAGCTTGCTGAACATACTTCTTTCCCTTCCGGCCCATGAATGATGAAAAAAAAAAAACCATATACCTCACAACAAAAAGAACCACGTGCTAGCAACCTTCGTAAAGTTAAATCTAGACGTTCATTGCCAGCAAAGGGGAAAAACACAATAGTAACTGAAGCAAAGAGATTGTGTATGCAGTCTCTGGCATTAAGGGAAACTTGACACCCCACCCTTCTCCCCTCCTTGTGGAAAATTTCCACAAAACCAGGTGCCAGACCCAAGGTGCCAGACGAAAGAATGCGCGCACTGGAATAAACCGCGTGTACATAGCCTGGAAATATCGATCGAAGAACCAGCTCACGAGTTGTCATCGCAAAGATCATGATTCTAATTACAGCTGTATAGCCTTTCTTTTGACCGTTAGTAGAAATATCGAACAGTTTATTACTGTGTGCTTAATTGAGTATCTTAAATGTTTACTGAAATACAAATTGTATAGGAAGGCATTTATTACTCACAGAAATATATGAAAGGCCTTGTATGCCCAGACAAATTCACTACGAGTATGTGATGCAGCCACTACCCGGTTAGACAGCAAAATCCTGAAAATTTCACGCTCAAAACTACGTACACTGTATTACTTTGGAAAGTTTGAAGGAACTTCACCTACGAACTGTGAAGTTATTTGGCTATCAACATTCGTTCGTTTTCGTTTTTTCCTCATTTAAAAGACATGATTTTTTCGTATGGAACGTAAACTGTTTAGCGAACATTGTTGTGGCAGACTTTGTGATATCAGTCAGGGGAAAAGAAACTGGAATAGTTAAAGGACAAGTTCACCTTTATAAACATAAGGATTGAGAGAATGTAGCAATATTAGTAGAACATATCATTGAAAGTTTGAGGAAAATCAGACAATCCGTTCAAAAGTTATGAATTTTTAAAATTTTTGTGCAGCAACCGCTGGATGAGAAGACTACGGTAGTGTATGAATAACTTGCGTACAACAATATAAGGAAAATATAAAGAGAATTTCACAAAATTCCATCTTTTGAAAAAAGTACACATTCCATTGACTCGTTACCGACAAATGTTATGGGCAATATTATTCCCCCTGCCTTTAGAAAGAGGCAAGTCAAGAGCTCTTTTATTATGCGAAAAAAGTGAAAATATGTTGAATTTTCTTTTACATTTTCTTTATACTGTTGTACGCATATGACTCACAAGCTGTAGTAGTCTCCTCATCCAGCGGTTCCAACACAAAAATTTTAAAAATTCATAACTTTTGCATCGATTGTCCAATTTTCCTCAAACTTTCACTGATGTGTTCTACTAATATTGTTGCATTTTCTCAATCCTTATGTTTATGAAGGTGAACTTGTCCTTTAAGATGTTTAGAATCCAATAAATAAAATAAAAAAGCCTGAAAAAAACACCCACATGACTATGTTTTATAGTAAACAATAACTGAATATACCCAACCAATTTTTGCATTGAAAGAAAGATATTATTCAGAGGGGTGAAGGTTCAGATGCGAGTTTCTTCACTTTGTCTCCCTCTACAAATTAAATTTGTTAAGATCGCAACTGCTGATCTGTAAATCAACAAACATGTACATCGCTTCAGTACACGTAGTATTCGAGAATCTTTATAATCGTGCTGCTGGTACTCAAGCTGGACGATACTATTACTATGTCGTTATGTTTGTTTAGTCATTTTTTTTGCGGACTAGCCAAAATTGAATCAGGGTAGTGATATGACAACAGTAAGTGAATAAAGACAATCTGAACTTATTCGTTACCCTATTGTGATGTGGAGCGAGTTTTACCTTGCATTTTAAAAGGCGAGTTTTCTTTCTGTTAGAAATCATGTAACTGATCTCTGCAATATTAATGTACGAGTAGGCCCTATAGCTTCTTACTTAGTCTAAACACGATTTCAGTCGATTTTGCTATTAACAGTTCAAGTTTTTGCGTTTGTAAACGGCATTCACTGGTGATTGCTTGTTTGCTTGCTTGGTACATTTCTGTCATGCGGCTGGCAGTTCGTGACTTATAATCTCCACCTCTCTTTTACGGTCAGCAACGAGTTGATAAACAAATTCAGAGGGTTCATCAACAAGATGGTGCACATAACGTGATACAATGCGTATTCAGCGCATTGGCGTGGTGGCATAGAAAATTAATGAACAAGCAGTAATCTTTTTCTTTTTTTTTCACGCATCGCACTGTGTCTTGCAAGGAAGGTGTCTCAATGACCCCTACACCACAGACTTTCAAGTGCATTGTACAGAGTAACTTTGATCAAAGACAATGGTATTAAGGCTTGCCGATTTCAAAACAGAATGTCCACGCCATCATGCCTCGTGCGAACAAAAGACGGATTAGGAGGCAACTCATTCCACTAACTACACAGCCCTGTCGCTGCATAGAATTGCACTGCTTCTGGTCGGGTTTATTCCCTCAGAAGAAGGTGACGGGGCACTCTCCACAGAACTCTAAAGAAGTTCTGTGGCACTCTCCCATTTCGGGACAATTTTCACAACAATTTAAGATAATTGTGACTGAAAAAAAAAAATCAATTTTGGGAATGAACTGGATGACGACACATTTGCTCCTGCGATAATTGTTCTTGCATGTATTTTGTGCATGTGAAAAAGCGTTCGAACTTTGTTTCCAGTGTACCGTGGAAACTCGATATAGGCATAGGAGATCCTGATATAACAAAATAATACCCGATGTAACAAACTAATTTCTCCGGTCCCAACGAATTCATTTTCTGTTTTGTATTGTTTATTGTCTACTGATAAAGATTACAAAGAACAAAATATGTCTGTCTCAAAGATCTCGTCATAGCGAGTTGCCACATGTTGACTTTTATAATTTTCGCGTGGTGTTCGGTGCTGCAAACTTCGGCGAGTGCCTAGGCCTACTCATTGTTTTATTTCCGCTGTTTCTCATACCTCATTTGGTACGATTTCTTTCGTTTAATGTCACTCTATTCGTTCCCTTTGTTTCGAAGTACCGGTATGTAAAAATTCTTTCAGGTGTCTCGTTGACTGCACATGCATTTTCGTAACGGCGATTTCTCCAATTTGCTGTAGTGTAGTATTTCGAAGGAAGTTCAATCCCAGCCTCTTCGGTGTGCTGTGTGATATTTTGTAGTGTTTGTGTTGTTGTCTGAGAGGTTGTTGGTACTTTGTGATTAGTTTGCTTAGGTGTTATCTCGAGTGATGATGGTGGTCGTGTTCCTTAATTTTGATACGAAAAGGGTCAAATGATCTGAGTGATGGTAATGATACATGTAATTACTGATGCTGGTGTAAAAGACAGCTTGTTGAGCTACGTGTCGACATCCCCGTCTGATTTCATTTCTCCCTCTTTCATTCTTCTTCTCTTCCCATGAATGATGGAAAAAATACATACACCTCACCTTCGTTAAGTTAAAACTAAATGTTCATTACCAGCAAAGGGGAAAAAAAATAAGGGGAAAAACACGAACGGATTGTATGCGGTCGACACCCCCCCCCGGCCCCCGTTGTGGGAAATTTCCAAAGAAGCATGCACCAGACCCCAGGTGCTGGCCAGACGAAAGAATGCGCGAACTGAAATTCTGGTAGTAAACAACGTGTAAATATCCTGGAAGTTAAATCGATGAAATAGTCCAATGGCGGTTAGTTTCGATTCAGAAGTACAGTGTATAGGGATATAACAACGAGACCAAATTGGTTAAAAATTCATTTATTATGACTAAGGGCAGTTCCAGCGTTACGGACATTACATTTCAGACAAAATTTGCAACTTCAAAAGGTCATTAAGATAACAAAATATTTTCATTCTGAACTCATACAATGGAATCACTCACATATGAGGCTAACTCATAAACAGTGAAAATTTCAATCCATTTCACCACACCATATGACACTTACTGCATAAAATGTTGGCCGTTACGGACATTACATTTTTTGGACATGACTTTTTGCATGCCTATACAATCATTGAAAAGTCTGTGAGTTTAAGCACATAATTAGACCAATGTAGGAATAAATTGGAAGGTAAAGAAATGTTTCAAGAAAATAAAATCAAATTTAGTGAAATAGATGGCACATGTACCTCCTAGAGCCATAATTGTGGCGTTACGGACATTACATTCTAAGTGTTACGGACATTACAGATTTGTCCACTTTCATTAAGTGGCAGGAGTCACATGCAAGTATTAATATTCTTTATCCTTTTCACTGGATGGTAATCAATACACATGGACAATGCTACTATAGCCCTTTCATGAGATCTTTTATTTCAGGAGTTGCCAATTTGAGGACTATTTGGTCAGTGTGGAGCCCTACTTTAACAATTTGTGGACTTTTCTATCATCTTGGAATTTAATCAACTTATTTAATGCCTGAAATACAGTTGTGATCTATAAATAACATATAGATCAACCTTTTGACTTTCTATTATGATATTCAAACTTTTAATTACTCAAAATGTAATTTTAAAGAAATGTTACGGACATTACACTTTTTATTCACATCTACATAGCCATCACTGAGCATAACTCTGCACGAATAAACAACTTTTATTTTAATCAAAACTAATGCATAATCAAAATCAAATGAAATAAGGGTTCAACAAATGCTCAGTATGTATTTGTACACAATGAATGTTTAGTTTTACTTTCTTTTTTTTCCCTACAGTTTGTTGACGTACAACAGTCTTTTCCAGGGTCAGAAAAGTCTGTTTTGGAGAATGTTGTTTATTCTGCTTCCAAATCACATTGGAAGCAAGAAAGGTGTTGTTGGAGAGGGTCTAATACTATGATTCCTTCCTGTTTCTAAAAATGGCTCTCCTTCACTACACTCAAAGAAATATTCATGGATTCTTGTCTTTTCAGAAATTTCATAATCGATGGATTATCCTCATTACATACACTGTAAAGTCCAACCTTAGTTATCCAGCAATCACTTTTGTGGATTGCTCTATTATCCATATCCCCGAATGGACTGGCACATGATTTTCTTTGCATAATTCGGTGCAAAATATGACTAAAAGTACATAACACTTTTTTACTCTTTACAAAGTAATTGTGATTCAGGACATAAATGTTAATTGCTATGGTACAACATTATAACCAACCAAAATACTGTTGCTAGAAGGAATAATGAGGAAGTGCATTTCATTCACATTCCATTTGATTTCCACATTATTGAATAATAAAAACATTAAATTTTCATGTAAATTATAATATTGAATAGTCCATTAATAATATCCTACACAATTTGTGTACATATGAGCATATCTCCCTTATCCCGCAATATCATTTCATCCAGATGGCTACCATTCACGACATGGTTAGATATTGAGGTTGGACTTATTTCCTTAACAGACAAGTCAGACCGCAACTGACCATACATTGTGTAAAAGTCCTTGTCCACAGATGTTTTTGACTGTTTCTCTTCTTTAACAATGTTTTAACATACATTCTTGCCATCACAGTATAATTACTCTACTTGATGTGTTGTTGCTGTATAAGATAGCTTGCATCCATGTTCACGTATATCATGGTAGAATTAAGTAGACACATGAAATAAGATTGTAGAGGAATGCAGAAGATTAGTCAAAACCTTGTCAAAACACTGCACTCATTGCTAAGTAAAGTCCCAAATCAATTTTCATGCAAGGGCTAGGGCATTCATTTTGACAGATCAATATTTTAGGGTAGAATCCAAACTATTCCTAACAATCATTATGTAGCTAATACTTTTGCCACAAATGTGTAATGTCCGTAACGCATTGGTTATGTAATGTCCGTAACGCTTTTTAAAAGGAATTATGCAGGTTCCCAAAAAAACTGTGTGGATATGTTGTGTGATATCACATTTTAGCTTTGCGTTTGAATTTAGAACAAAATTAGACCAAAACACAGTGTGTTACAAGAACTTTTACATCTAAAACGTTACGGACATTACACTTTGAAAGAGGTGGAAATTCAAAAAATTGAAATGCTCATCTTTTAAGTAAGAATTACTTTCTTTCGATACCAAGAAGGATGATGTAAAAATGAGTCATCAACTTTATCATAGCATAAAAATGGTTGCCTGAAAGTCATTTTATAGGGAAAATTTCTACTTCAGAAGAATTACATGTAAATTATACTGAATTTTTCTGCAATATCTTAGAAAAAACACACAATTTCAATACCTAAAAAATTACATTTTTTCCAAATTGTACCAAATTTTTTCATCATATCAGATTGATATGACCCTTCCTGAATACTTTCCAGGGTAAAACAAAGTTGTTTCTTGATTTTCATTTTTCCACCCTCGGGTAACATTTTTCACGGAATTGCCCCTAAGCTACTCATTTGGAAATGCTATCATAGCTTGATAAGCATATCTCTGCCCGATAAGCAAAATGACACTAAAAAGGTTTTGCCACCTCAGGTGGTACCAATATCTGGCCTGGCCCATGGACTAGCTCGTGATCTCATGATTCTACGATACACACCCCTCAGTTCTCATTTTTTTATCCTTCAAACATAACTTTGTAATTCCAGTATGTGTGCATATCTTTGTAAGTTTGTTGATTACCATTGATCGTTATACTTTGTAATGTATATATGGTTATGATTGAATTTGAGATTTACTTTGTGTTGTTTTGTGGAGGGAAAGAAAAAAAATGAAAATGAAAATGAAATAAATCAAATCAAATCAATTCAAAATTCAGAAGGTTCGCTATTCTGAAGGTTCGTTATTCCGAAGATTCGTTGATCCGAAACACGCAAATTCCCTATACCTAGAGGTTCATTAATCCAAACATTTGTGGCGTTATTCCGGAGATTCGTTAATCCGAAAATGAAATTCGGGAATAACGAACCTTCGGAATAACGAGCTATAACCTACTTAGTAGCACGTAAGGGACTATCACAATCTGCTGAATGTCTCAATGAACGCATTTAAGAGAAGAAAACGAATCACGTTTTACTCCCAAATCCGTAGTATTTAGAGTAACTTTACACTTCATTAAGACATTGTAAGATAATGATTAATCTTCTCTTCTTTGTTTGCCAGTACAGTAGCGCTTTCTATTAATTAAAAAACAGCAGTCGCCATTCAGAGAGGGACGCCTCGGGACGCATGATGACGCACATTCTGCAGAAAGCAAAATAAAATGTGATGAATTGTATGCTGTGGCGACGGACATCCAGTCGCTGGTAATCCAGAATGCGTCCGGCATGCAGGCATTCCTACTTCATTCCCGGTCCACGCATTCTGCCTGCTCTGAGAATGCCCTATTGTTACTCCCCTCAGCCTTGTGAATAGAGGCATTCCGTCGTGTTCCGAGAATGGGGATTAATACTCTATTCAAGGCGTCCGGAATGCGTCCGAGAATGCAGACGCGTTACTGAAACCATTCATTCACGAAGAATGATAGCGGCCTCGTGCCCCTCTACAATCGTCTTTGACCTTCAAAAGAACGACACGCCGCCCTGTTGCGTTGTGAGAAAGAAAAGTCGTGCCATATTATACACGTATTTCAGTTTCAGTGCGAAACAAGGAAAAGTAGAAATTACGCGGTGCGTAATATATGTCCCCGCCGGAAGTAGCATTTTGTATCAAAATGTACAATATAGGTCAAAAATCAAGGTCAAAGGTCAAAGAAGTCAAAGGTCAAAATTCTGTGTAGAAGTTTTAAAGCCCTCACCTAGTGCCATCACATAAAGCAAACGGAATCAAAATCGGGTGAGAAATGGCGGAGTAGCAGCATTTTGTGTACAATATAGGTAAAAAAATCAAGGTCAAAGGTCAAAGAAGTCAAAGGTCAAAATTCTGTATAGAAGTTTGGAAGCCCTCACCTAGTGCCATCACATAAAGCAAACGGAATCGAAATCGGGTTAGAAATGGCGAAGGAGTAGCATTTTGTAGCAAAATGTACAATATAGGTCAAAGGTCAAGGTCAAAGATCACAACTGAAATTCTGTGTAGTAGTTTCAAAGCTCCCATGTAGTGCTATCATATAAAGCAAACAGAATCAAAATTGGCTCATAAATGACAGAGAAGTAGCAAATTGAACATTTTGATCACACACGGACGCACACACAGACAGACGCACGGACGCACGGACACACACACACGTACGGAGCCCGTTTCATAGTCCCCTGCTCAACTCGTTCGGCGGGGACAAAAAATGAGTAAAAGTGTCTCTGGAAACGGACTTCTAACACAGAGATTTTGTTTTTGTTCGATTTTTCTGTATGTTGGTTAGTTTTTTTTTTTTTAACGACATAATACTCGTCGCCTAAAGTTGCGTTTCGTACCGCAGTTCGATACAGTCGTATTTTTTCTTGCCAGAATGAGACGCCAACCCTGTTAATAGGAGGTACCAGGGAGGTGAGCACCTCCCTGGAGGTACTTACCAGGTATACCGTCAGGTCTCGACACTAGCGGTGGCCCGGGGCCATCAAAAACCGCACGTCGGGCACCAAAATTTCATATATGAAGATTTTGGTGGACCGATTGGGCCACCAAGAAAAGTTGGATGTTTGCCTTTATACTTTTGGAAATGAACAGCGCTAACAATCGACTCCGTAAGATGCTAAAATAAATGTCGGATATTTGTTTTTATTTTCGAGAAATGAATAACGGTAATATTCGACTTTGTATGATACTAAAATTAATGTCGGGTGTTTGCTTATACTTTTGGAAATGAATACAGTAAGAGTTGGCTTCCTAAGGTGCTAAAATTTATGTCAGATATTTGATTTTGCGTTCGAAAATGATAAAAGATAACATTCGGCTCTGGTAGATGCTGAAATAAATGTCCCATGTTTGCTTTGACATTCGGAAATGAATAATAAAAAAAAAATAACTCCGTATACGATTAAAGTTAAATGCCGGATGTTTGCTTTTACGTTCGAAAGTAAATAGCAATAACAGTCAGCTCCGGAAGATGCTAAAATGAATGTCGAATAATCCCTTTGACGTTCGGAAATGAATAACAATACTATTCAACTCCGTACGACGATGAAATAAATGTCTGATGTTTGCTTTTATGTTCGAATCTGTAGCAATAACATTTACCGCCGAAAGATGCTAAAATAGATGTCGGATATTTGTTTTTAATTTTGGGAAATTAATAACGGTAATATTTGACTTTGTATGATACTAAAATAAATGTCGGATGTTTTCTTATACTTTATTAGCTATATAGGAAATGAATAACGGTAAGATTCAGCTCCGTACGGTGCTAAAATTAATGTCGAGTATTTGATTTTGTTTGGTCAGTGTGGAGCCCTACTTTAACAATTTGTGGACTTTTCTATCATCTTGGAATTTAATCAACTTATTTAATGCCTGAAATACAGTTGTGATCTATAAATAACATATAGATCAACCTTTTGACTTTCTATTATGATATTCAAACTTTTAATTACTCAAAATGTAATTTTAAAGAAATGTTACGGACATTACACTTTTTATTCACATCTACATAGCCATCACTGAGCATAACTCTGCACGAATAAACAACTTTTATTTTAATCAAAACTAATGCATAATCAAAATCAAATGAAATAAGGGTTCAACAAATGCTCAGTATGTATTTGTACACAATGAATGTTTAGTTTTACTTTCTTTTTTTTCCCTACAGTTTGTTTGCTTTGACATTCGGAAATGAATAATAAAAAAAAATTAACTCCGTATACGATTAAAGTTAAATGCCGGATGTTTGCTTTTACGTTCGAAAGTAAATAACAATAACATTCGGCTCCGGAAGATGCTAAAATAAATATCGCACGTTTGCTTTGACGTTCGGAAATGAATAATAATGATATTCAACTCCGTAAGATGGTAAAGTAGATGCCGGATGTTTGCTTTTATGTTTGAAAGTAAATAGCAATAACATTCGGCCCCGGAAGATGCTAAAATAAATGTCGAATGTTTCCTTTAAAGTTCGGAAATGAATAACGGTAATATTCGGCTTTGTATGATACTAAAATAAATGTCGGATGTTTTCTTATACTTTATTAGCTATATAGGAAATGAATAACGGTAAGATTCAGCTCCGTACGGTGCTAAAATTAATGTCGAGTATTTGATTTTGCATTGGGAAATGAATAGGGTTATCATTCGGCTGTGTAAGATGCTAAAATAAATATCGCACGTTTGCTTTGACGTTGGGAAATGAATAATAATGATATTCAACTCCGTAAGATGGTAAAATAAATGCCGGATGTTTGCTTTTATGTTCGAAAGTAAATAGCAATAACATTCGGTCCCGGAAGATGCTAAAATAAATGTGGAATGTTTCCTTTAACTTTCGGAAATTAATGACGATAATATTCAACTCCGTACGATGATAAAATAATTGTCACATGTTTGCTTTTACGTTCGAAAGTAAATAGCAATAACATGCAGCTCCGGAACATGTAGAATAATTTTCCTATCTGTAATTTGTCCGTTTGCTTCATGGTTGTGAGGGTAGCTTGTTAGCCACGCTGGTCTGTAATTTCATACACAGCCCTGTCGCTTTAAAAACGCTTTGTAATACATTATAGGTCCTGCAGTATAAGATCAGTAACTTGTAATCATTGGTAGTAACGTAGAATGTGTTTGTATTGTAGCAACAGCACTGATTTTCATATTATTATTCATATCAGTTCAATTCTATTTGATCCAAATCCGGTTAATTTCACATGATCGGCATTCGATGACAATTTATGGAACTGTGCAAAAGTACTTAGCAGACGATTCCTCCTTTTGATTCCCCTCTCCCTGTCTCATTCCCTCTCAGCTCACTTTGATCTTTCCTCTCCCCAGCCCACCCGACAAAGAAGAAGTTCGGTACAATACAAAACAAAAACAAAACTAAACTAAAACAAACAACCAAACAAAGGAACATATGCTAGCTGAATAAATGGGATACCTATGCCCCAGCCAGGCCAAGCTTGTGGAAATTTCCATGAAAGCAGAGTGGATCAATCAATAAGTTAGTGTTGCCTGCCAGCAAAGGAATGCGCGTATGCATTCCTTCACACCCCACCCGTGTTGTAAACCACGTGTAGATATCAATTAGACAGTCTGGCCAGGGAGTGGGAATGAGCCAGGGACATGTCTCTAGCACTAGTCTTGAGTAAAAGCCCCTTTTGAGTTCCTGTAAACGTCATATGATACTGTTTTGTCTTTCTTTTCGCCTAAAAAAAGCATATAGCGAACAGATCTCACCTCCCTGATATCACAAATGTTCACGTAGCCATGCAAAAGGATTGATTTATCCCTTCTAGGCGAAAACTGAATTAAATGTCCTTTGATAGAAAATTCGAAATCTAGCATGCCTGGATAAAGACTACCTTGGTACTTTCGCAATGTACCAGGCCAGCTAGAGCCACATGTTCGATCGTTGAGAGCTAGCGAAGGAAGCAAAACGGTAACGGTGAGCTAGTAGCGGCGGCATGTACGTATACAAAATGCACCTCATTGGTGAAAGCGTGGGGCTAGTCGAATGCGTTCTAGAAGGCAAAGGCTGTGAACCCTGGCAAATTAATCCTGTTGGTAGTGTTATCGTTAGGTTTTAACAGACAATAGAGAGATTAGACGAAGTCACCCTCATTGTTGATGCATTCTCAGTTTCATTCCGGAATGCCCGGCTTATTTCTAGGCCCTGTTAAGCTGAGCATTCCCAGGCAACGGCCGGAATGGGTATAGAATGTGCGCATTCTCGAGTGCATGCCACTGAGATACAAATGTAAAAGGTATTCCGAACGCATTCTGGAATACCAACGAGTGGATGTCCGTCGTGCCTGCCTAATACAGTTTTGCCTGAAACTTTGCGTTGAATTAGAAACAAACGCAAATTGGCATTGGATTAGTCAAGGTTGCGTTCGATACTTTCCCTACGAAATCGAGCGTCCGCTTAGCAATGAACTTGCTTGCAATAAAATGCAAATTTGCGTACGGCTCGCTCTCGGGCGGGAACTTGCATTTGTTGATGCTTTAGGACTACCTCTCACAACTACTGAAATTTCCCAAGCTCAGTGCTTAAGATTATGTGCACTATACCACACGCTATAACACATAATACATGTACTTTATGCGTATCGGGGATTTTCGGATCGATATCGGGAGTTGTAGCGAACGAGTAGGGCGAAACGGTAAATTCGCGATTTTTGTAAGCATCGGGCAGCAATTCTACCTTCATACTTAATGCCGAATTTGGTTCGAAACTGCACTGCTGAGGAGCTGAATCATGTCAGAATTCATTTCTGTAACCTAGAAAATCAGTAAGTGTAATTTTCAGGTCAAAACGGTGCGTGGCCCCAAACCCTCCTATTGCCGATGGCTTCTCCGCTTTGTCTGCTAGTAATATGTAGCACTTTCTATTCCATTTGATTAGTGAAGGTTGCGTTCGATATTATGCCTACGGAATCACACTTCCTTTTAGCAATGAACTTCCTTGCGTTTAAATGAAAATTTACGTACAGTGCGGGGACTTGCATTTGATGTTTTAACTTTTAGCTCTCACAAGTCACAGCTGTGCTTAATAAAATTTCATCTCAAGCCCAGGGCGCAGATTGTGTGCCCAAGTAAAGTACAAGTATACTCGGATGCTGCACTACGTACACGCACGCGTATTGGGGATTTGGATCAGGAGTAGCGAGCGAGTAGCGCGAATTAAACAGTAAACTCGCGATTTTTTAAAGCATCAAGCAATAGTATATTTATGGCATTTCTCCCTTAATACTAATTGCCGAATTTGGTTCTCAGTTGCATTGCTGAGGAGTTGAATCATGTCGCAATTCATTTCTGTAACCTAAAATACATTTGCACATGTATCAGTAAGTGTAATTTTCATGTCAAAACATTGATCGAAAGATCGGTCTGTATCTGTCCGTCGGGGAATGTTCCGCGGAGACTGCGTCTGGCTTCACGGATCCCCTATGTCTACGGAGGACAGCGTTAATGGCAAAATATAAAAAGAGTCCTCCGGACAGACGGATCTTTCTGTCTAGTCAAAACAGTGCGTGCCCCAAATCCTGGATTGCCGATGGCTTCTTCGCTTAGCACTAGTAGTAGCACTCGGCATTCGATCGTCATAAGGCATATCACAGAGCCACACGCTCTCACAAACAGACGCCATGCACAAAATAAAGATGTACTGTAGCTCTCACCACATTGACCATACTTGGCTCATTCATATTCAAAGAAATAGGCTGGTAAGAATGAGAAGTAGGAGTAATTGTGATTACCTTGCTCTTAAGCTGTTATGCTGCCTTTAATTGCAAAATCATCTGCAAATAACTCTGATAACTCTGGTAAAACTATGGGATCTCTGGTATAACTCTGTCTCTCTGGAATCTCATCTAAAACTGCAGTGTAACAGCCTTTCATACCTATCGCATAGCCCCTGCCTCTGTTCTTTGCCCGTGGTCAGTTCAACACCAAGGAGGTATAGGCCCCTCAGAGATGTGAGGCTCGCACTTTCACAAAACGTTCTTTGTTTTAAACTGCTGCCCTATGTTTACATAACACCGATAAGAACCCAACCTGCCGGGGAGAGTACCAGGCAGAAGAGAGAGGGGGAAAGAGATGATGTGTTAAGACATGTGAGGTGGCTGTACTGGGGGAGAGAAAGGGAAAGAGTGCCCCTACCAGGTGTTTAAGATAACAATTCTGTTACACTATTCAATTGCCTGTTGCGCAAGGCTAATAAGACAGCAAACCGTTGGTCATTCAAAAAACATTTACCTAATTATGTATTCCGACCAGAATTACTCCAGTTGTCAAGGTTTTTTTCCCCTAGAAAGGATTCCTATGCAAGATTAGATATTTGGCTTACTACAGATGAAAAATCAGAAAAGTGTCAGGGTTCAAATTTTGCTACAAAATTAGTATCGATTTGGTGTCTTCATCACCAAAATTTTCCCCATGCCTTTTACACTATGTGCATCGCGTTGCATGCTGGGTATTGTCATTATAATATTCATGATAGCAGAATTCGGCTCTTTTCGACAGGCGCACTTTTCTGCGCCTGTGCCTGACTGACAAGTATACTTGGGAGTTAGCCGACGCTTTGCGACGCTCGGCGGTGCCCGCCGACACGCAGTCTAAACTAGTGATTGTACGCCGTCGCTAACCGTCGCTGGGTGTCCTTTGACGTCGGAAATTGAAAGAAATTTGCAGAAGCGTCGCACCGCGTCGCTCGCCGTCCCTAGTTTACCAGGTGCGCCTAAGTGATGTCCTGTCCAAATCCTAGAAGTCTTACCCCAAAAATGAAGCCACCACGGCATGTCAAAGGAATGTCTATCCCATTGGATACAGTGCTTTGGCTGCCATGTTTTTTTTGCTCTCCTGAACATTTGACATTTTGTAGATACAAGGTCTTGTCGCCCCAACAGGACATATCTGTGTTGCAAAACCCCTTTATTTAAGCTTTCAGGCTTTGCCCTTGGTCATAGTTTGCTCTGACAACACACAGGCACAAACTCAGCTGCCGCAGAGCATATCTGATGAAGGGCAAAGCCTGTACGCTCAAATAAAGGGGTTTTGCAACACAGCTACGTCTTTGATGTAATTCTGTTGTCACTACATTAAGTCACTTTACACCATCCCGCCATGTTAATGAGTTTAGGCCCCTTGCTACTGCTATAGATCTATAATATAAATTTTATTATATAAAAGCGTAAAGTAATGGGGGGGGGGGGATAATGTTTACACGTTAGCTTAACCCTAATCAGGCTGGGGGGGGGGGCGGAATCCGCCCCCCTCGACGTTTCGCGCAATATCTTCACAGCGCGATAAGCTCCCGCCGCGATGTTTCATGACTTTTTTCTTTCAAGTATCGCGCAACTTTTAAGACCAAAATTGTTGCGCCCGTGCGTACCGTTTTGACGCGACGCCCGTTCGAAAAAAATTTGTCAACCCCAAAATTGCTCCAAAACGTGATTTTGTGTACAAATCCAATGCAAATTGTGTTTTTTCAATTAATTCACATAAAAATTCATATCTTGACTTAGAATGGACGAAATTAATTTATTTTAGCATAATAAAGCTTCGAAAAATGTCTGTGACAAATTTTGGCCAAAAAACAAAAGGTTGAAAAACAAACAAAAACAAAAGGTCGAAAAACAAAGAAATACATAAGAAATTCAAAAAAACAATCAAATACATAAGAAATTAATTTCGATACAGATTTTTATTTATTCTATGTCTCAGGAGAATGATACAAGAAACATTTTTTAACAGAAATTAGCTTAATTAGAGCATTAATAAGTGATTTAGAGCCCCAAACTGATTTTATGCATAAATTACAATAATTAATTAATATAAAATATAAGAAAAATTTTTCAGAGAATGCAACCATACATTATGATAGTATACGTCGTGGGCGTCGTGTGTGCCGATTTTCGGCGCCATCACGTGTTCCATAGGCGAGATCTGAAGGGGGGGGGGGCGTTTTTGTTTTTTGTTTTGTTTTGTGTTGTTTTTTTACCATTTTCTTATTTGTTGAAATGTTTGTTTGATAGATACTTTATTTTCTGCAAATCAATATACATAAGTTACATAATCATGAAAATGCAGGAAATATACAAAGTAAATTAAACGCAAAGTCGTTTGACTTGCATAAACCACGATACATACTAAGTACATAATCATGAACATGTAGGACATATGTAAAGTAAATTTAACACAGTCTTTTGACTTGCATAAACAACGATATGAAAGAAATTTAATATACAGTATGCATGTCTATGCAGCAGTGATAAGAATAACATTTATAGTTAAGAAACGATTATGCAGAGGGCCGCCATTATAAGCATTGCTTGAAAAGATGGCCGGCCCGAGGAAAAGATAAGGACGTACTAAATTCGTAACAATATAAATTCTGCTGCGAAGGTAGCAGGGGAAAATAAACTCTGGTGTGTGATGGTGGTGGTGGTGAATGTGTGTGCAGGTGCTTGAGGGTGCACAATAGCAGATAGGCTGGAATTTAGAATAGTGAAATTGGTTTACTGAAAGAGGGGACGATATGCGCTGTTGCTATCAGGAGACCAACATTAGTTACAGGTTTATATAATTTATTTGTTTTTAGTTCATATTTGAAATATACTGTAATAAAATGTACTTCTTTAAGTTTGCTTTAAATGAAAACAAGGAGGCACACTGTTTCAACTCCTCAGGAAGAGTGTTCCATGTATCCGGACCTTGATGTGTAATCGACTTTTGAGCAAGTAAAAGCTTCGGATTACTTAAGTGAAAATCATGGGAACGACGGGTAGGGTATGAGTGAATATGGTCATTGGTTACTAGGGTATCATGAAAAAAATGGTAATGCATTTCGAGTGTGTTTATACATAAATATGGCAGTTAGGTATAAATGTATATCATGGGCCTTCAAAGTTTTTAGGCGATAAAATATGGGGTCAGTGTGAGCCAAAAAATGTGAATGTGTGCATATACGAAGAGCCTTTTTCTGGAGAAGAAAAATTGTGTTCAATTTTGTTTTGCTACTGTTGCCCCATACAATATTACAGTACATTACATATGGTAAAAATAAAGTGTTGTATAACATAATTAAAGTTTGATCATTAATTAGGTGATACGCTATCAGCGTATCACCTATTGTGATTGTCAAAATTTCTCTTTTTTTTTATTCTTCTTTCTTTCTGCCACATTTTGTGTCGTCAATATCTCAACAATGACATTACGGAATAACATGACATTTTCAGTCAACATGTCTCATAACAATATCTAGCCACAATAAGGTTTTCATGACAGTAACATACCTATGACGTCATCTAGGCGCCATTTTGTGATTTTCGGACCTTGTCACATGATCGATCATAACTTCATAACTAGATATCATTTCTGTATCATTTTCGGTGGACATAAAGTTCAGGTCACGCTCTATCTTACATTTTAACGCTAGTTACCCAGGTCATCATTACGCGCGCGTTTGCGCTCGTCAAAATTTTAAAAGGCTCAAAACGACTTCCCAATGGGAAATCTCGAAGTTTCAGACAATTTTAAGCGTTTCAAACATTTTCTCGCGTGCGCGTCCGTCCGCGCAATTTCGCGCGCAGAGGGCGTAACTAACATGAAAATGCAATTTTTTTGACCGATTTGGATTTCTGATACTTTGAGTAACAATATTCATTGATTTCCGATCGATTTTGACCTATAACAAAGGAATGCACTGGCGTCAAAGTTGAAATTCCGCGCGCGCGTCTTTCTGCAAATATAGTGAAAAAACATGTCTTTGTTTATTTCGCCATAGCTCTTTAAATCGTCCATTGACCCTATATTTCTCTTGCATATTACAAAAGCATATGAATTGGAAATAACGTTTCAAGTACCGATATTGCCAGGAAAACTCATGACGTCATCATATCATCATCTGAAATCAAAAAAGTGGAATTAATTTTTTTGAGGTACTGTTTCTGACATTCATTTGCTCGTATCTCTATTGTTTAAGCTTAATATTACCCCAAATTCAGATATGTTTTGCTTTGAACATTTGCCTTTCAAGTCCATGTCATGGTTTTAAAATTTGATGACGTCATCATACTTTAAATTGTGATTAAAAGTAAAGACACAAAATCGGACAAGTTTACGTGTTATGTCTATGGGAGGTGATTTTTTTTTAAACCATGCATTGACTTGACAACGTTTAAGCACCTTTATCTCAGCTGATTTTGCTCCATTTCCTCTGAAACTTAAGTATGTTGTAGCTCAGACAATAAGCTGCAGTCATCATGTATTTTATATTTTCAAATCTCCTCATTAGGTCGACAATTTTGTAGTTAAAAACTGAAAATGAGAATGCAATCTGTACGGAACAATTCCCGATTGTTCTTTGCAACTGGATATTGGTCGAATCCACGCGGCCACTTGTGGGAAGTTGAATAGCGCCATCACAAGTCAACGCTATAACGACAGTGTTATTATACATTTAAGTTTCTCATTCGATCTTCAGGACAGCCGTATGGCGTAATCGCTTAGCGCGCTGGGTGTTCATAACGCCATACCGGAAGGAGAGAAGTTCGACTCCCGCAGGACTTTTCCCGTTCTTTCTTTTTCTTTTTTTTTTCGGCAGTTCAGCTTTACTCCGATGTCATTTATCATATTATTTTATCAAGTGTACGTAACCCGTGAACACGGCTGCTCTATTTCCCTTGTTTTGTATTGGAGTTTGGAGATTGGGTTTGCTTCATTAATTTTGTCACACTTAATGTTGTAAATTGCCCCTTGTTACAGTGTCCCGCTTGCCACCTTTCGTTTGCTCTTTCCTTTTCTCTTCATTGGTTATTGTTATACTGTAACAGGATAGGTAGGAACATGTACGTTTAAATAACTTGCAGGAATGGGAGCTTAATTGATTAACTCTAGTCCAGGTGTATGGCGTCTCGCTCATCTCTTTGAAATTCCAGATTGTTATTGTTTGACCTAATAACAGAGTTGTAGACAGGTTTTATGTTACTATAGAGGTATCTTGTGCCACATGAGTGGAAGGCATCACTGTTTAGTGGTAGTAATGAACTTTTTCATGTTGTATATGGTATAAAGATATAAATTTCACATCCAATCTTCGGGACAGCCGTGTGGCTTTATAGTCACTTGGCGCGCTGCATGGTCATTACACACCACCTTAGGACGAGATGTTTCAGACCCGCAGGACGCTATTATTTTTTTTCTCTCTCTTTCTTTGTTTTTCTTTTGGCAGTTCAGCTTCATTCCGATGTCATTACCCCACGACACACAGTCACTCAAGTTCCCCCTTTTTTTTGTCGGAGGCTGGAGGTTGGATTTGCTTCATTTATCATACGTAATGTTGTAAATTGCCCTTGGTATACAGTGCCCCGCTTGCCACCTTTCGTTTTCTCTTTCCTTTTCTCTACGTTTGTTCCTGTTACACTGCACAAGACAGGTCGGAAAATAATTTACATAACACAACCGGAGCAGGAATGGCAACTGAATAAATTAACTCTAGGCCAGGTGTATGGCGTCTCGCTCGTCTCTTTCAAATTCAAGTTGTTATTGTTTGACCCAATAACGGAATTGTAGACAGGTTTTATGTTGCTATAGAGGTATCTTGTGCCACATGATTAGAAGGCATCACTGTTTAGTAGTAGTAATGAACTTTTCATGTCCCTCCTTGTCAATTATAGTGTGTTCAAAGGGGTTGTGTGTCTATCTGCCTAAGAAAAGGAAAACCTTATTTTCGTCATGGCTATTTCTCTATACGTAACCGTAGGTGATGAGTATTGTTGGTATCTGAGCAGTGAATAGCACAGCATCAGGCTAAAATCCCCCTTAGTTATACGCGCTAAGCGTTCAATTTGATATATCTTTATTTATGTAGTCAATCACTGCTAATGGAGTTACAGAATTATGTTATGACACCTTTCACTGAAAGTTTGTAAAGCAAAGTTTATAGACAAGGCAAGCAATTGTACATGAATAATACCAATGATTTCAGAGGGAAATTATGGTATACCTAAATGTAAGGGTATCATTGCTTTGGAATTGCTGAGACAATATCTTGGCACGAGGGCTTCCACCTCTAATAACTGATCCCTTTGAAGATGTGTCGGTCACGGGTGATCGTCATGATTCGTCTTTCACGTAGAAGCTTCCGTTCCACACTCTTAGTTCGAGAAGACTTACCATCATACTTCAAATTGTGATTAAAGGTAAAGACTCAAAATCAGACAAGTTGACGTGTTATGTCTATGGGAGGTGATTTTTTTTTAAAACCATGCATTGACTTGACAACGTTTAAGCACCTTTATTTCAGCTGATTTTGCTCCATTTCCTCTCAAACCTAAGTATGTGGTAGCTCAGACAATAAGCTGCAGTAATCATGCATTTTATTTTTTCAAATCTCCTCATCAGGTTGATAATTTTGCAGCTAAAAACTGAAAATGAGAATGGAATGTGGACCAAACGATTCCTGAATCATCTTTCACATTATAAGCTTACGTTCCTCAAATTTTCTCGTCAAGACGTACATGGCCGAGAGGATAAAGGCGACGTCACAAGAGACGTGATGTTGCACACGTACGGGTTCGAACCCCAAAGGAGCACGAAACAAAATACTTATATCTTTTGCTTTTTTTCTTTTATGGAGTATTCACCTTCGTCCATGTAGAAATCACGTTTTCATGTAAACGTACACACACACACACAGACACACACAATATCCCTTTGTTTTGTGTTGGAGACCACATTGCTTTGACAGGCAACTTGGACTTGAAATTACAAATGTTAAAGTGAAGATGACTCTTAAAATACCGCATGGCCATGTTTGATTTTTTTTTTTACAATATAAAGACCTATTGGTAAATATTCATTCACATATCCTTTCCAATCAACTTACTTGAACACGCCGACACCACACGAAATTTTCAATTAGTTGCATGACAGAAACAATTTCATCTGAATTATGTAGGACTGTATAAAGAATTGGACTTCACGAATATTTCTCAATATTACTTCAAGTCGCTACTTAACATTATTTTCGTTGTCGATCACTGAAAATGAGAATGGAATCTGGTTGAAACGATTCCCAATTTATCTTTGTAACTGTATATTGATCGAATCCACGCGGCCACTCGTGGGAAGTTGAATAGCGCTATCAGTCACTTGACGTATATAGCCAAAAAACTGAATATCAATGTAAATTTGTGTTGTGTATAGCATACATAGATAGATTTAAGTTTCGCACAAGATCATCGGATCTTCCGTGTGGCAGAATCGCTTAGCGCGCTGCGTGTTTATAATGCCCGACCGGAAGGAGAGAAGTTAATCGAGTCCCGCAGGACTTTTCCCTTTTATTTCTTTTTTTCTTTTTTTTTCTGCAGTTCAGCTTCACTCTTATGTCATGAACACAGCTACTCTATTTCCCTTGTTTTGCATTGGAGTTTGGAGGTTGGGTTTGCTTCATTAATTTTGTCACACTTAATGTTGTAAATTGCCCCTTGTTACAGTGTCCCGCTTGCCACCTTTCGTTTGCTCTTTCCTTTTCTCTTCATTGGTTATTGTTATACTGTAGCAGGATAGGTAGGAACATGTACGTTTAAATAACTTGCAGGAATGGGAGCTGAATTGATTAACTCTAGTCCAGGTGTATGGCGTCTCGCTTATCTCTTTGAAATTCCAGATTGTTATTGTTTGACCTAATAACGGAGTTGTAGACAGGTTTTATGTTACTATAGAGGTATCTTGTGCCACATGAGTGGAAGGCATCACTGTTTAGTGGTAGTAATGAACTTTTTCATGTTGTATATGGTATAAAGATATAAATTTCACATCCAATCTTCGGGACAGCCGTGTGGCTTTATAGTCACTTGGCGCGCTGCATGGTCATTACACACCACCTTAGGACGAGATGTTTGAGACCCGCAGGACGCTATTATTTTTTTTTCTCTCTCTTTCTTTGTTTGTTTTTCTTTTGGCAGTTCCGCTTCATTCCGATGTCATTACCCCACGACACACAGTCACTCAAGTTCCCCCTTTTTTGTCGGAGGCTGGAGGTTGGATTTGCTTCATTTATCATACGTAATGTTGTAAATTGCCCTTGGTATACAGTGCCCCGCTTGCCACCTTTCGTTTTCTCTTTCCTTTTCTCTACGTTTGTTCCTGTTACACTGCACAAGACAGGTCGGAAAATAATTTACATAACACAACCGGAGCAGGAATGGCAACTGAATAAATTAACTCTAGGCCAGGTGTATGGCGTCTCGCTCGTCTCTTTCAAATTCAAGTTGTTATTGTTTGACCCAATAACGGAATTGTAGACAGGTTTTATGTTGCTATAGAGGTATCTTGTGCCACATGAGTAGAAGGCATCACTGTTTAGTAGTAGTAATGAACTTTTCATGTCCCTCCTTGTCAATTATAGTGTGTTCAAAGGGGTTGTGTGTCTATCTGCCAAAGAAAAGGAAAACCTTATTTTTGTCATGGCTATTTCTCTATACGTAACCGTAGGTGATGAGTATTGTTGGTATCTGAGCAGTGAATAGCACAGCATCAGGCTAAAATCCCCCTTAGTTATACGCGCTAAGCGTTCAATTTGATATATCTTTATTCATGTAGTCAATCACTGCTAATGGAGTTACAGAATTATGTTATGACACCTTTCACCGAAAGTTTGTAAAGCAAAGTTTATAGACAAGGCAAGCAATTGTACATGAATAATACCAATGATTTCAGAGGGAAATTATGGTATACCTAAATGTAAGGGTATCATTGCTTTGGAATTGCTGAGACAATATCTTGGCACGAGGGCTTCCACCTCTAATAACTGATCCCTTTGAAGATGTGTCGGTCACGGGTGATCGTCATGATATGTCTTTCACGTAGAAGCTTCCGTTCCACACTCTTAGTTCGAGAAGACTTACCATCATACTTCAAATTGTGATTAAAGGTAAAGACTCAAAATCAGACAAGTTGACGTGTTATGTCTATGGGAGGTGATTTTTTTTTAAACCATGCATTGACTTGACAACGTTTAAGCACCTTTATTTCAGCTGATTTTGCTCCATTTCCTCTCAAACTTAAGTATGTGGTAGCTCAGACAATAAGCTGCAGTAATCATGCATTTTATTTTTATGCCTCCGCAACGAAGTGGCCGGAGGCATTATGTTTTCGGGTCGTCCGTCCGTCCGTCCGTCCGTCCGTACGTCCGTACGTCCGTCCGTCCCGTTTTGTTTTTGTCGATATCTCAAGAACCGTGTGGTGGTTTTACATCAAACTTGGTATGAGGGTATATCCTTGGGGGATAATACTTTGTGTGGATTTTAGGGTCACAGGGTCAAAGGTCAAAGGTCACAGGTTTATTTTGTGAAAAAAAATTGAAATTTCATGTTTTTCTCCATATCTCGCAAATGATTCAAGGTATCTTCATGGAACTTAGTATATATGCTTGTACCGATGGGCAGTGATTATCTAGGGAAGTTGGGGGTCATGGGTCAAAGGTCAGGGGGTCAAAGGTCAAGGTCAACTCCTCAAAATATCACTACTTTCCTTAAAATGCAATAGGCTGAAGGGTTTTTTTTTAAACTTGATATATGGCATGTATTACCCAATATATATTTTTGGGGAAGTTTCTTGCCAAAAGGTCAAAGGTCAAAAGGTAAAAGGTCAAGTGAAAGTGCTAAATTGCACTTTTTCCTCCATATCTCGAAAGTAACTCAAGGTATCATCATGAAACTTGCATATTTATGCATGTTCAACCTAACAGTGATTCTCTTTGGAACTGTGAGGTCAAAGGTCAAAGGCCAGGTTTAGATAATGCTATTTTCCCATTTGATACTGAAATTATACTTTTTCTCAATACCTTGAAAATTACTCAATGCATACACTTATAAAAGGGTCAAAAGTCAAGTAAAAATCATCAGTTCCCCAAATACCTGCACTCTGACATTTTAATCATTCATCCAATTGAACCTAGTTCTGGGAAAGTGAACATTCAGCACATTTGTGTCAAACCTGTCATTTTAATATTTTGCCAATTGTGTGAAACTGTCATCACACATTGTCAAGACATTGTACTATAGACCTATTAGGAGAACCATGCATTATGGCGGAGGCATATCAGTAGCCGTAGCGATATATCTAGTTTCAAATCTCCTCATCAGGTTGATAATTTTGCAGCTAAAAACTGAAAATGAGAATGGAATGTGGACCAAACGATTCCTGAATCATCTTTCACATTATAAGCTTACGTTCCTCAAATTTTCTCGTCAAGACGTACATGGCCGAGAGGATAAAGGCGACGTCACAAGAGACGTGATGTTGCACACGTACGGGTTCGAACCCCAAAGGAGCACGAAACAAAATACTTATATCTTTTGCTTTTTTTCTTTTATGGAGTATTCACCTTCGTCCATGTAGAAATCACGTTTTCATGTAAACGTACACACACACACACAGACACACACAATATCCCTTTGTTTTGTGTTGGAGACCACATTGCTTTGACAGGCAACTTGGACTTGAAATTACAAATGTTAAAGTGAAGATGACTCTTAAAAGACCGCATGGCCATATTTGATTTTTTTTTTTTTACAATAAAAAGACCTATTGGTAAATATTTATTCACATATCCTTTCCAATCAACTTACTTGAACACGCCGACACCACACGAAATTTTCAATTAGTTGCATGACAGAAACAATTTCATCTGAATTATGTAGGACTGTATAAAGAATTGGACTTCACGAATATTTCTCAATATTACTTCAAGTCGTTGTCGATCACTGAACATGAGAATGGAATCTGGTTGAAATGATTCCCGATTTATCTTTGTAACTGTATATTGATCGAATCCACGCGGCCACTCGTGGGAAGTTGAATAGCGCTATCAGTCACGTGACGTATATAGCCAAAAAACTGAATATCAATGTAAATTTGTGTTGTGTATAGCATACATAGATAGATTTAAGTTTCGCACAAGATCATCGGATCTTCCGTGTGGCAGAATCGCTTAGCACGCTGCGTGTTTATAATGCCCGACCGGAAGGAGAGAAGTTAATCGAGTCCCGCAGGACTTTTCCCTTTTATTTCTTTTTTTCTTTTTTTTCTGCAGTTCAGCTTCACTCTTATGTCATGAACACAGCTACTCTATTCCCCTTGTTTTGCATTGGAGTTTGGAGGTTGGGTTTGCTTCATTAATTTTGTCACACGTAATGTTGTAAATTGCCCCTTGACACAGTACCCCGCTTGCCACCATTCGTTTTCTCTTTCCTTTTCTCTTCATTTGTTCTTGTTATACTGTAGCAGGATATTTAGGAACGTGTACGTTTACATAACTAACATGAATGGGAACTGAATTAATTAACTCTAGTCCAGGTGCATGGCGTCTCGCTTATCTCTTTGGAATTCCAGGTTGTTATTGTTTGACCAAATAACGAAGTTAAAGACAGGCAGGGAAGGAAGTGACTTGATATTGCTTCATAATGAGGAATTTCGGGCAACACCTTTCCAAGTGTAGTGATTATGACGGGGTTCTCTGTCGTTTATTTTCGTCATGGCTGTTTCACTAGTTAGCCATAGGTGATATATGTTGCTGGCATCTTGGAGAATAGAACAGATCAGTACCAAACTGGAATAGCCCTATAAGCAATGTGGTAAGCGTTCAATTTTTTGCATTATCTTTCTTCTTTAAAGTCAATCACTACTGATCGAAATACACACTATAATATGACACGTTCCACTGGTAGTTTAGGAAAAGGGAGTTAATACACGATGCAATGATAAATGTGCTACCATTGATTTTAGAGACGTCATTGTGGTGTGGTACTGGTGATGGTAAGGGAACCATAGATTGCTTTTAAAGTAATGAGACAATCATTGGACCTTTGCATCAACACCGTTTTCCCATCTAGAATATAATGCGGCGTGCGGCGTTTTTTAAAATCCTGACGTGGACATTTTCTTTTTCTTGTTTTTAATTTACGAATGTTATATCTAAATTTGTTTCTTTCCCCTAACATTTTTTTTTTGTTGAATATAAAGTTGGACGTTCCTTGACCGAGTCGAAGAGCAGCGATTTAGTTACAGTTTCAATGCATCTTGTTTACCATCTTCTCTGACATTAAATTGATGGTTTTTATATTTGACATTGTCTGTCTATTTGCCTGTTTATGCTCATAAAACACTGCTAAACAACTAATACCTTTGCTTCACTTGTCACACGCAATGATATGGATTGCAGTTGTGCATGCAGTTTTACTTCTGCCACCTCTCGTTTTTCTCTCCCCTTTTCCCTCACTTTGGTTTTGTTATACTGCAGATGGGAATGATTACACTAACATAACCCAACTTGAAGTAGGAATGAGAACTGAATAAATTAACTCTAGGCCAGGTGAATATAGCGTCTCACTCATCTCTTTGAAATTTCAAGTTGTCATTGTTTGACCAACGGAGTTGAAGACAGGCTTTATGTTGCTATAGAGGTATCTCGCGCCACATGAATGGAATGCATACGCTGTTTAGTATTAGTAATGAATTTTTTCATGTCCATCCCTGCCAATAAAAGTGAAGTGTGTTTGACGGGGTTCTGTGTCATTCTGCCTATGAGAAAGGAAAGTTTTATTTTCGCCATGGTTGTTTCTCTATGCGTGGCCGTGGGTGATGGGTGTTGTTGGCATCTGGGCAGTAAAGAACCGAGTATCATGCTATAATACCCCCCCCCCCTTAGGTTCTAAGCGTTCAATACGGTGATATATCTCTCTTCTTTATCATGTCAATCACTGCTGATGGAATTACAGAGTTATGTTATGACACGTTTCACTCAAAGCTTAAAAAACAAAGTTTATGCAAGATACAAGCAATGGTGCATGAGTCCTATAGGCCATTGATTTTAGATGAGAAATTATGATATGCCTATAGTAGGGGTGTCATTGATTAGGAATTATTAATGACACGATTAAGCACTCCTTCCACTTCTAACTCTCCCCTTTGAATGTGTGTCGATCACGTGAGATCGTCATAAATTATCATTCACGTATAAGCTTTCGTTCAAAGTGTACTCTTAGTTGGAGGAGACCTATAGTTACATGGTTAAAGGCGATGTCTCTTTCGCTGGAGCCGTACGTTTGGCCCGTTTTTCTTTTGCCCTTTTCTCTTTAATTGAGGTATCACTTTCGTCCAGGATAAATCACATTCTCATGTAAACAGACTCACTTGCTCTGTATCCCTTGTTTTGTATCGGAGGCTACATTGGTTTTACTGCTGATAAATCTCACAGGCTTGTATATAGCTGTAAGAGCTCTCTAACTGATCATTATGATAGCAAAATTAGAGGGAGTCATATTGGTTATGTAAATAATGGTCAAAGGTCATGTTTTAAAAGGCCACTGTTAAAGCCAGGATGGTTATAAACACTTAATTGTCATGTTTTATTTGTACGTGCCGAGGATCCCTTGGACCCCGTTTACAGTGTGAGGCTCGGCCGCGCCGAGCCCACCTTCATTTCGGTGTAAACGCGCAAAAGGCCAAATGCGGGGCCAAATTTGGCCTCGCATTAGGCCACGCTCTGGAGGTGGTCTCGGCCGCGGCCGAGCCGCGGTCGCGCCCGGCCTTTTTCTCAGTGTAAACGCAAACTGGGCTAAATGCGCGGCCAATTCTAGTCTGGCTTCCAAACCCTCGCCTGTACTATTTCGCTATTCAGGATATTAACCACTGCAACGTCGAAAACTAGTATAGTTGAAGGTGGTTTTGTCCTGCAAAGGATTTTCTCCTTCGGCAAAAGCCTTTGCCCGAACGGCGACTTCGTCGCCACGGAATTCAGTTGGCAAAGGATCTGAAAACCAGACAATACCAAATTGCGTTTGTTTACAAGTAGAGCGCCACTACGACAAAATAATGAAAGGTTTGAATCAAAAGCGCGGTCGAGTCCGGCAGTGTAAACGGACTAAATTGCGGGGCTCGGCCTCGCAATTGAGGTTGGCCGCGGCCGCGGCTCCGCCCAGCCCCGCACCGTTAACGGGGTCTAAGTTTATGCACTGTACGTACTCAAAAAGTCCGTAAATCAACTTAGTCGCACACGCACAGAATTTCCACCTAGTTTGTGTGACAGAAAAACAAATGTGATCTGAATAATGTAGGCCCAAAAAAGTTCAACTAAGTATCTCATTATAACTTCCAGGTGCTATATTGCATTCTTTTCTTTGTCGATCACGGATAACCGATATCTGATGACCCCAAGCGTATCACCTAACTCGTCTTTAAAGTGACGAGTTTCATGTCTCGTTAAATATTTTATTCTTCTTAAAACACCAGTTGCTTTAGATATTGCTGTTGTAATATTCTGAACATGAGTATTCCAAGTTAGATTGCTATCTAGGGTTACTCCTAGGAACTTGGTTGAATGTTTCTCAGCAATGTTTATATCATCAATAAAAATACTTTAAGGAAGGGTGGGTTGGGATTGCAACGTATGAAAGTGTATAAAACATGTCTTATCAATATTCAATGAAAGCTTATTACTTCTAAACCACTTCGAGATGTTGCTTAATTCCGTATTTAATGTGTCAACCAGTGTTACAATGTCCTTGTGGGAATAAAAAACATTGGTGTCGTCTGCAAATAAGATGAAATTTAAACGAGGAGAGGAGTTGATAATATCATTGATATAAATCAAAAAGAGTAGGGGCCCAAGGATAGATCCCTGAGGGACACCGCATGACACGTTTGAATATGTTGAGTGAGTGAATTTAAATACAACATATTGTTTTCGATGACTTAGAAAACTTCTGAACCACGACAGAGTAATCCCTCTCACACCATAGTTATATAATTTTTCAAGTAAAATATCATGATCAATAGTGTCAAATGCTTTACTAAGGTCCATAAAAACTCCAATTATGTGCTCCTTTTTAGAAAGCGCATCAATAATATTATCAACAGATTTAATTATAGCATAATCAGTAGAAAATCCTTTCCGAAAACCAAACTGATTCGCATTTAATATTTCATTTTCAATCATGAACGAGTGGAGACGCTTGTAAACTACTTTTTCTAAAATTTTCGATATTGCAGGTAACAATGAAATGGGTCTATAATTTTTCACCATTAAGGGATCTTCTCTTTTATGAATGGGGATAACTTTGGCCGTTTTGAAGGAGTCTGGATAATTTCCGTTGAGTAGGGATAGATTGAATATATGGGTGAGAGGGGCTGCTGGGGGTAAATTATTTTTTTCAACAAATTCACACTTAAATTATCAGACCCACAGGATTTACTACATTTCAAAAATCGAACAGTATCAATAATTTCCGATTCATTAATTGGAGTAAAAAACAAAGAATTTTGATTACTTTCAAATAAATAATCTTTATAATTCTTTGTATCATTTGCAGGAATAGATGCTGCTAAAGAAGGACCAACATTAACAAAAAAATTGTTAAAAATATTTGCAATTTGGTCAGGATTGGTAATAACATTATCGTTATGAGTAATGCTGTCAGGACATTCCGTAGGTTTCTTTTTGAGTATTTCATTAACAGTCCGCCAAAGAGCACTTTTATCATCCTTATTAGATTCGAGTTTATTTGAAATATATGATTTACGTGAGACTCGAATCAAGGTAGTTAATTTATTTCTATATGTTTTATACCTTTTCACATTTTCAGGAGTAGGTTTTCTCAAAGATATTTTATAAAGACGGTTTCGAGTGAGAATGGAACGTATAAGGCCTTGAGTAATCCAGGGTTGCCGAGCTTTTTTCCATCCTTTTCTTTTGGGAGTTAAAGGAATGTGCTTATCACAATAATCTAATAATTTTTGTAAGAAAATTTCATAAGAAGAATTAACATCTTGGAGTTCAAAGACGTCATTCCATTGTTCTTCAAATAAATCTTGATTCAATGAATCAATATTATGTGGCGTTACATTTCTATGCATTTTCAAATATTGTTTGGGTTGGTGACGTATTGGGGTTGTTACAGATTTATCATTTATCATAAAAATTGGTAGGTGATCGGATATATCTGAGTAAATAATGCCATTCGTACAGGTTTCCGTTATTACGTTAGACATTATGTTATCTATTAATGTTTTGCTATGTGTGGTGTTATTTATTCTGGTAGGTTTATTGATGTGGGGATGCATTGAATTGGAAAATAATATGTCGTGGAAATGTGTAGGTTCCAATAAATCTATATTGTAATCTCCCATCAAGAAAATGGATTTTCTCTCTCCAAAGATTTCATTAACACAATGGTCGAAGTTATCAAAAAAAGATTGAATGTCATTTTGTGGAGGACGGTAAATAGTACCAACTATAATATTTTTTTCATTTTCATTTAGGATTTCAATAAATAAACTTTCTGCTTCCTGAATACACAAATCAGTTCGAATTTTAAATTCAATTTGATTATTGACGTACATGGCAACCCCACCTCCTTTGCCATACTTTCTATCATTACGAATAAAATTGTAATTTTCAATGCCAAATAGGTCCGGGGAATTGGTGTGCAACCATGTCTCGGTAACTCCTATGACGGAAAATGGGAAATCATTGAGGGAATAATTCAAATATTCAAATATTTCAAAATTTTTATTTAAACTTCTTATATTAAAATGAATTAAACTGAAATTAGCACAAATCTGATTTGCGGTATTGAAAGGAAATTGACTGTTAAATTCGTTGATAGTGAAGTATTGGCTTGTGTGGTTCACTAGCTGTTGGTCATCTATTCCAAAATCAAAATCCATTTACAATGAGTGACATTATGTGATAACTGCATATCGTGGTGCAACGTGGAGTGCAGTGCATATCGTATGAACGGGGTGTATACGATGAGGTGCATCGGTGCGTGGTGTGCTGTAACAAACTATAAAGGAGTAATTGAAACGAAATACTTAGAGCCAGAGTCAACATGATTACGTTACTACTAGTAGTCATAAAAAACAACAACAAACAAACAGGGGAACTTAGCTATAAATCTGCGTATAAATGCACATTTAACTATTATTCACCTCATTGAGTCCTCAATGCAAACTCTACCAAAACTCCTGCACTGGAGTTACTATCATAAGAATAGAACATAAAATCTGGTTCACCTGTAACACACAAATGGAGCTCTTTGATAAGGGGTGTGAAACGTTGAAATGCGGTTATTTCAGATCATCCTGTATAATAATTGCTTTCGCAATTACACCGCATGCATACCAACCATTGACATTTTCTAAAGTTTCCGCTTTCGATGTAGTGCAGGTGTCTAGTCCAACATACAAAGCGTCACTTGTAGTAGTTTGTAAAATGAATCACCGGTTGTCTGTTGACCTGTGAAGAGGCCTACACTTAACATATTAAGGGTTAGTGACACTCCGGAGCACACCGCAGGGCCAACACGGTCAACCATCGGACCCCCCCCCCCCCTCCACATGGTTTTATACCATATGAAAGGAGTGGAAGGGGGCCCGGCAGCCAACCACACCGACCCCACAATGCACCCCAATGTGCACCATACCTTGACAATATATTACATCAGTAGAGGAAAAAGAAAAAAAAATAAATATGTGGTTGCAATGTTTGAATATGTACATGTATATGCATGTAAATATTTGATGTCTTTTCATTTTTGAAGCACCATGAGCATTGAAAAGTGGACCTGTGCACTATACAAGTAGACACTATTATTATTATTATTATTATTAAAAGACCTTTGCTATATGTTCATCTCGTTTATGTATTTACTTTGCTATTTCGTTCTTCCCTTGCCTTTGGATCCAAAATGGGAAAATTCTGATCAGGATGATTGGCGAGAAACTTTGAACATGTTAAAACTTTCTTGCCCATCTGAAGCAAAAAACAAATCCCCGCTTTTGCTTCATCATCAGAACAATGATGCTTCCATTTAAACCGATCCCTGTATGCCTCTGCCACTCTTCCCCCATCTGGTGGATCAGGATAGATAGGGTTTCAGATCGTAATAGTGGAACAGGGCTGAAGTCAATATTTGATCTGTCACTGAAAAACGAGATGTTTCTTTTTCTTTTTTCTATTCTAGAAGCAACCAATCCCGGTCTTTTATTCATTGAATAACAATGTAAAATGAAGTGTTTCTCCTCTAAAACTGTCATCAAAAGAAGACTTTGGAACATGATTTTTTTTAAAAGTCCTCACAGTTGGGAAGGGGGGATCTACCTCCCCCCCCCCCCCCTGCTAGTACAGTGTTTTGCCAAGAAATGTACCCAGTTACTATTGTACAAAGTCAGTATGCCTTGCACTTGAATGGCGCGGTATGTACACTATACACAGTGTCTGTGCATAGAATGAAAGATACACATCATGTGGTCAACTCTCAAGCCTTTGCTGAATCTAGGATGATTGAATGTGTTGAGGATGATGAAGAACTTTGTTCTTATGATTTAATACAGCACTGTTTACTTCAGTACCGATAGACAAAGCACTCGATGTTATCCTGTCTCGACTTGATAAGGACACAACGTTGAAAGATAGAACCTGTCTTTCAGCATCACAAGTAAGCAAGCATCTTGAAGTCTGTTTGAGGTACACATACTTTGTTTACAATGGAACCTACCACCAGCAAATCCATGGAGTGGCAATGGGATCACGAGTCTCTCCTATTATGTGCAATCTCTACACGGAACAGTTGGAACAACTAGCTATCCAATGTGCATAACACCCCTCGTAATGGTGGTATCTATACGTCGATGATGCATACCAAACTCAAGAAGGAATACACAAAAGAGTTTACAGATCATCTGAACTCGTCAGACCCAGACATCAAGTTCACAACAGAGGGAGAACTGACCATTCTTTGGCTTTTCTCGACACATTGACAGTGATCCAGCGAGATGGATCTTCAAACATCAGGATCTACCGCAAACCAACCCACACAGATCAATATCTCAACTTCAAGTCTAATCATCCCCTGGAACACAAATTGGGAGTAATCCATACACTGTTTCACAGGGCTGAAACAGTCATTTGTGACCCTCAAGTAATAGAGGAAGAAAAACTTCACATCAAAAAAGATCTCTCAAACTGCGGCTATTCTCAATGGACCTTCGATAAGATCAGCCAGCCCAAGAAGAAAGAGTCCAGTACCATAACAAACTCTACTACTCCATCAAGAAGACAGATCGTAGCCCCTTACGTTACAGCAGTTTCTGATGCATTACGTAGGAACTTCAACAAGTTTGGCATAAGGTTGAACTTCACGCCCACTAGGACATTGCGCCAGTGCTTAGTAGCGCCGTAGGAAAACTGAGGAGAAGGACATCACTGGTCCCATGTATAGGATTTCTTACCAAGGGAAGACCTTCCACGGTACATCTGTCAGGAGTCATACATTGGCAAAACAGAATGATCACTTACAACCAAATTACTTGAACACAGACCCCCCCCCCAGCTCCACCTCCTCTGAAGTATCACAACACATCCACATCGAACCGCCAGGCCATCACGTGGACCTGGAGAAGGTGAAGGTTCTAGACCAGGAACGTTGATACTTTGAAAGGGGAGTTACGGAAGCAATCTACATCAGGACCTACCAAACTTCTCTCAACAAAGACGAGGGGCGCTACAAACTTCTGAAAGTCTATGACCTGCTTATTGACCGTCACGCGATCAAGGCAAAGACGGATCATCTGCCGATGAAGGCTGTAGCATTAACAGCAGAAAATTCTGGAGGTAAATACCTTGTATTGAGATAAAAAGTTTAATACCAATTTCAGAAGACTCTGAGACTACAATGAGAGCAGCAGAAATCAGGACTGAGTTAACATCTATTTTGCCCAGATCATAGAAACTCTGATTTTTCATTATTCAATTAGGGCGGACGTCCACTAGGGCGCAGACAAGCTTGGAAGGGTTGCGGAAGCAAACTCTGTCATTTCGGCATCCTGTCCGTGTTGGATATGGAAAAAGTGTGAGAATCGGCTTGTCTTGAGACATTCCTAGGAGTGTATTAGGAATCACTCCGGAAGAGCGTGAAATACCCCAAAATATGCTAATCATAGCCGGGCAGCGCAGAAACATTTAGGATTACACCAAGAATGATTAAATAATGAACGAGGACAATCAGGATGACTTGCGGACAACAAGAGTTAGATATGCGGACAGTATGAGGAGATAGGAAAAGGTTGTAAATTGGGAGTCGACTTTCGATTTTTCTCATTTGACTGCTAGCTGTCATGGAGGTCACACCAGACAAAATTCGCTGTGCCCTATTGCTTCAAATACCAGCTGTGAGACATGCTGAGATAGCACTTATAGCTCACAGGTCAGTGAGGCATCACGGACCTGATACATGGAATGCCTTACCTGACTCCCTAAAAACACAAACATCTCTGTTTTCTTTCAAAGCTAGTTTAAAGAAACATTCAACTCACCTATTGCACTCGCACAGCACTCACTCACATCTTCTTTGCCCTCTAAAGCATGCTATTGTAATGTAGAAAAAAATGCAAAATATCTAGTACCTTCTGCTTTGCTTCCTTCATTTGGGACTGGAAAATGCTGATATTTACTTTTTTCCCAATCAGTGGAAGAGAGGTTTGGCTGTCATGGCTGTGGGGCTTTCATGGGGACCTCACCTCCCTTATTGGTCTTTTTGCATTTCATTATCATGATTCTGCATTGATCTATTTTTTTTCTCAACTTTCAAAATCTTTTTGCTCATGGAACGTGTTGACTCTTTCATGTCTTGATCACAAAATGTCCGTATCGGCTCCAGACACTTGCATATAAAGAGCCGCGTCTGCTCCACGCTGTCCTAAAACATTCCTGGTGTCTTCCGCTTTCATTTGCGAAGTCTCCCCACATCGCAAGATTCTTTCAGGAGCATTCGCAGAAGGAGCGGAAGGGTTACGGACAGGCGGGATGTCCTGAGGATGTCCTCAGGACAAGTTGCCGAAGGTGTCAGGAAGTTCATATCCGCGTTCAAATTTTGGTCTTGATCAAAATTTGGATGCGAAAATTTTTCTCTCTCTCGAAGATGCAGAAACGCCAGGACATGTTTAGGACAGTGAACGAACACTTTCAGGAATGTGCGGAGAGGTTGTCGAACGAGTGCGGAATACCAAATTTGCTTTCTGGGTCTTATCCACGTCTTGTCCGCACCCTAGTGGACGCCTCGTCTTTCTAAAGGGAATGCGAACACAACCAACCAGCAGTGTCATGTACCCTTGAGTGGAACTGCCAAGTTTGAAGGCATTAACTGCATTGTTTTTGTTTGGTATAAAGGACACATATATTGGAGTGTCATCTGCATACACATGATAATAGACAGAATGAAGCTACATAATCCTCTTTACCAATGTTGAAAGGACAAACTTAGAATGAGGTGGGCCTATGCACAGGGCCTTGAGGAACACTGCAGGAAAAAGGGATCGGATTTGACATACAACCATGAATAAATGCATACAATCTGAGAATAGCAAGACAAATACAAATGAAACCATTCAAGTGCATGGTCCTCAACACCACAAGATGCAAGCATGTCTATGCTGCAATACAGTGTACAAACGGTATGTAAATAAACAACCAAACCTACTAACAGTGACATTTATTTCAAGTAATAACATTTTGCAATTCTTGAAAAGATTTGTTTGAGGATATAAAACAAATTTAACATGCACTATTTCAAGCGTCTCGTGACATTATGGATTCTTCAGTGACAAGACTCTTTTCCTTGGGACTGTGCCCCTCAGAAAATAGTGTTATTTCTGTCACCTCGGAATAAATAATTTTACTTGGAGGCTCTCTGTGCGTGGTATATTTGTTTATCAACCAATACCTGCAGGCATACAAATCACTATGGACATACAATGCATTCACCTGAATACCATATGATGTGAATCAATCTCCTCGCCTTTGCGAGATCCATTAAGCATACCACCATTTCCAACCACAGCGCATTTGACACAGGAAGGCCTGCCCATCTCTCCAAAGTCAAATATGGACTGTTCTTCAGACAGCAGCTGTAAAGTCTTCAAAAGCTCTGTAGGAACATAGAAAGAAAAGAACTTCAAATTACCCATACGAAGATGAACACTGTCATTTTGAGAATTACTCCAACAAACACAATATCGATGCATTGTCATGCATGTATTTCAGTTGTGCACATTCTTAATCTACTCATAAACGTAAATGGAACAAATAGTGCATATTTCAAGTTATGCTACACCATGTTCACAATGGCCAGGGCAGCCCGTTTGTCCAAAATGCTGTGAGCAGATGGAATATTTTCCTGTTTTTTCCCCCTCCCGTATTCTAGTCTTGTTCATTCGTTTCAGTCCTCACTCCGGAGAATATGTTGCTATCAGACGCCATTCTCATGGCATTTTGTCAGGCTAGACTGCAATCTTGTACATTTTCTGTTGGCTCCCACTACAGACTGCCTCAAAGTTTTGTTACAGCATGTTACATGCTTTCACACTTTGCTGCGTTCACCCCATTTTATTATGGCCCACAAGGCTTCTCATTAGCAGCGGGACTGCCGTGGCATATTTTTTGACAGTTTAAAATCTGACACAGCATCCAAGGCAATCACAGCCTGTCACATTTGCCCATCCCATCCCACCTCATTGTCTCAAGTCCATCCCACTTCGTCTGTGGTAGCCTGAAATGTGACTGTCGCCGCTGGGAACATTCATCTATTCATTCATTCATTCATTCATTCATTCATTCATTCATTCATTCATTCATTCATTCATTTATGAATGAATGAATGGTGTAAATGCAGCAGTACATGAAAATTGTCTCAGTGGATGATTTATTCATTTACACAAATTGCCTTTTAGTTCTGATGACCTCCCTAAATTTCCAAGATTAACACTGCATAATAGTTCTGACTATCCCTTTTATGCTTCTCTGTAATACTGCTTAGCAACTGCAGGTCTAAGATACAGTTCTATAGTTCATCTCAGTCCAATCCCTGAATTATGGTATTTTCTTTGAATGATGCATTACTTTTGATTTCATATGTTTCTTGTTCACAAGTTAACATGTCATATATTCCATATATGCAGGGCATTTAGGCCGCGTTCATGCGAATTTCGTAGCCAGAATCACAAACATGAATCATGATTAAAAAGGGCGTTTCAAATCACGGTCTCGGCGGAAGAGCGTTCATGCGGGCTTTCGCAACGCTGATTCTGGCTCTGCTCATCCTTTGCCATTGCGCAGCGCACTGCGCAGTTTGACCTTGTCTCTGCAACTCGAGCCAGACCTCCTTATGCCAACTGATCAGTCAGTTTATTATAGGCCTTTTCGTTTTTCGGTGAATACTTTCTAGTAAGGTGTGGCATTCAGGCTCTACCCACAGATCGAGGAATATTCCTAATTCTTTGTCTCTCCAATTGTTTCCCTTGGTAGACACAGCGCTGCAGCCATTATTTTTATCAACTCAATCGGAGAGTAATTACATGTATTATTATATTAAACAGCTAACGTTAGATACTAGCATAGAATCGGTGTATGGCGTTGATGTAAACAAACAAGTGCAAGTATGGTACCGAAACACACGACTCATAAGCGTGCGAACAGAGCAAGAAGCTGTGGGATACCCTACGAGACACGCATGCGCCCAGCACACAATGACGTCATAGAATCATGATTGAAATCACGGTTGCGTTCATGCGGTTTCTGCGATCGTGATTCTGGCAGAATCATGATTCAAAACGCCCTTTTTTCCGCGTTTCAGATCGGCGTTTTGAAACGCGTTTAAGTGGAAAAATCGCATGAACACAACGCAACTAAACACGTTTAGCGACTAAACGCGTTTAGAAACGCAATTCTAGTTTCGCATGAATGCAGCCATAGAGTACTCTGGGGCCCTGTTTCACAAAGGCGGAGCATCAGTCTCAAGTCCCCTATTCAGCATCCAACTTCCACCCTGCAGCATCAAATTGTAAACTTGACGCTGCAGGGTGTTCCATATAAAGTTGATGTTGCATGATTGATGTCAAAATGTCACTGGAGCAATAAAAATTTTGACACTGGTCAGTATTAGGGTCAAAATTTGTCACAGGACAAGCTACAGTGACAACTTGTCATTTGACGATGGTCTCCTGTGATATGACAACACAACCATGATGGCCTACCTTATGCTTCTGATACAATGTAGGGGCTTCAGGAAGAGAATTTTTAGGGATGGATTAAATCCCCTAGACAATAGACCCCACACCTATTGACATAAATTACGATGATAAGTGGGTCTACACACATTTGAAGATATTGTTTTAGTCCTGCAAGAGTGGTGCACTTCATATATTGACTGGGATGCCAGCTTGACTAAAATGGCATAAAGTGAAATTCTGTTCATCCCTGTCCGCCAGTATAGCACATGTATGTCGGCCTAGAACTACAGTGACAACAGTGCAGCTCTACATAGCATAAGAGCCTTTCTAAAGCAAGTCTGAGAAATGAGGCAAGTTTTGCTTACCCTACACCACATACATAAACATAAATTTATTCACTTTTTAGTACCGGTATAGCCTATTCAGTAATTCTAGTTTGAGTGAGAGTGCCACTGTTCCACGCTGTTTGCTGCTAATTAAGCCTCTCTTACATCCCGTCGTGCGTGTTTAGAGATCATGCGGACTCGGAGTTCCTGTCAGGCGTGGAGTTGTCGCAGGGTGAAAATTAAATCGGAGGGGAAGTATGTAGCAAGTACTTAATGAGTGGGTGTGTTTTGCTCTAAAAGTGAGGCCCGCAAGTGGTCTGTACGCCTTTTTGGAAGTAGGAAGAAGTAAGGAGCACGTAAGATCTCTACTTCTGTCGCACACAATGAGTGGGATAATTGTACATGAATTGCAAGTGAAGCGTACATTTTCAGAAATCGTACAAAGTAAGAGAAACATAAGAGAAACGTAAGGAGCACGAAAGTGTTAAGTAAGACAATCGTGGGTCAAATTGGAAGAACGCACGGATAATCACAATAATATAAAAGGGTGCACTGAGTCTCTTCATCATTCATGTGGACTCACTGCAGAAAATGTCGATGCGGAACTGAAAGCACACTGTCCGTATCAGCTTTTATATAGGAGCACGATGCACCTGAGCATGTCTCAACATAGTACTTCTGACGCACTTTTTATCGTGGTGATCTCGTTCGTCGTCTGAGTGTGACGTACTTCACAAGTATGGTAGTAGTACTCACCACGCATGTTGGAAGTAGGTAATACGCACGAAGGAAGTGCGCTCACTCCCCTTTTGTTAACACGTATATTGAAAGCAAGTGGAAAGTAAGAGCGCCTTGCGTGGTAAGTACGCCTTCGTGGGAAAATACCCCCCGAAATTGTTGCATGTTTTGCCTGTGTTACACGCACACCTATCGAACTTACTAAGTACTTTTGTCTTGCGTACTCCGAGCGTGCCCCACGCATGCTAATTGTCGCAGCCAGGTCGTAGTGAAAAACTGGCAGGCCAGTTTTCAGGCTGCGTGCTATGCGTAGTGTTTGTGACCACCAAAAAAAGTACTTTCCACTTGCGTGCATCTCCCTACTTGGCCCATATTTGGCACGCAAACCACTCATAGGAGCACGTACGACCGGATGTAAAAGAGCCTTTACATGTAGATTCTAACTGCAGTTGCCTTGTCAATGTGCCACTGACAATGTATTCTCAGGAAATCGAATGCAACTCAGCAACTCTGTTTGACATGTTTTAAAAGTTAATCTCAATCACATAATACATGGGACACCGCTGTATTAACTGTTGATGTGCTGACATTTTTAAAAGTCTAGATTGTTTGAGATATGCCGATATACTTGCCTTGCACCAACAAAACCCCTGTTAAATCATTATTGAGATTATCCCATTAACACGTCGATTGATCAGTCCCATAAATTGATGCTCACGTTGGTACACAACCCGTTCGATTGAAATGTTGTTAGCTCTTGTATCTATAGTATTAGGCACAATCAGTTCTCCACCTAGGTTTAGTCAATAAGTAACACATAATGTACGAGACAAACCTGTCAATATATGAGGTGTGTCAGAAAAGTTCCAGGACTGTTATCATAAAATATTTAATTCAGACCCAAACTTCAAACTAAGAGGATTCACCTTCAAAGTAATCTATGTAACTGTGATCTTAGCTCTCTGCAGCCATCAGTTTTTTTTTTTCCTACATAATTTTACATACACATCATCTGTTTCAGGTCGTTCAACAATGAGCACAGAGCAACGAACAAACTTGAAGTTTCTGGTGCGGTTGGGGAAAACTCCGTCAGAAGCGCTGACATTGCTGCAAGTGTACAGAGATGAGATGATGTCATGCACACATGTTTTTGAGTGGTGCAAGAGGTTTAAGTAAGGACTAGAGGATGTGGAACATGACCCCAGGTTATATTACTTTGAAAGTAAAACCTCTTAATTTGAAGTTTGGGTATGAAATAAATCTTATAAGATACCAGTCCTGGAACTTTTCAGACACACATCGTATATTGCTTGCTTGCCCAAGGCCCACTATTGCATTTATCTGTGCTGGGAAAATGTTGAATGTGTGAGGTCGCGGCATACTACATGCCATGTGCATGCAATTAGAGGTGCACTGTATTTGGTCAATCCTGGCGAGATCAAACATAGTACAGTGCGTGGAAACCACTGGTCAACAACAACCAAAAACAAGAACAAAGCAAACGGCCACTGCAATGTTATGTTACACATTCTTGTGCTACGAGTAACATGCACAGTGAAAGCAGACAACACACAAAAACAGACACACTATCCCTGCATTAAGTGCACACATGCCATGTGCCACTGATCTCTATAGGAATCAACAGAGGTCAGTGGTGCAAACGGGATTTCACAGAGAATCAGGCTCGTCCATAATTGTTCAAGCTGACATCATACCGGTATTACTATTCCTACGATATCAAGTTGACATCCTAGTTTCAGAGTTTTATGAAATACAGTTTTGCTATGATAGCAAGTAGACATCCTAGCATATATACTTGCTATATATAGACTTGCCATGATAGCAACTTTGGTATGCTTATGAAATGGGGTATATGAACAAACAATCCGGCCCTGGAGAACTCTAAGTTATGTCCTCTTGAGGCTAGGCCCAGGAGCACTCCTGAGGCATTCTCAATTGTGTTTAAATGGTCATCAATGTTTAGAGTGCACAGGAAGTGGAAACGGTATGAACTGTGCACACATTACGTGTGTCTTCATCAGACTGAGTTTTCAAAATAGCGCCCTATTTTGCGGTTGGGAAAATTTCCTGAAGTCAAATTAGCCCGCTATTTGTGCGGTGAAGACGCAAATAGCAGTGCTACTGTAAAGGTGGTAATTTTCACGGTGTTGAAATTTTTGCGCATTACGCTCAACCACAAATTTGCGCAAAAATAAAAGCACACAAAAATTTTTGCTAGCCATATGTTCCAGTAGTTGATGTCTTGATTCCGCCAACGAAAAACATGCAAAACTCTTCTAACCCTGCCAAGCACAAAAAATTAGTTGCACGAAAATATCCACGTTAACAGTATTTGGTGGGGAAAATTTCCCCAAGAAATCTTGGTCTGGATCGTGAAATAGTGCCACGAATTAGTGGGCCATTATGGTAGCATCCATATCAGCTCAGTTTTTTTCTCGATCCCACAATACAGCGTGCACTTCCAGTAAGCCGATCAGCTGAGCATGGGCCTGGGATTTCCTAGTGCACCAGTAAATAAACGTTGATAGGTGGTACACAGCAAACATTGCATGCATTTATGGGCGTATTAGTAGATGTGTGGTGTTGTTGATGTCCATACCATCCATTGTTTCTTGAAGCTTAGCGTTCGCTTCTTGCAAATTCTATGATCTCTGGCTGTACATAGGTCACACACTAATACTATTTTTTGTTAATCATCAGCCGACTGGTCTTTTCTGACTTTTTGTTACTTTGTGACAACTGCAATGTCTCACTGGACCGAGGAGCAAGCGTCTTTGTAAATTTCACTTTGGAGGGAAGACTCAAGTATGAAATGAATATATAGGCATTATAAAAGAAATAACTTTGCGTTACCGGAAATTTGCTAAGTACTGGTGATCATCCCATGTTGCCAGTACAACGGTTTCCCACCAGTCGAGTGATTTTGGCACAGTCGCAGCGGACAGGTGCAATTAACTCACTGTTTTCATTTTGACGTGACCTCGCGTTCCTCTTGAATGAACACGTTTCGCACGAAAACTGCAAGGAAAGTGTCGCAGCAAAACTGCTGTAACTTTACTATAAATTCATATTTCTTGATAATCAAAACGGTTATGAAGAGTAAAAACCTCATTTTAACCTGCCATTATGTCACTTTGTTTAAATAACAACGATAAAATATTCCAAAATGGAGCAGAACTTCACTCTCAAAATGGAAAATTATTGTCAGAAATCGTTCCTAAAATTTCACATTTTGACTTCATGAACAATAAAAAACTTTCAAGTATGTTACTAAGTATGTAATTCTTTACGGAACTCTGAAATATCACATTCGAGAAGACATGCATCCAGATATGTCTGGAAATAATCGAAAGAGGTGCACTTTCTGACCTTCGTTCCGAGCACAAAATTTCATACTCATTCCCACATGGGAAGACAGGGTACCGTCCCACGTACCCACATCTTTGTGGCGCTCAAATCACCTGTACTCTGATCATAACTCGTACCGGGAATTCGTAGTTGTATTGTTACTTACTAGTGCAGTAAAATCTGCGTAAAGTCCGAATGATCCAATGTCATGAATTTACAAGCGGTATCATAGCTGGTAGATATTCACATTTTTGCTTCTTTCTTTTTAATAGGCCAGTTGTGATACAGTAAGTGCTTGCTTATGAGGTGGCGAAGTCCCCTGCAGTACACTGCTACTTATTGACACCCCGCAGCCCACTCTCACGCATGTACAGCGTGCTAGGCATCCGCAGCAGCCACCTCACATCGCACAGTAAACAGTACGCATCGACCAGGGGCAGTCAGCTTACTGGATCGAAGCAGCATGGGAAAGTCCATTCATTGCGCAAGCGCAAATCAGTTTTTCTTGGAATATGACGTCATTATTCTCCTTTGCTGCTCCCGCACAATTTGAGATTTCTGACAAGACACCTCATTTATTTTCACTTGCAACTTCAAAAATAGGTCTTCGGCAAAGCAAACAGCACTCTGCTAACGTCCGCACATGTCTCATGAATATGTATGTTGAGTTTTGATGAATATCAAGTGGTGCGACCAGATGTGTCTGGACATAATCGGAGGGTAGTTTTCCGAGACAGGGAAACATGAAATGTTGAATAACTTAAAAAACACTTCATCGTTTCTCGTGATTTTTCGTATGTGGATAGAAATCATCACTTTGCATTGATACTGAAAGTTTGAGCGATTTTGGTCAATGTATAGTGGAGATATGAGAAGGTGAAATTTTGGTGAAAATGAGAACGCCAGATTCGCACTGCCATGATGACGGTTGAAAATTCAAAACGTTTCGTGGGTTTCGGGGGAGTTAATTATAGTTGTCCGCTGCGACTGGGCAGTGACCAAACAGTCTGCGGAAGCACTGTCTGGTGCAGGATAGTAGCCGATATTGTGAATAGCAGGAGCATGACTTGTCTTTTTCCTCCTCATTAGGTACGTAAAAAAACTGTTGCCGATGTAAAGTTTCGTGCGAAGCCTCTGTCTCTTTATTATTCAAAGATGTACCCCAAGCTGCCCATGTTTCATGCAATTTGCATAAAGATATGAATGTTAGAATATCGAGATAACCCAGCCACGAGCACTGTATGGTGAGATGTCAGGGCAAAGGGTGGGTGGAGTGCCCAGCCCAGTGAGCGCACAAGCTAGGTACAAAAAACACAAACTGGTAGTGGTAGCAGTGCAGCTGCCGGTGAACATAGTCATTACGGAACTGTAGCTAGCTGTGATGGGAATTTTGCGCAGGTAAACTACTTTTAAACCAAGCGCTGAGCCGAGAAAAAATGCACAGCATGCATGCGTCAACATTGGGCTGGTGAACACACACATTCGTGATTTTGGGCTATATTCGCAAGCCGCAAAATAGTGTGCTAACCCGAACTTCGGTCTGACGAAGACAGACCTATTTTGTATGTAAGAAGTTTACTTGTACTTGAAAACCACAAAAGATATGCTTATCTCAGCCAGGGGGGTGTTACAGAGATGGAGTGGCAACTCTTCGTAATTGATGCAAACACATGTTTGGGTTCAAGGCGTTACAATTGGATGTCTAGCATTCCACTACGCTTTGAAGTCATGCTCGCCACCGCTCTAGTTGCAAGATGAAGTTCGGAAACGAAGAAAGCATTTCACCTTTCGTGGAATTACAAGCTTTAGTTCACCATAAAATTTTTAATGAAATACTCAAATTGATTTAGAATAGTTTACGAAAGAATTCAATATTATAAACACGTGTTTCTAGTTTCTTCGTAATGCACAAATCGAAATGAAATGAAACTTAGGCCCTCTTAAAAACGTAATATTTTTCTATAATGCGCACATTTCCACATGTTAGTTTTTCTATCTTTTAATCTAGGATATTTTGATCTTCCAACTGAAGTACTCCGCTGAAGCGTGTTCCAGCGTGCTTTTGAACTATCTGCTGTTAAAATTGTCAGTTTTACACTGCATTTTGATTCGCTGCTCCAATTCAAGGTACACAAATCCATTGTTGCCATCACATTAAAAGAGAGAGCGAATTGCATGCAGTAGGGGCAAGTATTTCTAGATGTTAGAGCACTAGTCCTGATTATTGATGCTCTCTTTTGTCAAAGCACCTGGTTTCCACCTGTAGTTAAGTGCATAACTTCTCGGCGGTGCCGCGCATGACTTCAAAGGAGAGCAGGAGTTGCATCTCCTTCTCTAGCACCTCCCTGTCTCAGCCACTTCTTGTGTGGTCTCAGCTAGCAGTTATTCTCTGTATGAACAGACTCGGAGGAGTACCGTATCAGTCGAAGGGCACCAAGAGCACTCCTCAGCCCAAATTTGTGTAAATGGGGTAAGTGTCATCACGAGAATAAACCAGCAGCAATAACTAGCAGTGTAGAACAGTCCAATGTGGATGGATCGTGCCATGAACTCAAAATGACAGTCCTTTTTTTTTTTTCTGAACTACATCCTAACCAATCTAACCTAATGATTTTTTTTTGTTAATGAACATCAAATTCATAATCGAGTTAATCACTTACATAAACTTGTTAGTTGGTGCTGGAAAAAACAAATCCTGATTTAACAATGATGAAAGCTATAAAGGGGAATATCACTGCTTTGAATGATTTTCCATTGCATATCATTTTGTAATGTACAGAGACAGCAGGTATATCATGCTTTCATTTACATTTGCCTAAGATGTAAGTTTCCCTGTCAAACATCATGCAAAACAGCCTGCTGAAAACGATGCTTTTCAAGGCCTACAGGGTCGAGGCACATAAATTACCTTCATATGAAACCTCATCACGATACTTGAACCCAAACGGCATAAAGTATGGTGACATACGATGGTAGTCCTCTTCTGTGATGACACTGCTTGTCATGACCATTTGCACGGCTGGATGGTAGCGGCCTGCAGACAATGCATGACTCTGCAGCTTTTTTTGCAATGATGATGGACATGCCTACAAGATAGAAACATGTATGATACTTCAATGATTAGCCATGAATATGGATCTTACAACTGACTCAATATGTTACACTTAGTGCCTGATACATTACATTTTATTGAAGTGGATTGACAGTGTTACATACAAATGGATCACTTATCTTCATTTTTTTCTTCAATTTCAATTAATTTTCATATTTTTCAAGAAAACATTACACATGAACATACATACACACACACACACACACACACACACAAAAATGAAAAAAATACAAATTAGATGAAACCTTTACCTAAATATACATGCATAACTGTCTAATGACCACTTAGTCTAACTGCCACTTGGCCTCATTACCAGTTCGTCAATTTTATGTCTTATTTGTTGGGTACCACATTTAGATCACTGTAACTACAGATTGCAGGTACAATTGTATTAATCAGACACATGATCATGACTTGCTTGGGCGAGATCTGATCAATTGGCAAGTGTTTTACTCAAGACACACAGGCTGGTCATTATATAACAGGCTTGACCACTCAGTATTTACAGCTGTCGGATGAAGAGGTTGGGTGGTAGAGGAAGTGATGGTTCTGGGGGCAGATGTAGATGATGTAGGTGTAATGAAACATGATTGCAGCTGGAGATAGGCATGTCGAAAGACCATTGGAACGATAGGACAGAGTGGCCAGAAAGTGACAAATTGGAATGGGAATGTGAGATGGTACAAGATTACGTAACAAAGTCTTTTGCAATCCAAGTATAGTAGAGTGCAGTGTATGTGCATATATGTGACCCGCTACAACAAAAAGGTCCTAAAGTCGCGCAGCTACGGTCGAAGCCGTGAAAATCGAGTTTGAAGTCAGAGCATTAAAATCGGCCAAAACTTACGATTTTCTGATGTTGATATATTATTGGAGTCTAACATGTCCTCTATCATCTGTCGAAATTTTGAAGCAAAATGGTGAAAGGAAAGACCAAAACATAGCGTTTTTCTGAGTCATGTTTTTTGGCGTTTCAACGAAGCAGAAACTAGTTCGAAAATTTGGATTGAGCGCCACAGATAGGTTCCGCCCCTAACAACAACCAGAGTGATCTCATTGGTCAGTTTGCTGCTTGCTGCTAACCGAAGCGTGAAGCTTGCACACTGCCCAGTCAACTAGTGCGTGCAGGCGGGGTGCGCTATGCTCAGCCGCTTCTCACATCCTGGTCACTGATTGGTTGGTGAGGAGACCGCCGACGCTGATGTGCTTGAATGAACTCTTCGGGGGTTGCTAGGGCTTACCTTCTATTGTCCAGAGGTGAAAACTGTCTTGCGTGTCCCTTGATCGCGATTGCGTCGAAAGGAAGACTTTTAAGGCGCTTTTCTCGAAACAGTGATTTTCCAGACATCTCGACATGCTCTCTTTTAAACATCGATATCTCCGCAGCCGATTATTTTTATAGAATGTGTTATAAATCAATTTAAAGCAGAAAGATTAGGGAATCACATCATGCAATTTTCAAATAATCGACCTAGCCCGACTTTAGGATCATTTTGTTGTAGCGGGTCACATATATATACAGTGCATATCCCTCCCCTCGATAGAATAGAAGTCACAAGAATGCTTGAAGGAAGTGGACAGTTTACACAATAGGCCTGCAGATGAAAACAAATCGGGAGGTGTACTTTCAAGTCAATGAGCATGTTCTACTGGGGACACCTCACATCACTATGAATTTTTCCCTTGCATCACCTCATATTTTACGACCACCCAAACTGTTTCTACTGAGCGATAAGTGTCCAGTGATCTGCGGTGATGCGGGGAAATGCTAAGAACTTTGCTAGTGAACAGGAAATCGCATATTTTACAGATAATGTGTTTGCAGGTCGCGCTGTATGGGAAGGTAAAACATCGATCAAGATGGCACAAACTAGACCGGGACATGAAATGTGTATGAGAATTTTTGCTTTTGTACTGCTCTCACTGCCAGTCAGTGAGTCAGGGGTCAAGTTTAATCTGTTGCTTTGACAAGAAGAAAGTAGCCGTATGTTTCGGGAGATGCAACGTCTCAAATTAGAAGAAGCATGTAGGCTACATAGCGGCATTCCACTTTGTTTTCCCATCCAAAAATGAAATGCCCTTCACTACTTCTGTCATCTGCCGTCACTTGAAAATAAAAATCCCTGCAGATCCAATGTCCAGTCGATATTCTCCGACACTAACTTATTCAAAGAACAAGAAACACAATAGTGTATCTGTTCAGAAATGTTACACCCTGACAGCATGCAAGCCGTGAGACGAGAAGTAACAGTAAGCAGTATAAGCAAGGTAGACTGTACAGTGCATGTATCCTATAGGATACCACAACCTGCAAGATACTTCAGCACTGTGAACCAAAGCAGGTGTGTGACTATTTGAATAATGCAGGCGAAATCTCCCAATAATTCGAGACTTCTGGTACACCACGAATGTCATTACCCAATGAGTTTCTACTTAAAATTCATCCCTTGCATCACCGCGCATGACTACCTCAAAAGGTGGACGACCGAGCACCTTGCATCACCGCGCATTGGCCACTATCCGATGTGTTTCTACTGTGGAAATATTCGAGGTGTTACCGTGCATTGCAACGCATCACCGCGTTATCACCTCGCATCGCCTCGCATCGCATCGCCTCGCATCGTCTCAAATTTTGTCACTCAGTAGAAACATGCTCATGGTACTTGTCTAAACAATTATATGATAAAAGAATGAGCTACAAAATTCACACATCACTCTGTGCCTTGTACATATCGTTTGGGTGCTATCAATCCAAGAATGTGGAAATATTACAAGAGACCCGCGGGTCTAGCGCTCACCTGAGTATCGCAAGTTCATCTTTCACGCAGTCATTAATCTAAAGTAGAGAAGCACTCTGAGAGCGCAGACCTCCGCCAAGCATACAGCTCATTTCCTTCACTGATCTTGTTCTTCCATATATATATATATATATATCAGTGATTTCCACCCATACGTACTATGGCATGCTGAAAGTGTTTATAATACTAGTAGTGTGCTGAAAGTCTCCCGATTTCCCAATATAGAAGCCTTTGTTATGTCATGAACCCTCAGCTGCACAGCGCGCCTCACCCCAGCAGAAACTAGAGCACGCACTTTAGTGCGCGCATGCAAACCTCAAATACGCGCAGGCTGAACTTGGGGGCCCCCTGGGGCCCTCTGGGTGGGGCATGATAAATTGAGATCCTGACCCCCTAGGGATGCCACTTGCCAAGTTTGACGAAAATCCATCATGAGGTTTTCAGGAAGAAGATGAAAATGTACAATTTAGGCCCCCATTTGGACCTTCCCAACCCCCCCCCCCCCACCCCTGCCCTCAAGAGGGGCACCCCTGGATCTCCTATGAACAAACTTGAAACTACAGTCATTAATGTACTCACCCACAGTATTATCTTAGCTCTATAACTTCTGATTCTAGAGAAGATTTTTACAGATTCCTTCATTTTGGGGGAGTGGGCCCCCCTGGGGACCCCCTGGGTGGGGCATGGTGCCCATTTTAACAAATTGAGTTCCTAACCCCCTAGGGATGCTACCTGCCAAGTTTGGTGAAAATAGGTCATGGGGTTCTTAAGAAGAAGATGAAAATGTACAATTTAGGCCCCATTAGAACCCCTCCCCACCCCCCCTCCCCCGGGTCCCAAGGGGGGCACCCCTGATTCTGCCATGAACAAACTTGAAACTACAGTCATCAATGTACTAACACATAGTATTAACTTAGCTCTATCACTTCTGGTTCTAGAGAAGAAGATTTTTACAGATTCCTTAATTTTGGGGGGTTTGGGCCCCCCTGGCCCCCCCCCCCCCCCTGGGGCCCTCTGGGTGGGGCATGGTACTCATTTTGATAAATTGAGATCCTGACCCCCTAGGGATGCCACTTGCCAAGTTTGACGAAAATCCATCATGAGGTTTTCAGGAAGAAGATGAAAATGTGTGGCGCTCCGACAAAATGAGTCATAAGTCGCACGGGGAGTTTTCCCGTAATGAGCCGAAAATGAAGGGGAAGCACTGCTCGGGTCGAAATTTTTTTACGACGGATTTTGAGTCCTTGAGGTTTTATCTGTTTGTACAGAAAATTTCAGCTTGTAAAAATGAGTACAAGTGTCCCAAATCACAGTTTTTCTGAGACAAATTTTTTCGGTTACATTTTTTTCGAACGCTCGCCTTTGCGTTGCGTTTCGCACCTATTGTTCTTGCCCGATCGAGACTCCGCCTCCGTTGCCAGGGTGTATGCTAATGAGGCATTGCTCTTGACCCCATTAAAGACAAAACAAAGCATGGTGCGCGCGGCGGCATCGGCGGCCAAGCGGCGAGGGCTTTAGAATTACACAATAATAGTGAGCTGATCAAGGCTATCGATTGCATGACCAGCGAGTTTCGTTTGATACATGCACTCCATTTCATGAAGTGGTGATTTATGTGACGCACAAATCGCGCTGAAAACTTAATTTCAACGAACGATCATGCAAAATTTATGATACTTTATCTATGAGCTAATACAATTATCACATATCGAACTTGAAACCTCTTTATGCGTGTGTGTACTCTTTCAACGGTTATTAATTGGCCTCATTAATGAATTCATTCAAATAATCATAACTTTCGTTCCCTGGTATGTGACTTGCTGTTTTAAGTTCATCTCTGGAGATATAGAGTTGTCAATTATTCTCGTTTTTATAAAGTCGACAATGCGTGTGATAATTCGCCAAATGTATGTAACGTGTACTATTATTTCCCTGGTTAATAAAACTTATTGCCCTATTTCTTATAATGGTTTGGGCCGTGACGGCATGGAGAGAAATCGGAAGACAAACATTATTAATGCCCAAATAGCTCGTGTTCCCTTTGGAGGATATTCTCACCCTTGTCATCTGTGTATTTATTAGAAGTAGGACCTGTTTGAGAAAGGGACAGAAAGCTGTGTCGCTACTCAAAAGTGTGCTTCTTCATTTTGTTTTGTTTTTTAATCAGAATGTTTGTAATGATAGCTGTTTGTCGTGTATTGCGTGTAGCTGACATGTGAGAGGTCAAGTCTGCAAAGTATTTGGCTAACAGCTTTGCGAAGTAGCAGCGCTAATTGCCCATTGAATTTCGTATTCTGCAGAATTTCGAATGAAAGAACTCGGACGACACGATGATACACGGTATTTTGTTTGTTGATTTTCGTCTCATCGCTCAAAAGAATTTTGACTACGATTACAGAGGTATCATCTACAAGACATAACTGATGGTTTACAGAAGAGATCATCAATTCAGTAAAAATTAGTCAAGTCATGAATTTACTTTACCCATCATGTCTAATCGACCTACGACATTATTTGGGTAACCGCGCCATTTTATTCTCATAGTTCAAACTAATTCTTGACATAATCAAAACAAATAATTCTTTATAAAATTTCTCAAAATACTCAAAAGATGGCCTAAGTCAAAACTTTCTACAAAGATTGCATACGGCAATCTTTACTAGCCTAAACAAGTTTTCTAGAGCTATCAGTTCCCCCTATGACGATGACTTCGAGTGCATTTTGAACTTGTATCGAACTACTTTCAAAACAGCTGTTACCTGTATAGTTCGATTAATAAACCAGTCTTTTGAATTCATAACCAACATTCGTAATCGTAACCATACAGTATTAACTGCATGTCAATAAAAGTTGAAAATGTAAATGCTATAATAGTAGCGCAAAATAAATGAGTAACGATTATCTTCATACATTCTAATTCCTAAGTGATGTTGCTACGAAAATGACACATGGTTTGACGACTGCTTCAAGCAAATAAAAAAAAAAGGAATGGGATATACTTCTAATGATAGTTCCACGCCGTACAATGCATTTCACTGTATTTGGTAACGTTTGGTTACGTTTCTGTGCGCTTTACGTACGGAAAATAAAAGGCAGATTGATGCTATTAACATGCTAACACACAACGCATTCAAAATGTTTTTTTTTGAAATACACCGTGTACTAATGTTTTAGTATACGGTTTGAAACTTTTAATTTGCGAGTCCTTTATAAAGTTATAGCAGGGTTATTACATTATCAAGCAAAAATTAAAGTATTTAGGTATTCGGATTAGCGCAGAAGACTAACAGTGCTATATATGGCGATCGTTCGCAACAGAGACAATCCTCTTCAATAGATATACAATGTAATTCTGTTTTCATGAATTGAAAGAGAAATGAAAAGAAGTCAACTTTTTAACTTCATTTAGCTTTCTCACCAATTGAACTTGATTTGATCTGCCACGCAGGATCGCTGTGTGTTCTATTAATTCTATCAAAATATTATTTAATCGGCGTGCTTGTTTTTTATGCAGAATGTCACAGGTAAGTTTAATTCATTGAAGTTCATAATGTTTGTACATATGGCGTATTCGTTGTTTTGTATTTTTATTTTTATAATATATCATGTGTCCATTATCTGATTCTGACCACGAAAATATGGCGACTGTTTAAATGCAGAACATGTACTGGAAAACTGTAATGTCTCCTGCCAGTATACACAAACTAATTTCTAGTCTATCCCCGCTTGAAATGGAAATGAAATAAAAAAAAAAAAAACGAAGTTCGACTTTCAGTAGATTTCAACCGTTTTGTATAGTGCCTGATTCATGTAATGAACACAATATTCTTTAGCACATAAGCAATCACACAACTTTCGGGAATAGATGTGTGTCTTAATGATTGTATCTCATGGAAGAAAACTCGTCATCTTGCCTGACTTTTAGCTTTTTCCTGTTCAAGCTTGCGTGAAAGAAATAGTTGAACATCAATCGCAATCATTGAGAGAGGCACACCCTTAAAAGTAAGCACAAGAGTACTGAGACACACTACGAAATAAAAACGGGCCTTTTATCACTATTGACAACGCATGACATTGAACTGTTTTTTTTTCTTGGGGGGGGGGGGGGGGTAATACAATTGATTATTCTGAAGGTTCGTTAATCACACAATGAAATATGGTTCACTATTAGCTTAGGTTCGTTAACAAGAAAATTAAATGCGGTTCCTTTCCGGTCATTGCCGGTGGTTCCTTTACCTGAAGTAATCAAGCAATCATTTTTTCTAATAAGGTTTGTGAATACAAAACGAAATGAAGAAGGCCTAAGTATTAATTCCGAATATTTGTCAGTATTATTATCTATACTCCACTTCCCAAATGCAGCAGAAAGATTGTAACTGCAAATGTGATGTTAAAAAAAAACATTCAGCTTAAGCTACAAGTTAATGGTTTTTTATATGCTATGGTATCACAAAAGTGACCGAGAATAAGAAGTATATTTATGATACAATCATTGTAAACCCAACGTGAAGCTGTCAAGCCTACATCAACCTTTGCTTCTGATACGTATAATATGTGCAGCATTGGCAAGCGTGATAAGCGATAATTACTGTGCACGTAACGCCTATAAAGGAAATGTGCCTAATATGGCGGGAATTCAGAATGTTACGGCTGTATACAGCTGCGGCAGAACAGACGCGAAAGCAGTCTTTGATGCTCTGCAACATTACGACCATGTGCGTAATTTGAGGGTTTTTAGTACAGGCAAAGAACACGATCTCAAAAGACGACTATCTTTAATTAACTTCATTGACTTTTTCTACCGATGCTGTCTTTTGAACCCCCGCCTACAATAGGTTCTCAGGTTCTATTTAGGTATTGGTACTTGCATACTAAACGCATCCTCTTTAGTTTCCATTGACAACAACATCGGAGGAGAATGGAAGCGATGAACGCCCTCGCTACACGTCGCTCTCGTAGGACGCATTGCGTGCCCGCCTACAATAGGTTCTCAGGTTTAGGTATTGGTACTTGCTAAATGCATCCTCTTTAGTTTCCATTGACAACAACATGGGAGGAGAATGGAAGCGATCAACGCCCTCGCTAAAAGACGCTTCTCGTAAGACGCATTGCGTGCCTTTTTTTCTTTTTACTGTTTCCTATTGTTTGTGAGTTAAAAACTTGCGGCAAACTACAACGCAGCCGACACACAACGTGTACCGACTCATTCATGCGGCGGCAGCGGCACGGACACAAACGCGCCGAAGTTTACATTCGGGCTGCCGTATTGGTCAGAATCGTTATTGACAGACCTGTCCTGCGATTGGTTAATTATCTTACATACCCAAGCTATCGCCTTATACGGTAGTGCGTGCGATGGAGCGTAAACGCCGTCGCTAAGCAGGACTGCTGTATTGTTTCGTCCCGTGAAAGAAACAGGTTGTGAGCTTGAACGTAGCCTGAACTTTGAGAGCGATTTTCTCCGTTATTTAGAAAATGGACTGACATCATAAACGTAGTTTATATTCGTTTTTATGATCTATAGGGATATCGAAATGAGTTGTATTACATATCAGTGTAAAGCTTAGAGTCTGTAGAATTCACATATAGGCATAACTACGATTTCATTATTTGCGACTCTTGACTCATTCCGACGGAGCGCATCACAAATGTACAATTCAGGCCCCCATTTGGACCTTCCCAACCCCCCCCCCCCCACCCCTGCCCTCAAGAGGGGCACCCCTGGATCTCCTATGAACAAACTTGAAACTACAGTCATTAATGTACTCACCCATAGTATTATCTTAGCTCTATAACTTCTGATTCTAGAGAAGATTTTTACAGATTCCTTCATTTTGGGGGAGTGGGCCCCCCTGGGGACCCCCCGGGTGGGGCATGGTGCCCATTTTAACAAATTGAGTTCCTAACCCCGTAGGGATGCTACCTGCCAAGTTTGGTGAAAATAGGTCATGGGGTTCTTAAGAAGAAGATGAAAATATACAATTTAGGCCCCATTAGAACCCCTCCCCATCCCCCTCCCCCGGGTCCCAAGGGGGGCACCCCTGATTCTGCCATGAACAAACTTGAAACTACAGTCATCAATGTACTAACACATAGTATTAACTTAGCTCTATCACTTCTGGTTCTAGAGAAGAAGATTTTTACAGATTCCTTAATTTTGGGGGATTTGGGCCCCCTGGGGGCCCCTGGGTGGGACATGGTGCCCATTTTAACAAATTGAGTTCCTAACCCCCTAGGGATGCTACCTGCCAAGTTTGGTGAAAATGGGTCATAGGGTTCTTAAGAAGAAGATGAAAATGTACAATTTAGGCCCCATTAGAACCCCTCCCCACCCCCCTCCCCCGGGTCCCAAGGGGGGCACCCCTGATTCTGCCATGAACAAACTTGAAACTACAGTCATCAATGTACTAACACATAGTATTAACTTAGCTCTATCACTTCTGGTTCTAGAGAAGAAGATTTTTACAGATTCCTTAATTTTGGGGGATTTGGGCCCCCTGGGGGCCCCCTGGGTGGGACATGGTGCCCATTTTAACAAATTGAGTTCCTAACCCCCTAGGGATGCTACCTGCCAAGTTTGGTGAAAATGGGTCATAGGGTTCTTAAGAAGAAGATGAAAATGTACAATTTAGGCCCCATTAGAACCCCTCCCCACCCCCCTCCCCCGGGTCCCAAGGGGGGCACCCCTGATTCTGCCATGAACAAACTTGAAACTACAGTCATCAATGTACTAACACATAGTATTAACTTAGCTCTATCACTTCTGGTTCTAGAGAAGAAGATTTTTACAGATTCCTTAATTTTGGGGGATTTGGGCCCCCTGGGGGCCCCCTGGGTGGGACATGGTGCCCATTTTAACAAATTGAGTTCCTAACCCCCTAGGGATGCTACCTGCCAAGTTTGGTGAAAATGGGTCATGGGGTTCTCAAGAAGATGAAAATGTACAATTTAGGCCCCATTAGAACCCCTCCCCACCCCCTTCCCCCGGGTCCCAAGGGGGGCACCCCTGATTCTGCCATGAACAAACTTGAAACTACAGTCATCAATGTACTAACACATAGTATTAACTTAGCTCTATCACTTCTGGTTCTAGAGAAGAAGATTTTTACAGATTCCTTAATTTTGGGGGATTTGGGCCCCCTGGGGGCCCCCTGGGTGGGACATGGTGCCCATTTTAACAAATTGAGTTCCTAACCCCCTAGGGATGCTACCTGCCAAGTTTGGTGAAAATGGGTCATGGGGTTCTTAAGAAGAAGATGAAAATGTACAATTTAGGCCCCATTAGAACCCCTCCCCCGGGTCCCAAGGGGGGCACCCCTGATTCTGCCATGAACAAACTTGAAACTACAGTCATCAATGTACTAACACATAGTATTAACTTAGCTCTATCACTTCTGGTTCTAGAGAAGAAGATTTTTACAGATTCCTTAATTTTGGGGGATTTGGGCCCCCTGGGGGCCCCCTGGGTGGGACATGGTGCCCATTTTAACAAATTGAGTTCCTAACCCCCCAGGGATGCTACCTGCCAAGTTTGGTGAAAATGGGTCATGGGGTTCTTAAGAAGAAGATGAAAATGTACAATTTAGGCCCCATTAGAACCCCTCCCCACCCCCCCTCCCCCGGGTCCCAAGGGGGGCACCCCTGATTCTGCCATGAACAAACTTGAAACTACAGTCATCAATGTACTAACACATAGTATTAACTTAGCTCTATCACTTCTGGTTCTAGAGAAGAAGATTTTTACAGATTCCTTAATTTTGGGGGGTTTGGGCCCCCGGGGGGGGGGGGGGGGGGTGTCATGGTGCCCATTTTAACAAATTGAGTTCCTAACCCCCTAGGGATGCTACCTGCCAAGTTTGATGAAAATCGGTCTTGGGGTTTTCAAGAAGAAGATGAAAATGTGAAAAGTTTACGGACGACGGACGAAGGGTGATCGCAATAGCTCACTTGAGCCTTTGGCTCAGGTGAGCTAAACACTTATGAAATGTGAACTTAGACAAAGCAATGAGATGACTGGTTCTAAATGACCATAATCTGAATGAGCAGATAAAAGAAATTATGCCAAAGTCAACTAAAAACCTTTCCTGTTCTATTTCTATCATATTAACAATGTAAGGCACTCAATTTCAAATTTCATTCTGCAATGGGCATTTGCAAAACAGAGTCAGAGTCACTTTTTCACAAATTTTGTTTGATAAAGGCAGTGTCAATCTTTCACAGATTTGTTTGCTCAGCACAGAAAATGTGCAAGAAAGAGATAGGGAGAGAGAGAGAAGATGCAGAGATGAAGGGATTGAAGAATTCAAATTCAATGACAAGATGTATAGTCATATACCGTATATGCCAAGGAGTAGTGGAGTAGTGGAGTTTGGGGTCACTGAATGCTCTGCAACTTGCAATGCTATCAGAAGTACACTGTATAACATGACATAGATAGTATATAATCAAATATTTTGTTTGCAGCTTATTTTTACAGACAGTCCATAGCATTAGATCAACATGTTTTGAATGTTTGTGTTTCTGAGTCCTCATGGACTCACATGGTCTGCATGTTGACATGATTGATTACCACGCTGAGTCCTTTTTGTTCAAAGACAGTCCATGGTTCTGGGTCGAACTTTGTTGCTAACTTGTAAGGTCGAGGTCGAGTGATTATGACCATGTTACCATGCGTTATGGGGCTCTCACGTTTTCTCTCACTTCAATCTCTCACCACCCTGTGGACCGAAACTGAACCCTGTCGCCGATTGCATGTTGAAAAGGATGATGTAGTTGTGCATGTCCAGTATTTTCTCAGAAACTTAGGTTTTCCATTTGCTCTGATTTTGACCTAACTACTAATTGTACAAACACAAAACTTCGCAGGTAGTGAGTCCTGAGTATACAGACTATCAATATGCTAATCAAATGCATATTATATTCATATTGTAGCAGAATTGTGTCAGGAAATAATCCTAGTCCTTTCCCTCGATCCCCTCAAACAGAAAAATACAAATATCTGGAAAGATACATCAGCATTTTCAACCAAAATGTATATGGAGGATGACATCTCTGTATTATATATATGTGAAGTTTCAAGGGATTTGGTGGTAAAATAAGGGAGATATGAGGAGGTGAAATCTTTAGGTTTTTTGTACTCCACTTTGCGAAGTGCTTTGATGAACGCTACCAATTCAAAAGCTTTGGCGTGTTATCGCTGAATTAATTGCACCACATCGCCGGGCCTGCCTATAACTTCTATTTCTGGCCATTGACTGCCGTTGTCAACAACCACCAGGAAAGTTTCTCCATTTGGTAAGGGGCCACATAAGTCAATGTGCACAGTATGCCATGGGCGTGTGGACATAATTGTCGGTTCGCTCTCTCTTAGCTTCTCATTACCAGATGGCCTATGCCCATACGTCTTATATCCAATTAGTTCCATTGCCATTTGGTCAATACACCATATTGTCTAATCACTTGTTTGTATAATCTTCAATTCATCTATTCCTCCTTTGTTAAATATTCATTTTGTCTAATATGCACTAGGGCTCCATCCACTTTGACTAATATCCACATAGGCAATTTCTTACTTCAAGTTTTGAAGGTTTCCGTGGCAGGAGAATGTCAAGGGGTAGGAAGGCTTAAAGGGAAGCAGTCCTGAGATTTTCACTGTGCTGATAATTAAGAAGAGTAAAAAATATAAACTTTCACCAATTTATACGCTTGGACATCAAAAATTGTCTCCGTACGCGATTTTTGAAAAATAATTCCTGCAAGCGATCGTGAAAGAGCCGGCAAAAAGATGCTACGTAGTGCATGCCCTACTCACCAAGTTGACAGCCGTGCCTCTAAAATCAATTTAAGTGTTCAAATGATTAGTTGCAATTTTATCATATAATGTGAAAGTTTGTGGTTTTATAATTTCAAACAAAATATTTCAAGCTTAGATATATATAATTTACGAAAAATTAATATTGTAAACATAAATTTATATGTATTTCTAAACCAAATATACCATGAACTTGACATCAAATAGGCACGGTCGTTTTCTAGCTTCCGTCCGTGTTGCATACTTCTTAGCGTAGAAACCACTCTCGCGCGCAAATCCTTACCATACCAATGTATACATAGTACATACACAGTACACTCGACTCCGTCCAGTCGATTTTGGCATTCAAACCGAAGATAACCTGTGCATGAGAGAGTCGAATTCTTCAAAGAAAATATTGTTTGTATCTCAATATTTCTGTAAGTAGTCAGATAATCGCCTTTCCTCGAAAAAAAAATATGACGTGAGCCGGGAAGGGTAAACACAGGGGGTCGTAGGGATATGATTTCGCTCCACTTTGCCGTGCATGTCCAGTCGGCACTGGCAGCAGCTAGCTCAGTGGCACTGCACTGCAGTCCAACCCCGGCTGCAGGCCCACGGTAAATTAAACATAGCTAGCCACTTTCCTTACCTCTCTACGCTTTTTTCCCTCGGTTCTCTTCGAAGTCGATGCTCGATGTGTTTCTGTTTTATAACTCATGTGAGCAAATGGTCAGGATTGCATCTGGTTTCAGGAGTTTTCTCGGTTTATTACCGAGGGCCACAGCCTGCCGGTCCACGTAAAAACATCGCTTCACAAATTGTCCACGCACAGCTAGGTAGGTCACAACACGATTTCGAGATTTTGTAGGCCCTAAGTTTCTTATGTTCGGCATCATTGTACCGATATTTCGCAGCCATACAGCTCACCTTTCACGATACTTTTGTTGGTCTGGGACGGAAAAAAGGATTTTCCTGGGAAATTTTCTGCACGATTCGAGCAAAACTACTGATGTAAGATAGCCTGACCAGACGACGCTGAATGCGGTCGCCCCTGTAGTGTACTAGCAGGCCTGTGTAGAATCGTTTCTACCTACAAATATGTACACTCTGTACGTACTATAGAACATGCATGAGCGGTGACAGGTAGGGTTGCAGCTGCGCTTGAGACTGGAAAAGTGTGAAGGGCAAACCGCGTACGGGGTGCGTACGCGTATCTACCGACCGTAGATCTATCATCTAGTTGTACCGTCCACACGTGTACGTGCGAATATAATACACAATACATACACACACACACAAACACACACACACACACACACACAACGTAGAAACAATGTCAAATACGAGTCGGAGTAGCCACCGACGTCTTCATGCATCCGGGTAAACTAGGGAGCGTACGGATAACGAGCAGAACACGGCTGGGAAGAGTTGTGCATCGACGACGTATGACTCTCCGCCAAGACTTGCTCATTAGCATATTCACCATGCAGAGTCACACTTTTTCAACCAAAATGTACGAGCTTATTTGGTGATTTTAAAGTTTGTTTTTGGTGAAAGTAGTTCATTGGAGGTACCAACAACAACATATTTTTTTTTAATTTCGTGAGGACTGTGTCCCTTTAATGGTGCACTACATATTCTTCCTTGGGTATGTATGTGGGCCACATACTGTTCATGGAGTATGTAGAAGAGACAGCATTACAGGCAGCACCCTCTGACCAAAGGCGTGGCTTAGATATGTGGAATTGTAGCAATATTTCTGTAGCAGAGCCTGAGCGTCCGCGCCTATCTGGTGTGTATCAGACATTGACTCTGCATTCTCTGTGGAAAAGCGGAGCAAGACTGGACGTCCACATCGGGCTCGTCCTCATACAGGAACTTCAACTCTCTGTATGTTTCCTCCCTGGGCGGGACACCCAGAGCCACCGGTGGAGGCTGTCAGAAGACCGACTGAACTGGGCTGCCGGCTAACACCACTTCCGTGGCCGTACCGGGAAGCAAGGAGGGCCTGGTAGCACGGCTCAACCCAGGCCTATTAAACAGAACCAGACCCTGGACATCAAGAGTGGGCAGAATGCTCCCTGGGGCCGGCGGAGCTGCACCCCTACCAAGGGAGTCATACTGAAGAGCGCCCAAGTCCACACATGCTGCTACCATGAGTACAACAGCAGGACCTGGAATCTGAGAGAGAGGAGGAGGAGAAGTACCGGTCAGATAAGATGATGACCTACAACAGACGTCATGACTCACATGAGCTTCCAGAGCTACAGCCAGGAGATTCGGTTTGGATGTGCGATCAGTCTTGCTATGGGAAAATCACCCAGAAAGCAAAACAACCAAGACCCTACCATATTCAGACAAAGCATAGTACAATACGTTGTAATGGTCAGGTGCTGACCTTCCATCCAGGACCAAGCGGAGACAACCAGAGTGCCAGACTCTTCCAGTGACAAGGCAGTGAGCCCTGATCATTCTGGTGAGCCAGATACCCAACAGCCTACCTAGCAGCCTACCCAGCAGCCTACCCAGCAGACTAGTCAGTGCAAGTTGGGGGTCTCACCAACAAGAGCTGTGACAGAGATGTGAACAAGATCTAGAAGACTTGTAAAACCACCAGAGAGACTGTCTATTTAATGGGGTTAAATCACACAAGATTTTCATGGTTGGACAGTAATATGGGGGGGGGGGGGGTTAAAAGAGAAAGAGAAATTAAAAAACAAGACTGGACTCAGAATGGCAGAGCATTTTCAAGGAAAATATCAATGAACTCTTAAACTGGATCCTACTTTGGACTATTTTTGAACTGTGAAATCATTTGGAATTTTATGGAACTCTGGACTGTTGACAATAAGCTTGGAGGAGATGTGGGAATATTCAATAACGGTTTGATCAAAGAATACTACTTGCACAGTGAATGCAAAGTAAAGACCCAACACAAATCATACTATACTTGTATTCTCTGTTTATTTTGCGTTTTCCAAGCTAATAATACAGGTGTATAAAAAAAAAACCACCACCACCAACAACAACAACAAAAATGATAGATGACAACTGAATGATGTTTGAGTTGATATGAAAAGACTCACAGAAAAATGAAAATAGTGGTCCTGTTTGAAGCGTAATTCTGAACTATTTGGAAAGGCTGTGATGAAAGATGGTTGCTTGTTTTTGCTTGGTATATTCTCTGTATCTCGTCCCAGAACAGAGGCATCAAGGCCCAGGTCTACATCAAGGAGGTGTGACTGCAGGAAGTTGCCAACTGCAAACCTAATTAAAACAAGATAAAAGATAAAAATAAATGGTCATTTATAAAAGTACAAACTAACTAGTCTTGGAAATTTGTCAACACTGACAAATTAGGTAATCCTTCAATATGTGATTGGGGCAATTGGGCATGTAATTTTTAAGATTTTCATCAAAGAACAGATTTGACTTGTATTGTATAAATCAACAATGGTGTATGAAAAAAAAAATGACTGCCATAGAGATTACATGTATGTAAAACAATCAATCTAATAAGGTTGACATCAATGCATTTTTCTTTTTCACAGTGTTAACATCACCAAAGTGAAAATTGACATAATTTGCAAAGCCAAGATGGTGTAGAATGCTGATCCAGAAGTCATTATTTCATGAAATTATCAATTATTATGTCCTATGTGTGTGCAAAATATGAGGGCCATAGGTCACCATTTCTCAAGCTGTAGCGTGAGACCACAAAGAAATTATGCCCCCCCTAAAAAATAAAAAAAAAAAAAAAAAAACTAAAGTGAAGAATGATTCTGGAAACACACAAGCCACTCCACAAAATGTGACTCTCACACCCATAAATCTAAAGTAGAAGAGGCAAGAATGTTGAGAGGAAAGAATGACATGGAAGCTGAAGAGCTTTGGGTTAATGATGTGACCACACTTTGCCACGCCATCTCAACATAACGAGATCATCTCTTCTCGTCTCTTTTTCCAGGTAAGAATTCATACCATTTTCCACCTTACTTTCCGGCATTTGATGCATCATGCCTTACCCTGGGGTACTGTAGTACCCTGGGTACCACGTTTTGTAGCGCCACCTCATGTCCACTTGAGGAGAGCCGCAGGGAAATGCAAGCACTGTGTGTGCGTGTACACACTGCAGTCATTCCCATGCCACTGCATGTTATACTATGCTTGCGTGGTACACTGTGCTAGCATTAGCGTGTGCTTCAGTGCAAATTTTTTCACTTTTTTGGCAACCCAGGGTACAACCTTAAAAAATAATAATTCAACAAAATGGCTTATTTTTATTTGGTACCCCAGGGTACCATTTATGTCATCATTTTTACTAACATATTATAGATTTTGACTCGTACCATTCATTGCAATAAAAGTGTTGAGCTGTAGTAATTTAAGAAAGATGGGTTTTAGAATTGATATTTGTAGAAGGCAAAGAGTGGCATGCATGAAGCAGTTGTGACCAAATTAATGTAGTCATGGAACAATTCTTTCCATTACTCAGTTACTTGGTGGTTGATTTATACTATCATACTCCAATTTGTTAAGTTGCTATTTTAAGCCTTAGAAGATATATGACCGAGGTGATATTTTATAACATACAGTTGAACCTCTTGTATCCGGACAAGTCGGGACCGGGGCTCATCCGGATAAGGGATTTGGCCGGATACGGGAGACCCAATGCTTTATACATGTACATATACATACACATGTACATATACATACACATGTACTGATGTAGCCCATTGTAGTACCACATGTAGCAATGTGTATACTGCAACCTTTTCATTGTTACACTCAGTAACAGACCCCAAAATAGAGGTTCGTGTTTGCAAGAATTTGGAAGGAAATTTGATGTAATGTATGTTAATCATGTTGGAAGTGATATGTAATTCATGTGTGTTTGTGTAGGAGTTCTCAAGGAGTTGGGAATCCCCCTTTCCTCCCGTAATTAAAAAAAAAAAAAAAATCACGGCGAGATTGCGTCCGTATAATAGAGAGATACGGATAAAGGGAGGCCGGATAAGAGAGGTTCAACTGTATATTCAAACAAGTTAGGGTTTAACATCTCACACTAAGTGCTATAGGCAAATTTGCCGCAGCCATTGTACAGCTACTAAAGATTGTTCAGATGTGAAAGTCCCCAAGCTACTGCTTAAATAATAGTGTGTGTTAGGGTGTGTTCATGTGCACGTGTGTGGGAGTGTGAACACAACCATCTCACGTTTTGTAGTGAATATATGAGAGGGGAAATGTATCATGGTTACGAACACTAACTTGTAGATTTAAGACATGAAATGGTCATTCTGGCAAAATGTGGCAGTTGGTATTCATCAGACTCTGGTAGGAGAGCCCAGACGAATGATTAGGGAGTTTTCGATTCGGTGAACGAGAAGGTTGTGATGCCGAGCGCAAGCGTATGTCAAGGCGTCACATCCGCACATCAGCCCGCTGCTGAAAGACATTTCGATTTCGGGCGTCACGTCTCATGGCATGTGCAGTAGGCTACCCAGTTCCTTGGGTGCATATTACATGGAATTTGCGATTTTTTTTTATTTTTTACTTTAATATTTACTTTGTCTGCCTCTTTGACTAGATGCTGAGTAAGTATCCTGGGATGAATTATATGGGTTTTAAAGGTAGGGAATCCCATTTGCATGCCTTAAATGAATAGTTGTATAAATACAGTGGTATGTTGAAGAGAGTATCACTTTAGAAACTCCCATAAAGTATTGAAAGTGGAAGGTAACATTTAGTACATTTTTTTGACCGTTAGATCTTGAATTGAATTTTTTTCGGGGCTCACCGTAAATTCCAGTACATTACTAGGCTACCTTTGCAGACCCATGCACCGCATGTGTGTCCATCATGTATATTTTGTGAAGAAAGTTCATCAACACTTACAAACAGTTCTATATACATTCTTGCCACACACTCTATATGTTATTACATCAGCTCTTGTACTTTTAGATTTGTGTTTATAGATAACAAATACAGAAGACTGCAACAAAAAGACTTAAGTGTGGCTGACACACAGAACTACTGAGTAGTTGAGTTTTGTGCATCATTCAAATTTTAGATAACTGTTGACTTCCAAATTTCTAAGCAGTGGCCTAAGCAAGTCCCCTGAGGTTCATATTTAATGTTTTGCTGCATTTTGGGAGGTCTGTAAAAGGTATCCCCTGCCTTTAAAGCATGATGCATTGTAAGGCTGTGAAGTACAATGCACTGCACCATGCCCAGCACCGAGACGTGATTGCATACAGCATTACATGTAAATGCACATGTGGGACTACGGTATGCAGTTGCAAATCGCAGAACAGTGAAAGGGGGCAAATAAAAGTAGGTACCAGAGGTTGTAGTTTATATGTCAGTGCTGCTGCTGTGACATATCAAGACCATTTAAGCTTTCATGTAATTAAATTATTAATATTCTCTCCAAAGAAATAGGAAAACAGGTGAACTAAACACGGATTTCCTGAGAGTCATTAGTTACGTTCAGACGGCAGGCCCTAACCTCGAGGTTAGGAAACCTCGAGGTTTAGCTCTTGCCCCCTAACTACGACGTGTGTCCACACGACGAATCTTAACCTCGAGGTTACGAAACCTCGAGGTTAAGCTTCTGACCCCCGTAACTACGAGTGGGTCCCACTCGATGTTAAAACCACAAAACCGGAAGTTTAAGCCCACACTGCTAACAAGGCGTCTATTTATTCTTTATAAGTTCAACCCTGTCGGACTCGCTTACAGGTACTCTTTTTCTCTGTCATGATATGCAGAGATATAGCACTGCACTGATGACTTTATGCCTTTATGAAGATATTCGTCGAAAACTTTTTTGTTAGCGTCGGAGAAGAATATAGAATACAGTAGCGAGTTCGACGTGTTCAGAGATCAAGCGCATGGGAAGAAAAGATGATGTTGTTGTGTCGTGCGTCATAGGTTTTTCACGTGTAGTGTATTTGTGGTGTACGTTTGGGAGGTTGACCCGGAAGCAGAGGGAAATTAATTGTGGGGGCTGGAGTTTACGGCGAGGTCACTCTTAACTTCGAGTTCGTTGTTTTTTGTGTCCACACGGTGCTTAACTACGAGTGGGGACCCCCCACGGCTCGTGGTTAGAGCGCTAACCATAAGATTTCTCGTGGCTTGAAACATCGAGCAAACCTCGAGGTTTGCTAACTACGAGTGCGTCTTCACGGTCCCTAACTACAAGCTCTAACCTCGAAGTTTCCTAACTTCGAGGTTAAGGGCTCCCGTCTGAACGTAACTATTGTGCTCTTTCGCGCAATTTCGTCTATTGCAAGGGGAGTGTGACGTCATAAATAAGGCGGCTTGAGCCCAGCGCGAGTGAATTTGGGTGGATGGTGATAACCGGGGTAAACACGTTCGAAAATTGGGCGAAGCGCCAAGGGTCGACACTCACGCATGTGCAGTACGTAAAAAAATACATCATAGCATGGTGATGCCGGGCTCAACGTGCAAATCGAAAAGTGCCTATTATGTGATAACTGGCCTTCATTGAGCCTCTCGGCCAGGCAAAGTTACTGGGATTACAGTCTAGTAGTCTAGACCCCTTTAAGATTATTTCAAGCCCATTGTTAAAGGCTGCATTCATGCGAAACTAGAATTGCATTTCTAAACACGTTCAGTCGCTAAACGTGTTTAGTTGCATTGCGTTCATGCGATTTTTCCATTTATACGCGTTTCAAAACGCAGATCTGAAACGCGGAAAAAAGGGCGTTTTGAATCATGATTCTGCCAGAATCACGTTCGCAGAAACCGCATGAACGCAACCGTGATTTCAATCATGATTCTATGATGTCATTGTGCGCTGTGCGCATGCGCGTCTCATGGGGTATCCCACATTGTGTGGTACGTCTTATGAATCGTGTGTTTCGGTACCATACTTGCACTTGTTTGTTTACATCAATGCCATACACCGATTCTATGCTAGTATCTAGCTGTAATAATACATGTAATTACTCTCCGATTGAGTTGATAATAGTAATGGCTGCAGCGCTGTGTCTACCAAGGGAAACAATTGGAGAGACGAAGAATTAAGATTATTCCTTGATCTGTGGGCAGAGCCCGAATGCCACAGCTTATTGGAAAGTATTCACCAAAATAAAAAACGTAAACGCCTATAATGAACTGACTGATCAGTTGGCATATGGAGGTCTGGCTCGAGTTGCAGAGACCAGGTCAAACTGCGCAGTGCGCTGCGCAATGGCAAAGGATGAGCAGAGCCAGAATCAGCGTTGCGAAAGCCCGCATGAACGCTCTTCCGCTGAGACCGTGATTTGAAACACCGTTTTGAATCATGAGTCATGTTTGTGATTCTGGCTACGAAATTCGCATGAACGCGGCCAAATTATGACAGCCAATGTGACTTCTAGTGGCGACAATACATAAAATTCACAGCAATCTCATATTGTAATAGCGCATGATAGCCTACAAAGTTTGTGCACTTGACTTGGATATGGACAAAAAAAAAAAAGGTTTATTTGAGTGAAAGAGAAAGGGCTGAAACACAGACTTTCTCTCACCAGGAGTAGAAGCGCTCTGACCTTGTCCACTGGAGATGTAATGCCCCCTGTTCAGATGCAAGCCAGTTTATACCAAAACGCGATAAAGAAAGATGTATAAAGAATCATTGTGTAGCCGACAGACCATTCAGACATTAATCTCGATCGTTCTGGAAAACGTTGTATAGATGTGCAGTTTCCCACTGTGCATGCTGTTATGGTCGTGAGTGACAGCTATGGGGCCACCTTTCGTGCGTGCTCCTATTAAGCCTCGCCCTGTTATACTGTTCTATGTTCAACATACATTCAGATGCATAATGGACATGATGGAATGCTGATTCGTTATCAAGTTCTAGTTTGAAACGATGCTCTGACCGTTGTTTCGCTGTACGCCGTGTTGTTATACATCGTTTCGTTAGTCAGCATTGAGACGTATAAATTCATCGTACAGCTATACCGTTTTGGTATAGCGATACCGTTCTAGTATAATGTTTGTTTGTTTTTTTGCGTCTGAACACCCCTATGGTCTTCCACATGTCAAGCTAGACCATAACACATCGTTTAAATCCACTTGGAAAGAAAGAGGACATTTTGTTGCCACTTTGAACCGCGAAAATAACAACATGCAAAAATAACAACGCGCTAATAAGTAAATTCAGTTAGACCTTCGCAACCGCGAAATTAACAACACGCTAAAATGTCCTCCAAGTAGCAATTCACGAAAATATCTGTACGCGAAAATTTCAGCTCATACAGTAGCTTGAGCCAAGTTCACTGATCCGTGACCAGAAAGTGTGTTCGGTGCTTCCGTGTTGCCAATATGTACATTTACTGCTGTACTGTTGCCACTGGCGCGCTGTGTATTATGCATCATATGCACTGGTGTAGTATTTTACACTGTCACTGTTTGCTGTTCGGTAAAACTCTGAGTGAACTCTTTGAACTAGCAGATATCATGATTTAATCGTGAGAAAAAAAGAAATAGACCGGCGCAGTACATACACTATTATATATATATATATGCTGATGACTGGTTGAATTTCACAAGTAACGTTTAACAACGGAACTGAATTCATACACGTAAGTATGCATGAAAACTATCTTTGAATTTTCACACTGGTGGGAAGGACAGCAGGCTGATTGGGAGGGCAATAGGTCTGGTCTCGCTCGTAACCTTGAATGGTTGAGATTGGCAGTATAAAACGAGTAACATCCAGTAACATCTTTCATGTGCGATTTCGCACAGACAGTTGTACACATTTAGCTCGGTCGATGCAAGCTGTGCTGACTCCTTATCATGTCTGCATATCACCATAAATTAGATCTGAAACGTTTTTGGTGAGGAAGTGCTATCAAACTGCCACATTTGTCATGCAATTTCATCAAAAAATAGTTCTAGATAAATGTTTTATACCAGAGTGAAAGAGTTTAATCTTTCAAACAAGGCACTAGCAATATTGTGTCTCGCCCACTTGCAAAAATAACCAGAAATATATTTTTTATATAATATATGACCTCAAATGACCTTTGACCTTACCATGTCACCCCTGATGGCAACATAATATGCAGGTCCCCCAAGTGCATCTACAACCTAACTTTGGTTGAAAAGGGAGCGATGGTTGCGAAGTTATCTATCATAGGGGAGTCTTGCAGGTAAACTTTAACATATGAACTCAAATGACCTTTGACGTTATCATGTGACCTCTTACGGCACCATAACATGAAGGTACCCCAAGTGCATCCATCATCCAAGTTTGATTGCCATTGTAGCAACATGTGTCGAGTTACGTGTGATAAGAGAGTCTTGCGAGTAAACTTTAACATATGACCTCAAATGACCTTTGACCTTATCCTGTGACCTCCAACAGCACCATAACATGAAGGTACCCCCAGTGCATCTATGACCCAAGTTAGGTTGTAATCCAATCAACTTATGTGAAGTTATTTGTCAAAAGAGAGTCTTGCAGGTAAACTTTAACATAGAAAAGAGAGTCTTGCACATACTCTTTAATATATGACCTCAAATGACCTTTGACATCACATGACCTCCGACAACACCATAACATGAAGATACCCCTAGTGCTTCTATCACCAAGTGTGGCTGCCATTGCTGTAACAGTTGCCAAGTTGTGCATCATACAATGTAAGAGAGTCTTGCAGGTAAACTTTAACATTTGTGACGGACGGCGGATGGACGACGGACGGACGACGGACGGATGCCATTTAGATCCCTTAGTCTCGCCTTCACCTCCGGCGGGCGAGACAAAAATTGGAACAGTTTGAAATTTCATTGACACTTGCAATCCCTCTTTAAATTTTGACAGTGCCATGTCTTGAGCTTGATTTTGCCAACTTTATCAGAAAATCCCAAACTATCGCAAAGTTCTTCAATCTTTTGAATACTATGAGTGCCATCAACAATCAATGAATCTAGTAAAAGAATTAGCAGGGTAAGTTCCTCTATTTTCCATGAATGAGTCGGTGCCAAAATAATAACATACGATTTGTAATGATATATTCTTATTTATAAGCCTCTAGTTCCGCATAAACCATACAATTTGGAGTACTCTTATGAATGACCAATATATTTTTTTCTCTCTTTTTTTTAATTTATTTTTTTAAACAAAATTTCAAATAAAAAGACTCAATTTGAGATAGCTCTTCGAATTTCCATACCACACACCATAACACCGAAACCGGTGATATTAATCGGTCAAACAAATTAAGCTGTATGGAAATTCGAAGAGCTATCTCAAATTGAGTCTTTTTATTTGACATTTTGTAAATAAACCCCCAAAACAAGAGACCCAGGGGTCTTGTGCTCACCTGAGTATCGCATGTTCACGTTTCACGCAGTCACTAATCTAAATTATTCACAGCTCTACCAAAATTTGACCATGCATGCTCAAGTAGAAGATGAAAATGTACAATAAGGGCCAAATTTTTTTTGATTCCTTAATATCGGGGGATTGGGGGGGCCCTGGGGCCCCTGGGTGGGGCAAGGTGCCCATTATAATCAATTGAAATCCTAGCCCCCAAGGAATGGTACCTGCCAAGTTTGATGAAAATCCATTATGAGGTTTTCAAGAAGAAGATGAAAATGTACAATTTAGGCCCCCATTTGGACCTCTCTACCCCTCCCCCTGCCCCCAAGAGGGGCACCCCTGGATCTGCTATGAACAAACTGGAAACTACAGTCATTAATGTACTAACTCATAGTATTATCTTAGCTCTATCACTTCTGATTCTAGAGAAGATTTTTAAAGATTAAAAATCGGTAATGGGGTTCTCAAGAAGAAGATGAAAATGTAGGCCGCATTAGGACCCCTTCCTCATCCCCCTCCCCTGGGTCCCAAGGGGGGCACCCCTGATTCCGCCATGAACAAACTTGAAACTACAGTCATCAATGTACTGTAGCGAAAACGGGTCCTTGGCACTTACGCCGACCGAGCCAACCGTCCGTTGATCGAAATATACGATCACTCTATGAAGAGGATAAAACCTGAAGTCTTCCACCACTTGTACGTCACCAGTCTACACCTTGCACTTCACACCATCTGATTCAAAGGCACATTCTCACTTTCATATCTAATTCACCCAACACACTGACAAGTGATATGTACCGGAACACAACCTTATCTACAGTCAACCTCGTGTAAGTCGACATAATCGGGACTGAGAAAAACACGTCGACTTACGCGAAAGTCGACATTTTGTCGACTTATAAATGAAAACTAAATTTCCCCTATACAGAATAAGATCACGATGCAGATCGCTACTCAAATCTTACTCCTTTTGCTGCCAAAACATACCTACTGACATTAGCAACAATTATGTTTTAGTTCATGCATAAATCTCGTGCGGATAAGTAATGACAACGCACAATTCCCAAATCTCTAGAGAGATTTTGAGAGAGCGGGATCGGAAAACTAGGCCCGTTTCTAGACACTGTACATTTTAGACGCATATTTCCCAAATTGCAAACAACTTTGCGCTTTAAATTCAAGTGCGTTGCTGCGAAGATATGCGTGTGAATTCGTATGATTCTGTCTAGATAATTTTTCAGTGCCGACTGAGTTGAAATATGACGTGTGATTTTCCTTCCCTAAGTCACCATATTTGTTTTGCTTACATTTCTATTGCCATACTCTGAAAATGAATTGTTCTCGCGCTCCGATTCGCAAAATTACCGCTCTTTACGGCGCGGGCTAGTCTGAAATAAAAACAAGAAGAAAAGTTTGTTAATCCGAAAACGACATCTTTCGGATTACCAACCCGCGTAAAAACAAATCTCTTTCCATCGTCAGACTAACTTAACTTTGGACTGAGATTTAATCCTTCGGTATAGCGAACTGTGACAATAATTTGCTACTATTTTTTCATTGACATTTCGTGAAGCAGCATGCGTTTCGTTAGCTTGAAACGTGTAAATGTTGCGATGTCTTTCCCCGCTAGTGCAGACTAAGTTCGGTCACGGCGAAAGTTCTGTTACGAAATAAAAAATAATGCAAGTCTTTTCAACAATAACACACTTCCGTATAGATTTTATGCGTTTAAACGCAGTTTCTAGTTTCGTACAAAAACCGCAAGTGTTTTCTGCAACGCTTTTGCGTTTTAAATACAGCGTTGCTTCTGATTTGATGGACTTGCATTTGATTTTTAGAATTGCGTTCAAACGCAATTGAGAGTAAGTTTCTTAGATGCAATTTTCTAGTTTCGGATGATTATCAAACGCAAGTCTTTTCAGCATTCCGTGTGATTTGATGGACTTGCATTTGATTTTCAGGGTTGCGTTTAATTTTTGATTTTGCGTACGAAATAAAATAATGCAAGTCTTTAAAAAAATAACGCACTTCCGTAGATGTATAAAGATGCATTTAAATGCAGTTTCATATAGTTTTGTACAAAAACTGCAAGTCTTCTCCGCAACGCTCTTGCGTTTAAATACAGCATTGCGTGTGATTTGATGGACTTGCATTTGATTTTTAGAATCGCGCTTAAACGCAATTGAGTTTTTAAAAAAAGTTCCCTACAATTTTCTAGTTTCATATGATTATCAAATGCAAGTCTTTTCAGCGTTCCCGGTGATATGATGGACTTGCAATTGCATTTGAATTTCAGAGTTGCGTTTAATTTGTAACTTTGCATACGAAATAAAAGATAATGCAAGACTTTTCAACAGTAACGCACCTCCGTAAATGTTAAGAGATGCTTTTAAACGCAGTTTCTAGTTTCTTACGAAAACCGCAAGTTAGTCTTCTCTGCAACGCTCTTGCGTTTGAATACAGCGTTGCGGGTGAATTGATGGACTTCATTTGATTTTTAGAGTTGCATTTAAACGCAATTGACTTTCTATTTTCTAGTTTCATATGATTATCAAACGCAAGCCTTTTCAGCAACGCACTTGTGCAAAGTTGCTCGTGATTTGATACACCTGCATTTGCTTTTTAGTTGCAATTAATTACATGTAGTTGTATTTTGATTAATTTTCTAAAAACGGGCCCAGGTTTCTAATACCACTTCGGAATAATTAACGTTAGAATATTCATAAAAACGGAAACACGTATTTAATGTTCTGATAATGATTCTCTACTAGGACCTACAGGTGTACAAAATTTGTGCGTTTTGAGAATAACCAGAAGGAGAAAAAGGGGAAAGTGAACTGCTTTGGGTACCACATGTAATTCTCCAGTGTAAATGAGTGTATGTCCTCTCTATTCTGACGTACAAGACAATGGACGCATCGCGCCGCAGATGCTACCGCGCCGTACACTAGAGAATTACCGACAAGAAATGCTGCGAATCGGAGCGGGAAAACAATTCTTTTTCAGAGAATGGCGATAAGACTTTGAGCGAAAAAAGTCATGTCAACTTAGACGAGGGAATTAACACATATTTCAGTTCAGTTGGCACTCAAAAATCAGTTTATAAATGTCGACTAAGACGAAGAAGTTTTCAAGGAATAACAAAGGCAAAAATTGGGACTTTTTTATCGTGTCGACTTAAGCGAGTTGTCGACTTATACGATGTCGACTTAAGCGAGGTTTACTGTATTTACAGGTATAGTGTCTACCGTACACAAGACACAAAGATCAGCCTCGGTTGTTAACTTTTTTGCACAGTGGGTATGAGCAGACTACAGTGCACTCCCGTTACATCAAAATGCTCGGGACCGGCCATTTTCCTTTTGTATAAAAAAATTTCTTTATAACCGAACAAATATAATATATGACAAAAACAAGGTAACCACCAAGCATATATGTCTGTTGAATACTCATCATACACTGGAAAGCGAGATGTGAAATGGGATGGTACCATTTTAATTTCGTTTGGATATTACATTTAAAAGAGAGCATAAAGTTGTTTTTGGCACACAATAAGTCGTATAGAAAATAATAGTTTAGGATTCCGTTACAGTTCGCTATTCCAAAGATTTGTTTCTTACTAAAGTTTGTTACTCCGAAAGACTCTTTGTTCCGAAGTTTCGCCATTCCCGGGAATCTAAAGGTTTGTTCATTATTTTGAAGCTTCGCTCTTCTGTCGATTCTTTATTCCGAAAGTTCATAATTTAGATATAAATATATTGTTCGTTTTCCGAAGGCTCGTTGATCGGAAAATGAAATGAGTTTCGTCATTCCGAAGGTTTGTAAATGAAAAAAATGAGAATGTGTTTTTTAATCCGACAATGAAATAAGGTTTGTTATTCCAAAGAAGGTTTGTAAATAATAAAAAAAAATAAGAAAGGTTAGTTATTTCATAGGCTCGGTTATCTTAAGACAATTATGAAGTTTGCAATTCCAAAGTTTTGTTACTGGATACACCTTTTTCACCTATGGATTAATGAAACTTTTTTTTAATGTTCCGATTAACGAAAGTTCAGAATTCCTATCATTTTATGACAAACGAACCATCGTAATAAGAACCACATCTTATTGACAGTTTAACAAACTTTAGTAATAACGAACTGTTTGAATAGTGCCAAAATGTTCGTAATAACAAACCCTATTTCATTTCCGAACCAACGGACATTTAGGTGTATAAGAATATGTGTGTTTTGTAATAAAGTACCTTCGAAACAATAAAACGAACCTTGTTTAATTTCAGATTATTGTATTACAATAATGCAAGTCCCCCTCGGAAACTATGCAGGACACAAGGAGCGAACACATACACAGTGATGTGAGGCGTTCGCCCATGCAGAGATGCTATAAATGCTTGTTCCACTACGTATTTTCGGAAGCGATTCGCATTTCGTTATAACGGAGCACATTTCTTTTGTTTTTCTTTGTCAGTGGTGCTCAGAAAGATTTTGTTATAATAATGAAAATTTTGTTATAATGTGTTTATTATAAGCAAATTTTGTACCATAGACTTCAATGGCGATAATTTTGAGACCAAGAGTTTTACTTCGTTAAAATGAAATTTCATTATAACCATGTTTGTTGTAATGGGAGTCCACTGTACTGTGCATGAAATACATTAAAGATACACAAACTCCAGACTACTGTGTGAGGTAGCTGATGATACCTGTGTGGAATTATTATAGACATGGTTATGAAATTTCCCTACGATTTCCTTTATTCTTTATTATTTTTACACAGAGTTAAGCTTTCTATTTACACTCTTCAGAGTTTGATTGAAACCATTTAAATCATACATCAACACCATTTTCAGTCCCATAACTGATCACATTTACTAATTAATTAAAATCAATTGTCTAAAATGTGTCATTATGGCCAACCTGTATACACACGTATACACACAATGCTAAATGTAAGTATCAAACCTCTGTAACACAACTTTGAATTAACGGTAGGAATTATCGCTGCACTTATAATCCATACTTTTTATCACTTTCTGAATCTCCACAAAAACCACTAATTGACAAATATTCATCAATACAGAAGACTGACTTAAAGGAACAATTCAAACACTCTTTTAGAATGCATAGCTTGTTACATGACTGTATAAATCAGCACAAAGTAACCATGACTACATCGTGTTACTGAATTGTTATGAACAAATTTCGCACTGACAAACTTTTGCACGAATTCCAAATGAAATGCACTACACAAGTACACAAAATAGATATCATTTTGTTACAGTACTAACTCATAGTATTAACTTAGCTCTATCACTTCTGGTTCTAGAGAAGAAGATTTTTAAAGATTCCTTAATTTGGGGGGGGGGGGGGGTTTGGGCCCAATGGGGGCCCCCTGGGTGGGGTATGGTGCCCATTTTAACAAATTGAGACCCTAACCCCCCTAGGGATACTACATGCCAAGTTTGGTGAAAATAGGTCATGGGGTTCTCAAGAAGAAGAAGAAAATGTACAATTTAGGCCCCATTAGGACCCCTGATTCCGCCATGAACAAATTTAAAACTACAGTCATCAATGTACTAACTCATTGTGTTAACTTAGCTCTATCACTTCTGGTTCTACACAAGAAGATTTTTAAAGATTCCTTAATTTGGGGGGGGGGGGGGGGGGGTTGGGCCCCCCTCGGGGCCCCCTGGGTGGGGCATAGTGCCCATTTTAACAAATTGAGATCCTAACCCCCTAGGGATGCTACCTGCCAAGTTTGGTGAAATCGGTCTTGGGGTTTTCAAGAAGAAGATGAAAATGTTAAAAAGTTTAGGCACGCCGGACGCTGGACGAAGAACGATCGCAATAGCTCACTTGAGCCTTTGGCTCAGGTGAGCTAAAAAGAGACAAAAAAAATATATTGGTCGTTCATATTTTGTGCCATCTCTTTCGGCTTTTTTCCCCCTTTCACTAACCGTGGGAAACACGTTGCTTTCCCTTATCTTTTGTTTATGTATGTATTTTTTAACGTTTTGTATAAGTCAACCAGTAATAATTTTTAGGTTTCCCCCTCAATTTTATATCAAAACTCCGTCTCCTTTTTTCCACTACTTGAATTTATTTCCCTTTCCTATCCTTTTTTTTAATGATTTACGGACTTGGTATGATAACTTATATGTATTTCCGCTTGATGTTGTGTCGATATCACATTCATTATTTTTAGTTCTCATGCTTTTGGGCATTGAAATTATTTACCCACTTCTACTTTTTTACTTCCTTGCCCGCTCTTCTCCATCTTGCCATATTTGTTATTCTCTATATATCTCCATACCTGTTGTGCAATACTCTCACCTATCCCATTTTTTGATGCTCAGGTCTGATGTGTATAACATTTTTTTTTTTTTCACGTATGCTTATACTATCAGTGTCATTTTAATTTCTTTTTTTATGAGTCTAATGTAAAGCAACTGTATCAGCCTTCGAGCTGCTGGATTGTTATTTTATTTTATTTTTTTTTATATTTGCAGAATAAACCACATTGAATTGAATTGAATTGTATATCAACAAGAAGGCATAAATAATCAAGGTTCCGGTGTAACTTTGCTTTATCTCACGATTTCTCTGCAAGCGCATGCCATTGTTTTAGTATGTGCGCGCACCAGAGAATGAGCGCTTGTTAAAACATGCATAATTAAATATGGTGCATTTTCCACGCTGAGATGCTACTTTAAACAATATTTCCTATTTGATATGATTATTGCAATGGGTGTGGTTTTCATGACTTACAACACCATTATAACAGTTCTCAGAATACCAATTTACAACTGTTTTAATAGTGGTGTTGTAATTCATGGACTTATAACATAAGTTCCAACAGAAGTTACAACAGAGTTGAAATGGTGTTCATAAAACCACCCCAGGGCCTCTAAAATCTTTAAATGTGAAATTTCGGTGACCTGAAATGAAAATGTATCGCCCAAAAATAAAGAAAAGTTAACATACCAGTTCATTTTGAATCTTAATTGCCCAATCAGGCCACCAAATGAGTAGAAAATGACCTGCTTCAGGATCTAGTTGAGAGGTTATCCTCCTCCCCCAAATTAGATTGACCTACAGTAAGATAAGCTCTGAAGCCTGGTTTGAAGGTGGTCATTGCACTGAGATGGCCAGTGGTGATAGTTATACATCTCTTTAAAGTCTGTTCATCTGTCATGTGGTCGCTAGCATTGGCAAATCAAAAAGAACTCTAGTGACAGGTCTTACCATATATTTGCAACTGTTTGCAAAAAGAAAAAAAAGAAACAAATGACTAATGTTAATCAAATTCTGTTTCAAAATCAATTCAATTCGATCTAATCATTTATTGTTCATCACAAAGTTTGTTTTATTTGTAAAGATGTTTTCTTCTAAAAAAAATACAACATATTACATAACAGCACTGAAATGAATGAAGTATGGGATTCACACAAGATTTGTAGTCCAGCACACTACACTGGAGTGGATAGCATGAAGGCTGATTACTATTGTGACAATTTTTACACCAAGACTTTGTCATCAGTATGGAAAAAACTATACGCTACAAAAAATCTAAAATATTGTATGTAAGTGGCAATGGTCAAATTATATTTTTGCCATATCTAGATTCAAATGTACTTTATCTATTTCAGGGCCAACATTTCCTCCATAAAAGTGTGAAATCAAATAAAAATCTGTGAAGTAGAGGCAGTTATTGCACATTTTCCTTTTCATAAGATGAAAAGCACTAAAGCTATTGGGAAAAAATATCACCCTGAAAGCTGAATAAATTCTCTATAACATTTGTAAGACCTTTTGGGGATACCTCAACGCGTGAGGTAAATGGTAGTAACATGCAAAACAATAAGTCTGCAAAGATAATTGTGTCACATAAGATGGTGTCCTAGTAATACGAGGATGCCCTCACTCACATTCTGACATAAAATTAAGGTTTATGTTGTAAGTTTTGCAATAACGTAAAACATGGTGCCTTAATGTTGACGACAATCAGAACAGGCCATCAACAAACAAGCCTGCACACTGCAAAATGCCCTGGGCCCTGTTTTATCAAAAGATAAATTTAACATTAAGTCAAAATAATCTATGATTAACCTCTCAAATCAACTCTAAGTCCACTTAATCTATGATTAACTTCCAAGTCCACTTGAAGTCCGTCTTATCAAGACACCCAGAGTTGACATCAACTCCAACTTCCTAAAAAATCAACACATAAGTTTTCTCAACCGCTCCAAATCTATGATTAACTTAACAGGTGATAAATATCAACTTTAAGTAGAAACAGTCTAGGTAGACTCAATTGTAAGGCAATTTACAGAAGAAAGATGACTGTCACACTTTCCTAGTCTAGCTGGGGTCTTGTCACAAATATTTGTCTGTTAAATGCTAACCTTTCTCTAACATTTTGTTGCGTTTCTTTCATGTAATTATGGTCTTTTCCTTGCATGAAATTCACGATCGGCACGCATTGCTTACGCGACTGCTGCACGCAAACACCCTCGACAGCAGTCGCAATCCCAGCCTGCGCGCCCGGCGCCTCGGCACACCGTCCGCCGCCAATCAAGCTATCGCCAGCAAGCAAGTAACCGAGTACAGTACTGGAACTGGAACCGCGTCTGTGTGTAATGCATATCTTGCCAAAGTAAAGAACCCATATGCGAGGAAACCAGTGATTTCTGACGTGCGTAAGCCTACGTAGAGCTAGTTCGGCAATAGATACTAATTAAGAGTTTAGTAGGCATATACAGAAAATAAAGAGTTTAAAAGCACCGAGTACGACAGTAACTTGAGATCCAGCTTAAAAACGTTAGGCCCAACTGGTTATAGATAACGTTCAGCGAGTCGTTTGTACTTACCGTAACACGTAGTGGCGTACTGCTGATTAGAGCGTCTAAGTCATTCTAGAATTTCGACATGTTGATGATGTAGACTTGCGATCTATTCTTTACAAAGCCGATCTGCGCCGTAGAGGTAAAAACAAGCTACTGTAATCACCGCACTCTCACAAGTTTCCATAATCCTACACGTAAACACACAGGACTTCAGCCTATTGAATTAAGACTTGAAGTAATCCTACGTATGTGCGGAATCTTTACGGTACACGCGTACGCAGATTTTCGTTGAGCTCGGGATGTGCTAGATCTATCGACCTACTTTTTTCAATACAACGCAAAGCGGCGTATTTTGCGGTTTTGTTGCAAACTTAATACTTCTAATTCAGCGGCTGTATAGCGCTAATAATACTGCGTCGCACTAGCAGACTACGAATCCGTGGCCATGGCAAACAATCATGTTTTTGTTGTTTGTTTTGCTTAATGTATTGTTTTGTTTTTAAGCAGACAGTACCGGAAACCAGCCTCGTCCCGTGTTTTTAGTTTTGACTAAATCAATAATTAAGTCATGGTGATGAGCTATAACTATAATCGACTATTAAGTCTCTTCGTAAAACGGAAACTTGCAGTTGATTTAAAGTTATAGCAGACTTCAAGTTGGATAAAGTTAGCGTTGATTTCACAATCAACGCTAACTTTATCTTGATAAAACAGGGCCCTGATATTCCAGCTTTTCCCTATTTGAAACAAATAGGGTTCAATAACATTCTGTACACTCTTTCTTACCTGTCTCTCTTAGATGCATGTTGACTTTTGTACTGAGAAGAGTAAAGAATTATAGCGATAGTAGCACCAGTGAAGATGGACAGCACCTTCGTAAGTGCTTTGCCATGAATACGCATTCTGCCAATGTATAGCGACTGGAAACACCGTCTTGGAATGTTCTGAAAACAAAACAAAACAATGCATTAAACAAATATTAGTTTAACCAGTAAATTACCAGAGTGAAGACCCGGGTGAAAATTATCTAAATACAAACATGAAACTGTTCAGACATATTGATCAAGGAATGTTTTGCCCATCAATTTGATTATGAATGTTAATGGACATAACATGGTTTGTGTTTAGTCAGTACTTCTACAATCATTCACTGTTCAGCATTACGGTTCCAGAAGCACCCTCTCCGCTAACCTTGGAAAAGGTAACCTAATTACCGGTAGTAATTCATGCAGCTGATCGTCTGTAAAGGGAACAAGACGTGAAGTTTGTAACAACTGAATTTATGATAATAATTCCGGAAATGCAAACAGTCGGTGAGTAACGAAGGATACACTACCTATGAGAAATGAATGATACGCGGTTTATTTGATGGAAGTTACTTTTGTAAATGCGTATGTTAGTTTGATATACTGACAGTTTGTTCATAAGCTTATAAGTTGTAAAGTTAACATGATGAGCAGTGAACAATAACCGGAGACTTCTATGTACAAGCTCATGGAAGTTATGATGCATTGCACGTTTTGACATACGCAATGTCAGAGGAGCTTTTGATTGTTATACATATGTGTTTAGGATAACTGCTGTGTAATGCACAGGCAGAGTGTTATGTTATAAGAACGATATAGTGCTCTCTGATGGAAATAAGTTGTGTGTGTTGTGTTGCAAAGGAGGCACATCACAGTTCAGAAAGAGGGGGGGGGGGGGGGAATTACGTCAGATTGAGACATGAATGCTACTAACCGGAGGGCCAAACCCCAAAAAGTCGCTTACTTAACGAGTGAGTTGCACTCTCTCTACAAACTAAGTAGACCATGCTTATTTTCAAGTTTTTATTGTAACAAACAACATTTTACTGGTCTACCTCAAAAAATTTGTTGCGAAAGCCTCCAAATCCAAGATGGCGTCCAAGATGGCCGCCATATTTACTGAATTTGTTATTTGAAAGATAGAATTTGATTGAAACATCAGATTTCAACAAATTTGATGTCATATGAAAGAGAATAAAATTTTCTACAAGTTGATACCATTTTTGTGGGTTATTGTGATAACTGGATTGAGATTTTAAGGAAAAAACACTCATTTTTTGATATTTTTCTGAAAAAAGGAAAATCATGAAAATGCTTGATTCAGCATAAATCAGAGAAAGACTGAAGGATTATCTTGAAACATCTCAAGAATTTTGTTTAACATATAATTAATATTTGGAGAAAATTAGGGGTCAGTACCGTTTTCGGTTCAGGAGTTATAATGTCTCAAACTTCAAAACTCACTATGTAAAAATGGCCACTTTAGTTGTGACAAGACTTTGTTGGTCGTAAAAAAAGCCTGCGCGCGCCAAGACTACTACACGCACCACTGGCACTGGCGCTTGTGGCAGTGCCAGTGGTGCGTGTAGTAGTCTTGGCAAACGCAGACTTTTTCTTTGACAAACTAGGGTTTGTGCCTGCAAACTAACTTTTCATACCAAGTGGTAGCTCAGGTGACGCTGATTGCTATTATTTCAAAGTAGATTGTTCTGAAGCAGATGAGATGAAGCAAGAAATATCTTTCAAATAGAGGTAGAAGCTTGAAATAACCTTGCTATAGAAAGTTTAAAACAAAATTTGGATCAATCACTCAAAAAATTCAAGATTGCAGGCCATCAAAGCTGACATAGTGTATTGCGCCAAAGTAACTGTATCATTTCGATTTTTATGCAATTTTGTCTGTTTTGGTGTCTATTTATATGTTTTTTGATATATTCTGAACATTTTGATGCTACTTCAAACCATCTTAAGTTTTTATGGAGACATTGTTCAGAATGCACCATGAATATTTCTCTAAAAAGTAAAAAAAAAATTAAATTAAAAATGTTTATGAAAACCATGCAGAAATTAAAATCTTTACCATATAATCAATGTTTGGAGGTCAGTATTGTATTTGGTTCAGGAGTTATAATGTCTCAAACTTGAGATCCCATTTTACGTAATTATGTATTTCACGCATCTGTTCCCAAAGACGTCACAGAGGGTCAAATCCAAGATCGTGCTTACTTTTCGAGTTCCACTCTCTCTATAAACAAAACCATACATAATATTAAGCATACTAAGCAATGTTCCGTAAGTACACCTCAGTAGATTTGTTGCAAAAACCTCCAAAGTACAGATGCGGTCCAATAGGGCCGCCATTTTTATTGAATTTAACATTTCAAACATAAAATTTGATAGAGACATTGGATTGCAACAAATTTGATGTCATATGAAGGAGAGCAAAACTTCTTAAAAGTTGATACCACTTTAGCTGTGTATTGTGATAAATTGGGGGGGGTTGTTTGCTTCTCTTTTTTTGGGGGGGGGGGAATCCATATTTTTATATTCTTTTGAAAAAAGGAAGAAATGTAAAAATGCATGATTTAGTATTTATCAAAGAAGAACTGAAGAATTATTTTGAAACCTGCGATTGAGATTGAGATTTACTGAGATTGAGACATAATTCATATTTCTGGAATTACAGGCAATATCATACACTGTTGACAAGTTAACATCTAGAACTTGAAAAAAAATGTATTCATGCATTATAAATTTTGCATACAATGTGTTTGCATGGTCACATGTAATACTGTAATGGTCTAGTGACTTGCAAGTACCTGCAAACTAACTTTTCATGCCAAGTGGTAGGTGACGCTGGTCGCTATTACTATAGCATTTCATCATAGTAGATTGTTCTGAGGCAGATAAGATTGAACAGAAAGTATTTTCCAAAAAGAGATAGGAGCTTGGAATTTGGCACAAATTTTTCCAATGTGTAATATGTAGCGATAAAAATAGTATCCACACAAATTTCAAGATGGCGGTAATTAATCGAGGTTGTCGTTCAAGGCATTATTTGCCATTAGTGCACGTAAAACAAAAACCCAGCTTTACTTAATTCCTCAAGCTAGTTCTAAACTGTGAGTTAGGGATAGAACAACTAATGTACAAACTTAAATCAGTATATTTAATGCTAAATATTGTTAGATGTACTAAATAGATCTGATACGATTTTTTTTATATAATTCAAATTCAAATTCAAATTCAAATACTAAATTGTTAACAGTTATCATGGTTATGGTTTCTTGAAAAGAAATGGTGATATCTCCGTATGTTTTAGGCTTTATTATGATTTTTTTTTTACATGGAAGAATGTTTTGTAATACAATTCTAACCTGCACATATAAATCGAATCTCTCTGATATCTCTCTCAATGGCAAACAATACCTTAAGTGTGTTGCGTCAAAGTTAAATCTCAACTTATAACTTATAATTTGATATATATTTTTAATCTTCTTATCTTTCTGTCTATTACATGTTTCTATACATCCGAACGATATTGTACTAGTGTAAACCATATTGAGGGTCTTTTTTTTTTAGTGGGGGTGGAGCTCATTTCAGTGTTTGGGTAAGGCCCAATCTTTGATAAAAAACAAAAATGCTTCTGTATCAAAGATACTATATGCTTTTTTACTTGTATGTTACTCTGCTGTTGTAGACTGCGTGAATGATGATGGTATATGTGTAATAATGTCTGATCCGTAGATGTCCTTGAAAGCCCTTCTGATCCGAACCCCCCCCCCCCAAAAAAAAAAAAAAAAAAAAAAATCCGACATGGCGGCAAGTTCTCAACTTTGCTCTGAAATGTGTTTTGCGAAATTACTTTTCAGTATATTGTTCGAATAAAATTGTCCGAATTGATTATTCGTGCTGCATATTCACATTTACAAATAAACATGCTGAAACTGTATTTACTGTAATCAGATTTTTCTTACATTGTTTTTGGGCTGATTTCATGTAGGTTATAGTGTCACAATTGATCTGAACTTATGCCATTGGTAGATGCTTTCCCATATTAGATATCAGGATCACTCGAGAGTGAAAATGTTCATTTTCATTTATTTTAGAGTGACCTCGGGGATCACTCGAAGAGTTACGAGTGATCCCTAAGGCAGGGCTCGACACTAACGTTGGTCCGGTGGCCCGGGGCCACCAAAAACGCACGTCGGGCCACCAAAATGTCCGAAATGAAGAATTTGGTGGCCTGATCGGGCCACCAAAAAAGGTCGGATATTTGCCTTTGGGCCACCCAAAATAAAAGTTAGTGTGGAGCCCTGCCAAAGGTCACTCTAAAATGAGTGAAAATGAACATTTTCACTCAAAAGTCACTCCAATTTCTACTCTAAATTCACCGTTTTCTGTTATTCACTCCTCACATCAAAAGTAAAAACTTCCACTCGATTTGTTTTTTCTTTTTCGGAGAGGAGAATATCACTGGATTTTTTTTTTTTCGGAGAGTAGAATATCACTGGTTTTAAAAATGTGTCCATAAAAACCTAAGACGGTTTAAGATATCACAACAGACAAAATTGTATCAAAATCGAAATAATACATATAACTTGGCGCAATACACTATGTCAACTTTGATGGCTGTCATCTTGATTTTTTTTTTTTGAGCGGTTGTTCTAAATTGTGTCTTAAACTATCTATAACATAACATAACATAACATAACATACCTTGGATGTGGGCGTAAAGTTATACTTAACTTATTTGCCCCTCGGTGTCGTCATAACATGACATTAATAACTTTTAGTTAGGCGCTGTGCCAAGTTTCAAGCTACTACCTCTATTTGAAATTTGGTTTGCTTCATCTCATCTGCTTCAGAATAATCTACTTTGAAATAATAGCGATCAGTATCACCTGAGCTACCACTTGATATGAAAAGTTAGTTTGCAGGCACAAACTCTTGTTTGTCAAAGAAAAAGTCTGCATTTGCCAAGACTACTACACGCACTACTGGCGCTGCTACCAGCGCCAGTGCCAGTGGTGCGTGTAGTAGTCTTGGCGCGCGCAGACTTTTTTTTATGACCAACAAGGTCTTGGTCACAACTAAAGTGGCCATTCTTACGTAGTGAGTTTTCAAGTTTGAGACATTATAACTCCTGAACCAAAAATGGTACTGACCCCTAATTTTCTCCAAATATTAATTATATGTTAAACAAAATTCTTGAAACGTTTCAAGATAATCCCTCAGTCTTTCTCACAAAAATGGTATCAACTTGTAGAAAATTTTATTCTCTTTCATATGACATCAAATTTGTTGAAATCTGATGTTTCAATCAAATTCTATCTTTCAAACAACAAATTCAGTAAATATGGCGGCCATCTTGGACGCCATCTTGGATTTGGAGGCTTTCGCAACAAATTTTTTGAGGTAGACCAGTGGAATGTTGTTTGTTACAATAAAAACTTGAAAATAAGCATGGTCTACTTAGTTTGTAGAGAGAGTGCAACTCGACCTCTGTTTTTAGCTTTTGGCCCCCCGGTTATACTGTGTGAGCATGGATGACTGGTTGAGTTGAAGCATCACATTGAGTTATAGGGGTATAGTTCGCGATGTAAATACACAATGTGTATACGTGCAACCCATAATTGCTTGTAACACAACTGAAGTTCAAGTTTATGTTATCACAAAGAAGGCTAGCATGGATATAAGCTACTACACTGGCAGAGACTCCAACCCCAAGCACCTTCAGATCTGGAGATTCTCCCGCCTGAAACCCCAAGCAAACGGGAGACTCCAAGTTGATGTGTGCGAAGCGTCAAGTTCCTAGGGTTCTAGATGCTCTCTGGTGCTATCTAAGGCTTATTTTTGCAACATACGATAGCAATAAGTAAGAAATCCTTTCCAACGGGAGACATTGAGCCAGAGCGGGAGAAATTAAATCTCAAACGGGAGAACGGGAGATTTGGCAAAAATGGGTTTTCGGCGGGAGATCTCCCGTCGAAAACGGGAGAGTTGGAGTCTCTGCACTGGCAGTTGGTTAATAAATAGACTCACTGTTGTTGTTTTATCTGTTTTATAGTTATTGTTCATTCATGCACAGGACTATTGTATTGATAAGTGGTAATTACACACTATAGCAGATTTAGGGGCCTATTAGCATGGATGGCTGCATTTGTGTACTGGTAGATGTGATGATGGCAGATAACTGCATGATTGTCACATGATTGTCATGCGATCATACAGTGTTTGGTATAATGTCAAGTAGGCTTACACTAGTGCATATTGGATAACCAAGCATTAATAATAATGTTGCTATGGTTACCTTCCATACACACACTCACAGTCGCCTTAAGACAGGTTACGACAAGAATTCATGCACTCATACTCTCACATGAAATCAATTGTGTATCAGAGTATTAAATTCACAAAAAGACTGTTATTAGTATAAGTGCTTACTGTGCATCTGTATTGATATGCAAAGGGTTTGCGTCAAGTGCGTACTGTGCATCTGTATTGATATGCAAAGGGTTTGCGTCAAGTGTTATTCTGACAAGTTGAGCATCATTATTTTGATCATTTCAGTGAACCGCTGATTGGGGAGAACCCAGTGAATAAACAGAAAGGAAAGTTCAAGAAAGGCTGTTGTTCAAATGTCTCCTCATTTGGCGCGTTTACATTCACCCTAGAGTTGAATAATATATCTCTGAAAGTGAAACTGCAGCCATCTTGCCTATGGTTTGTTTGTTTGTTTGTTTGATTTGATTTGATTTATTTCTGCATTTAATCAAATACAAATCGAATGCAAATTTCAAAAAGCACAAAAACAAAGAATAACAAGTGCAGTGATTTAAAATGATAACACAACATCACACAAATATAAGATAAACATAAGCAATTGTATTGTGCAGTATACTATACAAAAACATGCAATAAGATTTATAGTATTTTCCAGTAAATAAAATATAAATGAAAGCAGGAGACCACCATTGTGAGCGATTAAGCCTGAAATGGATGGGGCCTCATAAAAAGACTATCTGGCAACACAACTCTCTTGGAGGAAATTGAGTGATCGGGTTGGTGCTGTGCAGTTGCAGGTGTGGGTGCACAATGCAGTTACATGAAGTAAAACGTGTTGGGAAGTAGCAAAATTCCAACATGGATTTTTAAAAAACATTATCTTCCAGTTTGCACCAGAATTCCTGGTCTGTGATTGGTCAAAATTTGTTGCATGAAGCTGTTTATTGTATTGCACAGTAACAGGGCTGCCAACATTGGAAACTAGTTGAGAGTGAGACTCCCATCGGCCAATGCTGTAATTTAGGAGTCAAAATGAGTGAGATCAATAGAAATGCATGCAAATGAAATAAAGTTTCAGAGTGAGAAAGGACCAAAATGAGTGAGTCTCACTCTCAATGAGTGAGAGTTGGCAGCCCCCATTGGCTGCTGACTGCATCCAGCAGTCAGCTACGGGCTTAATTTTGATGTTGGTTTAGATGAAATGGTACGAGTCATGACAATGAGAACTTATCTACCAGTGATACGTGGAGACGACAGTTGTCAGAATCCGCTATTAATTCAGATCATGAATCAGAAACATGTAATCATTCTACATGTACCTGTGCTACAGTCCCATCTATTTTGTATGGTACAACGTCAGGGGAATTGGCTAGGTATGAGTCAGTACGACCGTGCCTGCAGCAGCATTTTAAGTCCTACGGATGTACATTGTAGCTTACCCGACCAAGGCAGCACCGTACGCAGCTAGCACAGCCTCGGCTGCCTCAGCTCAGCGCATAACACTAACAGTGCTGCAAAGAGAAAGGGCTGCGTATAACTACTAAAGTCCTAGACAACAAAATGATGCATAAATATGTCCCTGACGCAAGTCAATGAAACTATACACCAGTTCACATGAATATGTGTGAGAATTCTGAACGATGTACATTTGTACAATTGAGCCAAAACAGCACCAAATTTAAAAGTAGGAATTACTCAAAATCATTTATCTTACCTGAAAGAGTATAATTCAAGCTTTAATATGAACCCAATTATACCAGGATCTTCCCAGAGGAACATGTTTTTATTCACCGCATAAGTTTACCAAGTTTACCACAACCAGAACAGTGAACGTCCTTGAGGAATATTACAGGCCGAATATTTGAATACCACCTAACATAGATCTGATTCAGTGCAGAATCGGAAAGAAATATCTTAAGGGATATGTGTATACATGTGTGGGCAGAATATTAAGTTTGTAAAGTACTGTTAACCTGTATGTTGGTAGACTGAATGGTAATGCAGCTGTCATTTGTATGATGCACCTCTTGACCCCCGGGAAAGGTGCGTCATGGTCGCGTCAAGTACCACCAATTTGATGACGCGTGGTACCGTCATGGGAGCAAAATGTCCGTCACAATACTGACCCATTATGTGCGTCATAGTCGATCATTTAAAGTGAAAACAAAGTTCTGGTAAGGGCTTGAGAACCCGTCTGGCACCATTTCATATTTGCTTGCAATATATCGAAAGAGTCTACAAAGAAACTTACCTGGCTGACGCGGTTTGCCGGAATGATGAGTCGTATTGGAGTATTTTGAGAAAAATAAGAAAAGTAGGTAGACCGACTTTTATTCCAGAAGGCTCCAGACTAACTCGGTCTCAGGGAAAACTCGACCCTATTTCAGACAATTTACTCACAGTTCGTGATCGCCATGTTCATCAGTACTCTATAATACTACGGGTACCAAACGAGGTCTTACTGAGCAGACTGGCAGGAAAGTGCGTGCTAATCCTGTACAAACCAAATGGACAGCGCGCGGTCCTCAAGCCTACTAGTATACGCACATCACCTCAGTTGCTGAGACGCACGGTCTTTGAAGTTTTTGTTGTTGTTTTAATATCAAGCGTCTTTGATTGTTTTTAGAGGTGCTTGAGAGGCGCACACTAATTTTGCATGCGCGCCAAAGAGGTTTATGATGCGCGTGTTGTAACAACTCGGACCATTACTGCGAGTAGCCAGAACGCTGCAATGTAGTTTATACAGGCCACTCCCATATGCATAGTACAACACTGTACAATCCAGAGGGACAACCAATACAACTCATCCCGCCGTCAAGCAAAGCAAGGCCGAGTTATCCCCGAGTCCGAGTCTAGCCTGACCCCGTTCTGGTAAGTTCTGAGACTGAACGTTTTTGGTTATATTTCCCATTTTCGTCGTTACCCATCGAATATCTTGTTATTACAGCGTTATTCCGCACATTTCCTAGGCATACGTTCACATTTGGAGCAAAATTTGACAACTTTTGCAGGCGTACCAGAACTTTGTTTGGGCTTTAACCAGAGTGTGTCAAAAGGTTCGTTAATAGGACCGTCATGTAATTTTGCGAGGCTTATTGCATGGTATCCCTCCGTAACAGAATAAAACAAACTCACGATCGCGAGCCGGCCGAATTTACCAGCTCCTGAAAACGCGAAAATGACACAATTTTCACTCAGTTTTATTATAACATACTGATACTCACTTCATTCTCGTACAGTGAGGTCCACGAGGTGTTTTAGCATGTCGCTGCGACATGCTAAAATTTTTGCGCGACATCCTTCAAAACTTGCGACATTCTAAGCGCCATGCCAAAAAAACTGTGACATGCTAAAAGTAACTAACTCGCAAATGACTTATAGGGTGCTCCTTGTTGAAAGGAGCAGCAGTTTACAAGCGCCAAAAGTTTATCCACAGTCACGGCACTGATCACGACACAATGCGTCTCAACAACTAGCTACAGTACTCGCACAACACCATATCACACACTTGCTCACTCACGTCTCCCTCACCAACCTGCTCACATGTACATGCCATGGGATTGCGCTCTGATTCGGGATCCACACACACAGCAATTTGTGTGAAGTAACACCTAGCCGGTGCAGCGGCACAGACAGCCGCCTGTATGCATGTGAGAGGGAGAGAGAGGACGGAAAGAGAGGGTCGGAGGCCGAGGGAGGCTGAGGAAGGCTGACACGTGCTCGCTTGTTGTCACGCTTGTTGTCGGGTTACGCAAAAACAAACAATATGAAATGCATGCCCCCCTCCGCCAAAGGTTGTATTTTTTATTTTTTTATTTTTTTTTTGCTGCTTTGGTTTGTTTGTTCATTTGTCTGCCTGTCTGTCTCTCTATTCGCAAAATAAGTCAAAAGTTGGGAACAGATTAGGATGAAATTTCAGGAACAGTTGGTTGGTAAAATGGCGCAAGGAACAGATGATTAAATTTTGGTAGTGAGAAGGATTTATGATACCACTGGAATTCAACATCAGGATATTAAGGATTTTTTCTTAGACTTTGTTTCATATATTTGAAAGGATTTGTATCAATTCTTTAGGAAGCTTGCCATTGGCAATAGCAATTACGCAAAATTAGATGCGTTCAAAGCATTGCCGCAGAGAGAAAATTACCTCCATCTTTCGTTAAAAAAAATCAAAAACAAAAACGAACGATGGAGTAAGCAAATGCAACTTGTTTAATCTTTTTTTTTTTGGTAGATTCAGCGGGTTATTGTTTTTTATCTAAAAAGCCATGCGTTCCATTTGAACCTTTAGTAAGTTAGATTTTACTCGAGCGCCGAAGTCGAATTTATTCCAAGGATCTCGTCGCAATACCGAGTTTCCAATGTGTATTTATTTTCGCGTAGCTTTCGGTGTTGCAAAATTTTGCTAGGGCCTAAGCTTACTACTAAACTTATTTCTGTCGTTTCTCACACCTCGTTTGGTACGATTTCTTCCATTTTATATCACTTTATCCGTTCCCTTTATACTTTGAAGTAAACGTATATAATTCCGTGTCTCGCACTGTTATTTTTGTAACGGCGATTTCTCCGCTTCGCTGCAATACTTTTTTTCGAATCGAAGCGACGGAGCTCGGAGTTTGATCCCAGCAGCCGCTTCGATGTGCTGTTTAATTGTATTTTCTAAATAAAAATGTTTGTGTCGTTGGGAGGTGTTGATACTTTGTATTTGTTATTTATTTTCCTAGGTATTTATCTCGAGGGATTATGCGTGTTTCTTAATGTTGATAGGAAAAGGCTAAAATGATCTTGAGTGATGTCTGATGGTGATGATGATAACTACGCTGGTGACTGGTGTAAAAAGACGGCTTCCTGTGAATGCTGAGCGTACGTGACGTTTGTTTATTTCCCTTTCCCTCTTACTCTTCTTTCCCCCTTACTCTTCTTTCCCCTCTCAAGAATGATAAAAAAAGAAATTACATACACCTCACAACAAAAAGAACCATGTGCTATAGCAACCTTCGTATATTATAAGTTAAATCTAAATGTTCAATATCAGCAAAGAACAAGGGGAAAGCACGAATGACAATAAATAAAAGCGAAGAGATCGTGTATGCAGTCTCTTCGGCTCGAAGAAACTTGACACCCCACCCCTCTCCCTTGTGGAAATTTCCACAAAAGCAGGTGCCACACCCAGGTGCGTGCCAGACGAAAGAATGCGCGCACTGGAATAAACAGCATGTAAATATCCTGGAAATATCGATCGAAGAACCAGCTCATTAGTTGAATTAAAGGAATCATTGCAAAGATATCATGATTCTACTTCTATAGCCTTTCTTTTAGCGCGTAGTAGGAAACATCGAACAGTCGATTATAGTGTACTTGATCGAATATCTAATGTTCCCTGAACAATAAAAAAAGGATTGATTATTCAGTCAATTAAAAATGCAATCACAGAAATACATGAATTAAAGGACAAGTTCACCTTCATAAACATAAGGATTGAGAGAATGTAGCAATATTAGTAGAACACATCATTGAAAGTTTGAGGAAAATCAGACAATCCGTTCAAAAGTTATGAATTTTTGAAGTTTTTGTGCAGTACCCGCTGGATGAGAAGACTACTGCAGTGTATGAATAACTTAGATGTCACATGCGTACAACAATATAAGGAAAATATAAAGAGAATTTCACAAAATTCCATCTTTTGAAAAAAGTACACATTCCCCTGACTCGTTACCGACAAATGTTATGGGTAATATTATTCCCCCTGCCTTTAAAAAGAGGCAAGTCAATTGCTCTTTTATTATGCGAAAAAAGTGAAAATATGTTGAATTTTCTTTTATATTTTCTTTATACTGTTGTACGCATATGACTCACAAGCTGTAGTAGTCTCCTCATCCAGCGGTTCCAACACAAAAATTTAAAAAATTCATAACTTTTGCATCGATTGTCCAATTTTCCTCAAACTTTCACTGATGTGTTCTACTAATATTGTTGCATTTTCTCAATCCTTATGTTTATGAAGGTGAACTTGTCCTTTAAAGGTCTATGCCCAGACAAATTCACTACGAGTACGTCCAATGAGATGCAGTCATCACCTGGTTAGACAGTAAAATACAACGTGTAATGACAATTAATTCCAGTTCACGCTCATCAAAACTGCTTATTACTTTTCAAAGTTTTGGCTATCAACATTCGTTCGTGGGTGTATTTTGTTTGTTTGTTTTGTGTGTTTTCCTCTCGTGAAAGGCGTAATGATTTCTTCATATCGAATGTAAACTGCATAGCATGTTTACCGTAAACAAGCCATTCAGCTCAGCTCAGCTATGGCGCATTCGATCCATCGAACTTGCAGTAACCTCTTACAGGCAGGATCGAGCACATGGCGCATTCCTTTAAACTTGAAAGTGAAGCCAAGTGTTTGCATCGGCGCTTCCACACACAGGCGGCATTTTGCGATCATCGTTATAGCAGAATTTCCGATTCCAGTCAGGGGAAAAGGAATTGGAATACTTCGGAAAATACTGATATTTAAAATCCAATAAAATAAGAAAGCCTGAAAACAACGCATGATTATGTTTAAATAGTAAACAATTATTGGAAACACAGAACAGAGTTTTGCATCCGTTCACACAGAAGCTCTCTTGAGAAGATGAAAGCATTCCCCGTCCCCTGCTAGATAGTGGAAGCTTCCACAATCAGCCCAGCAAGTTTTTGGAGGTACATACAGTTGTACTTGCACTTGTACACATTCATTGCGAGAAAGCAATCAATCAACGCTGAACATTGCGTAGTTTGGCATCTTTATCGTGCTGGTGACCAGCTCGATGCTTCGGCATGTGTCATAACATTAGGTTTAGAGCCTGTAGGCCTCATAAGTCGACGAGTTTAATTCAAAATAGCAAAAAAAAAAAAAAAGGGAGATTGAAAAAATATGAATTCTGGTGGAAAAATACGAATTTTGGAGCTGCTGAGTACTAATTTGTGCTTCCAAAGGTTGGCAGCTCTGTACTTAGGAAATTTAATTTCTCTCTGACACAATGTACACCTTTCAAGAAAGAAAATTAAGTAAAATATTGATGAAAGGCTTATTGTGGATAGAATTACCCAGATCTGAGTTTTTGTTAAATGTCATTCAAGTTAACTAAACGTCTGTTTACCAGTAGGCTGCAAAAGTGCAGTTCTCACTTTTCTACACTCATCTCATCTACTTTGTGAGTACACAGTTATCTTGGCATTTCAATGTGAAACTGAAAGTAAATAATATTAAAAACAGTCAGTGTGCTGTACTGTAGTACAAGTTCAAGATGTCCTTGTCATTTATCATAGCATCCCCATTGAGGAGTATATCTATTTAAAATATATTCAAAAGGTCTTATGAGTAAGGAGTATAGGACGATATATTAACATTTCAAGAACAATTTAAAATCTTATGTCATAATCAAACAATTAACATTATTTTTCAAATATTAATGATTTTTATCCTGGCATTGCAGAGTGATCATGGTGATCAAAGTGTTCAAAATAAGGCTAAGATAGCACCAGAGAGCATCTAGAATCCCAGAGCTTCCAGGGCCCTTAAGCGGGCCCTGGACCCCGGCCGCAAGGGACTTCGCGCACATACTTTCACGCGCAAGATCACTTTTTCCCCCTGCAACATGCTAAAATTTCAAATTGTGGACCACCCTGCTCGTATGTCTTCTTTTTCTATCTGATGTCAGACTAAAGGTCTTTTCAGAAAGTTTGAGCACAACTTTGCTCCAAAACCACACTACCAAACACGATTTGTGATTAAAATAATCACATACAGCCCGCGGCATCACGAAGCTCGCTATCCTTCAATCGCATTCACTGTAGTGTAGCATCGACCGTCCACCGTGGAATCTGCAGCAAAACCACGTGCGTGAGGTCGACCATGTGGTACATGTATACAGTACAGGCGTACATGCGTATACAGAAGACGAGGCATGGCAGAGGCCAGGCCGCGATCATTTTTTCCGTAACCTTAACCTGCCGAACGACACATACAAACGATTATGGAACTACTGAGAGTCTATTAAAACCTATATTAACTTAAAATAGTAAATTCTATTTAAACACTAGCCATATAAACCATGTATCTAACTTCGGTTTAATAAGGTTCGTGTTTTAATACTGTAAAAATGGTTTCTTTCGCAGTGATTTTATTTTCGCGCTTTGAGGTTGAACCACGAATTTAACATCACGCGAAAATGTTCTGAACTCGTCGCTTGTACAACACTATCATTACTGACCGCGAATTTAAACACACGCGAAAAAGTCCGCACCGATGGAAACCGCGAAAGTTTCTGTACGTGAAAGAAACCACTTATACAGTAGGCAGGGGCTTCAATCAAGCTGTTTTCGAATCGGGGAAGGGGAGGCGGGAGGTTCGGAGAAAATTACTGTGGCCAGGCCGTAGTTTCGCGAAACTAGATAGTTCGAGGACATGCCATAGCAACGTGCATATAAAAAAACACGTTTCTACGGGATGTCAATGAACTAGGGAACGGTTTTGAGAAATTCGAAGTCATTCAAAGTTGAAGTGGTTTTTTCCTACGCATTTTTATTTTTTGTTGTTGTTCATATCTCAAAAATTTGATTTCTTAATTTTTCCAACTGGTATTTGGGAGTCTTGTAATATATTTAAAATGTTGATAGAAATTTCTGAATATATTCAGAGAGTACGCCTAGGCGCCTACTGTTTGGATAAACGGTAAGCATGCAGTCTACGTTCGATACGAAGAAATCATTAAATCTTTCATGAGGAAAAACATACAAAACAAGCAAACAAAAAACACCTACGAACGAATGCTGATAGCCAAAACATTGATAAGTAATAAGCAGTTATGATGAGCGTGAACTGAAATTAATTGTCATGATTTTGCTGTCTAACCAGGTGATGACTGCATCTCATTGAACCTACTCGTTGTGAATTTCTCTGGGCATACGAGACCTTTTAAGTATTTCTGTGATTGCATTTTTAATTGACTGATTAATCGATCTTTTTTTTTTTATTGTTCAGGGAACATAAGATATTCGATCAAGTACACTATATTCGACTGTTTGATGTTTCCCACTATTCGCCAAAAGAAAGGCTATAGAATCATGATATCTTTGCAATGATTCCTTTAATTCAACTAATGAGCTGGTTCTTCGATCGATATTTCCAGGATATTTACACGCTGTTTATTCCAGTGCGCGCATTCTTTCGTCTGGCACGCACCTGGGTGTGGCACCTGCTTTTGTGGAAATTTCCACAAGGGAAGTCAAGTTTCTTCGAGCCGAAGAGACTGCATGTAACACAATCTCTTCGCTCTAATTTATCGTCATTCGTGCTTTCCCCTTATTCTTTGCTGATATTGAACATTTAGATTTAACTTTACGAAGGTTGGTAGATCGTGGATCTTTTTGTTGTGAAGTGTATGCAATTTCTTTTTTTATCATTCTTTGGAGGGGAAATAATAGTAAGTGGAAAGAAGAACAAGAGGGAAAGTGAAATAAAATGAACGGCACGTATGTTCAGCATTCACAGTAAGCCGTCTTTTTATACCAGCATAGTTTTCATCATCACCATCAGACATCACTCAGATCATTTTAGCCTTTTCCTATCAACATTAAGAAACACGCATAGTCCCTCGAGACAAAAACCGAGGAAAATACGGTTAAAGTACCAACACCTCCCAACAACACAAATATTCAGAAAAGACAACACATGTCGCTTCGATTTGAAAAAGTATTGCAGCAAAGCGGAGAAATCGCCGTTACGAAAATAGCAGTGCGAGACACTTGAAAGAATTATGTAAAATACTTCAAAGTATGAAGGGAACGGATAAAGTGATATAAAATGGAAGAAATCGTACCATACGAGGTGTGAGAAACAACAGTGGAGAACGGTAAGTTTAGTAGTAGGCTTCGGCCCTAGTAGCCTGACCAGACCGCTGTGCAAAGCACAGCAGTCTGACATGTACTAGTGTTTAAACGTTGTAAACGACCGTCGCTTTTGACGGGAAGACCACAAAAAATATCTTTTATTTTGTTTGATTTTAACAGTAATATCACCCACCTATATTGTATTTTGCTGATGGTTGAGTTGATTTGGTGTTTTGTTGGTATCCAAACCTTATTGCTGAATTTTTCGGAGTAGATTGTGCGATGATTCACAAAATCAACGAACTACCACGAACGCTCAACCCGAGGTACCGTGGTAGCATTTTATGTACGCCCGTGCGTTTCATGTGTAATTACGTAAAGCTTGTTGTCTTCTATGTACATGTATTTCCGCGCATGCTGCTCTCATGATTTGACCTTTACATGGGTCACTTCCGCTCCGACTCACTACGTTGTAGTATAGGAGAGTGATTGCCATTCAATAACATGCAGAAGATGAGGAGTGAAGCAATACGGACGCTTACAGACCTGATTTTAAGGACGGATTTCGGTGGGTTTTTGACGTAATTAAAAAAAAATACGCATACCGATTGGTGAATGATTATCATAGATTACGGGGATTCCTTATATTTAGTTTTCCACGATTAATAAAGATATTCATGAAGGAAACATACACCCACCGCTGAAAAATAACAACGTCTGCGAAGGAGTAGACATGCAGCCGCTGTCGTGAAGCGACAGCGGCTGCGTGTAGTTAAGGCCCGAGCAAAAGTTTACAGCACCGAAAGCTACGTGAAAATAAATACACATGGGAAACTCGGTATTGCGACGAGATCCTTAGGATCAAGTCAATAAACGATACAAAACAAAGGAAATCAATTCATTTTGACCGGAAAATAGTTTGTTGAAAATAGTATTCTGTTATATGAGATCTCCTTTGATAGGCCTAGAAATACATCCAGTTTCCATGATACTCGGGAAAGAAAGTTTGAACGCTTTTCACCTGCACATACTGCAGTGCACATCAATACACGAACAGAAACTCACCTCTTCCTTGCAGAAAAATGATGCAATAACGTTACAAAAAACACACACAACACTCTAAAAATCATTTCGTACTTGGGAGGCAAGGGACAAGCGGATGAAGAAGAAGAGAAAAAGAAGCAGACATTGCACAACGGAACGCTCTCTTACCCCGACTCAAAACGAAATAGGGTACTGTAGTGTAGTGGCAGCTGGCTACAGTGTGCAGCTAAGCTACTATACTCACGCTCCTCAGCCGCCCACACATGGGGATACAGTACCACAGCGATCGATGTAAACATCCAGGGTCCGTAGGTGTCAGGATTCACTGCGCGCGAAGTTCCGTTCGGTGTACACAGTTCGCAGGCAGCGAATTGCGTGAGCGCACACTTTTCTATGATCATTCAGAGCTCTGCAGCATTCCAGTCTGGTACGTACCACGAATAACATGTGCGTCAAGGGTCAGTCATTTTCACGAAGAGGTGCGTCACCATTTTTGCATGGTTAATGCGTCAATGTCTCATAGAGGTGTGTCACTTTTTGTGACGGAGGGTACGTCATGTACCTAAAAGGTATGACGCACATTGGTACTTTGACGCACCTATCCCGGGGGTCAAGAGGTGCGTCATACAAATGACAGCTGCATAAATGACTAATGATAACTGAAGATTTAACCAAATTCGTTATTTCTGTTGAAATATTACTCTTTTGCTAAACACTTCAATTTACGCACATTTTACAGAAACTCATTATTTCAACCTCTTATTTCACTTTACCCTACTTTAATCCTCACTCCCCAATAATCTGGTGTTTGTTTGTTTGTTTTTTAACGATGTATCTGATCTAGATAATTCAACAAACATAGCAAAGTTTTCATCATGGAGGTGTGCATATGATACAGCTCACAGACGTTCTGAACAAACAAAATACACATGTGTATTGAACAATGCAGTTCTGTGGAGTTGGAAACGCATTCTGGGTTTTCTAGTCACAACAAACAGCTATTTTATGTTAAGAACAAACTACCGGTACTCTGCAAAATCCTCAATAACTAGACTATGTTACAGGGCATCCTCAATTTTAAAAGCTTGTTTCTTTTTTTCAGGGTGAGGAATCAAAGAAAACACTTTTTCCATCCCTCATAGATGGACGTAGAAACGGACGTGTAATCTCAAGAGTATTCCATCTGATCAAACATTACCCCTTATTGCTCGTTAACCCTGGCGCGGGGCGCTGTAACCAGTAACAGCGCCCCGACGATTTGTATGCAATTTAGTGACGTAAACAAGTGCACTGCGATGCTTACAATTCAGTAAACAACTCATCGTTCAAAACGACCCTTGGATTCGCAACGAAAAGTCACATGTTGTAATACCATTATTGTTGAATATTATAGGCATATATCTATGTATGGCTGCATGCTGTGGATGCCTAGTACACTGCACATGCATGCTATGAGAGTGGGCCGGGGGGCCGGGGGTGTAGATAAGTACAATGTAGCAGTGTGCTGCATGCGCTGCAGGGGACTTCGCCACCTCAAAAACAAGCACTTACGTTGTCAGAACTGGCCTATTAAAAAGAAAGCAGCAAAAATGTGAATATCTACCAGCTATGATACCACTTGCAAATTCATGACATTGGATTATTCGGACTTTACGCAGATTTTAGGGAAGGGATATTTATTCTCACTAGCGTTCTACCGCAGGAGGACGCATGGAACGCTCGAGGACGATTTTACGCGTATATAGGCGCATTTGACATGATGTGCGCGCTGGTGATTTTTTTCTGTAAGAGAAAAGGCGTCCCTCCGCGTTCTACCGCCACATTTTGGTCACGTCTCATGCTTTGTGTGTGTGTGTGGGAGCCCGATTTGGTTGTACGCCGTGTGATCCCAATCAACAGAAGTGAGAATTCGAGCAGCAACGCAACCAACGAGAGCCAGAAGCTGGTTATACTACGATGCGTATGGCGATTTTTATAACGTAAAGACCAGAATTACACGGTTTGAAATCGTTTGTGGCCGTATGGATGCCAGTTTAATCACAAATGAGGTGGAAAAATATCGTCGAGCAACCTTCAAGCTGAGACACTATTCTATCGGGATCACTCAAAAAATAAAGTGTAGGCCCTAATAATACATCCAAGGATGAAGTGGGTGATTACTAGTAGTACCTGAATCCTGATTTAACGACAGTGAAATGAGCTATATAATGTGGCATGACAATTCGCGAGTCTTGTGTTGATATAAATGAACGAAATCACTGAAAAAAAAAATCTACTCGTGACCCATAGTATTCTTTGTCAGGCAATTGAATAGCGAGAGTGCAACGTTTGACATGTTAAAATGCCAATGGGAAAAGTGAGCTTCAAATATCGAAGCTCCTTTGTTAAAAAAAAAAAAACCCGACAAAACAAAACACAGGTCACAAAAAAGACATCGTGAAGCTGCATTTTGACAACTGTTATGATTATTTACATACGGAATGTGGCACGGTTACACACCTTGCTTAGACTCGCCTTTAGACGTAAATTTTGGTGGATGAATTTCACTTCTGATGAACGAATGTAATATCATGTCTTTCTGGTAGTTTGTAGATTGTATTTTGTACATTGTTATTATAGCTTGATCGTCACATTGACATTATTTTACCGACACGGCAGTTCTTTTCACTGTCGGGATACTGTTTTACGGAAATAAGTTCTTAATCTGGTATATAATGGTACATACACCTACAGAATATTTACCACGCCTCGACGGGCAACTCATTCCGTGTGCAAGGACGCCCAAGGTTGTATTAAACGATATGCAATTTCGTTCCTGATCTCTCTATCATTACAGGAGTATCGGCTGCTGCTAAAATACCGAACGTTGCAATCCCAAGAAAACCGCTGGATTTTACATTAAATTGGTTTATAGGCTTTTAGGGGAGATTGCCTGTACATACCACTTTGGAAGACAGGAAAGCAAATTCTTCTCAAATCAGTAGTAACCTGTGATATATTCCCAACAATTCCATTTCAAACAAGCTGTTGTTTTCCCTGCAGGCTATTAACAGCATAATAACAATATGAAGAGAAACGCGTACACTAGTTGAATGATTGAGAACAACTGTAATCAAGTCAGTCTGCAAGAATCTGTGAACAGTCTATTGCAGAAGTCGACTCAGTATGTGTCCAATGCGAGGTGCGCAATAACCACGTGCTGTCATTCAACATGTGCGTGCCTGGGAAGAACGCAACTTTCATGTTCAGCTCCCACGGTGTCATATAAGATGTTCTTTGAGTGGTGGGAGACCGACGTGCAATCAACACGTTATGACGCGAAATGTACAGTTGTTTTTTTCTCTAATCTTTTTTTTTTGAGAAGCATAGCGGTGTTTTCAAACACACTATGTTAGGTTGGTCTGCGAGGGGTGGGGGTGGTGGAGGGGGAGGCGTAGTACAAGACTTTGAGAAATTAAGGAGATGCTACATCTTTCAGTTTTTTCTTGGGATGCGCAGAATTGCTGTAATTATAATTATGGGATATTACACAATGAGAGTTGAATTAAAACACGCAAGTAAACGTATGCCCACATACACGCACTGACATAAACACAAAAACACGATATAGTTTTGACGAAATGAAATATACTGGTGATCTGTAATTTTCTTAAAATTCAATGATAAAAAAAATCCTTCCATCTGCCACGTTTCCCTCTCTTCTACATTGCCATTAGGATCAAATTTCAGGATCAAATTTGATCATTTCTTTCACTGTTGTAATAGTCAAATACTAGTACATGTACATGTATTGCTCTTTATGATAAACTAACTTACAACTTGGATGGAATTGCCGAATAACCAACCGTTTGAGTGTTTAACCTTTTTTATTTTCGGTTAAATTACGAATGCTATAAAGGGTTAGGTGTTCATTACCAGCAAAGAATAAGGGGAAAGAAACATTGACGACAGTAAAATAAAAGCAAAGAGCTGATTGTGCGTATGCAGTCTCTTCGGATAGAAGAAACTTGACCCCCAACACACACACACACACACACACACACACACACTTGTGGGCATTTCCACACAAAAAAAAAGTTGCCAGACTCCAGGTGCTAGACGAAAGAATGCGCGCACTTCTAGCCTGGAAATATCGACTGAACAATGATCAGCTTGTAATTGGCAAAGATCATGATTCTAAGCAACACATCATGATTGTGTATAGCCTTTCTTTTGGCCCATACTAGACAACATCGAACAGTCGATTATATACTTGAATACCAGTATTTTTAATGCTCACTGAACTATAAAAGGGATTGATTAATCACTCAATCAAACATGGAATTACAGAAATATTACTAGTATGAAGGGTCTTGTATGCCGAGACAAATTCACTACGAGAATGTTATGCAGCCCCGTGCTTATTGAGGGCTACATGTACCCGATTAGACAGCAAAATCATGACAATTTCACGCTCCTCAAAACTGCGTATCCCTATTTAAAGTTCGAAGGAACTTCACCTGTGAAAAAAAAAATGTATATATATATACTGTAAATTTCCACTAAATTTTACTTCGATGGTTTGGCTAGCAACTTTCGTTCAGGGTTTTTCTTTTCTTCATTCTCATTTTTATTTCTTTGCTCGTAAAAGACTTCTTGATTTCTTCAACTACAAATTGTAAGTCACGAGGGGCATTCAATCCATTGAACTTGCAATAACCTCATTCCTTTGAATTGAGTGAAACCACGTGTTCGTACGGGTGCTGTTCGTTATTCCGAAGGTTCGTTATTCCGAATGTTCGAATCGAAACACGCAAATTCCCTATACCTAGAGGCTCGTTAATCCGAAAATGAAAAAGGGTTCGTTAATCCGAACATTTGTGGCGTTATTCCGAAGGTTCGTTATTCCGAAGATTCGTTAATCCGAAAATGAAATTCGGAACAACGAACCTTCAGAATAACGAATCTTCGGACTAAGGAGCCTTCGGAATAACGAACCTTCGGAATAACGAGCTGTAACCGTTTCGTACTTCGGCACATCCACGCAAAGCGTGGCGTTTAGCGATCATGCATGTGGCAGACTTTCAGATTATAGTTAGAGGAAAAGAAACTGGAATAAGATACTTTGGAAATGGTGATGTTTAAAGTTGAAGCTTGAAAACAATGCATGTCTATGTTTTATAGTAAACGATAATTAAAAATACCCAACAAAGTTTTGCATTCGCTCTCACAAAAGCTCGCTTGAGAAGATCAAAGTATCCCCCTCCCCTGAAAGGCAGTTGGAGTTTCCACATCCCCCCCCCCCCCCCCCCACGAAGCTTTTGGAGATCAGATATTGCGTCCTTGGTATAACATCAGATATTGCGTCCTTGGTATAACATAAAGCAATCAATGAACGCTGAACACAGGAATCTTTATTCTTAGGGCAAAATATGAATTTTGGAGCTGCTGAGTATGTCCCTACTAATTTCTGCTTACGAGAACATAATTCTGTGAGGAATTCAAAGTTGTATTTGATGAAAATTTGTTTTGAATTACGAACCTTCGGAATAACGAACATCATCCCATTTTGACTGTAGGTGAAGTAGGGTGCGTATACATTATATGCCACCCCCAATAAATAAATAAATAAATGAATAAATAAATGTAAAAGTCTGGAAGGTCCACTTTTTCAAAAAATACCGTAAGACATATTTATAAGCCTCATCTGTATGCACTACTCCAATGTCCAATGTCTCGTTGGATGACCCCGACACTTGACCACTCGGTACCCCTCACCTTACCTTTGCACACAAGTGTAATAATAATGAAGTAACCTAAACAAGAAGCAGAAATTATTTTTTTTCTTCTTCATCACAGTTTCGTAAGAAGGGAGAGGAAGAGGAAAAAAATAATGATAAAATAAATTCCACATATTCAGATTACGATTATATTCCAGTTCGTCGCTTGGTGTATATCGTGTGTGAATTTACGCCTACCGATTGTAGTTCGTTATTCCGAAGGTCCGTTATTCCGAAGGTTCTTCAGTCCGAAGGTTCGTTATTCCGAAGGTTCGATAATCCGAAAAAGTGATAAGGTTTGTTATTCCGAAGGTTCATTAATCCGAAAATGAAATAAGGTTCGTTAATCAGAAAATGAAACAAAGCTCGTTATCCCGAAGGTTCGCTACGGACCCAATTTCATTTTCGGATTAACGAACCTTCGGAATAACCAACCTTCAAAATAACGCCACAAATGTTCGGATTAACGAACCCTTTTTTCATTTTCGGATTCTCTAGGTATTATAGGGAATTTGTGTGTTTCGGATTAACGAACCTTTGGAAGAAACAGCACCCACGCCTATACCATGTCTGTCAGCTTTAAACGGGTATGTGCGTGATTCTATATAGGTGCGTGTTTTCATTAATTTTCATTCCTTGATATCTCCATTTTTTAAAAACTGTTTGTAATGGAGTATACGTTGATGAAAACATTATCAAGTTGCGACTCGACCACTTACCTATCATCTTAACCCATCTCCGCACACACGTACTTTCTAAAAAAATAATCGAGTGAAAATATTCACTCTTAAAGGAGCGAATACAAAAAAGTGAATTTAGAGTGAAATTGGAGTGAATTTTGAGTGAAAATGTTCATTTTCACTCATTTTGGAATGACCTCAGGGATCACTTGACGATTTTGGAGTGATCCCTGAGGTCACTCTAAAACGAGTGAAAATGAACATTTTCACTCAAAATTCACTCTAAATTCACTCTTTTTTGTATTCACTCCTTTAAGAGTGAATATTTTCACTCGATTTTTTTAGAGAGATTCAAAGAAGCAGTTCATCACAATAATGTCAGGAGTAGATATTCATCAATTCCACAAATTGAGATTACGATTGTATTCCAGTTTGTGAATCGTGTGTTCTTGTGTTTGTAACATTGTGTTTACATGACACCATTTTTTCAACATATACATGGTTACAATTCATTATTCCGAAGGTTCTTTAGTCCGAAGATTCATTATTACGAAGATTCGTTATTCCAAAGGTTCGTTCTTCCGAAGGTTCATTAATCCGAAAATGAAATAAGGTTCGTTATTCCGAAGGTTCGTTAATCCGAAAATGAAATAAAAGCTCGTTATTCCGAAGGTTCGTTACGGACCCTATTTCATTTTCGGATCAACGGACCTTCGGAATAACGAACCCTATTCCATTTTCGGATGAACGAACCTTCGAAATAACGCCACAAATGATCGGATTAACGAACCTTCGGAATAACGAACAGTGCCCTATATACATAATATATTATGACCTAACGAACCATCAGAAAATCGAACCTTATTTCATTTCGGATTGGCAAACCTTCAGAGAATTTAATAGGCCATATCATTCATTTTCGGATTCACGAACCTTTGGAATAAAGCACTTTCAGAGCAACACGCTCTAAAGCCATTCTTTTTATTCGGGCATTGGGAGAAAGTTCAGAAAAGAATAATCTTTGAGGTATAAGAAATCAGTTTCATTTTTATTCGACACTATCGATGATTTCTAGGCGTGGTATTCATTTTCCGACAAAAAAAAAAAAAGAAGAAGAAGAAGAAGAAGGAGGAGGTTCGTTCTGCCGATGGTTCATTATTGCAAATCCGATACACGCAGATTCCCACCACCGACTATAGAAGTTTGTCAATCCGAAAATAATCAACAAGGTTCGTTTATCCAACTTGTGGCATTATTCTGAAGGTTCGTTTCTCTGGAAATGAAATAAGATTCGTTGATCAGAGAGTGAATCACGTCGTACAAAACTTTTTCTGATAAACGAACTTGCAGTATACCGAATCAATTTTCGTTATCAAATGAACGAACCTTCGATCCTTTCTTCCTCTCATTTTTTTATATATTTATTTCTTTTTTATTATCAAACCTTCTGTTATTAGGGATATTGGTACAATAGGTGCAACATTGTTTCCTCTGCTTTTCTTTAAATAATCAAGAAAAGACAAAATCTTTAAGGCAAGATAAGTTAACTACATGGTTCGACATAGTTTACTTTTTATCGAGGAGTATTCATATAGCAGTGAGTGATACACCTTACAAGGAGGTATAGAAAACGTGGAGATGTAATCATAACAAATAAGTATATCTTTTGGTTTAGAATGGTTTTCTTTCAGGCACAGTATTCATTGCTCCGTTGAAAGAAAATTCTGATGTTTCGTTATTTCAGGTGCATGTACGTCACGATACCGACACCCACGAGTCATATACATAATATACAGTCCAGGAGTCATACACCTCACAAGTCATACAGCCTTGAGTTCGACATAGATGATGTCCACTGGCGGGGGAGGGAAAATACCGAATGTTCCATCCGAAGGGTTTGAAATGCTATTGATGGAGGTTATAAGTCCCGAGACGAAGTCGAGGAACTTACAGCCTCCCGAAATAGTGTTTCAAACCCTGATGGTGGAATGTTTGGTACATGTTCCCGACAACAAAAGTCATCATAATGTTAGATTAGGCCTATATGGGTTAGTCAAATTATCACACTTTCGTACGCATTACGATTATGGGTCATCTGCTTTTTCACATTGTATGGAATAGGCAAATTTATCCTATCGATTGCGTGAAAAATATGATCGTTCAATCGTTTGGTATCGTTTGTCATTTCTTACGTGAAAATGTTTTCCCATGGGAGAACATTACAAAAATGTTCTGCCCATGGGCGAACATAACCAATGTGCCTCCATCACGTGACTGTGTTTAGCCAATCAATAACCGGTAGCCTATTTGAATAACCCATTTAACGTAAGGAAAAAAGGCCTACGAGACCGACACATTAAATCCCGTGTTGTATCCATCGAACTCGTGGGCTGTTTTTATTTATGTCGAACTCGTGAGCCGTTTTTACCGAGTGTTGAACTCATGAACTTCATTTGCCTAGCGTCGAACTCGTGGGCTCTATGACTCGTGACCAGTATGACTCATGGACCTGTTTTCAATGTCGAACTCGTGGGCTGTATGAGTCATGGGTGTCGGTTTCGTAGGACGACCCCGTTATTTCGAATCTGAAACACGCAAAATCTCCAGATGTTTGTTACAGAAAATGTAAGGGTTCCTTAATGCGAATATTAATGTGGCATTATCCCCAGGGTTTGTAAATCTGAGAAAAAGTTTAATCTTAAAACGAACTCTCATGTATATCTAGGTCTGCGTGGTACGAAACTTATAGGGCCTATTAGTTTCGGGATTGCGGAATCTTCAGAATTACACATTGTGTTTCGCTTTCGAATCAACAAACCTTCAAAATTACTAAACTTTTCTTCTTTTTTCATATTTGGTGAAGCGAACCTTCGGAAAACCAAAACTTTTTTTTCTCTCTTTCATGTTTTTTTTTCTTTATAAAAAACAGAACAAAAACAAAAACAACTAGAAATGTCGCTATGGCGACTGTATAGCGACTGGTATGCCTCCGCCATAATGCATGATTCTCCTAATAGGTCTAGATAGTACATGTGGACAATGTGTGATTACATTTTCACAAAACTGGCAAAATATTGAAATGACAAGTTTGTCACAAATGTGTTGAATGTTCACCTTCCTTGACCTTGGTTTAATTGGATGAATAGGAGAGCATGTATTTGGGGATTTAAGGACTTTAACTTGACTTTGACCCATTCATACATTTATGCATTGAGTAATTTTCATGGTACCGGTATGGAGAAAAAGTGCAACTCTCCAGAGAATTTCTATTAGGTTACACATGCATACACCAAGTGTAAAAAAAAAAAATAATAATCCTGCTGGCATTGCATGAACATGAGGAAAATAGTAAAATTTTTGAAGTGTTGCACTTGACCTTTGACCCCTGACCTTTGACCCCATGAACCCTACATTCTCTAGATAATCACTGCCAGTCAGTACTTGTATACTATGTTCCATGAAGATACCTTGAACAATTTTCCAATTTACAGAGAAAAAAAAAGACGTTTTAATAGTTTTACTCGACCTTTTGACCTTTGACCTTTGACCTCATGACCCAAACTTTCGCCAGAGAATCTAAATTAGGTAATACATGTATACACTAAGTTTCAAGAAAATATCTTCAGGCATTGCATAGATATGGTGGAAATAGTGAAATTTTATGTATTTGACCTCGACCTTTTGACCTTTGACCTTGAGCATGTGCACCCAAAAGTTGATAGGCACAACTTCACCCCCTAATACACATACATGCCAAGTTTCATTAGGATACCTCAACTGGTTTTGATAGTTACCTTGTCCACAAAATTCATTACGGACGGACGGAAAGACGGACGGACGGAAGGACGGACGGACGGACGGACGGAAGGACGGACGGACGGACGGACGGACGGACGGACAGACGGACAACCCGAAAACATAATGCCTCCGGCACCACTTCGTGGCGGAGGCATAAAAAACTTCGGATTGTGTACTGTGAGAAACAAACAGTTACTGTTGTTTTTTCCCCGATCAGTGGTGATAATTCAGGTAAGATATAATTTAGTGGAAAAGAAAATAAGGCACAAAAAAAAGTTATTTGAATCCTGACATCAATTACTGTTTTTTCTTTTTACCGATAAATGAAAGATCATACAGATAAGAAATGAGAGGAAAAAGAAAAAATAGCCTGTGATAACGAATCGTATTAAATGTTTGACATCCTTGGTCTTCGCCTTTGGTCTTCGACTTGCTTTCCTTACCTGACCATCCCGGGTCCCCAGGCCCCAGACTATTTATAACCTCCAGGAATGCACCAGTGCGCGCGGTTTCCTTTGTTGATGCTCTCTATTCTACCCGCCCCACCCTTCCCAAAGTCTGGCACCTTGCCATCGTGGGATTTTTCATCTTTTCCTTTTTGGTCAAGTTGGTGTTCACAACTTTGTCTACGTGACTGCGTTCTGTTTTGTTTCTCCGAATTCTTCACTGCGTGCTCTACAGACATGTGGTGCACAAACAGTTACTGTATGGCTGTTTATGATGGGGGTCACCTATACTAACCTGCAAGCATCTTACGGCGAGCAGAAAACGGCAGTTTCCTCTGCTGTGGCTACTTTTACTGCCAGTATTTTAACTCCCAAAATATTGGGCTTTGTCACTACGGAATACAAGGATCTCGCCAGCGTATATCACCCTTGTCGGCGCCGACAAGCGTGCGGTTTGAAGAAACTATTGCCGACAAGGGTAAAACTTGCCGACAAGGGTAACACCACGCGTGAACTTGCCGACAAGGGTAACACCATGCGTGAACTTGCTTGACGAGCTAAGTTCGGACCAATTTCTCGCCTTTTTTACTCTTTATTATCTGGCTAGAAAAGAAGCTAGATGTTGAAAGGAGCAGCAGTTTACAAGCGCAAAAAGTTATCCACGCAATCACCGCACCGATCACAACAACCAGGGAGGTCCTCACCTCCCTGCAACAATGCGGCTCAACATAGCGTCGTACATGTACTAGCTGCAGATACACACCGCAGATACACACCACATCACACACTTGCTCACTCACATGCGCTCTGATTCGGGATCCACACACACATGCATAAGGGAGGTGAGACCCAGCCGGCCACAGACAGCGGCCTGTGTGTACGACGGTATTGTGAGAGGGAGAGAGAGGACGGAAAGAGAGGGTCGGAGGCCGAGGGAGGTGGAGGAAGGCTGACACGTGCTCGCTTGTTGTCACGCTTGTTGTCGGGTTACGCAAAAACAAGCGATATGAAATGCACGCCCCCCTCCGCCACAGGTTGTATTTTTTTTGCTGCTTTGGTTTGTTTGTTCGTTTGTCTGCCTGTCTGTCTCTCTATTCGCAAAATAAGTCAAAATTTGGGAACAGACTACGATGAAATTTTCAGGAACAGTTGATTGGTAAAATGGCGCAAGGAACAGATGATTAAATTTTGATACTGAGGTAACCAAGCAGGATTTATAGTACCACCGGAATTCACCGCCAGGATCCAGGATTTTTAGTCTTTTAGATTTTTAGTTTCGTATATTTGAAAGGATTCGTATCAATTCTTTAGGAAGCTGGCCATCAGCAATGACGCAAAATTAGATGCGTTCAAAGCATTGCCGCAGAGAGAAAATTAACTCCATCTTTCGTTAAAAAAAGAAAAAAGAATGTGCGATGGAGTAAGCAAATGCAAATTGTTATTATTATTTCTTTATTTAAAAAGCCATGCATTCCATTTGAGCCATTTCACTTTCCATGGATTTGTAAACGTCATTCGTGAATATTCCATTTTCCTTCTCTGGGCCGAAATTTATTCTGTCACGATAGTCCTTCAAGTTCAACGTACGTAATGCTCCACGTGCTTCTGGCTTGGTTAGGGGGCCTTCATGGGCAGAAAATAAATGGATAATCATTCATAGATGCTCCCAGTTGGTTTACATGTTATCTACACGCTGTTAACGACCACTGAAGCAAGGTGGCAGTACGCGCGGCATTCCTTTATCTGACACCTGGCTTTCGTGGAAATTTCGTGGAAATTTCCACAAGCCATGATATCAAGTTTCCCCACTGCCTGTGGTCGTGTTTTTTTTTTTAAATTCTTCATTGCGAACATCAATTTGTCCAACTTGAAAAGTGTAGATAATTTGCTTCGAGCACGTGTTTCTTTCTTTTTTTATTGCAGCGTCGGTAACATTTTGTTTTGTTCATCGTCCGTGCATGGCAGGGGTTCATGGGAGGAGAATGATAGGAATAACTGGGGAGAAAATAAACTGAAAGAAGGAAGCATCTTTTGAGCGAGCTGCCTTTGTTTTTTTTTTTCTACAATATCACCACCAAGGTTCTTTTTTTTTCCTGGCTAGATAACTCAAAAAGTTATGAATGGACTTGAATTCAATTTTCTGGGAAATTTTGATAGTGCCAATGAATAAATAGTGCCAATGATCCATAGTTAGGTGGAGTTCTGAGCCCTCTCCCTTCCCACCCTATAGTTCATTACTGAAATATATTTTGTTCTCCATCACCGATATGAAGTTTGCTCTCCTTTCCATTTCGTACTTCCATCCCTTCTCTGACCCAATCACTGCACATGTGTGAAAATGGATCCGTTTGGGATTATGAACACAACATATAATGTATTACATTAATGTTCATTAGGGAAGTTTGGTTTGTGTGTGTCTGTGTGTGTCTGTGTTTATTCATTTTTTTGATCATGCTCTTGCTTCAAGGAGCTACGCTTTTCCCGCGTAAAATTAATAATGGTTACCGCAAGCAGAGGCCCACGTTTTGACGTGAAGAACCACACATTCTATATCTATTTATAATATTTTTTAAAATCTAAAATAAAGAATGTTTGGTTGTTCAAGTCATATATTTTAAAGTCAAAATATTATTTTGACATTTCATGCGCTTAATTGCCGAGCATTTTCTTTCTTTCTGTTTTTTTTTTTTTTTTTTTTAACGGGAGAGAGCGAAATGTTCATCTCTTTAGCAATGACGACCTTTAGGCATAATATTTGTGACGCAGTTTTGATTTTCGTTAACATGTGAATTGTTCTCCTTCCAGATCAGTTCTTAATTTTGTGACCCAAAAGTTAACAATGTTTTTCACATTCACAAAAGCAGTTTGGTTAGCCAGTGTTCACTTCACTGCCAATGAAATTTCTAAATAAAGCGATGCTCCAAACGGGTTTACTCTGAGGGTTTGATCCGAATAATGATAGAATAATACTACATTCCTTATTATTCTGTAGGTTCGTTAATCGGAAAATAATAAAGAAACAATGTCCGTTAATTTCCACACAAAATCAGTTTTGTTATTTTGAACGTTCTGCAAATGAAATTTTGGAATGAAACAGTTACAGTTTTCTTACTCTGAGGGTTCGTTACTCCGACAGAAAAAAAAATAGTAATGAAATAGTACTAGATTCTATATTCTGAAGGTTCGTTAACCGAAAAATAATCAAGAAAAAATTTCCGTAAATTTCAAAACGAAATCAGTTGTCATTTCGAACGTTCTGCCAGTGAAACTTCGGAATAAAATGACGGCACAAAACAGCGTGTTTTCATACTCTTCTAGGGTCTGTTACTCCGACAGAAATAGTAATGATAAAATAATACATTGTAGTTCTTTATTCTGAAGGTTCGTTAAAGGGGAAGTCCGGACGATTATCAGCTGTTTCTTGTGTAAAGAACAATATTTCATGAACCTATTACCCTTTTCCCGACGAGAAAAGACCATCAGATACATTTACTATGATTTTTTTTTTTAAATAAGGTAATTCTTCATGTTCGAATCCGTTGCGAGCAGCCCTTTGTACTATCTGTCCCAGGATGCATTGCGCGTGACGTATCAGGCTCAGTTTCCTCAGCTGAGAGCACCACGAGCGAAGCCCAGCTACGCATCGATCTCCCATTGCACTGCTGACTTCGGAGCGGTGTCTGCATGCCTGCCTAGGTGTGCCTTGTTGGCGCTACTGCAGGAGACCGTATACCGATTTAGGAGTGCTGTTGCCAAATGCTGTATTCCTTTATTCAAATAATCTTCGGTATATATCTATATAAAATCCGTCAAAGGTTAATGTGAAATAGTCGCAATGCTGTAACATTTTTCTTTAATTGAAATATTCATGTATTGTAATACTGCCGTACGTATTAGTGTCCACCCCATCACTTACAATGCATTGGCTATTGTTGCCATCAGAGTGATCATACACAGGCTGATCAGGCATACATTTACGTCTGCTGCTGCCAAATGCTATCACAATCTGCAATCGTTTTTTCGACTTCTGAGTGTGAACAATCTGAAATCAGTCGGTCAATTTCAGAATTATTGCCTCTCTTGTTGTCCGAGACTGTTGAGTGTGTCTGATGGTGGTAAATTACTACAGTATACATGTAACTTGAACCGCGGAAGAAACGCCAGCGCCAGCTTCATCATACTATATTATAGTACCGCCAGCCGCCCAATACACACAGCGTATAATGGGACTGCGTGCTGTAGCATTCAGGATCATGATAAGGTAGTATCGTGGATAAATATCAACTTAAAATCGAAATATTTCTTCAGTTTGAAGACTTACTAGCAAAGTTGAAGTATTGACAACACCCAAACACTTGACACAATAATCGGCATTTTTTAAGTGAGGCAATAGATCATGCCGCGTGCATCCGTTGCTTGGCCGGAACCACGCGATACGCTACCGCTTGCTCGGCCCGTATCGCCGTTGCAGCGCTCAAGCAGGGCTCCCCGAGCCAGCTGACGCTCCAAACAAAAAGCAAAGTGGGGCTGATACATCATGCCGTCACGTGATCTTTCTCGCCGCGTACAGAAATCGAACAGCTACGATTCAAAATCAGTGATGCTAAAAAATCGATTGTGGCGAGTTGGAAGGGTATTTTTCCATGAAACTTAGTCATTGTGGTCCTTGATTTATGTAGATTTTGGTGAAATTTTTTCAAATTCGTCCGGACTTCTCCTTTAACCGAAAATTGAATAAAGAAAATGTCCGTAAATTTCGAAACGAAATCAGTGTGTCATTTCGAACGTTTTGCCAGTGAAATTTTGGAAAACGACTGCCCAAAAACAGTTGCAGTTTTCTTACTCTGAGGGTTCGTTACTCTGACAGATTAATGATAAAATAATGCTAGATTCTTCATTCTGAAGGTTCGTTAATCCAAAAATGATTAATAGTTGGGGGCCTAAGGGCTCAAAATGGGCTGTTTGGTTCAAATTCTTCCAAAAGCACCAAATTTGGCTCATAGGTCCCTTGTACCATACTCTTTCGATTTTTGATGGGCGCCAAGACTAAAAACCCTTGGGGCCGCCATATTGGTGAAATCCAATATGGCCGCCATCCGGGTTAAAGGTCAACTGCAGTTACAAATTGAAAAGGTTGATTAATGTTATGAATCCCATATGGAAGATTTTACGGGGTAAGAGAATGTGATTCTAAATATCATTTCAGCAATTCAAGGTCACTCTCACCTCACAAGGTCACTTTCAAGGTCAAATAAGGGTCAAATCAGGCATTTTTTACATTTTTCCAAATAGTGTCTGTGAGCATTAAACTGCAATTCACTGGTACCCCTATTTTGTCCCATTTGTCACCTCTTCCATACTCCTTTAATGGCCAGTTAGGGTCAAGAGCGGTTCCATCCCCCTACATATCAATTATGATTATGACAAATAAATGAAAAATTATATTTGATATATATATATATATATATATGTGACCCGCTACAGCAAAACCCGACGCTTCTCGGCAAATTCCATTTCTCTGTACAGGCCTCCGAAGACCAAATTTCGACCTAAGGGGCTAACTTGAGATTTTTACATGATCGAATTAAACATCCATTCAAGATTGTTCTCCCAAAAGTTAGATTTGATTCGTGATCAGGAAATATTTTAAAATAATTTTCAAAATGATGAATACAATATTGGGTCCACTTCAATAGTTGAGACAATGAAGCTAAATTACAGAAAATCGCCGAAAATATCACATTTTGTTCCCCGCGAGAAGTTCATTTTTCTGAGTGCATCCCCGGCGAGTTTGGTATCAAATAAACGAGGAAAGCGTGTCTGACCCAAATAAGGAGATATGGGGGACGTCCTATATCAAGCAACCAATGAAAACTTCGCCTGAAGATGACGTTATTTATGTCAAAGTGTCAATCACACCGTAAACAAAAGGCTGTTGCTACCCACGTGTTCGAAATCACGGCATCTCATTCGCCAATCAATAGGTATGACGTAATGCATCGTTGTTTACCTGCTGATCTCTCGAGCTCGCTTCGTCTCTTCGATCCCTGCACGTGTTTTACTGTTGCCTGTTCGTCATCTTTCAGACTTTCTTTTCACTATTTTGAGAGTTTTTCTGACTGTGTACTACATCAAATGACTTCAAAATGTCGCGAAAGAAACAGGATTTGAGCGACAAGACAGTCGCAGCTATGGTAAATGAAGCGACAGCGTGTGGCATGGATATGTCGGGTTTGGCTGACGTCTTGTCGGACTACTTTGCTTCGAGCACAACTCCCGAAACTTCCGGCGCTCGGACGAAAGGAGCTGCTTCCACCGCAGCTTCCGATGATTCTGCCACCGACTCAGGTAGGCCTCCGTTCGTTTGTTTGTTTGTTTGCCCACTGTAATGACAGTTTCTATGTAGATTTACATGTACTTTGTCTTTAAACTACGTGAACAGAAATAAGATTCTGTAGCCATAAACGCGTAAATTACGTGTGAGGTTTACACGAGCGAAATTTCACAGATCTCGTGAGTCGAGGCCCTGCTAAGAATCTACTACGGTAACGTGTGTTCTATGCAACAACAGTTAGACTGAGCTGGACAAAGCATAACGTTAAGGGGTTTGTAAACACTTCAAACGTATAACAATCTTGTAAAGCTAGTGATTAAGAAGTAATTTACATTGTAGCGTTAGAGCCATCTGGCAGACCTGTAACACTAACAGGTACCGGTACACATCGATCCAGTTAAATACGGTCCACTCAAAAATTGCCAGTTAGACATCTAACTTTTGCTCACGTTAAGTTGATCTACAAAAGTAGGCGTAACCAAAATTTACTTACTTACCATGGGCATGGCATGCTTCTACAACTGAAGTTACGGTAAAAATTTTACAATTGTACGGATACGAAACAAATTGTCCTTCAAAGGTATGGAAGTTAGGAAGAGTTACCAATGATCCGCGTGTACCGTGTGTACGGAACTGTATTCAACGGTGGCCTAGTATTAGTAAATTGTTTGATATATCTCTCTTCTTTGTAATTAAAATTTCACGTGGTAGTTGCTACTCTAACGTTAGGGAATCACAAAACTGTGTGGTTCTAATGTGTCTATTTCCATAGTTATATTCATATCTAAGTTAACATGTTATTATTGTACTTGTACAATTTGTGTACTAAATTGTAGTCACAGGTAGGGTATGCAGGAATCTTTACGTTCATCTGGGACGTGAATAAAGCCCATCAGACAAATGAAAAAAAAAGGGCAAATTCCTGAAGAAGGCCCCACGGCAATGTGCGTACACATGTGCGTTAGCAAGCAAGGTTAGGTTTAGAAACTTTAGGGTTAGGTAGGGATGTATTTATGGTTAAATTGGCCATTAGATTAGTCGAGGGACAATGGGGAGTCCTTCCGAGAATAAAAAGTTGAAGACCAAAGGAAAAAAAAAAGGAGAAAGGGAGGACGAAAGATGCGATGCCATGGAAATCTGCCCCACCGCTGTATCAGTCTCACGTGGTGGGAGATGGGGCTGCATTTAGGAGTATTAATCTATCGAATATACTGTGGAAGAAAACCCCACCACTGTGCTTATCTCCTGATGAAAGCTACACGGTAGGGCTGAATTCACAAGTTTAAACAGGCGAGTCGCCATACACTTATTAGTACGGACACGCAGTGGTGGGGCCTATTTTACGTGGTTTTTTTTTACGTCAAAATAAGTCAAAATGTAGGAATGATGGTGTATTGGGTAATCTATTGTTGCACTACCGTACTACTCTAGTTTGTCTATGCTGCATTGATGTGTACATCATGCGCCACTGGCATTCACTCTTTGAGCCATTGGGGACCTTTATTTGTGTGGTTGAAATATTAAGAGATGTTACTTATTTTTTGCAAAAAGAATTGCACATAGTATGATGTTCAAAGACCTGCCATTTGCTTCTTAGTGTTTTCTTCCGTGTAGTTCAGTGATACCACTTATTTTGTTGTTACATTATTTTACTCTGTTTGTATTGCTATGTAGAGCTAAGCAATGTTTTAAAAAATGTGTAACTTGCATTTAGATTTATTAAGAAACTTTGGATGCATTAAATGACAAATAGTGAATTCACAACTTATTTATTATTTGATCAGTTCAGATATGGCTATTAGATTTGATGATATATTAATTTTTGATCTCTCTCTTTCCTATTTCAATTATTTGGAACAGATTCTGATGATGAGGAGTCTGATGATGAAGGCGCTGGTCCGTCATCCAGGCCTGAATTTTCATCGGGATCAAGCAGTGATGGGTCAGCTGATGAGCCAATGGACTTAAGCAGTGACGAGGAAGGGGGCGCTGACAAGGTTGATGATGTCGAAGAGGAGGCACGTGCTGCAACAGAACGAGCCAAAGATGCGGACATCGACCTTGAGCCACTGAAGGAGAGGAAGAACAAATGCAGCTGCACTCTGTTCAATGGAAGACGCTGCATTGAGCAGTTTTCTCAGGCCGAGCAAGATGCCATAAGGTATTTTTTTTTAATTCTTGAGATGAAGTGATGATATTTTTGAACTTTTGTACTTTTGTGTGCTTGCAGACTTGCAGTACTACATGTACATGCACCTTCCCAGACATTCTTGCCATTTAAATGCATCATGTTTCTATCTTTCTAACATCTACTCAATTTAGAAAGGAAGATGGACAAAGATACTTTGTATACTGACTTCCAGAGCTATCTGCCAAAACTGTAGGGCCTACTGCCTTGCTAGAACATTATCATTATCTTTAATCTACCTTTCAGAACATTGCTTTATTTATCATACTTTGGTTTTTATAATGAAGATGGATAACCATAGCTTTAAGAGAGTGATACAAAAGGATGTTGAAATTTATTTTGTTGTTTTGCAATTTGTCTTTCTAACCATGCTCCAGGTATTCCATCAAAGAACTTACGGAATTCGAGAAAGATCTCCTTCTACTGGGCGTCATTTCATCATCTTTAAATGATGGTGAAGCCACCCAAGGCAAGAAGTCGAAGCGCAAAGAAAGGAAGCACACAAGAATGAGAAGCTTTAGCTACGGGCACAGAAGGATTTGCCGTTACTCCTTCTTCTACCTGATGGAGATTGGGCCGGAGAAATTTACCAATGTCAAGGCTTGGTACAACACCCACGGTCTGGTGCCACGGCGGAAAAAGTCAGGTATAGATCTTCAATTCTAATCTGTGCTTTCTAACATACTATGTAAATTTGAAAGAAAAAAATAAATTAAGAAATTGAAATAAGAACTTGCAGAAAAAGTTATTTAGTTTTTATGAGTGTCAAGGAAGAAAATGTTACAGAATGCTATGAGTGTCAAGGAAGAAAATGTTACAGAATGCTAAGGTTTGATTATTTTTTTTAGCACGCATAATGAAACAAAAGATGCATGAAAAATAGATATCATTATTTTATTGGAATATGTTATTATCATTACCATTAAAAGAAAGGTATCATGCTCTAATAATGTGGCATGACAGACCCGATGTGAATTTAAGTTCTTGTACTTATTTTTATTGTCTTTCAGGTGGAAGAAGGGGCAAGAAGCTGCTCAAGCTGGCACAGGTCCAGGGTGTGGTTCAGTTCATCCTGAATTATGCAGCAGAAAACTGCATTCTCCTGCCTGGAAGAATTCCCGGCATCAAGTCGTCTGATGTAAAGCTCCTGCCGTCCCATGTGACCAAAGCCAAGCTCTGGCGGCTGTACAAGGCCTCGCTACCTGACCATGCCATTGCCTACTCAACATTCCGGAAGCTTTGGAACGACCTCCTCCCCTACGTTGTGGTGGCAAAGCCTGCGACAGACCTCTGCTGGACTTGTCAGCAGAACAACAGTCTTATCACAAAGCAGGTATATTTATATATTTCTTTGTTTAGAAATATTGATTTTCATGAATGTGTTTGATATTAATGACAAGATTAACATGAACAGAGTATACATAATCTTCAAATGGAAACAAATTATTGAAAAATCCTTCTCAATTAGTGAAATGCTTATAACACTGCACATGTACATAATTGTAACATACACAGGAAATGTAATTATCCTTTCTACTCTTCATTTGTAATCGCATTGTAATGTTCTTAGCGAATTTCTTCTTCTTCTTTACAGGTCAATGTTCCAGAGGAGCAAAAGACAGAAGCTCTTCGTCAGCAGGAGCTACATCTTCTGCAGGCTAAGACGGAGCGGGATGCGTACAATGCTGCCTGTAAAGCATCCAAGGTGGTCTCTAAAGAACATGACATCAACAAGCTCGAAAGAAACGAACCCAACTCCAGGCCGGTGACTTTCCATTACTCCTTTGACTTCGCTCAACAAGTGCACTTTCCAGCTCATCCCCAACAGCCTGGTCCGATCTACTTTAGGACTCCGAGGAAGTGCCATATCTTCGGGGTCACAGCAGAAGGCTTGCCAGCACAGGTCAATTACTTGGCAGACGAGGGCGTGAGTTGTGGCAAGGGCGTCAATGTGGTTGTAAGCTATGTACACCATTTTCTAGAGAACTATGGATGCGGAGAGCAGCACGTCCAGTTGAATGCTGACAATTGCCCTGGACAGAACAAAAACAATACCATGCTGCAATATCTGTGCTGGCGTGTGTATGCTAAGCTGCACAAGTCTGTGTCGCTGTCATTTCTCCCTGTTGGGCATACCAAGTTTGCCCCTGACTGGTGTTTTGGACTCCTCAAACAGAAGTACAGGAAGACACCAGTCTCCTGCCTGCAGGATATCGTTGATGTTGTGGAAGAGTCAACTGCGACTGGCATCAACATCGCCCAGCTTGTTGGCAATGAGCGAGGAGATGTGTTCGTGCCGGTGTACGACTGGGCCAACCATCTGGGTAGGCACTTCAGGCGGTTTCCTCGCGTGAAATCCTACTACCACTTCAGAGTTTCTGAAGAGAATTGTGGTAGGATGTTCTTCAAGGAAAGTGCCGAAAGTGCTGAACAGATGTTTGACCTTGCTCGTACATCTCCTGCTACCACACTCCCCCCTGTCATCCAGCCTGGTGGTCTTGATGCTAGCCGCAAGCAGTACTTGTATGACTACATCAGAGAGTTTTGTAGTCCAGAGACGAGGGATGTGGTCTGTCCAGCCCCAGAGTAGTTGGTATCAGAGGGTTATGTCAGTGAAGTCTTGTGTTGTCAGATATGGAACTTTGTTCATACATAACTGTTTCAGTAATTATGTTGCAGTACACTCGTTTTGTTAACAAGCTTGCACAAGCTGAAGCACAGGCTGCTATTTGTACGTGATACATTGCCACCAAGACTTGCCTTTTCTTTTTGCAGCATCTATTTTTTTTTTTTTTTGTTCTTTCTCTTTCTCGCTTTTGGAATTGAGAGGCTTCATTCCCAGTTTTTCTTCTTATATTTTACTAGACTGGATATTTAATCCTCACAAAATGAAGAATAATAGCATTGAGCAAGAAGCACTTGCAAGGTCTTCATTTCGGTGGAAGATTATCTGCTGAGTGACATTTGTCGTTACAAACTTATTTTGTTTTCTATTATTAAATGTAGCTATTGTATTATTGTTGACATACCCTTTTTTATTCATGTAGAATATATTACATGAAACCATCCAATGCTCTGGAGTAGTGAATCTATCCATCTCCCATCACTTTTCAGTTCTGCCTTTACCGTTTATGTACAGTACTTCGTGTGTTCAAATGCTCGATTGTGAACTTTCTCATGCAAATAGTGCCATACATTGTGAGCTTTCTGGGACCAAGACTCTCTTGATTATTTTATTGTCATAGAGAAACATGTTGAAAATCGGATGTTCAGTAATGTAGCATGACAAACAAAGAAAGAAATGGTACTTGTCAATTATCTTTCTATTTTTTTATTTCGATATCCACAAATTTGTGTGTCTGTATGTGTTATTGCATGCTTCATTCTTCTTAACTGCTATTGTGACCATCCCCTTTAAACACATCACATGTACAATGTGTTTCTTAGATGACTGGACGTATATGACAGTCATGTGTAGAAAAGGCTGGGGAAAATAATGTTGCATTTTTTACATGTCAAGTGCACATCGGATTTCATACCATTAGCTTTGTGGTTATAGAAAGTACATTCATATTTCCTTGTACTGAGACTACCAATTTTACATAAATGTTTGTATTGATACATTTGCCTATAGGATTTTAAGGTATTGATCATGATAATGCAGCAAAATATTTGAAGCTTGTTTGTTGATTACGGCTACGAGTTATGGATACTTGTATTATTATTAACAATTTTTATGTCTACTTGCATCATACATTCTTGAGAAATTTTTGTTAGGATTATCTTCCTTTAAATGTGTTACATGTGTGTTCATATACCTTTTTAATCACATTAGACGTTATACATTTATTAGGTGGGTTGTTGTTGTTTTTTTTTGGTAGCTCGAAAAAAAGCACAGGATTGTTGCATATTACAAGTCTAGTACACATTGTATTTCCCAATGACGGCTTCTTATAGTATAATAGTATAGCATAGTCAGATTCCTTGCAGCTGAGACTACATGTATGTTACTTTTGTTTTTACATTGAATGTTCATATTGATACGTGTGCTGATCATAGAAAGTTCACACAAGGTCCTGACTGATACAGTAACATTGTGTGAAGCTTTAATGTTAAATACAACTATCAGGTAAATTTTGTGTTCAATTATTACCACAATTTGTATGTTTTTTATTGTTTTTTATTGTTTCTATTTGTTTTTATTGAACCTATGAATTCATATTTTGTTATTATATTATATTTGGATCTTGTACGATTCATTTGACTTTTGACTTTTGAACTATGCGTCGTTTTGCACACACAGTTTGGATGATCGCATGTTATAAGTTATTTGTATGGTGTCGGAAATTGAAAGCATTTTTTTTATTTCATCCTTTAATTTTTATTGTTTTTTGGATATCAATATCTTGAATAAAAAATATATGAAATTCTCTGAATTTCTCAAAATCAGTTGCCAAATGAGTGTCCATTGGGTGTGTGTAATTTCAAGTTAGTAGCTAATCTAGAAATGCCCGTTGCTATGGAGTGAATGTATGCTTGACTTATGAGTGAAAGTTGAATTTCAAGTCAAACTTTAAATGCCATTATCTCGAAACCGACTTTCGCTTTATGAATTATGAAAAACAACCATAACTTTGCTATTTTTTCATCAATTCATATAAATGAGGTATCATTTTAAAGGAAATTTTTCACTTTATCCAGTAATGTCAAAAATGCAAATTTGATTTTTGCCTTGAAGTGTTGGGTTTTGCTGTAGCAGGTCACATATATATTGAAATCTTTGAGCACAGAAAACGGGACTTCCATTGGTTTTGTTTTCTTTTCTCATTTTCTTTGGTCAAAGTTTTTCACTATTTATCAATTGTTTCTGGTCAGTTTTTCCTTTCTTTGTTTCAATATTCTTATGTAAGATTATATATATATATATACACATATATATAATATATATATACACATATATATATATAATATATATTATATATATATATACATGCTTAAATACGGCCGCCACCCTATTCCAAGGTCCTGAATCAGGGTGCAACGGTAAACCGGGGTAATAACACGCCTAATCTTATTTTGTCTTCGTTTTTCCTTCTGACGAGATAGCTGGATAGCCCGTATACAACTAGCTGGTCAGTTGTATGTACTTGGGGTGGACCACATTACCGATTTATGCACCTTGAGTTTTCCGATAACGAAATGCCGATTCGGGATCTATTCATGTGTCTGGGTTTGTGATTCTTTCACACAAGGGACTTCCACTTTTTATATCCAAGTGATGAGGTGCAAAGTGTTGTGCCTCTACTACACACACCATTGCTCAGCTAGACTTGAGATAAGTGGGATTCATACCCGCAGCACCGAACACGTCTTATTTGGACCGCAAGTCATACGCTACCGACTGAGCCACCTCGTCGTCACCCTTTCATGGTCAATTACATAACTTTCCAGCTGGCAAGCGATATGATTTCCTCCTGCTGAAATTGGTGTACACCTGCTCTCCCTTGACAAGACAGCGTCTGCTTCTTCAGTGAAGGAAGCAATGGCCGAAGCTTCCAAGGAATCGAGCTCCTCAATCCAGGTCAGACCAGTATTCTAGGGGCAGTTAACTAAATTTGATCATTAAAGTCCTTTAATGGCAGTATATCATCAGAGTAGGTGAAGACAATTCAGCTGTTCAGGTTTTTTCTCATCGTTTTTTATTCTCTTTTTATCAAACGGAACCGTTTCTTTACTGAAAGCGCAAAAGACTAGGGAAACTGACACCTATTAATGTTGTATGGGATACTGATCCTGAAGAAAATAATCTTTACATTTTGCCCAGCAACACTGTGCAGTCCTCTGACAAGAGATGGTGATGGCACCACTCAAATCTCAAGTTATGATTGGAAGAGCGTAGTGTCTTCCTGAAAATTAAGATCGAAAAAAAAGAACTGCCCTCATTTATCAGCGCACAGATATCCAAGAATAAATGGGACGGACAACTCATCCTGAGCACCTGATTCTAGACGGAAATATCCAACAGGAATTGTGATCTCACAATCTTTCAGCTTTCCAACAACTTAGATGCGATCTACAGTACCAGTCACCACTAAGTATTACACGTTTACACGTTTCGGGTCCGCTCACCCGTTTCGCGTGAGCGAATCGAGTGGAAGTGAACTTTACACGATTCGCTCGCACAGGCCCGCCCGCAGAGGGAAACGTGTAGCGTTCAGAACTTCACGATTCAGTGCCGATGTCCGAGCGAGGGATACGCGTATTTTTCTTCTACACGTTTCGGGCGTGTTGCATGCGTGTGCACATTGTGCGCGCTGATCGAATCCAGACAGCGCTGTGTTGAGCAGACGATGTTCGAGCATGGATGGATAGCAGCAGCATGCTCCGGCACACCGCAAAGATACTACAATGTAGCTCGTTAGATACTACAATGTACTAGTAGTTCGTTAGATATACCACTAATCAGGGAGGTGGAAAGAGACCATATCGTCCTGCTGCCATGTGCCGGAAAATTCTTCGTGCACAATATACAAAGTTATACACTAGTACAGCATGCACAGCTGCCTAAACAGCACTATCATCGTCGACTCGCGATGGTCGTCAAATTTGTACTCATGGGCGCAGTCAATGGAATCGGGCAAGCAAAAATTTCGAAGCCACCTTTTTCCCCACAGCCAACATTTTCCTCGAACATTGAACCCATGAAATCACGCATACGCAAACCTAAAACTAACGCTGGCTGTCTAACGTTAGCGATGTCACGATTTCAACAACTGTCAGACACTTAATACTCAATTCAGGAAGGTGCAAAAGTCCATTTATATTCCAATACACAACGTGTGTCTCGCCAAATAACTGGTGGTAGTGTGTGGTGAACAAAGCCGAGTACTAGTATTTCGGCAGTAAAAGTAGCAGCAGCAGAAGAAAATGTCTACCACTTGCTGCTCGCATTATTACACTGCCAGCAGGTCAGTGGTAACTAGTAACTTGGCACGCTTCACATGAAAGTTCCAACGATGCCAAGGTGCGCCAGACTGGGGAATGGGGAGGGGTGGAGAGAGAGAGAGAGAGACCAATCACCAGAAGAAACCGCGCGTACTGGCGCATTCTCGGAGGTCATGAACAGTCTGGGGTCTTGGAGATGAACAGAGAAGGAATGTTTAATTAAAGATAGCTCAAGTCGAAGACCCAGGATTACAAACGTTGATTCTTTTTTTCCCCTTTCATTTAACATGCCTTCACGTTTAGAAATGGTTGAACTCCTTAAAAAAACTCTCCTGCGATTTTTGTTAATGTAGCCGTTTAAAACGACAAAATCATGAAAGTGTTACTACGTGTAATACAATAGTTAATACTATACCTATTGCTTTAATCATAATTTAATTATCTGTAAAACACAAATTTGACTACCAATGACAATAGAAAATACTTGCATTTGTTTTGTGCGGAGATTTTTTTGTCTTTATCCTGACTAGTTTATATGAAATTTCTAATGTTTTTACGGCAGCGTCAACAGCCTAAAATAAATTACTGAGAGATTTATAAATTATGAAATTTTTGGCAACCATCCATTTGAACTTCAGGCATGAAAAGCTCCTGATATTCAGCAAAAACAACTCAAGAGATCAGAGACAAAGTTCCTTCAAATTTTGAGGAAGTAGCACGCAGATTTGCTGGGTGTGGTAGGGTCCATGCTTTGAGATCGTCACAATCGTGTTGTCACCAGGGAGGTGGAGTGTCTCTCTTCCACCTCCCTGTTGTCACGGAGTATCTGGAAATTCTCACAAACTCCAGGATCACCCCTCCCTGTCAACTCCATGTTGCTCCCAGGGAGGCGGGAAGAGTCTCTTCCCACCTCCCTGTTGCTCCCCAACGTGCATCGTGAATGCATGCATGGCGTCTCTTGTCACCGTCAGTACCCGAGGCTGCTTTGTATTTGTCTTGGAATATTGATTCATTTCTTGTCATGACATGAGTGTAGTAATCTTTTTGCATGGCTATGTAAGAAATTGTGATACAACGTGTACTCAACTCGTCTTTGTGATTTTTTTCTTTCAGTCCAAAAGGAAGACAAAATAGTATCATGACGTTTGCAATTGTTCGAAAGGTCTGCTTTTGATAACTCACAGACTAGTAGTAATCATCCTTGTTTTTCCCGCTCCCAGGCCCTCCAATTTTATTGAGCAATCCACATGCGCGCGCAAATTCCTTTGCCATGTGGTTTTGTCAGCCAGCTGTCGGAATGTGCTTTGAAGTTACATTTCAGCCTGGCCTGGCTGGCATGAATGTGTGTCGAGTTTCAATCAATACCTACTGTTGTTTTATTCTTGTATTTGAACATGTCGTTTCACCTGACAACACACGGAGATCGGGAAGGTGTAGGGCTATGGAAGAGGTTTTTGTTGTGTGTTGCAACCTAATCCGGGCAATTAACCCCAGGGAGCAATTAACCCCCCCCCCCCCCCCCCCCCCGCTAAATACTGGTTAATGGTAAGGTTAGAGTAAAGATTAGGGTTAGGTTTGGGTTGAGGAGTTTGGGTTATGGTTAGGATTAGGGCCAGGGGAAGGGTCCGGGGTAATTGCCCAGGAAGAAAAGAGGGACGCACTTTTGTTCTTGGTCAAATTGATTTTCCTAGGTGATGCTGTGGAGCTATAAAGGAATAAAAAAAAAGCAATTATGATGTCTGGCGTACTTCCGGGACGTCTTATTTTTCTTGCACTCTGAAATTTCCGAATGTTTCGCGTTATCAATGTCGTTAATTGTTGTATAGTTACCCTCTTTCGCATTATAAACTTCAAGTCCATAGAACGTTCATACGCATTAAGATCACACTCGAAAAGCTATACTGGTGTATAGTTTGAACACAGCAAAATGAAATAACGAATATCCCGCAGATTTTCCAGAATTATGCTTCATGTGGGTCCATTCATATTTTTCTTTTTCTTTTTTTTTTCATTTGTCTTCTTGTCGATGTGGGGGGTAGATTCAGGATATACAACTTTTCCTTTTCCCCTTTCGCCCCGGTGCGATTACTCCTGGTGCTGACATTCTTTCTGCTCGTCTTCGGATTTACTGTTGTTGTAAATAAATGCGCATGAAGCCCCAGCTGTATCGCAAAAAAAGAAAAAAAGGTCTATCTAAAGTTGACCTGCAAATACAAGTAAAATCCGAATCAATTAGCCGTGGTACGGGTTCGCGGTTCCAATCCCCTCGAAGCCCGATATTTGCCCTTCAGCAAGACACTTTATCCACAAAACACCAGGGCTTCACACTATAACTTTTATTTTGGTGGCCCGATCGGGCCACCAAAATGATTGATTTTTATTTTTTTGGTGCCCCCCCCCCCCCAAAAAAAAAAGAAAAACCATCGGTCCTACTAAACATAGAAAAATAAATATCAAGTATTACTGAATGATACAGGTACCCACGTCTAAAATAAATGAATAGAAAATTTAATCATCTTATACCGTTATTCTGAGTTCTAAGATTTCGCAAATAATGATATACACATATAGGCTTATAGATTTAAAAGTTGATGCCACGGTCAAAATCTAGGTTTGAAATGAGAAAGTGGGAGCATTTGCAGACATTGTAAACATCCGACATTTGTTTAAGCATCGTATACAAGAGCCAAAAATTACCGTTATTTATTTTTGATGGAAATTTAAGCAATCATCCAACATTTGCTTTACAAGTATTTGAACACCTTCCGGAGCCGATTGTTACCGTTAATCATTTTCCAATGTAAAACCAAGCAACCGACATTCATTCTAGCATGTTACGGACCTGAATATCATCCTTATTCATTTCCGAACGTGAAAGCAAACATCCGCTCTTTATTTTATCATCTAACTGAGCCGATTGATACCGTTGATCATTTCCAAATGTAAAAGCAACAATTTGTTACTTATTTTAGCATCGTACGGAGCAGAATATTACCGTTATTCATCTCCAAATTCAAAAGCAAACACCCGACATTTATTTTATGATCGTAAGGAGCCGAATATTACTGCAGTCCACTTCCGAAAGTGAAATGAATCATCAGCTGACACATTTCAGCATCGTACGGAGCCGAATGTGTTATACATGTACTGTTTTTCACATTCAAACGTCAAGGCAGACATCCGACATTTAATTTACCATCAAACGCATCTGAATGTTATTGTTATTCATTTCGAAATGTGAAATAGCAAATGTCTGATGCTTATTTCAGCATCTTAATTATTGAGCAGAATGTTACTGCTATTCACTTCCGAACGTTCAAGCAATCATCTGACCTTTATTTTGGCATCTTCCGAAGCCGAATGTTATTGAGCACTATTTACTTTCGAACGTAAAAACGAACATTCGGCATTTATTTCATCATCGTACGGAGCTGAATATCATTGTTATTAGCATTTCCGAACGTCAAAGGGATCATTCGACATTATATTTTAGCATCTTCCGGAGCTGAATGTTATTGCCATTCACTTTCGAACGTATATAAAAGCGAACATCCAGCAATTATTTCATCATCATACTGAGTTGAATACTATATTGTTATTCATTTCCGAACGCCAAAGCAAACATTCAACATTTATTTTAGCATCTTCCGGAGCTGAATGTTATTGCTATTCACTTTCGAACATAAAAGCAAACATCAGACAGTTACTAGTATTTTTCATCGGACGGAGTTGAATACTATTGTTATTCATTCCCGAACGTCAAAGCAAACATTAACTTCACCATCAAACACAGTTAAATGTTACTGTTATTCATTTCGAAATTTAAAAGCAAACATCCGACAATTATTTAGCATCGCATGGAGCAAAATATAACTGTTATTCATTTCCGAACGTAAAAACAATCATGTGACATTCTTTCAGCATCTTCTGAAGCCGAATGTTATTGCTATTCACTTTCGAAAGTAAGGCAAACATCCGACATTTTTCTCATCGTTGTACGAAGTTGATTATTATTGTTATTCATTTCCGAACGCCAAAGGGATAATTCGACATTTTACTTTAGCATCTTCCGGAGCTGAATATTATTTTTATTTACTTTCGAATGTAAAAGTAAACTTCCGGCATTTATTTTATCACTGTAAGGAGTTGAATATCATTATCATTTATATCTGACCGTCAAAGCAAACATTCGACATTTATTTCAGCATCTTCCGGAGCCGTATTTTATCCTTATTCATTTCCGAACGCAAAATCAAATATCTGACATTGATTTCAGCACCGTACGGAGCTGAATCTTACCATTATTCATTTCCAAAAGTATAAGCAAACATCCGACATTTATTTTTGTATTATACGGAGTCGAATATTACCGTTATTCATTTCCAAAATTAAGAGCAAACATCTAACATTTATTCTAGCAGCTTAAGGAGCCGATAGTTACCGCTGTTCATTTTCAAAACTATAAGGCAAACATCCGGCTTTTTTGGTGGCCCGGCGGGAAATGTCCTGTGATGTGTAAACGATTAAGTGTAACGTGATAAGAATGGTGCATGGATCACTAAATAAACCATTTGAACTTGTGTTACGTAATGACGAAAACCGCGTCTCTCGTTAATCGTTTCGTTTCGATTGGTCGAGTCCATCCTTTCGCTGGAAGACATTTTGCAAAATCGTTGGCCCGTTTTATCCTGAAAATGTCAATGACATGTTTCTGAACATAAACATGAAAATATATGTTAAATTCTTGATTGTGAATGAAATATGAACATTATAATTTGATGTTGTTTTGTACGCATTGATGTATCGTTACAAGATTGTTTTTTTTTTTCTAATCATGTCCTGACATTAATTCGCTATACACAAGTAGCACATCCTTTATTTTTGCATTTCATGTGTTCCAATTTAGATATCGTACCATTTAATAATCGCATGTGGTGGTTGTAGTATACGTACTGCTCATGCCGGTTATGTAACAACGTTACGAGCATCATTTCTGACAGTCTTCAGTGCTTTATAAAGAGACCACTAGTTTTATCAGGGTCCTCCCTGGTTTTATCATTAAAGAGGAAAACGTGAATGAGCCAAATAACTCGGTCTTCTAGCTCGTGTTTCGCTCCTCGGCATCAACTATACGAAAATCGGCATGAGGGACAAAAAAAAAACCCAAGAAAATATTCTCATTTACTAGTATTGGAAGGTAACAAGGTCGACGATTGGAGTTGGTGATAAAAGACAGCGTACTAGCAGTCGTAAAGGTGTGACTGTCAAAGAAAGACGATCCTTTCAGAAGGACAGCTAATTGAGTGAGCGGCTAGTGTCTGTCCCGCACAATAGCACCCAAGCGGAACAGAGTGGACCCGCCTCTGATCTTGGAGATCAGTGCGAACCGAAGGCACTGGGATTAATTAAACACAGCTTTACACGGAGGTTTGGTATGTAATGCTGATGATTTTCCCGCTGAAAAGAAAATGTGTCAGGTGCCAGTTTCTTCACTTTAGTTACGTTCAGACGGGAGCCCTTAACCTCGAAGTTACGAAACTTCGAGGTTAGAGCTTGTAGTTAGGGACCGTGAAGACGCACTCGTAGTTAGCAACCTCGAGGTTTGCTCGATGTTTCGAGCCACGAGAAATCTTATGATTAGCGCTCTAACCACGAGCCGCGGGGGGTCCCCACTCGTAGTTAAGCACCGTGTGGACACAAAAAACAACGAACTTGAAGTTAAGAGTGACCTCGCCGTAAACTCCAGCCCCCACAATTTCCCTCTGCTTCCGGGTCAACCTCCCAAACGTACACCACAAATACACTACATGTGAAAACCCTATGACGCACGACACAACAACATCATCTTTTCTTCCCATGCGCTTGATCTCTGAAACCAACACGTCGAACTCGCTACTGTATTCTATATTCTTCTCCGACGCTAAAAAAAAATGTTTTCGACGAATATCTTCATAAAGGCATAAAGTCATCAGTGCAGTGCTATCTCTGCAGTGTAAGCGAGTCCGACAGGGTTGGACTAAAGAATAAATAGACGCCTTGTTAGCAGTGTGGGCTGAAACTTCCGGTTTTGTGGTTTTAACATCGAGTGGGACCCACTCGTAGTTACGGGGGCAGAAGCTTAACCTCGAGGTTAAGATTCGTCGTGTGGACACACGTCGTAGTTAGGGGGCAAGAGCTAAACCTCGAGGTTTCCTAACCTCGAGGTTAGGGCCTGCCGTCTGAACGTAACTTTTGTCTCCCTCTACAAATTTTCTTTCAAGAAAATGTGTCAGGTCAGGTGGCACTGACAGAGTGTCTTACGTAAGAAATACATTGTACTTCATTTGTGAATTCGTATAGTCTTGCCTAGATCTAAAAACTGCCCGAGTACTTTCTTCACTTCGTTAACATAACCATGACATCGTATCATTATGATGATTCAAAACCTGATTTTCAAATGTCATGATTCTGTATTTCTTTCTGTTGCTTTGAAACACAAACAGCAATTAGTCGATCAATGTTTCTGAGGTCGGGAATTGTAACTAAGACGGGCAGGCTTAAACTCCTTGTGCAATTTCATGAAATATTATTCTTGTATACTATCTTTGAATGGGCAGTTGAAATTAAGACATGTTGACACATTACACGTGCCTGCATACATCACATACAAATTGTACACCTATCTGCATACAAACATACATGCATATCAATGTATATACATGTACTCATATTGTTTAACGCTAGATAGTAATTATCCTCGTTTCGTCATGAGCATGAAATAGTTCAAAGATACACTGACTCATTTTGCGTCCAGTCATTTTATTTTGGTTTGCTTTTTACTTGTACAACCAATCAAATTACCTCCATCGCCGTGCGCATTTACGTCGATGCAAACTGACAATCAGATGCAGCAAACATGTAATGACCAAGTTCCCGTTCATAAATACCAATTCAGTCCAAGGAATTTTCTTATATTGAATGAAAAATGTAATAATAATATGCAGAGCTGAATTTCATGCGCCTTCTTGCAGTTAGTGAGTGTAAGGATTACCAAGGTCAAGCAGATTGCGTACCTTCTGTATGGTGGTTTTTTGATTGGTGATGAGTTTCATATACAGTGTATGTTCCAGAGCGAGTACTTTTCCGAGGAACGGAAAATTTGTATTCCAAAGAAATACATAACTAGGCAAAATACTATTTTGAAAATGAATGCGTTACTTAATACTATAGTACTAAAATATGAAGGTGCTGTTTAAACTTGCCAAGTTTGTTAAAGTAATACTACAGAAGTTAAGCTCATATTTTTCATAAAGTTTATACCCTTTTTATCTCAAAAGAAATAGTTAAAAGTTAAAAGGATATATGATGCAGAAGTAATCAACTGTTACGGTAATTGTATAAGGAACTGTGATTTTATCGGTGGCGTTTATGATTTCGTAACCTTCCCCATTATTGAAAAAAAAAATCATCATACATTATAAAATGGCGTGACAGTTTTGTTTTTTTGTCGTTGTCAGAATTCCCTACCAATATCACTTGATGCCACGACAGTTTTCAGATTTCACTTCATCATTTGAACTGTTGTACTTGTAGTGCACATTATTTTCTTTGAAAGAGGTGCTTCATAAGAAATCACCTTGATTTATGATTTTACAAATGTGCAAGAACTTTCATCACTCGCCTATTTTTTTTTCTTTTTATTAGCTTACTGTCATAATATTTTCACGATGGTATTTTTTCTGTCTTTACATAGCAAGATTGTATTTTTTTTTTCATCCAGGGTCAAAGAAAAAAGTGACAGGAAGGAAATGAAAAAGAAAGTATGAAACACCTGCTTAGCAGGCGCTTTTAATAATATAGCACAATAGTGAATGCAATACATCAGAAATTTAGTAGAGATCTAAATAATTTAATAGTGGGAAAATGAGCAAAGAAAATGGGATTTCATCGAGTTGTAAAATAGAAATTAAGTTAGCATTACAGACTGGACTTGAACAAACTTATTGTCTACAAATTAATTTGGGTGAGTTTCTACACCCAGAGACAGGACTTCAAAGACATTAATTTTGGGAGCACTACACCCGAGTGAACAAACGAAAAGAAAAGAAAAAAATGAAGGTCTCTAGACCACCCTGTCCTGCGCGGGCACACGAGCGAGCGGGCGTCATGTCAGCCACTGCCCTGCGCCTGGCGCCTGCCCGCCTAAGTGTCATTCGACATACACTTACAGGCCCATCTATGATCTAGGCTACTCGTACTCGCCATCGTCAACGTCATCATATCGGTCACTCAAAATAAATTGCATCACCATCAGAGCTCGTACATCAATACCACCACACTCATTATCATTACTATCATTACAGCCAATCTTATCCACCGCAACTTAAAATCATTCCCATCAGAGTCACTGTCACAAAACACATCAGCAAACGATTCAGACATCGCAGACCCTACGACTAGCTAACGTTAGATCTTACAAAAATGAAATGGAGGTGGAAAACTATGATGAATTAAAGTTCGATAATGGCATTTTACCGCAGACAAAAAATACACAGAACATCTTGCACCAGAAAACAAAATGGAATTGGAAAACCACGATGAGGAAAACCAGGGTGAAAACATGAAGCTTGAAGACGAACGACGAAGACACTTTACGGTAAGAATACTACCGGTACAGCTTATAATCAACAACGTTGCAACATCGTTCAATCAAACACTCGATCAAAAACTCACCTCCATAATTGTTGCTAACGAGGTAATCACTTAACAAAAAATGAGCAAAACACTCTCAGAAGTACGACTGTACTCTGAAAATAAAGGGATATAATGATACGAAAGCAAAAGAGAGAAAAATGAGAGAAAATGGACTGGAAACCTGAGAATTTACGCCACTCTAAGCTAACGTAATGTGGCACAGCACAGAAAACCGTAACTGTATACATATATACACGGCATACGATCGGATTGCCGGTGTACTCGCCACACACATACTGTACTGGTACACCGAGTCGAAGAGCGCGCGCGGACATATCGTGTAAGTACTACACGTTTCGACGATTACACGCTTCGTGCAGGCTTCCGAACTTGCGTGTAATTCGCACGACTACACGTTTCCCTCCCGCGAGCGCACTGACTCGGAACACCTTTTGAAACGTGTGATCGTGCCAAATACACGATACTGGCGTCTGTGTGGGTACACGTTCGAATCGTGTTAACGTGTAATACTTAGTGGTGACTGGTACTGTATGCAAAGATATCCTCACAAAGGATGACATAATGTTTTCTGAAAGCATTTTCTGAAAACAGTGTACAATCGCACGGATGAGCATAACATCACATTTTCGGTAGAGTGCTTTTTTTCAATCCCTTTGATCTGAGTTACCGGTGGGTCGTCATGGTCGTGGTATTGAAAAGATAAAGACCTTTTCAGCTCTTTCCTGTACAGCATACCTCTCTTCCAGAGCACAACATCAGGCACTGACAGGGTGCGACATTACTTCAGACTTGCTTTGATGTGCATGCAAAATGCCTAAGTAGTATGGGTCAGCAAACCAGAGCTCACTGACACATTAACTACTGATTCGTGCTCATGTCCAGCAAGGACTGATGAGCAACAAGGTTTATGGGGCAGCCAGCGTCAACGAGGGTAGGCATCATCTCGTCATAACGTGGGAGCAGATCATCAGAACCCACCCTATCTGCTCAAGCGGCGCTGTATCAACATTTTGAAGATGAGTGCTGCTGCAAGTGAGTTTCTACTGGAATCATGACAGCATGGGTCATGATGTGATCCCTGACTTCAGGGAGTGGAGCTGGAGGAAAGATGGCACAGGTACTTGGCAATATACTAGTACTATCACTCTATCAGCCACTCTCCGCGATGCTTCAGGTACCAAATTTCATTCTTCTGCACCACAGCTGTTTCAAGGCATGCATTGGGAGGTGGGAAAACATGAAAATGGAAAAAAAATAATAATGAAATGAATGAATGAATGAATGAATGAAGGTGAAAATGCACAATGTAGAGCAGTTGTCAGACGAGCCATGGGTCAGCAGTTTGATATTGCTGCAAACTTAAACTGGGGGGTGGGGGGAGGGGATTGAGGGCCTATCTGACGGGAGGAGACATTGTCGCAATGCCAGCGTCTCGAAGAAATTATTTTCGCTGTCACAACTAACGCGATTTCCAGGGTGACGTCCAAGACGTCTTCAAACAAAGGGACAACTTATTTGCTTGGAAGTCACGGGGGATGTTGGCACGGCTTTTGCAGTCGCAGGGACTTATCAGAGACGTCTTTTCTCAGCGACTTCCCCCTTTCGTCGCCATGATGTTATTAGCGGTCTCCACAAGATTCGGGGGACATCCCGCTGATGTTGCAGACAAATTTAGTCCCCACGACATAGCCACAGTGATGGAGACTTCACATAGACGTCTCGGAGACAAGCTGGAAGACGGAAATAGTTTCTGCAAAAAATCGAAAATGTTCAATTCTCCTGCGAATCCCGGAGATTGGCTCGTCTCCAGATGCGTCGTAGAGATGTTGAGGAGAGTAGAGTTGCAACCTGTAGTCTTCAGACCAACGAGATACCAACTTATAAAGTCTTGTGATATCATACCTAATTTGCGTCCAAGCACTTTGGATAGAATCTTAATAGACCCTAGAAGGTGTCATGAAAGTTGTACTATAGCATATCTAATCGGTACCCTGTTAATGGTGTCACTGTGGCACCTGTGAAGTATGCTTGTTCCCTAAATGGCGTTACCAGGACCGTCATGTTCTCTGCACGGCATATTTAGCTGTGGAGGCACATAAAATTTCCTATAAGGACGTTAGAGTCGAACTTTCTTACACAAGTTCGAAAATAGCAAATTGATGCCAACCTGATGTACTAAAAACTCTCTTAAACACGACAGATTTTTTTCTTTTTTCATCCAGATTAGGAGTGAACTTCATAATTATTATTCCACAGAATTTAAATCTGAATTATGAATATCTATTGTGATGGAGGATCCCTGAACTGCAAGAGAGAAATAAAAACACTTCTCTTTTTAGTGGCAACGTCAAGGACGCTGGTAATATAGGGAGTAGGCCCCGCCCCCCTTATTGCTAAACTATTAATATATTAGGTAGCAATAGGATCCTATTTCTTATATATGTATGTTTTTATTGCATTCCTTGCAGATGAAGATGAAAATAATAATCCAATAATCAAATCTTGAAAACTCTTTGAAAGGGCATTACCCATAATTCAAACTAGCTCTTTTGGCTGTCATTAAAGCAAATGCAAATATATTGAATTCCGCAAATATGACCAGTCGGTGAGGACATTTCTTCTTAGCGCCTGTAGTGTAAAAATGATTAATGGAATAATTGTGACATGAACTCTGATATTTCATAGCTTTGGACAGAACCTCACTATAAAGCTTGTGTAGCCATATTATAACAGGCCACAATTGAAATGATGCAGAAAAAAAAATTACCGGAAGTAATCATTAAAAATGAAATTGAAGGGTTACTAAGTCTTCAAATTTAATTGTGAAAAGAGAATCTGAGTAAGATCCCTTAAACCTAATTACTCTCAGACAGGGGTTCTTATTATAATTCATGTGTGCATACCTAGTGATTGAAATCTTAACATGAAAGCAGATATATTGATGTTACTCGTGAGAAAGCCCACCTCTCCCTCTCTCACAGCCCTCAACAACTGCAATTCTATTAGCAGGGCTGGCATTCCTCCTATATTGACTACAGGCAAGCCATGGTTTGACCCCAAATGACCTTTAGGGAGACCTTGTAAGGAAAAGTTGACATCAGACCATAAAAATAACTTCAGAATCGAATTCCTTGACCTATAAAATCTCTAGAGCTGACTTTTCAAATTATTGTTACACTTTAAAGGTTTTTAATTGTTATACTGGCCTTTAAACGTAGGTGGCAGCCATATTGGATTTTGCAAATATGCCGCCCTGGAGGGCGCTCTTCACAAGAAATACGCCTTTTTTCAGCCGTCGACAACTGTAATTCTATTACTAAGGTTGGCATTCCTGGAATATTGACCACGGGCAAGCCATTTTTTTCAATAAACTGTTATGAATACAATGGCTTGACCCCTATATGACCTTAAGGTGACCTTATAAGGAAAAATTTACTTCAGACCATGAAAACAACTTCAGATTCGAATTCCTTGACCCAGAAAACCTCTTAACCTGACTTTTCAAATGATTGTAACCCTTCTATGTTTTCAAATGCAAGTGACCTTTAAACCTATATGGCGGCCATATTGGATTTTGTCAATATGGCCACCCCAGAGGGCGCCCTTCTTGGCGCCCATCAAAAATCGAAATAGTATGGTTTTCTTTTACTCTGAAGGTTCGTTACTCTGAAAGAATAATGATGATAAAATACTTTAGATTCTTAATTCTGAACGATCATTAATCGGAAAACGATAAAGAAGAAATATATTCGTTTATTTCCAAAACGAAATCAATTTTGTTATTTCGAACGTTCTGCTGTATAATTTCGGAAATACAACAACGGCCCCAAAACGGTTAGTTTTTCTTACTCTGAAGGTTTGTTATCCGAAACAAATAACGATGATAGATGATGGATTCCTTTCAGAAGGTTCGTTGATCGGAAAATAATATAGAAAAAAAATGTTTGTTAATCTCCGAACGAAATCAGTTTGTTTATTTTGAACATTCATCTGTAGTACCGACCTTTGGTGTTGTTGTTGTTTTCGATTACAAACCTCCGAAGTATATACTCAGTAATGAATCGTTTCATTTTATGATAACAAACCTTCGGAATAATGACCATCATTACATTTTTTTATGATATCTCTTTGATGTCACGGCCAAACTACCGCAGTATGCCCAGAAAGGAAAGTGCCACAATGTCCCGAAAGTTCTTGATCGCTTCTCGCGCATCTGCATCAGTAGGCCTACCACGTGGTCGAGTAGACGGCGAGAAAGCAAAAACACTACGGGTATATTTGGTATACACAGCGCGTGTTGTTGCGATGCAGAGACGGCTAATTATTGCAACAGTGAAACATGAAAGGCCTAAAAGAAATCGGAACCTTCACCATCGGCACCTCCTTCTCTTTTCATTTATTATTTAGGAACAAAAGGTATGGAGTTTCTGCATTGTCTCTGTGAGAATATGCCCCCCACAACGTTCATTACATCTCCGTGAAAATGTCGCATTTAGTGGCATTTTAGCGGCGATTTATCTGTGTTGTATTGAGCATTAGCGAAGGGGTCCGCGCTTCCCGTACCCACCCCCAGAACAGCGTGTAAAAGTGCCGACAAGCATGAAGAAATTCCTGGCGAGAACCCTGTATTCACACACAAATTGCAATGGAATATTCAAGTACAACTACTCGTACTTCCGACAGAGATGTCTCGAGTGTTCGTGTTGCATCGAAAAGTAAGTGTTAGAAAGTTGTTGAAACTGCGTGGCAGCGCTAAACAGTCGTAATAGTTTAGGGCTTCCGTATGCTTGATTTTTATGGGTTTATTGGAGGGAAAATGTGGGGGAAACGGATGGCTTCAACATAATTTGCTTGCCTGATTCGGTCAAGCATTTTTTTCCTTGTTACAAAATGCTTGCCCAACTTTACTACTAGTATGAGAACGTGTGTGATAGATGAAGTTTACTTCACTTGTCATGATCGTACTGTACAAAACTCAAAGAAAAAAAAAAATCACTCGCAATTTTCCTGAACGTGAGATCGAACAAAAAAAAAAAATAAGATAAAAATATGTCATGATCATGCTGGAGAGAGCCCAAAGAATTTGCTAGATTGTGTAGACAAATCACACACAGTTTTGCTGAGCGTGATTTTGAAAGAAAGTTTTGACAAAACTTTGTCATGATCGTGCTGTGACAGAGCTCAAAGAGTTCGTAAAGTGCAAACAAGTCAAACGCAGTTTTGCTGATGTTGAGATCGTAAGAAAGTGATGTTTATTACTACGATCGTGAGAACTCAGAAATTGAAACGCACCGTTACTAACCCCGCGCGAGACACACAAGCTGCCCAAATATACAGTACACTACAACATGATACGATGTACATGAACTAGATTTTCAGCGCCAGTGTACGAGTGTATCATGCATGCATCAAACGTTAACAAAAGGTTGTTCCACAGATCCGATCGACGGGGGAAAGGATGTGCGCGCACCACTTCAGTATCTGCCTGTAGTTGCGTGCACACAAAGAATAAATCATGCCCGTCCTACCGCGGCAGGACGATCAGCGTCCTACCGCGTTCCTCCGCACGATGGCAAATTAATTTTTTTCCCCTGCCGCTGCGCGAGGAAAAAAACGTTCAGCGCGTATTACGCATTCGGCAAATCGTCCTACCGCAAATTTGCCGGATCCCGCGGTAGAACGCTAGTGAGAATAAATATCCCTTCCCTTAATGCACTGTAGTAAGTAACATTACAACTACAAATTCCCGGTACGAGTTACGGTCAGATTCAGAGTACAGCTGTGCCGTATGGCACTGAAGAACAGGTGACATGAGGGCAACAAAGATGTGGGTACGTGGGACTGTGCCCTGTCTTCCCGCGAGCAAATGACTATGAAATTTCGTGCTCGGAACGAAGGTAGAAAGTGCACCTCTTTCGATTATTTCCAGACATATCCGGACGCATGACTTTTCGAATGTGATATTTTAGAGTTCCATAAAGAAATACATACTTAGTAACATACTTGAAAGTTTTGGGTTGTTCACAAAGTCAAAATGTGAAATTTCAGCAACGATTTCTGACAATCATGTTCCATTTTGAGAGTGAAGTTATGCTCCATTTTGGAATATTTTATTGTCGTTATTTAAAAAAGGTAACATAATGGCAGGTTAAATTGAGGTTTGTACTTTTCATAACTGTTTGGATTATCAAAAAATATGAATTAATAGTAAAGTTACAGCAGTTTTGCTGTGACACTTTCATAGCGGTTTTCGTGCGAAACGTGTTCATTCAAGAGGAAAGCGAGGTCACGTCAAAATGAAAACAGTGAGTTAATTGCACCTACGGCTGGTATGTGATACAATGTGATATGCGTGTGTTGTGACAGTAGAATTTGCTGGCTTGTGATAAGCGGTAAGTGTCCGGATTTTGGAGGCCAGCCGAAAATTGGGGTTCTTACTCTAGAACACTCCAGTTAGATTTCTACTCTAGACCAGTAAGTAATAGACCACTACACTAGAAAAAGTTACCAATCAACAATACGCACATGTGTGAGTATACGTTAACGGGTGGTGTACAGTTCTGTACCTGGTTGAGGTGAGGATTTAGCTTTTAAAGGGAAGGTAAACCCAAAGAGCAATGTGGATTGAGTGAAAGCAGCAACATTAGTAGAACACATCAGTGAAAGTTTGAGGAAAATCAGACAATCGATGCAGAAGTTATGAAATTTTAAAGTTTTGGTGTTGGAACCGCTGGATGAGGAGACTACTAGAGGATATGACGTATGAGTGGACAACAATACAAAGAAAATATAAAGGAAATTCAACAAAAATTCACTTTTCTAGAATTATGAAAGAGCAATGGACCAACCTCTTTCAGAAAGCAGGGGGAATAATTGCTACCCTTAACATATAATGTCAATATCAAGTTGATGGAATTTGTAATTTTCATGAAAAATTTATTTTTGTAGAATTTTCTTTATGTTTTCTTGGTATTGTTGTCCACTCACACGTCATAACCTCTAGTAGTCTCCTCATCCAGCGGTTCCAACACCAAAACTTTAAAAATTCATAACTTTTGCATCGATTGTCCGATTTTCTTCAAACTTTCACTGACGTGTTCTACTAATGTTGCTGCTTTCACTCAATCCACATTGCTCTTGGGGTTTATCTTCCCTTTAATGCTTTGCGAGATATTCAGAAACCACTCTATGCACTACGGTTTGACTGCCATAGGCCATGTACACAGTTTAAGCAGCGCCTCAGTCAACACAGCGCAAGCGCAGATCCTCGACATGCATAATTCATGTCGCCCCAGAACCCACCGAGAATGCCTGCCGCTCCACCGCTCAACTCCCGATTGCCTACACAGAGACTCCAACTCTCCCGTTTTCGACGGGAGATCTCCCGCCGAAAACCCATTTTTGCAAAATCTCCCATTCTCCCGTTTGAGATTCAATTTCTCCCGCCCTGGCTCTGTGTCTCCCGTTGGAAAGGATTTCTTACTTATTGCTATTGTATGTTGAAAAAATAAGCCTTAGATAGCACCAGAGAGCATCTACAACCCTAGGAATTTCGCGCTTTGCACACATCAACTTGGAGTCTCCCGTTTTCTAGAGGTTTCAGGCGGGAGAATCTCCAGATCAGAAGGTGCTTTGGGTTGGAGTCTCTGCCTACAGAATATTGTTATCTCGACTATCAGCTTTGCGATCGCAGCAAGGAGAGAGCTAAAAATATCTTTGCCTCCTCTCTTGGGCTCCCTCCGATCCACGATGCGCTTGCCAGGTCTTACCTCGTTGCTGATTGGCTGAGCCATGACTGCATTGGCCGTGTGTATTGTGAGCATCGTGTCTCGCTTGCTGCATCACAAGCATGCATAGTGCGTGGAGTCACTGCACACTATCCAGCTCTCGTAACCTGTTTGTACTCTACCAGCCTCGCAGCGCACCGCTGGTATCGGGTAGGTCGCTCGCTACGGAAATCTAACATTTTCAACATTGATCTATGCACTTCAAACATCCTCGGACATACATTGCACATACTCGCACAGGGTAGAAGTAGTATCAAAACACAGATAAATCGCTCGAGAATCCACAAAAAAATATCACGAGGATGAACAAAAATTGCATGTATGACCAAAACTACTCCTTTGATGACATATTCCTGGCACAGTTTGCCGGAAAATTCCATATTATAGGGCGAAATTATATGAAAAATTTCCGTTGTTTTCCAATAAGCCACAGAGGTGTACGTGGTATCAACGTAAAGCTTATGAATGGTGTAAGAGACGTGCGATATCAGAAGCGAGGGCCTGGGCGCATTCCATAATTTCACGCGTAGGGGGCATCGTATTTTTACTGCTTACAGTCACATGTCGTTGGAGATGACTTCTTGTTGTGCATCCAGCTGTATTTCTCGATAGTTTCAACAAGCCCAATGTCGTAAGTAGCCCAACGATGTAAATCATTAGAAATTTAAGTATTCCTGATCCCATATGCCAAAGCACATTAAATGACAGTTATGCGTGAGTGAGAAATTTGTGTTGGAAAATCGGTTGATGCATATCGTAGATTGCGTGGTTGGTGTATTGCATTGCATGCACGTTATATGATAGCGGGCCGTTCGTTCGAACGGAGTAGGCATCGTAGAGACACATGGATAAGCTGTATACCCTATTGTAATGAAACAAGTTGCAAATAAGTGTATATACGGTAGCTTAGTTGACGGGAGTTATGGTAGGGATCAACGGCATGGTGTGTGCAGTGCACTGATCGAGACGTGACGTCATCGCTCATGAACGGTGGGAGTGCAAACCGTAGTGCTATGAGATGTCAAAGAGCATGCAATTCTAAGTGGTAGGCCTATCAAAAGTTTATTTGATGAAAATCGGTTTTGAAATGTTTGAGATATCCAAAAACAAGGTGAAACAAAGAGATCCTAATAAAAGGCATGGCCTGTCGCCTTTTATTATTATCACTTTTTTGGATATCTCAGCTATTTGAAAACCAATTTTCATCAAATAAACATTGAATCCTTCTTAAAACAAGGAAAAGTAGAAATTACGCGGTGCGTAATATATGTCCCCGCCGGAAGTAGCATTTTGTAACAAAATGTACAATACAGGTCTAAAAAATCAAGGTCAAAGGTCAAAGAAGTCAAAGGTCAAAATTCTGTGTAGAAGTTTTGAAGCCCTCACCTAGTGCCATCACATAAAGCAAACGGAATCGAAATCGGGTTAGAAATGGCGAAGGAGTAGCATTTTGTAGCAAAATGTACAATATAGGTCAAAAAATCAAGGTCAAAGGTCAAAGAAGTCAAAGGTCAAAATTCTGTGTAGAAGTTTTGAAGCCCTCACCTAGTGCCATCACATAAAGCAAACGGAATCGAAATCGGGTTAGAAATGGCGAAGGAGTAGCATTTTGTAGCAAAATGTACAATATAGGTCAAAGGTCAAAGAAGTCAAAGGTCAAAATTCTGTGTAGAAGTTTTGAAGCCCTCACCTAGTGCCATCACATAAAGCAAACGGAATCGAAATTGGGTTAGAAATGGCGAAGGAGTAGCATTTTGTAGCAAAATGTACAATACAGGTCAAAAATCAAGGTCAAAGGTCAAAATTCTGTGTAGAAGTTTTGAAGCCCTCACCTAGTGCCATCACATAAAGCAAACGGAATCGAAATCGGGTTAGAAATGGCGAAGGAGTAGCATTTTGTAGCCAAATGTACAATACAGGTCAAAAATCAAGGTCAAAGGTCAAAGAAGTCAAAGGTCAAAATTCTGTGTAGAAGTTTTGAAGCCCTCACCTAGTGCCATCACATAAAGCAAACGGAATCGAAATCGGGTTAGAAATGGCGAAGGAGTAGCATTTTGTAGCAAAATGTACAATATAGGTCAAAGGTCAAGGTCAAAGGTCACGACTGAAATTCTGTGTAGAAGTTTCAAAGCTCCCATGTAGTGCTATCATATAAAGCAAACAGAATCAAAATTGGCTCATAAATGACAGAGAAGTAGCAAATTGAAGATTTTGATCACACACGGACGCACACACGGACGCACACACGGACGGACGGACGGACACACGGACACACACACGTACGGAGCCCGTTTCATAGTCCCCTGCTCGAACTCGTTCGGCGGGGACAATAAAACAAGGAAAAGTAGAAATTACGCGGTGCGTAATATATGTCCCCGCCGGAAGTAGCATTTTGTAACAAAATGTACAATACAGGTCTAAAAAATCAAGGTCAAAGGTCAAAATTCTGTGTAGAAGTTTTGAAGCCCTCACCTAGTGCCATCACATAAAGCAAACGGAATCGAAATCGGGTTAGAAATGGCGAAGGAGTAGCATTTTGTAGCAAAATGTACAATATAGGTCAAAAAATCAAGGTCAAAGGTCAAAGAAGTCAAAGGTCAAAATTCTGTGTAGAAGTTTTGAAGCCCTCACCTAGTGCCATCACATAAAGCAAACGGAATCGAAATCGGGTTAGAAATGGCGAAGGAGTAGCATTTTGTAGCCAAATGTACAATACAGGTCAAAAATCAAGGTCAAAGGTCAAAGAAGTCAAAGGTCAAAATTCTGTGTAGAAGTTTTGAAGCCCTCACCTAGTGCCATCACATAAAGCAAACGGAATCGAAATCGGGTTAGAAATGGCGAAGGAGTAGCATTTTGTAGCAAAATGTACAATATAGGTCAAAGGTCAAGGTCAAAGGTCACGACTGAAATTCTGTGTAGAAGTTTCAAAGCTCTCATGTAGTGCTATCATATAAAGCAAACAGAATCAAAATTGGCTCATAAATGACAGAGAAGTAGCAAATTGAAGATTTTGATCACACACGGACGCACACACGGACGGACGGACGGACACACGGACACACACACGTACGGAGCCCGTTTCATAGTCCCCTGCTCGAACTCGTTCGGCGGGGACAATTACATACCGTAGATCAGTATTTATGGGTAAACTTGGCCTAGCGGGTAAAGTCGGCCACCAGCGCGCGCATTACAAGTACATGTACTTGTACCGCGCGCGCTGGGGGCCGACTTTATACCCGCTAGGCCAAGTTTACCCATAACTACAGTACTATTTCATATTTCCAGGCCTCGAAATAGGATTTTGGAGGGGCAAGGCCATTTAGAAAAGGGCACTTTTTCCAAGAGGCCAGGGCACTTAGGTCAGTCAGAGGGGCACCAAGGCCACATTGGAAAGAGCATGTTGGGTGTTTATGAAAAAAGAAAGAAGAAAAACAAATCGAGAAAAACAAACAAACACACACACACACACACACACAAAGTGCAACACACAACAAAAACCTCTTCCCTACAGCTATAACACATTCCCAATTTCCGCGTTTCTATCAGGTGAAACGACATTTTTTAAAACAGGAATAAAACAACAGTAGGTATTGATTGAAACTCGACACCCTTTCAGGCCAGCCAGGCCAGGCTGCCATGTAACTTCAAAGCACATTCCGACAGCTGGCTGGCAAAACCACATGGCAAAGGAATTTGCGCGCGCGTGTGAATTGCTCGTGGAGGGCCTGGGAGCATGGGTGATTAGTCTGTGAGCTATCAAAAGCAGACCTTTTGAACAACTGCAAAGGTCATGATACTATTTTGTCTTCTTTTTGGCCTCAAAGAAAAACATCAAAAAGACGAGTTGAGTATCACGAGTTTGTACATCGCCATGCAAAAAGATTACTACACTCATGTCATGACACGAAATGAATAAATATTCCAAGACAAAAACAAAGCAGCCTCGGGTATCTATAGACAGTGACATCGAGACACCATGCATTGACCATCTGACCATCTGATCTGATCTGTTGAGTTATTTTAGCTGAGTCATAGGAGCTTATCATGCCTGAAGTTCAAATGGAAGGTTGCCAAAAATTTCATATTCACAAAGCTTCAGAATTTTCTGACACATTGCCTAAGCTTATATTCATTTGAAATGGCAAATTTAGAGGGTACAAATCAATGTGGACGATGATCATCCACATCCGATGATTATCCACATATTTGCATCCTCAAAATTTGACATTTCAAATGCATTAAAAATCTTCCAGTAATTTATTTTAGGCTGTTGATGCAGCAGTAAAGACGTCAGAAATTTCATACGAACTTGAATACTAGTCAGGATAAAGACCAAAAAAAAAAAAAAAAAAAAAAAAAATCTGCACAAAAAAATACAATTCTTTCATTGTCACTGGTAGTCAAATTTGTGTTTTCACGAAAAATTTGACACTCTACTAACACCTCAAAATCGTAGGAGAGTGATAAGAAATAAAGAATCATTACGTTTGTAATCCTGGGTCTTCGCCCTGGGGCTTCGACTTGAGCTATCTTTGATACCGTAAAGTTCCGTGTATAAGACGCACCCGTGTATAAGACGCACCCCTACTTTCGGACCTAAAATTAAAAAAAAAACAAAAAAAAAACACGAAAATTCCCACGCAAATATTGCGTGTGTCATACATATTATTTTAGCTCAAAATTTCCGTAGAATGCAGCACGTATTTGCTCTATTTTTCGTTTCCTTTTATATTTTCTTTTAACGGTATTCATCGGACATCGGCAAAATATGGAAGACGCAAAATGCAAGACTTGTCTCGGTACTCACTTGCTATTGTTTCGCCTTTCAATCGTGGTACATGTGTCATGCATATATCATACTCATGAGTGTACAGTACGATCTTTGCTGTCATACATAGCAGAGGGTGTCTCGCATATTGACGCATGTCAGACTGGAAGGTTCATTACGAAAAATAAGAAAAACATCAACAAGTGTAGCAGAGGGATCATACGGCAAGACGTACGGTGCGTACGGAATGCACTGTTACCAGTAACATGTGTGTCTCTTGTACCATGCTTGTATGCACAGTGCTAGCCTTTTGCAAAAGGCAGCTCGCTATAATTTCAGCACACGCACACAGAGAGCAATGGACTTGCACACACATTGCGCAACGGGCAAGCGCGCTTCGATCCGATCGCTGTGTGCATGCGAGTCCATTGCAAAAGCCTCTCTGCAGCTGCTGCCTTTGCCAAAGGCTTGCTAGCTATCTGTATGCTACCTAGCTACAGTGTAGCTATGCTAGGCCTCGTGAAATGAAGAGCAAACGAACGACATGGATATATGATGCATGCATGCTTCACACATCGTTCATATTTACGGTGACATAGTGTCGATCCTACTCCGTATTTTACAGCTTTTGTCTATGGCCATATTGATACTAGTACATTGATAAGTTTTACGGTATCGGTAATTTAGTAATGATACCTGTACATCGCGTATTCCAGCTACTAGGTTGGCTGTTGGTAGCTTGGTAGACTGACATCGGTAGCATACAGCAGTGCTGTTAGCAGTTACAGCTGTTGTCTATGGCCAGATTGATACATCGTTACTGCACAAGGCCGATGTAAGTTTATCTCGTATTTGCAGCTTTTGTGTGTGTCCAGATTGAAAGATCGCTCATTTATCCGTAAGTTTTAGTGACTGCTTACCTTCCAAACGTTGATGGGCATACATGGCCCCAAGTTTGCCTTATAAAATTGGTGTACATGACGGATTTTTTTCCGTGATTCGACTGTACCCGTGTATACGACGCACCCCCGATTTTCAACGTTTTCCGACGAAAAAATAGTGCGTCTTATACACGGAACTTTACGGTAATTCTTTCCCTGTTCATCTCCAAGACCCCAGACAGTTCATGACCTCCAAGAATGCGCCAGATATGGGACGCGAGTGAACTGAAGGTATGATATTTGAGATCAGGAAAGTTGTTCAAGCTTATTAAAGTGTAGACTTTGAGAAAGGGAATATTATTCGTCATAAATAATAACTTTCATTCTAAAAGGGCACCACGGCCTCAAGAAAAAGGGCACATTTTTTTTTGGCCGTAACTTTGATTTAAAAAAAAAAGGCATTGCGGCAAACGAGAGGGGCACCGATGGCCATGGCCGTCGGTGGCCGTCAGTTAATTTGAGGCCTGTATTTCATAAGAGGGTTTCTCATTATCTCACTTATAAAGATAGGAATGTTCAAAATATGAATCCCCACCTCAACCAAGTAGGCACCTAACACGTTACTACAGTCCCTTTAACTAAGATCTTCATCCTGCGGATCCTGGAACACTGGAATACCATAGACCAGGTCTAACACTAGTACTTTAGACTTAACGGTATCTAGAAGCTACAGCTAGCAGCTATACCAGTCCAGGAAACCCGCTCATGAGGACCGCTCCCGCGTAAGAGGACTGCCCCGCCTCATGAGGACCGCCCCCACGCCTCATGAGGACCGCCCCCATGCCTCATGAGGCCCGGGGGGAACGCCTCATGAGGCCCCCTATTCACTTCTATTCATCTCACATCTGACGTATAAATTGTCGCAACTTTGCACGGTGATTTTTGTTACACACACATGTCCACTATCCATGATGAAAAGAAGAAAAAAATCCTGTTTTTTTTCCAAAAATCGAGTTTTAATCAACCGATGCAGAGCGCCCATTAAAACACGTGTGTTTTAATGGGCGCTCTGCATCGGTTGATTAAAACTCGATTTTTGAAAAAAAAACAGATAGGATTTTTTCTTCTTTTCATCATGGATAGAATTCTAGTGGACATGTGTGTGTAACAAAAATTCACTGTGCAAAGTTGCGACAATTTATACGTCAGATGTGAGATGAATAGAAGTGAATAGGGGGCCTCATGAGGCATTCCCCCCGGGCCTCATGAGGCATGGGGGTGGTCCTCATGAGGCGTGGGGGCGGTCCTCATGAGGCGGGGCAGTCCTTGTACGCGGGAGTGGTCCTCATGAGCGGGTTTCCGGACTGATAAATTACAGGTAGATTCTAACAGCCAAGCAGAATGGGAAAAGAGATTAACGACGTTAGGCCCTACTATTGTACTAACGTTTAGAGGTCTATGCACATACATGCAAACGGTACACCAACACTCAACAGCATTTTACCTCTAGATGCACTGGCAGCACTTACCGGTACACTGTGCTGTACTGCCACTTGTCTTGACAGGTAAACCGAAAACTGGAACAGAGTGCAGTGCAGTGAGCATGATCAGCCGAACCTTGACCAAAAGATCAGTTTGTATCTGGTCGTCGGGGATATGTTCTGGCTTCACGGATCCCCTCCTATATAGGCCTACCAAAAATAACGTCAAAACACCAACGTTTGTTGTAAATTCTCTTCCGCATGCACTACTCTTCCCTCATTCTTCCGCAGGGATCAGCGGCGGTAGGGCCAGCCAGGGTGTAGAGTGCGGCGCGGCGGATCCACTGCATGGATAAGCCCACCGTGCTGGCTATGCGCTGGAGCCAAAGAGATTTCCTCCTTCCCACCACTGGGGAGAATCTCTTTGGCTGGAGCTTGGTTTCTGTGGCTGGCCTCCAGAGTTCATACATCAGTGGGCTGGCCCCGCACTCTACTGATGACCACAGTATAGAAGCGGATGCAGCGAACTATGAGTTTTGTACACATCACAACATAAACGTCAACAGAGTTCTGTGGTACACATGCACATCACTGCACAATCTGTGGATCTGTAGCGTAGTGTTCTCCTGAGATTGTTGTTGTTCGTTTAGCTCAAGAGGGGGCATTTCATGAAGCACTTAAATTTGCTCTCAGCCAATCAGGTGCAAGGATTTCCGTAGCTTTTAACATTTTGTCAGACGAAATATCTCACAAATCGCTTCATGAAATGCCCCCAGAGCTCTCTGCCGGGTGGCGTGTTTTTTTTTAGACGGCGCAGATTGGGGACCCTAAAAATCTATTGGGGACCCTATCCCTAAACCTAACCCTAATCCTAATCCTAACCCTAACCATCAAACCCTAACCCTAACCCTAACCCTAACCCCAACCCCAACCCTAACCCTAACCCTAACCAAAAACCCTAACCCAACGTTTTTCCCATAGGTTTAACACGCGCCATGCCCCAATCTGTGCTGTCTTTAAAAAAAAAAACGCTGCCGGGTGGGCAATTTACTCCAAAAAATATAATTATTCAAATATACCCTTAAATTCAATTATAAAAACCTACACTACTTCTAATTATTTACAAAAAAACTAATCACATTTATTTTTGATATTTACAAGTGATATATTTACGTAGGAAGGAAAGGGGACAGGGTTTCGGAAATGATGTCACCTGCCTACCTGCACCGAAATGCAGGGATACGCCGTTCCTGAGGCCTAACACTAGCGCCTACATGTATAGCCTATGCATGCTCACAACTTGCTGTGCTAATAAGGATCGTAACTCAGTCAGCTAATGTCAGTGAGCTGAGCACAACCAAAAAAGCAAGTTATCAGCTAGGAAAATGGCGAGTGCAATACCTTTTGCCAACCCCCTTGACGATGATCTGGAAGACGACGAGGAAGTTGGAACTACTGATCTGAGGCAAATTGGGAAAACACCGTCCCAGAGACTTTCTCATTTTTCTGGGCCTGGTAAGGGCAATACTAATGAGTAATTTTAATAGCAAGGCCAAGGGCAAGGCATAGCTAGTCTATAGGCAGGTGTTAGAATGCCAAATTTATCATGAAAATGTTAATTTTACTAGAACTCTAGAATCTACGTGTAATACAATAGTTAATACTAGTCTATACCTATTGATTTAATAAAACACAAATTTGACTACCAGTGACAATAAAAAATACTTGTAGAACTATTTGTTTTGCGCAGAGATTTTTTGTCTTTATCCTCACTAACGTTACTAGTCTATAGTTCATATGAAATTTCTAATGTTTTTACTGCAGCATCAACAGCCTAAAATAAATTACTGAAAGATTGTCTAATATGCATTTGAAATGTCAAATTTAGAGGATGCAAATCCATGTGGATGATCATCAGATGTGGATGATGATCATCCACATTGATTTGTGCCCTCTAAATTTGACATTTCAAATGAATGTAGGAGGCAATGTTTCAGTAAATTCTGAAGCTTTGTAAATCATGAAATTTTTGGCAACATCCATCTGAACTTCAGGCATGAAAAGCTCCTAAGATTCAGCAAAAACAACTCAACAGATCAGAGATAAAGTTCCTTCAAATTCTGAGAAGTAGCGCGCACTTTTGCTGGGCGTGAGACCACAAGGAGCTCAGCTTTGCTTAGAACGTGGTAGGGTCCATGCTTTGTGAGATTGTCACAATCGTGTTGTCACTGAGTATCAGGAAGTTCTCACAAACTCCAGGATCACCCCTTCCTGCCAACTCCAACATGTTGCTCCCCAACGTGCATCGTGAATGCATGGCGTCTCGTTGTCACCGTCAGTAACCGAGGCTACTTTGCATTTGTCTTAGAATATTTATTCATTTCTTGTCATGACATGACTGTAGTAATCTTTTTGCATGACTATGTGAAAATTTTGGATGCTCAGCTAGTCTTTGTGATGTTTTTCTTTCAGTCCAAAAGGAAGACAAAATACTGTATACGCTATAATTTTCGCGTACATAAATTTTCGCGAATTGCCGCTGTCACACATTTTCGCGAGTGGTTAAATTCGCGATTGGGGGACCAGAGAAAATATGAAGTGGCAAAGAAAGTGTGAATTTTCAACTTACTAGCAAATAAGAATGATACTAGTTATACACTGCATGAAAAAAACTTACCAAACTCTGCGAACTAGTAAGTTAGAATTCAACATTTTTGAAGTGGTTAAGTCCATCACGCTAGATTTCTGACGAGTGGTCCCCTTGCGATAATGGATTGGCTCTCTACAGTATTCGTAAGTAGACGTGGACGTGCGTAAACAAGCTTAGCCAGTATGGTCTGTTCGGTAAGCCGTGACATGGTATACTAACTAGTACTGAAATGTTCGTATCATCAAGGCAAGGGATTCATTTTGGAAGGTAATATTTTTGTGTGTTGTTAATTTCACGAATAGCTCCCGACTCGCGAAATTCGCGAAAATAAAACCCCCGCGAAATATAAAGCGTATACAGTAGTATCATGACGTTTGCAATTGTTCAAAAGGTCTGCTTTTGACAACTCACAGACTAATCACCCCTGTTACCAGGCCCTCCAATCAAGCAATTTACACGCGTGCGCAAATTCCTTTGCCATGTGGTTTTGCCAGCCAGCTGTGAGAATGTGCTTTGAAGTTACATGGCAGCCTGGCGTGGCTGGCATGAATGGGTGTCGAGTTTCAATCAAAATCTACTGTTGTTTTATTCTTGTATTATGTGGTTTCACCTGACAGAAACACAGAAATTAGAAAGGTGTAGGGAAGAAGTTTTTGTTGTGTGTTGCTATGTGTGGGTGTGTGTGTGTTTTTTTTTTTTTCTCGTTTTTTTTTCTTTTTTTATGGGAGCAGGCCAGGGTGGGGAAAGATTAGTAACCGGAGGGCCATACCCCAAAAAGTCGCTTACTTAACGAGTGAGTTGCACTCTCTCTACAAACTAAGTAGACCATGCTTATTTTCAAGTTTTTATTGTAACAAACAACATTCCACTGGTCTACCTCAAAAAATTTGTTGCGAAAGCCTCCAAATCCAAGATGGCGTCCAAGATGGCCGCCATACTTACTAAATTTGTTATTTGAAAGATAGAATTTGATTGAAACATCAGACTTCAACAAATTTGATGTCATATGAAAGAGAACAAACTTTTCTACAAGTTGATACCATTTTTGTGGGTTATTGTGATAATTGGATTGAGATTTTAAGGAAAAAACACTCATTTTTTGATATTTTTCTGAAAAAAGGAAAATCATGAAAATGCTTGATTCAGCATAAATCACAGAAAAACTGAAGGATTATCTTGAAACGTTTCAAGAATTTTGTTTGACATATAATTAATATTTGGAGAAAATTAGGGGTCAGCATCATTTTCGGTTCAGGAGTTATAATGTCTCAAACTTGAAAACTCACTATGTAAAAATGGCCACTTTAGTTGTGACAAGACCATGTTGGTCGTAAAAAAAGCTTGCGCGCGCCAAGACTACTACACGCACCACTGGCACTGGCGCTTGTAGCAGTGCCAGTGGTGCGTGTAGTAGTCTTGGCAAACGCAGACTTTTTCTTTGACAAACAAGGCTTTGTGCCTAAAACTAACTTTTCATACCAAGTGGTAGCTCAGGTGACGCTGATTGCTATTATTTCAAAGTAGATTGTTCTGAAGCAGATGAGATGAAGCAAAAAATATCTTTCAAATAGAGGTTTAAGCTCGAAACACTAACCTTGCTATAGAAAGTTTAAAACAAAATTTGAATCAATCACTCTAAAAATTCAAATTGGAGGCCATCAAAGCTGACATAGTGTATTGCGCCTAAAGTAAATGTATCATTTCGATTTTGATACAATTTTGTCTGTTTTGCTGTCTATTTATCCGGTTTTTATATATTCTGAACATTTTAATGGTATTTCAAACCATCTTAGGTTTTTATGGAGACATTTTTCAGAATGCACCATGAATATTTCTCTAAAAAGTAAAAAAAAAAATAAAATTAAGAATGTTTATGAAAACCATGCAGAAACTAACATCTTTCCCATAATATAATCAATATTTGGAGAAAATTGTGGGTCGGTATTGTATTTGGTTCTGGAGTTATAATGTCTAAAACTTGAAATCCAATTTAACATAATATATATTTGCACGCATCTGTTCCCAAAGACGTCACAGAGGGTCAAATCCAAGATCGTCCTTATTTTTCGAGTTCCACTCTCTCTATAAACAAGACCATACATAATAATAAGTATACTAAGCAATGTTCCGTAAGTACACTTCAGTAGATTTGTTGCAAAAACCTCCAAAGTACAGATGCGGTCCAATAGGGCCGCCATTTTTATTGAATTTAACATTTCAAACATAAAATTTGATAGAGACATTGGATTGCAACAAATTTGATGTCATATGAAGGAGAGCAAAACTTCCTAAAAGTTGATACCGTTTTAGCTGTGTATTGTGATAAATTGGGGGGGGGGGGGGTTGCTGTTTGCTTCTTTTTTTTTTTGGGGGGGGGATACATATTTTTAAATTGTTTTGAAAAAAGGAAGAAATGTAAAAATGCATGATTTAATATTTATAAAAGAAGAACTGAAGAATTGTTTTGAAACCTGCGATTGAGATTGAGATTTACCGAGATTGAGACATAATTCATATTTCTGGAATTATAGGCAATATCATACACTGTTGACAAGTTAACATCTAAAACTTGAAAAAATTATATTTATGCATTATAAATTTTGCATACAATGTGTTTACATGGTCACATGTAATATTGTTATGGTCTAGTGACTTGCAAGTACCTGCAAACTAACTTTTCATGCCAAGTGGTAGGTGACGCTGGTCACTATTACTGTAGCATTTCATCATAGTAGATTGTTCTGAGGCAGATAAGATTGAACAGAAAGTATTTTCCAAAAAGAGATAGGAGCTTGGAATTTGGCACAAATTTTGCCAATGTGTACTATTTAGCGATAAAAATAGTATCCACACAAAATTCAAGATGGCGGTAATTAATCGAGGTTGTCGTTCAAGGCATTATTTACCATTAGCACGTGATTAGTGCACGTAAAACAAAAACCCAGCTTTACTTAATTCCTCAAACTAGTTCTAAACTGTGAGTTAGGGATAGAACAACTAATGCACAAACTTAAATCAGTATAATCAATGCTAAATATTGTTAGTATACTAAATAGATCTGATAAGAATGTCTTTTTATATATAGCTAGATTGTTAACAGTTATCATGGTTATGGTTTCTTGAAAAGAAATGGTGTTATCTCCGTATGTTTTAGGCTTTATTATATTTTTTTTTTACATGGTAGAATGTTTTGTGATACAACTAACCTGCACATATAAATCGAATGTGATATCTCTCCCAATGATAAACAATACCTTTAGTGTTTTGCGTGAAAGTTAAATCTCAACTTATAACTTATAATTTGATATATTTTGTTCAATCTTCCTATATTGCTGTCTATTACATGTTTCTATACATCCGAACGATATTGTACTAGTGTAAACCATATTGAGGGTCTTTTTTTTTTTGGGGGGGGGGGGGTGGAGCTCATTCCAGTGTTTGGGTAAGGCCCAATCTTTGATAAAAAAGAAATGCTTCTGTATCCAAGATATGCTTTTTTACTTGTATGTTACTCTGCTATTGTAGAAATGTGAATGATGATGGTATAATATGTGTAATAATGTCTGATCCGCAGATGTCCTTGAAAGCCCTTCTGATCCGAACCCCTCCCCCCCCCCCAAAAAAAAAAAAAAAAATCTGACATGGCGGCAATTTCTCAACTTTGCTCTTAAATGTGTTGTGAGAAATTACTTTTTCAGTATATCATTCGAATAAAATTGTCCAAATTGATTATTCGTGCTGTATATTCACATTTACAAATAAACATGCTGAAACTGTATTTACTGTTATCAGATTTTTCTTACATTGTTTTTAGGCTGATTTCTCGTGGGTTATAGTGTCACAATTGATCTGAACTTATGCCATTGGTAGATGCTTTCCCGTAATATAGATATCAGGATCACTCGAGAGTGAAAATTTTCATTTTCATTCATTTTAGAGTGACCTCGGGGATCACTCGAAGTGTGACGAGTGATCCCTAAGGCAGGGCTCAACACTAACGGTGGTCCGGTGGCCCAGGGCCACCAAAAACGCACGTCGGGCCACCAAAATGTCAGAAATGAAGAATTTGGTGGCCTGATCGGGCCACCGAAAAAGGTCGGATATTTGCCTTTGGGCCACCAAAAATAAAAGTTAGTGTGGGGCCCTGCCTAAGGTCACTCTAAAATGAGTGAAAATGAACATTTTCACTCAAAAATCACTCCAATTTCACTCTAAATTCACCGTTTTCTGTTATTCACTCCTCACATCAAAAGTAAAAACTTCTACTCGATTTGTTTTAAAAATGTGTCCATAAAAACCTAAGACGGTTTAAGATAGCGCAACAGACAAAATTGTATCAAAATTGAAATCATACATTTAATTTGGCGCAATGCACTATGTCAACTTTGATGGCTGTCATCTTGATTTTTTTTTTTGAGCGGTTGATCTAAATTCTGTCTTAAACTATTTATAACAAGATTGGTGCCAAGTTTCAAGCTACTACCTCTATTTGACACTTTTTTTTTTTGGTTTCATCTCATCTGCTTCAGAACAATCTACTTTGAAATAATAGCGATCAGTATCACCTGAGCTACCACTTGGTATGAAAATTTAGTTTGCAGGTACAAACCCTTGTTTGTCAAAGAAAAAGTCTGTATTTGCCAAGACTACTACACGCACCACTGGCACTGCTACAATCGCCAGTGCAAGTAGTGCGTGTAGTAGTCTTGGCGCGCGCAAGCTTTTTTATGACCAACAAGGTCTTGGTCACAACTAAAGTGGCCATTTTTACGTAGTGAGTTTTCAAGTTTGAGACATTATAACTCCCGAACCGAAAATGGTACTGACCCCTAATTTTCTCCAAATATTAATTATATGTCAAACAAAATTCTTGAAACGTTTCAAGATAATTCTTTAGTCTTTCTCTGATTTATGCTGAATCAAGCATTTTCATGATTTTCCTTTTTTCAGAAAAATATCAAAAAATGAGTGTTTTTTCTTAAAATCTCAATCCAGTTATCACAATAACCCACAAAAATGGTATCAACTTGTAGAAAATTTTATTCTCTTTGATATGACATCACATTTGATGAAATCTGATGTTTCTATCGAATTCTATCATTTAAATAACAAATTCAGTAAATATGGCGGCCATCTTGGACGCCATCTTGGATTTGGAGGCTTTCGCAACAAAATTTTTGAGGTAGACCAGTGGAATGTTGTTTGTTACAATAAAAACTTGAAAATAAGCATGGTCTACTTAGTTTGTAGAGAGAGTGCAACTCGACCTCTGTTTTTAGCTTTTGGCCCCCCGGTTATAGAGTGAAGTGAGTACTATAGTACATGATGAAAGGAGTCGGGTAAAGGGGAGGTGGAATAACCAATCAGAAGCATTTTGGAATATTAAAGTACCATTATGTGAAAGAAAAATGCAAGTAATTCATGCAGTCATTGCATGAATTGTATTTCCCCTCCCATTGCCAATGGGAGGGGAAATACAACGGACCATGCATGGAAAGCTAAACACATGCATGCACATAGTGACACACACGCATGCACATGTATTGTATACTTGCCACAACTCGAAATCATCACTCAATTGTGGCAAACCATCCTTGACATTATTTGATATCTTTTCGGTCGCACCCGACCGAAAAGGGAAAAGGGAAAATATCCTGAATCTACCCCCCCCCCCAGCAGACATTTATTTTATTATCGTACGGAGTTGAATACTGTTGTTATTCATTTCCGAACGTCAAAGCAAACATCAAACATTAATTTTACCATCAAAGGCAGCTAAATGTTACTGTTATTCATTTTGAAATTTAAAAGCAAACATCCGACAGTTATTTTAGCATCGTATGGAGCAGAATATTCCTGCTATTCACTTCCGAACGTAAAAGCAATCATCTGACATTTAATTTAGCATCTTCCGGAGCCGAATGTTATTGCTATTCACTTTCGAAAGTAAAAGCAAATATCCGACATTTGTCTCATCACCGTACGAAGTTGATTATTATTGTTATTCATTTCCGAACGTCAAAGGGATCATTCGACATTTACTTTAGCATCTTCTGGAGCTGAATGTTATTGTTATTTACTTTTGAACGTAAAAGTAAACATCCGGCATTTATCTTATCATCGTATGGAGTTGAATATCATTATTATTCATTTCTGTACGTCAAAGCAAACATTCCACTTTTATATCAGCATCTTCCAGAGCCATATTTTATCCTTATTCATTTCCGAACACAAAATCAAATATCTGACATTAATTTCAGCACTGTACGGAGCTGAATGTTGCCGTTATTCATTTCCAAAAGTATAAGCAAACATCCGACATTTATTTTAGTATCATACGGAGTCGAATATTACCGTTTTTCATTTAAAAAATGAAGAGCAAACATCTGACATTTATTTTAGCATCTTACAGAGCCGATTGTTTCTGCTGTTCATTTCCAAGACTAAAGGCAAACATCCGGCTTTTTTGGTGGCCCGGCGTGCGTTTTTGGTGGCCCTGGTCGCAAATTAACCATTCGCGAAATCGTCAGGAAGTCTCGATTCGATTCGTGAAAAGATTCCACTATTAAAATATAAGGCATAGATCGCTACACTCAGCAGGGCCAAGGCTGAGTTTCAATGCTGCCTATGCCTATGATGCAAAAGGCTACGTCCATCCTTCTTTAAAACCAAAATCTTGCGTGAGTTCTTGCATTACCTATCGTTAATGTTAACAAAACATCGTTAATTTGCTTTAGGGATCGTTACTTACCGTTACTTACCATTACTAACGATTCAGGTGAAACCGCTTGCGTTAATGAAACGTTAATGTTAACGCAAAGTTTCTTTTGGTATTTACTGTAGTAGCGCTCGGAAGACCCTGCAGAGCCGTCCGCCAGAAGGCTCTTGCCTGATGACGTCACGCACTGGATATGTAATCTCCGAGTGTCTACATGTTCCGTAGGTATCATACGGAGAAGACCGGGAAATTGTTTGAAGTATGTCTTCACAGCCTGATAAATTCATTATTTCAGTCTCTGGGTACATTTCTTCCACATCTACATGTAGATCATTGCATTCGCTTCCAGTTGAACCTCTTAAATCATAATATTTATGACTGCTAATGTTGCATAAAGGTGATTTATTTCACCATTGAGTGTTGCGTTTGGTGCTCATTTCGGCTCTGTTCCTTCAAGAAGTAGGTCTGGTAGTCGCATGCCGCGACTCTCACCTGCTCAGCAGCATGCAGTGCGCTGACTGGTGTATGTATGTATGCGTGTGTGTAGAGTTGTGGGCATTTGTTTACTTTGTGTGTGTCTTCAGGATTTGTGATTGTGTGTGTGTGTGTGTGTGTGTGTGTGTGCCTACCGATTGCGTAAGCATAAACTCATTACATTGGTACCTTATGCAGCAAAGGAATGAAGTTTCCCACCGTACCATCGATCATTCAGGGATTCCAAGTACATGTAGTTCTGCTGCCGAACTGTCAGCTCTTATTGCAGTGTTAAAGTTGTGCGACCTTCGTATGTGTAAACATGTTATTTCAGGCCCCGAGGCTCGCCTCATCCAACCTGCTCCCTTTTGTGACCTGATGTGCTTTTCTTTTCTTCTGTCTCTTTTGAACTAGCTCCTTTTGCTTTCCCATGTTCGATCACACTTTTGAGAGTGTTGTAAGAGTGTTTTTACGTAGGACCTAATTACGTGATTTGCTGCAATTGAAAGGTGAGTGTTTGTTTTCGTGCTGCATGATTACTGACTGTGATGATGCGCGATGTGCACGAAAAGTACATTCAAACCTGTATCCCGTGTATTTGTTTTCGTGTTGCTTTGTCTTTGATGCAAACTTCGCGTTATTTTTGTTTCATTTTTTTTTGGGGGGGGGGGGATGGGGATGGTTTCTCTATTTCCATGTACTCCATATCTTCTCCTTTACATTATGAATAATATATTGTTCTTTTGCATTTTTCTTTTCTTTTCTCACCATGCAGTTCGTCTGCTATCTCAATTCATTTCTTTGTAGAGAGGTGGTGTGCTTTTTCTCTTTACATGGTCAAGAAATAATATTTTAGTAGGCCTACTCGTATCCTATAAACCTATGTACAGTACAGCTGGGTGCTGGTTGACTGAAAGATCGGTCTGTATCTCTTGTCCATGTATTCCGTAGAGACTGCGTCTGGCTTCATGGAATCCTTTTATACCAGGGACAACAATGATAAGAAGAATTAATCTAGGCCGACAAATTTTTCTGTCAAGGGTGCTAGTACTGATATGAAGTGTGATCATTTTACTGAGGTGTTCAGTTCAAATGTAAATGGTAATGATGTCTGAACCTTCTGTAATATAAGCATGCACTTTACGTGAGTAACATACAAATGTCTATAAGTAATGTATAAATTGATATAAGTTTTGTAGTTGTGTTGTGGTTCCCCACTTTGATGGCGAGGCTCCGTCTGTCTCACGCTGTGCAAAGCACAGCGTCTGGTCGGGCTACCTTCTACATACTTCATTGCAGCAAACAAAGATCGCATCCACTTCTTATATTTTGAAGCAAGTCAGGCCGAAATGTTGGGAGTGCTTCACATTGTATTGCATTCCGGTTCGGATCAGAACAAAAACAAACGGCGGTAGAGGGGTGGAGGTGGGGTACTAGTATAGGTAAAACGCGTATGGACCGTTATCTTGATGGCAGTTCTTGGAAGAGAGATGGAATGGCTAGAAGCTAGTCTAATGTAAAGAGCCCCCTATAGGACCTAAGGCAAATGCCGGAGTTCGATATTTCTATCATTGGCCTAAACACTACTGTCGACTCATGTACTTGAAACTTTCACTTTTTTAGAAAAACTAAATTACATGTCTTAAAAAAAAAATCTAGAGATTTTTCTCGTACGCCAAGGCAAGTTTATTAAAAAGGAGCTGTCACATTCGCATCCTGTATCAATCCAGTAGGTACAGTTTATGGAGAATGTTCTGGTTAGGGGGGCCCACTCCCAGCTAGACAACGTACCAGCACAATCGTGTGATCAGAACCTCTCTTGTGCAATCTTAACATGCTTAGAAAAACTGCACGTCAATGCTAAAAATTTAAACTCTTTAATGAAATCAGGCCTACTCTGATCAAAGAGTCTATCATGTTTTTTTTTCCTCCTCGTAAAGCATCAAGACAATCACCGCGCAGATTGATATTGCCTACATGAGATCGCGAGCTGCCTGAGCTGCAGCACATATCACAGTTGAATATGTCCAAAAATGTCCCCTTATTTTATATTTTGTCACTTTTTGGAAGTCTGCTCATCATGACACATATCATTACATGTTCAGTTGCCAATCTTTTTCCTTACCTCTTCATGATTTCGCGTAAGAGTGATTATATGACTTGAATAAGCTATGAAGTATTAACATCAAAGACGTAAGAAAATGACTGCTCAGTTGTCGTCTAAATCTCATGATTGTTAGAAATATGAGTAAAAGTAGAATAAAACATGGGTAAAGAAAGGTTCCTCCATTGTTTCTTATATTTTACAAGTTAAAATTGACCCCATTCAAGCTTTCAATAAGAAAATATAAAGCTAGAGAGAGACGTAGTACTTCCATTGACATGCACACAAATTCACCGATCAGAGTTTGCAAATTCAGTTTGCAAATTCAGTTTCGCCTGACGCCACGTCAGGCGAAACGTGCGGCTTTCTTGACGCATTCGGGGTATTCAGGCTATATCAAAACGCTGCATTTCTGTGACCATTTTGCATCTTCTGGAATAGCTCAAGCGACGGAACGTCACCTCTTGTCCTCATTACATTCTATGACTTCTGAGCTTCTCATTGATGTCTAATTGCAAAATTGAGCCTTCGCTTTGAATTTCTATGTTAAAAGTTTTCTTTCTTATGCAATCGTGATCAAGGGGAGGTATTCCACTTTTCACCTCTTGACAATAGAAGGTCCGCTCATAACAACCTCTGCGATATTCATTCAAGCTTAGCACCAGCGGTCTACGCACGACCAATCAGTAACCCGGATGCCACGCACTGACCAATAAGATCACTCCCTTGTTGCCAGGGGCGGAGTCTACCTGCAGCGCTAAATCCAAATCTTCGGACATGTTTCTGTTCCATTGAAAGTTGGAAAATCATGGCCCAGAAAAATGCTAATTTCTTGTCCTTTGATCATTTAGCTTCAAAATTTTGGCAGATGATAAACAAAACCAAGGAGGTTTAAAGACAGCCAATCCCTTTTGCATGCAAATTTTTGAAAAATTGGTGAGAACACTTAGGTATTGAAGAAAACACTATTTGGAAACCTCCTGTAAATTTTGAACTCAAGAGGGTCTTTATTTGTTTAGTTAAATTGACCGTTAAAGATAATAAAAAGTTTTGGTACCTCAAAAGTGTCCTTGAATTTCCTTGCCTTAGTTTGTGTTTCAGGTTAAAGTACCTTTCATATAACTAACACTGTGAGACTTACTCGCCCCAAAGTGCTCTCATGTCTTGGTAATCATGCAATTAACTGCGACCAGCAGCCCCATACGCATAGCGACCAGCAGTCCCATACGCATAGCGTAATCGGGCTTCGCATTGTAGCACTCAGGATCATGACAGATTTAGTATCGCAGGGTAAATGTCAACTTCAAATCCCATAAATTCTTCAATTTGAAGACTTACCAATTAAGTTGAAGTATTGAAAACAGGCTTCGGGCAACGTTTGGTTCTGCCTATAGTCCCTTTCTGTTCGAATTGATGACTGAATGTGACTCAGTCGACAGGACCTTAGGAGAGCTACATACAGTACACTGAATACTAAAGCCAGTGCCTGCGAACACATCATATGCAGTCCGCACACAAATTTCAAATCCATGAACGGATAAGATGTTTGTGTGCGCATGCGCTGGCCATAGTATCCAGTGTATGTAGCTCTCCCAAGGTCCTCTCGACCGAGTCACATTCAGTCATCAATTCGAACAGAAAGGGACTATTGGCAGAACCAAACGTTGTTCGAAGTCTGTTTTCAATACTTCAACTTAATTGGTAAGTCTTCAAATCGAAGAAATTTTTGGATTTTAAGTTGACATTTACCCGCGATACTAAATCTGTCATGATCCTGAATGCTACAATGCGAAGCCCCATTACGCTCTGCGTATGGGGCTGCTGGTCGCAGTTAGCTATGCGTACAATGGGCTGCACGCTGCTGGTCGCAGTCAGTGGTTTCGTACAATATTTATCGACGCTGGTCAGCGTCGGCTCTGGTACGAAACCATTATTGCATGACTACTAAGACATGAGAGCACTTTGGGGCGAGTAATTCTCACAGACAACGTACTTTAACCCGAAACACAAACCAAGACAAGGAAATTCAGGGAAGCTTTTGAGGTACCAAAACTTTTTATTATCTTTAAGATTTGAATAATTTTTGCTAACTTCGCAAAAAGTACAAATCTAAACACTAGTCTAGTTTTACAGACCTGTGTGATGCACTTAGTTGTACATGTAGTTCATGTAAGTGGTGTGTTGTTATTTGCCATTGATAACAAAGTAAGAGAAGCTGGTGAATTCAAATTACCTCCAAACATGCACAAACTCACCTTAGTTATTCAGTAACCTAAATACTTGCATCTGAGCGAGATTCAAGTCCAGTAGAAATGGAATTTTCACCATTTTGTCATTTATCTACTTCTCGGAATAATCTCAATCGCAGCTACTCGTTCAGCGATAACTGCGTTGCACAGGAGCAGACAGCGCAGCACGATGTACAAAACACACGACAGCACAGCTAGCAGTGAGCACCGCGATTGATCTGAATGTAGCTATCTCACAGTGACCACGGCAAGTTCTTCTATGGTGTCTTTAAAAAGAAAATACCATTTCCACCTTGGCCGATTACAAGGAAAAAACAAATTTTAGCTTTTCAACGACAACATAGAAAAAGCCGCTGTGTCGCTACATTTAGACCAATTCGTAATTGTGCTTGTACACCGAGCAGCAATTCCAGCGATAGCGATCAAGATATTCCACGATTTTCTGACATTTGTAAATGCTAAAAGTAGACTTTGGAGACTCAGATGGAAATATTTTAGGTTACTGAAAAACCAGGGTCACTGTGAGATAGCTACATTCAGATCAATCGCGGTGCTCGCTGCTGTGCTGCCGTGTGTTTTGTACCTTTGTACATCGTGCTGCAGCTGTGCCTAGTACACAGAATACGTTACGGTGATCGTTTGGTGCATTATTTGAATTTTAACGGCTAACAACCTTCAAATATCACAGAAATGTTATAGATTTACAATAGTCTTGTCATTCTGGTGGAATATATCACGTTCTGTGCTATTTGGGAAGGAATGCAAAAGGGACAGGCTATCTTTAAGAGATGGAGTTCCAACTGGCTGTAATTATTTAATCAGCTGCCATTTTTGTATTGATGCACAAAAGAATTCCACAGGTGCACTTGTGCCTTTGATGATCAGGGTTCCATGCCGCCGTCTTTTTGAGCAATCTGAAGATTCATTTTAAACTCTAACATTATATCGTCTATATTCTACTTGTTTACTTGTCAAATAGAATGAATGTTCTCTTAATGATAAAGCATATGAAACAAAAGTAAACCCCGTCCAAGATTATGTGCAAAAATGTAAACCTGAGCTGTATGTCGTGAAAATATTTGAAACTGTACTCTCACTACAAAGCCGATCTTATCATCTTTCTGATCACTTCTGACAAATGAAACTGATATGGTGTAATTTTCGAGTATATATGTTAGATTAGTGTAAAGTCATGTAAAAACGAGTAATTTTGATTTTCATTTCATCAATTTTTGTACAATTTTTATTTGCACATCCCTGTGCCTGTACTATTAATGTGCTGCTTGTTTTCTAAGAAGGGATGGCGAAAAGCAATTACCATCATAAAGACATATCTTCCTTTGAGAGTGACGAGTCATGATGCAATGCCACATGAATCAATTGTCTTCCTATCTGTGAGGCAGCTCCAGTGTACAGATAGTACCGTACATACAGTTGAACCTCTCGTATCCGGACAAGTCGGGACCGAGGCTCATCCGGATAAGGGATTTGGCCGGATACGGGAGACTCAATGCTTTATACTGATGTAGCCCATTGTAGTACCACTTGTAGTAATGTGTATACTGCAACCTTTTCATTGTTACATGTGAGAGGACTCAAGCGCATAATCTGTTTATGTTCTTGCGATGATTTGGGGATGTTTGGGGATGTTAAAATGTCTGAAGGTAAGCAATTTGGAAGGAAATTTGATGTAATGTATGTTAATCATGTCGGAAGTAATATGTAATTCATGTGTGTTTGTGTAGGAATTGTAAAAAACAAAAACAAAACAAAAACAAATCACGGCGAGAATGCGTCCGGATAATAGAGAGATCCGGATAAAGGGAGGCCGGATAAGAGAGGTTCAACTGTACTTCAAATATTTCAGAGTGGCGGCATGAAACATGGGATCAAAGGGAATGAGACTGTTGTTACTCCATTTCTCAAACCTCTTTGACAAAACATTATATTACAACTATGCAAATGACAGAAATTTGATGGTTTTGGAGGCATTATGTTTTCGGGTTGTCCGTCCATCTGTAATCGAATTTGTGGACAGCGTAACTAAAAAACTATTTCCCCATATCTATGCAATGCCCGAAGGTATTTTCTTGAAACCTACAATTGTAGTGTATACGTACTATAGACCTATTAGGAGAATAATGCATTATGGTGGAGGCATACCAGTTGCCATATGTAGCGACATTTCTAGTTGATATTTGCATTATGGAAAATGTATCCACACCCGTAATGAAATATCATCAAAGCAATTTGCAAGAAATCTCCAAATAAGAGATACTTTTGTTATGTGATAATGACATCGAGTCTTGAAACATATATGGTTAAAAAATGCACTGACGGATATTTTTCATGCAAAATTTGCATAGTGTACAATGTACATGTAGTTATACCACAAATGAAGTATCATCAAAGCAATATGTGAGAAATGTCTGATTTGAGATATTTTGATAAGACATCCAAATCATGACTTTTTTTTTTTTTGCAAGAAAATGGATAGACAGAAAGCTTTCATCTTTGCATTGTGGCAAAGTATCATTTAATGTAATTTGATCTTGTGTAAAACAATCAAAACATGATCAATACAATGTATGAGTAATCTCAGACTATACACGTGCATTGTGAAAAACAAAAATACAGTTGAACCTCTCGTATCCGGACAAGTCGGGACCGGGGCTCATCCGGATAAGGGATTTGGCCGGATACGGGAGACTCAATGCTTTATACATGTACATAATATACATACCCCACACATGTACAGTAGCCCATTGTAATACCACATGTAGTAATGTGTACACTGCAACCTTTTCATTGTTACACTCAGTAACAGACCCCAAAATAGAGATTCGTATTTGCAAGAATGAAATCATTTTCTTTTATAAATTCTTGGGATTATTTACCTAAATAACTATTAAGAAATGTATCAAGTATATGTAATTCATGTGTGTTTGTGTAGGAGTTCTCAAGGAGTTGGGAATCCCCCTTTCCTCCCGTAATTGTTTTTAAAAAAAAATCACGGCGAGATTGCGTCCGTATAATAGAGAGATCCGGATAAAGGGAGGCCGGATAAGAGAGGTTCAACTGTGCACAGATTTTTTTTTTCACATTCGCATTTTGTACAACTTAATCATAGATACCCCATATTATGACACATGATCAAACTGCATGCAGCGCTATGTACAGAAATCTCTTCCTGTGCATGCACCGCCAGCTACCTCTGAAGATTGCACAGCTCACATACTGTCTTCGCTGACGCCACAGGATCGATTCCAGAAAATGCGCCAGACACGTGTTTAATCTGCGGGCATTTTATGAGCATAATACGGGTATTTTACTGACAAGGAACGGTGTTGATACTGCCAACATCCGTGTTGCTGGTCAGTTTTGCGGGCCTAGAGCGAGCTATAGGAGTAAATTGAGTACATGCTGAGGGTCAGTTACTGCCTCTCTGGTGGTTAGTTTAGAGTCGACTGCGGCCAAGATGACATTCTGTTGAACCTCTGCCAAATAAATAAATAGTCCTTTGGAGGGATTCCTTCACTAGGTTGTCAGCCTTCACGAACTACCCACACGTTTTTCTGATTTTGGCCAGGAAGCGCTCTCAAACTGCTGTATGTATGTCATGCTATTTCATGATAATTATGTATACTGTATATAGTGGAAGACAAATGTTTTAGACTAGAGGGTAAGAGTTTATCTTTCGAAGAATTGAAACAGTTTGAAATTTCATTTGTACTTGCAATCCCTCTTTAAACTCATTTGTAGCCTTCACAGAAACCCTACTTTCTCAATTAATGGTTTTAAGAAAAACGACATACAAACCCAAACAGAATGATTATGTTTTACTGTTTCATACCTTGTAATAATGACCAACTGCAAGGGATGCTGATGATAGGTTACCCATGCCTAGGCCTTGCTTGCATGAGTGCAGATGCGCCATCGATCATGAAAGTAGAATGTACATTGGACAAGTCATGATAATTAACATGACATTGTGCAACTTGACATCGTAAACTTTGCTTACAGCCATAAATCATGTCCCAATTTATGGTGATCTTAAGTTAACATTTTATCCCCACTGAAGTTCACTTTCTCACGAACATATGGCTAGAGTCTCAGTTGAGCTGGCTTTTTCTTAGTTATTATCAAGAGCAGGCTAGACACATGTAGTGATAGTGTGTCATTGTGTGTATAATTAGGGTAGAGTGTGTCCAGCTGACAGTTTGATGGTTTGTGCATGGCATCTAGAAATCATAATTAGTCTATACTAGTCTAGATATTAGCTATACTGCAAATTGAGTGTTCACAGCACATTTGATATACAATGTATTAAAACTTAAACCATAGTGCTGTATCGCCTGTCACCACCTCACAATATCCCTTCAGAGTTTATATTTACACATATATTTCAAAAACTTTCTGTGGGAAACAATGAGAATAAATTGGGCTTGTCCTGAAATTTTGTACCCATTAAATTGAAATGCCTAACCAATTATCTGGTTAGTATACGCCATATATGTAGCGAGTCTAAATTTTTGCTAATCGCGATTTCCTGACGATTTTGCGAGTGGTTAAATTCACAATCATGGAGTACTGTACTGAACGGAGAAATTGACGCATACGTCACATTCATATCAGGGATCAGTCATTATTTTCATGTGTCTTTAATTTCACAACTAGCACCTGACTTGCTAAATTCACAAAAATAAAAACCTTGCCAAATATTCAGCATTATGCCTAGCCGAGAAAGTAAACCGACTCACATCCTCGTCCCCTCACGCCCCAATTTTCATCATGGGCAACTTTAACCAGTGTTGCTTGAATAATATTTTACCAACATATGAGCAACACATTGCTATTTCAACAAGGAATGATAATATACTGTATAATTCAGATTCAAATTCAGATTCAGATTCAGATTCATTTATTGTCCATATAGGAAATTCTTCTTGTTGGCATATGGGTGTACACATAGGAATATATGCATACATACATACATACATACGTACATTCATGTACATGTACACATATGAATAAATACAATTTTCAATACACAATCATAAATGCATGATTTATACTCACAATACAGTAAACACATACATCAATACCGTAGTAATCATGCCTTGGTAATTTGTGTACTGTATGTGCTTTTCGCCAGCTTTTGGGCAATTCCATTAAGCCACAGTGAGGAAATTGGCCTCTTCCGAGAGATAAACACTTCTCTTCAAAGTAAGCCTACTAGAAGTACTGTACTAGTACAGGGCCTCAATCTTACAAATACGGTATACGCTCACTGTGATTGAAGTGTGCTTCCCTGTCTTATCATGGACTCGCCCTACATGTCACGCTAGCACGGTCAATTCCTTTTTTGTTCAGCAGGTGTATTACCCATTTCAGTTTGATGGGCATACCCGATTGTGTGGCTCTTCCATACATGTGGTTAACATTGTGTGTGTCTACTCTGATAGCCAGGAAATTGATCATTGAGACTGCAAGATGTGTGCAAATCCGATGGGTGCGGCGCGGGTGTGTGTGTGTGTTCGTCAGACGAGTTTCTGAGGGAAAATCGTGACATTCATAAACACCGGCTTGACGTGGTTGGGTGAGGCCTAGGGATGCAACGTTACGAGTATGTTGGCAAGTGTTTGAACGTGTTTCTCGAGCTTGGCAGTAGACCCTACTACTACTAGCATCAATCGCGAATTTTACAACACGCGAAAATGCCACTGATACCGTGATTCGCAAAAATATCTGTAAGATACGCAAAAATATTGGCAGATACAGTATTCGATTTGTGCTACGGAAATATTCCGAAGGCCTATACGGTGAAGTCATGTCACCAGCTGTGGAAATCCGACCACCAGTATGTGCAACTATTACCGACTTACAAGCAAAAACTGAAACGCTGTCCCCCAGTTGCTAAGCAACGGTACTCATGGACAGATAATGTGACCGAGGGACTCTTCTTCTTCTAAGTTTCTTCCTACTGTATACGTGGTTTCTTTCGCGGTGGTTTTATTTTCGCGCTTTTCACCCTTTGAGGTTGAACCGCGAATTTCACATCACGCGAAAATGTTGTGAACCCGTCGCTTGTTACAGCGCTATCATATGTCCCCTTTCTCACGCCCATTTCGCGCATTAAAGTACATGTTGCGCGCAGTGAATGACAAGCACGCCTATCACAGTGTTTTGTAGCTTGCTATTCTTAACAACGTACTTGGGACAGGGGTGGGGCTTTCCTAAATATTTTCCTAAATTTCTTTCCTAAGTGCATTCTAGAATACCAACTTCTTCCTAAGTCAGAAATTTGCATACTCCCGCCCCTTTCCTGAGTTTCTTCCTAAGTCTAGGAAAATACTTAAGAACAAACTTTTCAGAATTTGCTGACTTAGGAAGAAACTTCTTCCTAGGAAGGATTTCAGATTACCACCCCTAGAGTCCTAAAAAGTGCTCCCAAGACACCCTCTGAACCGTGGAAATTTCAGGATTTTAGCTAATGTATATCAGGTTCGGATCCCAGATATGGATACTTGTAGGTCTCCTGTAACTTACCTTGGGTTTGGCTCTAACGTTAGTCCGTAAAAGTTCCGATATTTCTGTGAGACTTAGGCCCTGCGTCTAAAACACACCTTGTATTCTAAACGGCTTCTGCTGCTAGCTCAATTCAATTTGTAGGTATTATGGTGTGGGCCTATAATGGAATACCTAACTAAATTATTACTCACCGAGCGGCTAACGGGACGACAGGGCTGAAGGCACCACCAGCAGGAATGGTAGGCGACCCTATGACAGTAGTGTGAAAAGCACCGGGGCACCAGTAGAGGTGAACAGTGTCCTTGTAATGGGTATTGCACTTCCCGAAATAATATGAAATAATATGGACTAACTCCGAATGCACTTAGGGTGTCCGAAGACGACAGTGTCCCATAGAAATATGTACAAAAGATCCAGCGGCAGCGTGGAGTATCCTCCGAGTGCCGCGGCTAGCACAAGCGAGGGTAGAGTCGGTCCACCGCTGGAGCGCTGGATAGAAGAACTGCACGGTCCCTAGCTGGTTGTGGTAGAGTCTGCACACCACGGACAGCTCGCTAGCAGGACCGAAGCAGCGATGTGATGGGACGCAGAACGCGTTGAATGCAGCGATGTAACGAGGCGCCGATCGCGTTGAATGTAGCGATGTAAAGATCCCCAGGTTGGAGTGTAGCCTGAAGAAAGGGCGAGTCGCGATACAAAATGGAGCGAATATCGCGAGGTATAAAATCCGAGGAAGTGTAATATTCCGTACTGAGTATATAAATCCGTATGAAGTGACAGTTCACGGCGCGAGGTATCGTCCGCGAGAAAAGACGTGGAAAGTAATGTAATGTACGGACGTGATATACGGACGTGAGTGACTCCAACGATTAGAACGTGCTCTCAGGATGAAAGCTAATCTTGAAGTGAGGAAGCGTGGAAAATGAAACAGCGTGGTCGGAGAAAACGTGTCACGGACAGGAGCTTTGGAAGTCGTAATTGGCTGGTGAGAATGCACAGCTCGCCACTAATTGGTAGCTTGTTTCCGTGACAGCAATACAAGGGGTGTGTTTATGACAATCCGACTACTGTTGGAATGTGAGTGACGCGTACCTCGGCACGATGACAAAGGCGGAGAATGTAGTGCGCACCTGTCATGTGTCGGCGCACAAAGAAAGTTCGCGTGGATGTTGACAAAATGCTGGGGTGTCAGACAGCATGATTGACAGCAGGCAGACAATTTAATACAGAGATATTGGAAAGCGCTACAAATTCAATGTTTTTATTTCATTTTACTAGCTTACTAGTAATTGCTAGCTAGTATGGTACGTCCTCACTCATAACCCCCTATAGCTGATCGTGTATACACATGCAAAGAGTATAGCTAGCGCCAGCTTCTATGTTCTGTGTACACATGTACATGTACTAAGTATCAGTAACCAAAGAGATGGTAGTGAGAGCGCATATACTGTAAAAGTGGTTTCTTTCGTGTACAGAAACTTTCGCGGTTTCCATCAGTGCTGACTTTTTTGCGTGTGCTTAAATTCGCGGTCGGTAATGATAGCGTTGTAACAAGCCACGAGTTCAAAACATTTTCGCGTGATGTTAAATTCGCGGTTCAACCTCAAAGCGCGAAAAGCGCGAAAATAAAACCACCGCGAAAGAAACCACTTATACAGTACACCGAGCATGGTAACGGCAATTGTCATGATTTTCGCTATGGTGCGCCGAAGGGAATCATGTCTGGTTCTCTTAAGAAAAATAGTATTTCGGCACAAAATCACCCAAAATGTTATTCTTATGTCGAAATCAACATCAACAATCAATCGCCAGTATAAGTTTAATTTTGTAACAAAAGTATTAGCCCGGAAGTGATATTGTAACAGAACCAGACATTGTTCCTATTCGCACACCATAGCAAAAATCCGGCCCGTTGCCCGTACCGTGCTCGGTGTAAACGCACCGTAAGAGTTCAATGCGCGCTGCAGCTGTGAAGTGCGCAGATATCAACATAAACATAAAAGCAAAAAAAAAAATCGATCTAATCACCATGCTTGGTCATCGCATTGTCCTTGCTTCCTCTACCTCCATGTACCTGACTTCGTCGATGTTGCTTTCAGTGTCATTGTTACTGCCATTACTCAATGCACTCAACATCAAACTCAAAGTCTTTCCGTACAATATAAGGTAAGAATTGGACGTTATAATGGCTCAGCTGAGAAAGCGGATGCAAAGAAAAATTAACCATATATTACATCAACTCGCCAGGAAATAGTGCTTCATGAATGGCGGCCTCAATGTCCTGCTGCACTCGTAAAGGGTTTGGAGCCTTTCGTGACGTCATGATTTAGGGCTCAAAAAAGACGGCTGTTCTGGGGCGAAAATTGGTGAAGTGAATTGATCAGTTTTAACTCGCGATTTCTCAATGGCGCGAATATCTTTTAATAAGTCATGATGATAATCTGATTCAGGAGATAGTTCCCTCTGCTTTGATGCCTTTTTTCATATGATTTTCCTAATTTGAATCTCTCGTTCATCGTCCTCTAAAAGGCAATTGAGAACTGTAAACATTTATACAATGAAAAATTAGAAAGAAATATCCACGACAACAATCCGGCTGCTGCTTGGAGCACGATGAATAAAGTCACTGGGTATAAACAAATGTCTCCAAGGGTCAATGTTGAGGTCACGCCAAACTTTGTGGAAGAACTTAACAGCTTTTACTGTAGGTTCAAGAAAGATTTTTTGTAAAAAACAATAAAATTGTTGGTAGTTTTAACCAAACTTTTTCAAAATTCACAAAACGCTGGGACTGTTCCTTGGATGTGGAAGATGTCCTATATCAAACCTATTCCAAAGAAAAAGAACACCATTGAGTTAAATGACTTCAAACCTATTTCACTCACATGTAATATGATGAAGTGTTTCAAAAAGGTGATACTGAAGCATTTTCTTAATTACTCTTTCTCTCACATTGATCCTCTGCAGTTTGCTTATAGAAGTAAGAGGGGGGTCGAGGATGCAGTGTTACTGTACTTACACAATATGTACTCTCATCTGGACAAAAGTATTTAAAACATGTCAGATCTACCTTTGTCAACTTCTCTCTTGCATTTAACACTATTGTAACTCTCCTTTTGATGAAGAAATTGATGTCTCTCAATGTCCCACCACGTATCATTTTATGGATTCAGGATTTCCTCAGCAATGGACCACAGAAAGTTATCATGGTTACCCATGTTCAATCAAGTGTAAAAGACTTGTCCTCAATGGGTTAAGACCAGTGCCAGTGTGCAGCCAAAATCATATATTGTGTGCCTAAATTTGTGACTAATTGCCAAGCTCACAAGGAGAAGAGAATTAGGCATGAATGCTACAAATTTTAATATGTAAATTGCCAAGGTGTGTGCCTGTTAACCTGTTGAAGATGGACCGATTTTGCTGCAACATACATTTCCCATAGACACCTGCCCAAACTTGGGACTCGTCCTCAACAGGTTAAAGGCACTCAATCGTGGCGAGTGGTTTGTGCGACACGGAGACGAACGCAACACGCTGGCTCCCCCATTCTTTATCAAATGTAGTGACCCTGAATGAGAATAGCGCTGGCTCAATGGGTCAGCAAACAAAACGCTAGGCTACAAGAGAGCTCTCTGTGCTAATCTCCTAACTCAAAATGGCTGTCCGAGCGAGCCACGAGAGCTTCCGAATGGACGCACACTCTCAGTGCGCATGCGCATGAAGAGAGGCCAAAAGAGCCACACGTCTTCTGGCCTCTCTCCTCCAATCACCGCAGCTTGCGGTGACAATATTTGTGTATGATGCGTACACACACATGCACACACATACACACACACGTCTTCTGGCCTCTCTCCTCCAAGCACCGCAGCTCGCGGTGACAATAATGTTTGTGTATGATGCGTACACACACACGCACACACACACACACACACATGTGTCTCAGTGGCAGCATTGTCCCACACGTTTATGGATATAGCACCGAGTCTGGCATTGTGCAATTGCATGTACAAACTTCGGTCGTTCGGAGTTTACGTACCATTAGGGATGGCGATCAGCTGCCTTAATGATTTCAAACAGGACAAAGTTGCATGACAACTTTGTGTCATTCATTAAGTACAGGTGTAGAGTGGATTTCTCTTTAAAGGGGAAGGCTAGTAACTGATCAGTGGGAATCAGTGGAAATGCTGGGAGATGATTGTTCCAATCCTTATGGGATTCATTCAAGAGTTCATTGTATATCTATTGTTGTGTGAAAATGATTTGCTTCAGAACGGTCTCATATTTAAGTAATGTGCAGATTAATGCTCCGTCACTGACCAGGGACGCTAACCTGGAAGCATTAAACTGCACATTACTTGAATATGAGACCATTCTGAAGCAAATCATTTTCACACAACAATAGATATACAATGAACTCTTGAATGAATCCCATAAGGATTGGAACAATTATCTCCCAGCACTTCCACTGATTCCCACTGATCAGTTACTAGCATTCCCCTTTAAAATTAATAAAATAGAATTTGAAAGGAGTGATATAAAACAATAATGAATGCTCCAAAAATGGACATGAATAGTGAGAGTACAGACTTCATGGAAATTATACAAACTTGGGTGGAAAACTGGATTATTTCTATCACATCTGTACCTGTAGAACTTGTAGCAGCAGAGGGCAGCAGGCATCTTTGGTTCTGTCACCATTTCAGCTGATTACAATCCTTTAGATGTACAATGTAGGTTGTGTGAATGTGTGTGGCCGATTGGCAAAGGTGGGGGGGGGGGGGGTGGAAACTTGAGGTGCTAATCTCTATTTGATCCTGTTGCTGATATACATGTAGTGCTAACAGAAGGGGACAAACTGGTTCCCACCTAGTTGCATTGATAGTGGGCTGACACAAGTGTACTCACCACAACAATGCTGCAGTTGTGAACTTTACTGGAGGTTGAACAGGAAAAGTGTCTACATACCATGGTGCATTTGTTTTACGATGTGTGCTGATGCATGTGTTTCTACCATTGATAAGATTACATGTCAGTGGAATAGAAGCAAATGCTGTGTTGTCTCACTTGTACAGATATTGCCTGTACACATTGTATTCCTCTAAAGGATAATCACCCCCCCCCCCCCCAAAAAAAAAAAAAAAACCAACAACCCAAAACAAGCAGGATAGATACAAGTAGTGTCCACAGTTTACTGCTATTGACAGCACATGCAATCAGGTGAAGAGGACCTACTGTACTACGAACAAAGAAAAATATGACAGACGGAGGGTACAATTGGAATCCTGTGATTCTGCAGTGGAATGGAACTAGCTGTGAGTATTTGTTTTATTTCTGATGCATGCATGTGCTTTGTTAGCTAAACTTTATTTCATTGGTCTGCTTTGAATGTGGAATATTTCGTAATGTGGAAACGTTTTGCAAAATTAATGTAGTGATCTTCTGAACTAGCACAAAAATAAGAATACAAATGATTTGGAGAAATGTGAGTAAGCACAGAAATGCTGTCATTCACACAACAGCACACACACACACACACACACACACACACACACAAGTTATCTGAAATTGACCCTTCACAGAGACTCCAACTCTCCAGTTTTCGACGGGAGATCTCCCGCCGAAAACCCATTTTTGCCAAATCTCCCGTTCTCCCGTTTGAGATTTAATTTCTCCCGCCCTGGCTCAATGTCTCCCTTTGGAAAGGATTTCTTACTTATTGCTATCGTATGTTGCAAAAATAAGCCTTAGATAGCACCAGAGAACATCTAGAACCCTAGGAACTTCGTGCTTCGCACATATCAACTTGGAGTCTCCCGTTTGCTAGGGGTTTCGGGCGGGAGAATCTCCAGATCAGAAGGTGCTTGGGGTTGGAGTCTCTGCCTTCAGGAAACGTAAAGCGGAAATATTTCCATTTACACAGTGAACAAGAAAGGGTAATGAAGGTATTTATATCTCAGGTTAGAATTGAGGGGGGAAGGATTGAAGGAATGCTTTACATACCATACCACCTTACGTCAATATTAGTCATTACACAATCTATTGAAAAAAAATCTTTCAAGTTTGATTTATGGATGTAGAAACAATTCCTGGTGCTAGTGTACTTTCGCACCTGTTTGTCAAATGACCTCCAAACAAGCACAAACTCACCCTGGTTATTCAGTAAAATAAACTACTTCCATATGAGTCTCCAAAGTCGAATATAAGTTAAGTTTTTACACTTTTAACGTTTACAAGTGTCGGAAAATCGTTGGAAAATCTTAATCGCTATTGCTGGAATTGCTGCTCTGTGCACAAGCACAATTACGAATTGGTCTGAATGTAGCGACACAGCGGCTTTTTCTATGGTGTCGTTGAAAAGCTAAAATTTGTTTTTTTCCTTGTAATCGGCCAAGTTTTCCGTTAGCGGTTGTGGCAAAGTCTTCCGTTAGCGGTTGTGGCAAAGTCTTCCGTTAGCGGTTGTAGATTCATGGCAGCGGTTGAGCATGTGCATAAGTGTATGCTGCCACTTATATCATTCTCTTTCTTTTCTTCTTTTATTTTCAGGTAGAATCTATTCCCCCTTCCTACCTAGCAATCATTTCTTTGTGATTTCTCTCTTCTCTATCTTTCTCAATTTCCTTATAGATCTACTTGCTGCCTGTTTTTTGTTTCCTTCATGGGTGGTTTTCCCTCTAATTACAAGTCTTTCTTTTCTGTCCTCTCCAATCTTTTTCTTACATGTCGTTCTAATGATTCTTTTTTTTCCCCTGTATTTCCTCTTCAATCTGTTCAATTCTTTCTTGCCTTCATATTCGTCTTTGCTTTCATCCAGGTTTGATTCATCTTTTTTTGTTGTTTTCAGTTTGTATATCTTTATAGTAATTGCTTTCCTCTTTTCTTTTCAAACTTATCCATCTCTCCCTTGCTTTCCTTTATGATGCATGTTTCTCTTCTTTCTTCCCTTCCATCATCTTCTATTGAACGCTGTTTTTTTAAAAACCTTTTGTTTCATTTTTTGTTTTGTGGGGTTTAACTTTTTGAATACAGTGTATCTTTTCTTTTATTTCCTTTCCCCCTTTTCTTAGCCTTTCTCTTATATTCTTCACCCTTGTCTTATCACCACATTTTCACAATCTTCTTTCATTCACACCAATTAACATACAGACACACACACACACACACACACACACTTTCTTGTCTTGGTTAATCTTTGATATTTTTCTTTCTTTTTCAAAGAAACAATAATATACAAATTATTTCATGGCAAAATAACACTAATAATTATACTAATTTATATCAACATAAATCCTACATTGTCAATATCAAATCCAAAATTTTTTATTTACCTTGATTCAAGAAATTTGTACACTTGTATATAACACTAAGCACACACACAAACACACACACAATATGTGACCGGCGACAACGGTTTCAGGCAAAATTCGGGAATTTCAAAAATTAATTTTCTCACTGAATCACATTGCCCATTTCCTAAGCTTTCCATTGATATAAAACACTTGTATTCTTCGGCACCATAAGTGGGCATAGAAAGAGAAATAAAATGCACTTTTTAAGTTGTTAGCCTGACAAAATTGCGAGAAAACAGGCTTTGAAGATTCACCTCTTTCTCAAAGACAATGTCCGAGCGGCGATGCGAGGGGAGAATCACCCATCCGTACGATGGTGCCAATCGATGTTAAGCTCCGCCTCTAGCAACCACATCGCCTTCTGAATTGGCTCACTGAGAGAGTCAAATTTCCCGGGTACCTTCCTCGGAGCTCAGCGTATGGAGCCGAAAAACAATGCGTTTCGCTCGGGTTTGTTTACCAGTACGTCTTTCAAGATGGCGAATACAATAATTGCACGTATGGTGTACACGTACATGTGTATGGTGCACGCATTACGCAATGGCATCCACTGCGCACACCATGAGCGTGTGCATGTAATTACAGGAGCGGTGGCGAATCCACACATTTACAAATCGCGTTTTCATTAAGTGGTTGATTTGTCTTTATCATTGGCGACCCTTTTGAAGGCAGAAAATTGCTAGTGCTGGCAAGGGTCACGCTTCCTGTTTGTTTTGCTTTTACAAGACATGCATAAAATGAATGTTGCTTTGGTCTGTGGTGCTAATTAAATTAGAACAAACAAACAAACAAACAAATACGGCTCGTTAGGTGCGATCTTGACGTGTAGTATTTGAATATAATTGGTCACATCCTCTCATCTACCTTCCATTGAGTCAGTCTGCTGTCATAATTTTTACTACATGTACAAGTAGACAAATTTGAGAATATTTAGTTTTCTTTTCACACGATTATGTCATACTACATGATTTTTGTTTCACTTCCGTTGTCGAACATTGCAGTAGAATAGCTTGGATAGAAAGCCAAACGAAGAGCACGCACTACAGAGTGAGCGTACATAAACCACTATAATAGCAAGAACAATGGAGCATGTAATCGTGCACGCGTGGACAAAGCATTCCCCAAACGCTGCAACTGGTGTCACCGAAAGCCGAATTATGTAAATGTATGCGACGCACCAGCCAATCGCATGCGAGACCCTGCGCCGTAGCAACACTGGAGATATTGGCGCGGCGTTCGAAAGAAGCTCGAAACTGACGAGTGCGATCCAACATAGGATGCTTAAAATTCCATTTTCGATAGGAAAAACTTTGTCTTATGCTATGAAATTTAGTGTAGATGTAGAAAACAAAACAAAGATTTGATTTCTGCAAAAAACCTAAATCGACAAAAATAATGGTCAAAATCTTTGTACCCCGCCTAGGAGGGAATTTGCCCTTGCGACTTTTGCCTGAAACCGTTGTCGCGGGTCACATATGACCAACCCCAATCCCAAATCACTACTTATTCCGTGACTCGGTAGAAGCCAAGAGAAAGGTGGAAAAGGTATTTTCTTTTTAAAGACACCATGGAAGAACTTGCCATGGTCACTGTGAGATAGCTACATTCAGATCAATCGCGCTGCTCGCTGCTGTGCTGCCGTGTGTTTTGTACATTGTGCTGCGCTGTCTGCCCCTGTGCAACGCAGTTATCGCTGAGCGAGTATGAGTAGCTGCGATCTAGATTATTCCGAGAAGTAGATAAGTGACAAAATGGTGAAAATTCCATTTCTACTGGACTTGAATCTCGCTCAGATGCAAGTATTTAGGTTGAATAACTAGGGTGAGTTTGAGCATGTTTGGAGGTCATTTGACAAACAGGTGCGAAAGTACACTAGCGCCTAATTCCTCTGTAACGCTGGCATGTCTATTACTCGAAAATGACATCCATCTGCTTCACATGAATATGCTAATATCCTGCGTGCACCGCGCCGCAAACCGAACACAACCCACACAAATGAATTCCGCGGGTCCCCGCGAGCCCCCCAACGAGCCCACGCACAGTAATTGCACATCCTCCCTTTACACAGATGGGGAGTGGAGTGCGTAGAGGGGAAGGCAGGAGGGAACTAGAAGTAGAGGGATAGTTTTTAGCTCGTAGATTTATAAGAGAATCAGTTTTGATTCTGCTGATCTACATCAGTATAAAACCATCTGTCCGCTTGCCATTAAAAGCTAGACCAACACAGAATGGGTGGAGCGAACTCACCGTTAAGGAAGGAACGCCAGACCCTGAAGCTGCCGCCAACAGGGCAGGACCTGGAGAAATCCAGCACTGAACTGGGCACATCTCGAAGGTAGAACAAGATGAAGATGTTGGCCAACGTCCAGAAGGCAGCCTGAGGAATGCCTTCCAGGGGGACCCCCATGAACAGGGCCCAAAAGCGCTGATCCCCTTGGTGTAGTGAGGCTGGGGCTGGTGATCGCCAGTTAGCGCGTCTGAGTTCACAGAGTGAATGGCCTATACCAGCCACCTTGAAATGATGTCCTTAGAAGATGGAGAGAACAGATACTTGCAAGTAAGGAAGAGCTCATGGTGTCTGTACGCCTTAGCTCTACCCAATAAGGTGCAGACAGGACACCATACCTAGTCTGCCACAATGGAAAAGTGAGCTGACAGCGACCTGATGAAGATCGTGATAGGCCCGCTGGATGCTGATTGGTTTTTAGCCATATAGCCACACAGTTTCATCTTCTTCTTAAAAACCTCAGGACTGATTTTCACTGAACTTAGGAAATAGCATTCGTAGGGGAATAGGATCTCGATTTGTTGAAATGGGCCCCACACCCCACGTGGTGGGCCCCTCTAGGGCCCAACCCCCCCACCCAAATTAAGGAATCTTCTTCTCTAGAACCAGAAGTGCTAGAGCTACATTAATACAATGAGTTAGTACATTGATGACTGTAGTTTCAAGTTTGTTCATGGTGGAATCAGGGGTGCCCTCCTTGGGACCCAGGGGAGGGAGTGGGAAGGGTCCTAATGGGGCCCAAATTGTACATTTTAATCTTCTTGAAAACCCCACAATGAATTTTCACCAAACTTAGCAGGTAGCATCCCTAAGGGGATAGGATCTCGATTTGTTCAAATGGACACCATACACGGATGTACACCACCTGGGGGCCCCAGGGGGGCCCACCCCCCCCCCCCAAAAAAAAAAAAAAAAAATAAGGAATCTTCAAAAATCTTCTTCTCTAGAACCAGAAGTCATGGAGCTAAGTTAATACTATGAGTTAGTACATTGATGACTGTAGTTTCAAGTTTGTTCATGGTGGGATTAGGGGTGCCCCTCCCCCCTTGTGACCCAGGGGAGGGAAGTGGGTGTGGAAGGATCCTAGTGGAGACCTAAATTGTACATTTTAATCTTCTTGAAAATCTCACAATGGGCCGGATGCATAAAAGCTAGTAATTGCGTGTGCTAGCCTTTTACTTGAATCCGTATACATAATCAAGCAATTGCTCGCGATCAAAAACTTTTGCTAGCAAGCACAAGCAATTGCTTAGAGAACAACCATTTGCTTAAGAATGTATGCATAAAGCATACCTTTTGCTTGTTCTTGTTTGCAGTTGCTTACAATTTTCCAAGCTCTGTAAAATGAGCTTGAGCTTTTGCTTGACTAGGACGTTCCCTTTTGAGTATCATTTTCATATTCATAAAAGAAAGACCAAACTTGTGCAGGAGTGGTATAAATCTACAAGAAATTACTCCCAAGTAGTGTAAGAAACTTTTTCATTTCAACAACGGGAATGTCCTGTGGTTAGCATGCAAAATGTGATGAAAAACAGGTAGGATGTCTGACTTCGATGGAGAGCAAGGAGACCTCTCTCTACTTGCAACCTGGCAGATCCGGGCTACTATAACCAGTGATGGGAATCAACCAGTACGTTTGTGTGCATTTTTGAGTGTCATTTCATTGCTCCTGTGCCATGTCAGGAAATGTTTGTGCACACACATGCCCTTTCAAATACATGCTGTCACACTCGCCTTTGTTCTTGTGTTCGCACAGGCGTGGCGTCCCTTTTGTTGAAAACGCAAGCAATTGCTTGTGCGGGACAAGCAAAAGGTATACGCACAGAGCAAAAGGTTATGCATAATGAATTTAAGCAATTGCTTGAGCTAGACCTTTTGATAGAAGAGCTTGTGCTTTTGCTTGAAGCAAGTGCATGTTTTATGCATTCGGCCCAATGAATTTTCACCAAACTTGGCAGGTAGCATCCCTAGGGGAATAGGATCTTAATTCCTTCAAATGGGCACCATCCCCACCTGGGGGCCACAGGGGGCCCAAACCCCCAGAATTAAGGAATCTTAAAGATCTTGTTCTCTAGAACCAGAAGTGATAGAGCTAAGTTAATGCTCTGAGTTAGTACATTGATGACTGTTGTTACAACTTCGTTCATGGCAGAATCAGGGGTGCCCCCGAAATGGGGACCTAAATTGTAGGCCTACATGTTTATATTCTTCTGAAAAACCCCTTGATAAATTTTTACCAAACGTGATAGGTAGCATGCCTAGGGGATTAGGATCACAATTGTTCAATGGGGCACCCTGCTCCGCTTGGGGGCCCATGGGGGGACTTGTGGGTGGGGGGGGGGGGGGAGGGATCCAAATGCAGGCCTCGATCGTACATTTTCATCTTCTTCTTGAAAACAACATTATGGAATTTCACCAAGCTTGGGAAGGAGCATTCCTAGGGGGTTAGGATTTCAATGTGTTTGAATGGGCACCATACTCCCCTTTGGGGCCCCAGAGGGCCCCAACCTCCTAAATTACGGAATATTCAATGATATTCTCTAAAATCAGAAGTGATTTTGCAGTGATTTGACTTGGCAGGTATTTTTACCAGTTTGATGGAATATGCAAATGGACACCATTCTCTCAACTCTCAAAGCTTCCCCCTGCTCCAAGTTTCATTGTTCTTGGGTAAGAGTATGCAAGAATGCATGGAAGGTGAACTTGCTTTTTATGCCTCCGCCACGAAGTGGTGCCGGAGGCATTATGTTTTCGGGTTGTCCGTCCGTCCGTACGTACGTCCGTACGTCCGTACGTCCGTCCGTCCGCTTTCGTTTACGCGATAACTTGAGTAATATTTACTGGAATTTTACCAAACTTGGTCCAAGTACGAAGTATGATGGGGCAATTATTTGATTAGATTTTGGGTGAAATCGGCTGAAGGTCAAAGGTCAAGGTCAAATCATGAAATTGTATCCGTTTACGCGATAACTCAAGACTGGATGGAGTAAATTTCACCAAACTTTGTTGGAGGATGATGTATGATGGGACAATTACTTGATTAGTTTTTCAGTGAAATCGGGCAGAGGTCAAAGGTCAAAGATCAAGGTCAAATCCTAAAATTTATCTGTTTACGTGATAACTCAAAACTGGATGAAGCAGCTTTCACCAAACTTGGTCCAAGGATGATGTATGATGGGAGAATTAGTTGATATGATTTTAGTGACATTTGCAAGAGGTCAAAGGTCAAAAGGTCAAGGTCAAATGCTACAAATGGTCAAGGTCAAATGCTACAAATGTTGCAATTTCCCCCATATCTATGCACTGCCCATAGGTATTTTCTTGAAACTTGGTGTGGACATGTACTACTGCGTAAAGAGTCTCTAGAGAGAGTTTCATGTCATAAGGTAAAAGGTCAAAAGGTCAAAGGTTAGGTGAAAATGTTTCAATATCACTTTTGTCGCAAATGGTTCAATGTATCTTCGTGGAACTTTGTACATACGCATGTACTGACTGGCAGGGATTATCTAGGGAATTTAGGGGTCATGGGTCAATATTCAGGGGTCAAAGGTCAAGGTCAACTCCTCAAAATTTCCCTCTCCCTCTCCCTATTTCCCTCATATACTAGTACATACAATGCTTGCATTATTAGTTTCAAAACTTATTACGTGCATTACCTAATGGAGATTCTCTTGGAAATTTCCAGCCGGAAGGTCAAAGGTCAAAGGTTAAGGGTCAAAGGCCAGGTTTCAATGCCCCCCTCCCCCCCCAAAAAAAAAAATCCATTTTGTACCGTCATTACACTCTTTCTTCATACCTTGGAAATTACTCAATGCATAAACTTATAAAAAGGTTTGTCAGAATTCAAGTAAAAATTCTCAATTCCCCAAATATGTGTACCTGCACTCTTAGAAAATTAAAGCAAATCCAGTTCAAGACATTTCTGACAAACCTGTCATTTCAATATTTTGCCAGTTATGTGAAACTGTCATGGATCACACATTGTGAAGACATTGTACTATACGCCTATCGGGAGAATCATGCATTATGGCGGAGGCATCAGTCGCCATAGCGACATTTCTAGTTGTAATCAGATTTTATTTGAGCATAAATGGTCTCTTTGTTTGACCTGTTTGATTAAGCCTCGACTTCAGCATGGAGTGAATGACATACTGTAAAAGTAGTTTCTTTCGCAAACAGATACTTAGGCGGTTTCCATCGGTGCTGACTTTTTCGCGGTCGGCTAAATCTGTGAATTCGCAGTCGGCAAAGACTGTTTTATTTTGCACATGAAAACCCAAACTATAATCCAATTATTCTTTTATTTATTAAATAGAAATTAGAATTAAAGGTAGGCTTACCTGAAATCCCGTCTCTCGAGTACTTTATAACATGCTTGTACCTACATTGCGTGGTATCACTGTGTGTGTGTGTTGACCATCAATACACTCAATGCGTGGAATCTTTGTGTGTGCATGTGTGCAATAGCGTTGTAACAAGCGGCGAGCTCAAAACATTTTCGCGTCATATTGAATTCGCGGTTCGACCTCAAAGCGCGAAAAGCGCGAAAATAAAACCACCTCGAAAGAAACCACTTTTACAGTAGTAGATATATGATTGAATGACCTCTCTGAATGTGATAAAACTAGTTTTCTGAGCATTGTGGTGTCAACTATAACTTGTATGACTTACAGTTTTGACTTACAGTTTTTGTCTGTCTGTCCGTCTGTCGTCCGTCCGTCCATCGTCTGTCCGTAACGCTACAAAAACTTCAATAACTCTTTACTCTGGGCTTCAATTGCAATCAAACTTCGAGGGAAGAAGGGTCATACAAAGTTTCACATTTTACCATATATGAAGGTCACCTCAAGGTCAAAGCTCACAGGCAGGGGTCAATGAACTTTAGGGCCCAATGTTCAGTTTTTATGGCGCATTTCTATTATGGGTCATAACTTTTGATCCATAAGTCCATTTGTGATCAAACTTGGATGGTAGATGTCCCTTTGGGAGTGGATGGTCACCACAAGGTCAATGGTCACAAGCAGGGGTCAAACTTTTAGAGCCCAATGTTAAGTTTTTATGGCGCGTTTCTATTATGGGTCATAACTTTTGATCCATAACTCCATTTGTGACTAAACTTGGATGGTAGATGTCCCTTGGGGAGTGGATGATCACCGCAAGGTCAAAGGTCACAAGCAGGGGTCAATGAACTTTTAGAGCCCAATGTTAAGTATGGTGCGTTTCTATTATGAGTCATAACTTTTGATCCATAGGTCTGTTTGTGACTAAACTTGGATGGTAGATGTCCCTTGGGGAGTGGATGGTCACCACAAGGTCAATGGTCACAAGCAGGGGTCAACGAACTCTTAGAGCCCAATGTTAAGTTTTTATGGTGCGTTTCTATTATGGGTCATAACTTTTGATCCTACACTGTCCGTTTGTTACCAAACTTGGATGGTAGATGTCCCTTGGGGAGTGAATGGTCACCACAAGGTCAAAGGTCACAGGCAGGGGTCAACAAACTTTGAGGGCCCAATGTTAAGTTTTTATGGCACGTATCTTTTTTGCCTTAAATTTTTACCCTTTTATATCTCTTTTTATCTGTTTTATTCGCTTTTTTTAATCTGTTATATCCCATTTGTACAATTTCTTGTACACGAATGGGCGAGACACATTATGGCACTTGCCTTGTTCATAAGTGGTACTACCTGCCTTAACTGCAATGCCATTGCATGCTGTTTGAATGTTGACTCATTGAAGTGTATACTGAAACATGCATAATGGAGTAAGATTTTGAATACCATTTTGGAGGTTATGCATCAAAATGTACCTCACAAAGCTTTCCCTTGTTCATACTATGGAAGGGCTTCTACTGCGTTATGATTATTGCATGACTGGGCATGTGGTGTGAAGGCTAGCATTGCTATTTGATAGTGTCATGTTACACTGAAATGTTTTTGAAGGCACATATATTCATTTTGGTATGTGTATGCACATACTACATTTGAGGGACAGTATGAGCCTTTAATTGTTTAGAGCTCTGGGCCAGTCTCTTCCTGAGGGAATGATGCAATCAGCTGTAGCTATTAATCATGTGGCACCCAGGAGAGATCTGATGACAAAGGGGGAGGGGGGTGTTCTTCTGTTGAAGAAGCACTTCACCCTGACTGTGCCCACTGAAGTAAAAAGGAAGGGGAATGCTTATCCATGCATGCGAGTATTGCCAGTGTCCAACGCTGAGCAGTAGTGACGAGCAGTTACGTGACTTGCGCCACTGTGGTAGTCCATAGGACTGTGCACTGTAGTTGAATTGTAGCCTTTTTACAAGGCCCTCTTTGGTGTATGGCATGCCTACTGTAAAAGTGGAAATTTTCGCGCATTTTTGCGCGACCAGAAACTAGTGTGAAAATAAAAGCACATGAATATTTTGGCTTGCCATATGTTACAGTAATTGATGTTAAAAACCTGCGAAACTCTTCTTATCCGGCCAAGCGCAAAAAATTAGTCATGCAAAAATATCCACTTTTACAGTATATATGCGAGTAAAGCATGCTGTGCTGAGTTTGTAGCCCTTATTCGCTCACCATCATACAGCTAGAGAGCCTTGTCAAAAAGCTACTTGTGGAAAATACATTTGAAATTGTTTTGCTCACTGCAAGTGAATGCTGACGATGACAATAAAAATGTGATTTTTTGTGTCTGTGTGGGTGCATAAGGATGTGTTTTACATGGTGCATCTTATGCCTCCGCCACGAAGTGGTGCCGGAGGCATTATGTTTTCGGGTTGCCCGTCCGTCCGTCCGTACGTCTGCTTTCGTTTGCGCGAAAACTTTAGTATTGACTGGAATTTTACCAAACTTGGTCCAAGTATAAAGTGTGATGGGACAATTACTTGATTAGATTTTGGGGTGAAATCGGCCAAAGGCCCAAAGATCAAAGGTCAAGGTCAAATCATGAAATTGTATCCGTTTACGCGATAACTCAAGGCTGGATCGAACAAATTTCACCAAACTTTGTCGTATGATGAGACAATTACTTGATAAGTTTTTTAGTGAAATTGGACAGAGGTCAAAGGTCAAAGATCAAGGTCAAATCCTAAAATTTATCTGTTTATGTGATAACTCAAAACTGGATGAAGCAGCTTTCACCAAACTTGGTCCAAGATGATGTATGATGGGACAATTAGTTGAGTAGATTTTAGGGACATTGGCAAAGGGTCAAAGGTCAAATGGTCAAGGACAAATGCTAAAAATGTTGCTATCTCCCCCATATCTATGCAATGCCCGAAGGTATTTTCTTGAAACTTAGTGTAGACATGTACTACTGCGTAAAGATTCTCCAGAGAGAGTTTCATGTCATAAGGTCAAAGGTCAAAAGGTCAAAGGTTAGGTGAAAATGTTGCAGTATCACTTTTCTCGCAAATGGTTGAATGTATCTTCATGGAACTTGGTACATGTACATACGCATGTACTGACTGGCAGGGATTATCTAGGGAATTTAGGGGTCATGGCTCAATAGTCAGGGGATCAAAGGTCAAGGTCAACTCCTCAAAATTGTACTATTTCCCTCGTATACTAGTATATGCAATGCTTGCATTATCAATTTTAAAAACTTAATAAATACATGCATTACCTATTGGAGATTCACTGGGAAATTTCCAGCCAGAAGGTCAAAGGTTATGGGTCAAAAGCCAGGTTTCAATGCCCCCCCCCCCCCCCCCCAAAAAAAAAAAAAAAAAAATCTATTTTGTACTGTAATTACACTCTTTCTTCATACCTTGGAAATTACTCAATGCATAAACTTATAAAAGGGTCGGTCTGAAGTCAGGTAAAAATTCTCAATTCCCCAAATATGTGTACCTGCACTCTTAGACAATTATAGCAAACCCAGTTCAAGGAAAGTGAACATTCAAGATATTTCTGACAAACCTGTCATTTCAACATTTTGCCAGTTATGTGAAACTGTCATCACACATTGTGAAGACATTGTACTATACACCTATTGGGAGAATCATGCATTATGGCGGAGGCATCAGTCGCCATAGCGACATTTCTAGTTTTTTTTTTGCCCCAGAAGTGGCACTAGAAAGTTGCATTGACCCTTCTTTGTTTTGTTTTATTTTGTTTTTTTGCTTGTTTGCTGATGAAATGGGAAATTGTCGCCAGAAATATAGACTGCCCCCCACACTTTTTCAAAGTGTGGCACCAGGCATGAAGAAGATGCTCTATTCACTATTGACATCTTTGTTAAGGCCGTGTCACGCCTTTCGGGGCAAGCTACGTGGGCTTGTAAAGAGTAGGGATTTTCCAGCACACAGGAGAATTTTCTGCAGATGGCCAAGAATGTTTGCGAGTTTCGTACTTGTGTCTTACCTGCTAGAAGTATGCTACTGACCTTCTACTTGCGTGTGTTCCATGTGACCTGCGTGAGAGCTTTGAAACCGATCCGTTTTCTGTTACGAGCGACTTATGGGTACTGCGAAGCACCTGCATTGGAGTTGCATGCGAGGTGCTGCCGGTAAGGGTCTCCTACTAATGTTCTGCGTATACCTCTGCAGGCAAACCACCAAGAGTCACTGGGAACAAGTTTTGAGCATGTCCAAGGCCTTGTCATACCGTATCTAGGAAAGTTTTGCGGGTTGACTTGAGGGGAAACAAATTTTCTACCCAGAGCTCTCCGCAGTTGGTCCGCACCTGACAGTACCTAGCGCGTATCTCACCCGTAGTTGCCCAGAGGTGCGCACTCAAGTTCGGTTTACCCGCAGCCAAGTTTTGAGCATGACCAAAACTTTATCCCAGTGAGTCGCCGGGACCCGCAGAGGTCCACACAGAACGCCAATAGGAGGCCCTTAGCAGCAGCATCTCGCAGGCAGCTTCCACGCAGGTACTTCGCTGTCCCGGTATACGGCCTAGATAATGACATTCTGTGGAATTTCTGCCATTTCATCAGAGGAATTCCTTCACTTAGTTGTCAGCCCCCACACGCCTGGCACACAGGTCACACAGAATAAGCACAAGTAGAACTTAAGTAGACGCGTCCAACAAGTTATACACATGCAAAACTCGCCCAAATTCTTGTCCGCCCTCAGAAAAATGTCTGGTATGCTGGAAAATCCCCACACGTGACAAGCCCGCGTAGCTTGCCTGAAAAGGGGCCCAAATTGTACATTTCTATCTTTTTCTTCAAAATGCCGTCATGAATTGTCACCAAACTTGGCAGGTAGCATCCCTAAGGGGATAGAATCTCATTCCCATCATATGGGCACCATGCCCCACCTGGGGGGCCCCAGGGGGCCTAAATTGGAACGTGAATTGTAAATTTTCATCTCTTTCTTGAAAACCCTGTGATGAATTTTCACCAAACTTAGCAGGTAGCATCCCTAGGGGGATAGAATCTCAATTCCATCGAATGGGCACCATGCCCCACATGGGGACCCCCAGGGGGGGGCCCAATTCCCCCCCCCCCCGTAAGAAAAAGATTTTCTGTAGAACCAGAAGTGATTGAGCTCAGTTAATACAATGAGTCAGTACATTATCGACTGTTGTTCAAGTTTGTTCATTGCAGAATCAGGGGTGTCCCCCCCCCCCCCCCACATGGGACCAAAGGGAGTGGGGTGGAATGGGTCCAAATGGTGATGCATACTTGCCAACTCTACCGCTTTGGGCGGTAGACTACCGCTTTTTAGAGGTTACGACCGGCTACCGATTTTCTCTTCTGATCTACAGATTTTGTAGCAAACCTGCCATAAAATGAAATAAAAGTCATATTTTCCCCTTCATTGTGCGTTGATTCCCTAATATAAGCTAGTAATTAGAATACTATAACAATTTCAAGGAAGTCGTTCCTCAAAAAACGCCATATTCAGCCTTCTAATATGCACACATGTATGCACACTGCAGTGGCGCACTACTAGTAGTCTCTATCATATCTACGTGCGTGCAAGACTTACTGTACATGTGTACGTGTAGCTAGAACCACGCATAATAGTAATGTTTTGGTAGCTCACGTGTGCGTGGTGCGGCCGATGCAGCATACGGTGTGGCATGATCACCGAACTAAAAGATAGTGGAATGCGTATCCCTATTCTCAACGTACACGAGACCGTGCAGCCAAATCTTTTAGTTCGGTAGGCATGATCCCAGCCGGCCGTGTACGTACGTGATTGTATTAAACGTACATGTATTTTCATATCTATCTTGTGATAACAATATGTTTGATTACTTTTTCACATATGCTTAGCCTACAAACATTATTTACCAATATGTCTGATTTTGTTTTTATATGCATAGTCCACAAAATAGTTCATAGATTTACATGGATTATATGTTTTTTTATCAATACCAAGAACCCTTTAAAAAGGTTAAAAAGCATGCACCAAATCTCATACTTTGATATTGAAAAACAAAATAAGTCCACACCGCGGAAGGGGGGACACCCCCCTCCCACACCCTCTCCCCTCGCGCGCAAGCGCGCTCGGGCTTGGTCGCTTCGCATCGCTCCCTCGCAAAATCTACCTCTTCAGGATTTCAAAATGTTGGCAAGTATGGTGATGTAAATTGTACATGTTCATAATCGTTGAAAACCCTTGATGAATATTCACCAAACTTGACAGGTAGCATGCCAGGGGGTTAAAGGGGATGGCTAGTAACTAATCAGTGGGAATGCTGGAGGATGATTGTTCCAATCCTTGTTGGATTCATTTAAGAGTACATTATATTTCTATTGTTGTGTGAAAATCATTTGCTTCAGAATGGTCTCATATTCAAGTAATGTGCAGTTTAATGTTTCCAGGCTAGCATACCTGGTCAGTGACGGGGCATTAATCTACACATTACTTGAATATTAGACCATTCTGAAGCAAATAATTTTCACACAACAGTGGATATACAATGTACTCTTGAATGAATCCCACAAGAATCGGAACAATCATCCCTCAGCATTCCCACTGATTCCCACTGATCGGTTACTAGCCATCCCCTGTAAGATCTCAATTTGTTCAACAGGGCACCATGCTTCCCTTTGGGACCCATGGAGGTTTTAATCCCCCCCCCCCAAATATGAAGTAAAATTTATTTACAATTCATCTCTAGAACCAGACTTGATAAAGCAAAGTTATTGGATATTCAATAATATTGTTCTCTAGAATCAAAAGTGATTGGGCTTTAAGTCTTTTTCCCCAAAAAACTGCATAGTCCAACATTCTATAAAGTACAGTGTACCCTGCAGGTATTTTACCAGTGTGATGAAATTTGCAAATGGACACCATGCCCCCAGCTCTCAAAGCTACCCCACCACAAGTTTCCAATGTTCTCAGGTAAGAGTCTGCTAGAATATATGGAAGGTGAACTTGTGATACTCAGGTGAGCGCGAGACCCCCCCCCCCCCTCTTGTTTTTAAACCTTGACAATGATATGATGCGTCATTCAGTGTTTGTGATTGCACATGAGAAAGCTTTTAAATCTCATAACGCGACCCCAAGACACAAGGCTAGGTCCGCACACTGTGATGCCCAGAGTTACACTCTGCTCTTTGTTAGGCATGTGCAGTGCAGAGAGTGTAAACTGTGCTTTGCTTGCATCAGAATCTTTTTTCCACATGTGAATTGGGGGCAAATTAAAATCCTGTGTTGGGTTTTGCATTGCAATACAAAAAAAAAAGTATTATAATTAATGATAAATTATAATTCTCGAGTATGAATGCACCCATAGGCCTTCAGTTGCTCATGTTCCCAGCTCATGACATTGTTGGGCCCTTTCCAACATGTTTTGTTGAATGTGTATGTGTGTGTCATGTATTTTGCATGAGAAATATGTCTGTCATGAGTGTTTTAATTTCTTTTTCTTTCTTTCTCTTTTTAAATAAAATCACAGCTCATATGCCTAGCCTGGTCAAGCCTCATGCAGTGATAGTGATGGTTGGCCTTCCAGCCAGAGGGAAGACGTATATTGCTAAGAAGCTGGCCAGGTATCTCAACTGGATTGGCATCAACACAAAAGGTTAGTTTTCAGAATAGTTAATATGGGATCTGTGGTCACTAGGATTACTCTGAATCCAAGTGAGTGTACCAAAATTCTTGGGCAAGAAATAATGATACAAATTGGCAAGTGCTTTAACAATTCACTGCTATGGGATGTATCAGGTATCATGACCAAATTGAAGGTCCCTGATCTCAACAGATTTCACATTGGCATGTATTTTAATCTGTTACAAGTTTTAATCACATTTTGAACACAGACAATAAAATTTGTAGTCTATGTTTTGAAAAACTTCTAAGACTTACTTTAGAAGTAAGTGTTAGAAGTCACTTACTCAAACCTTACTTGAGCATTAGCAAATATTTCATATTATGGAAAGTAATTGGACAATGAACCCAATTCCCTCTACCAATCCCACTTTGGAATTGCAACAAGCTCGATACCTTCAAATCTAAGCTGAAGACTTATTTTTTCCAGCAACGTTGTGAATGATATGTGATGCACTGTGGGAGCCGAGTGCTTTTGAATGTTCTACAGATAGATTGCACTATATAAATTAATGCTGTTCCTCATCAATTTTCTAAATCTTACTGCTATATTACAATATTTATATGTACATAATACATCAAAAAGGACATTTTTTCAGGAATGGATTTGTTTTTGTTTGTTTTGGACTGGTGTAAGTGACTTGGTATTTATTTGTGAAACATCACATTTTCAGAAAAATTTATTTGATCCTGTTTATATTGGACATTACACTTGCATTAAGAAAAAAATCTTTAGCCAAGGTTTGAGTAATACAATTGCAATAAAGACTGCTTACCAAGATGTCTACAATGAATCAATAGAGATCGTCAAATTTATAAGGCAATTTTGAGATGATTTTGAGAAAAACTTGGTTGGGAAATACAGTCAAATCTGCCGTAGCAGCAATCTGCACATACATGTTTGCGACCACTGAAAAAACCCTCCCAAGAGGAAAGCCATGTTCAAATGATCCTGTGCTAAATGGCCACCTGTCTAATGTGGCCAGCAGCCATCAATTTTGTCCCCACAGTAGATTTTAACATATCTATGACATGACCACAGACCCACACAGAGCCACGGCCAAGCCAATAATTCAGCATGTTTTTTTGCTTCATAGCTCTTTAACAGTTCAGTGATCGCCATCACTGCACTCTCCCACCATTCAGTCATTGTAATGCACTCGTAAAAAGTTTGCTTGCTGTACACAATGCTACTGTGCAACAACTCGATCAAGTACTGGATATGCCATAAATTTAGCGATTCTAAATTTTCGCGAATCGGGACTCCCCGACAATTTCACGAGTGGTTAAATTTGTGATTGTGGAGTAGAATACTGAACAGAGAAATGTTTGCGCGCACGTTGCATTCATGTTGAAATCAGAGTGTATAATTTAGCGTGTTTTTAAATTTGCGAATAGCTCCCGATTCGTGAAATTGTGAAAATAAAAACCTCGGGAAATATTCGGCGTGTACAGTATATACTGGCATTGTTCAATACGATGAAACATGTGCATACATATTCACAGGTCAGTAAACACTAATAGATGTGTACTAAGATGTGGATGTAGGCAATACAAACAAATTGGCCGATAACTTGTCTTAGTGGCCACCTGTCTTTAATGGCCACTCTTTTCATCTCCCTTGGGTGGCCGCTGTAGACAGGTTTGACTGTGATTTTATCAAACAGATGGGACGTTATAGAAAGCATTTTCAGAGCAATCTGGCTTATTTTGTAAACTTCCCAAACTATTATAAATTGAACCTCAATATTTTTATACCCCCATCCACACGCAGTGTGTATGGGGTATACATATAGAATCACTCTGAGGTCAGGTGGCCGGTCGGTCGGTTTGGTCTGTTGCCAAATCTTGTGGATCGAACTCCTCTCTCATTTTTTGAGCAGTTGACCCCAAATTTGGCATGTGTGACCGCTATCAAAGGTAGATGTGCAAGACACCTTCTTTGTTATTATCCATGGCTTGACACTAACTTTTTTGTTTGGTGGCCCGATGGGGCCACCAAAATCCTAAATTTCAAATTTTTGGTGGCCCGAGAGAAAAATTTGGTGTCCCGAAAAAAAAACAACAATAAAAAACATTAAAAGCCCTTTTTTTTAATGAGTCAAATATTTAAGTTTCATGATAGTAAGTATTAGAAGTTGGACATATCTACTCATAAATAAACTTCAACAAACTTGCAACACTCACTCTCAGGCACTCATTCAGTCCTTTTCATCCATCTTTTAAACAAATTTAACTGCTAATTTCCGGCGCACAAAGTTACGAATTTATTGACATACTTTTCAAAAAAATGTTGGTGGCCCGAGGCGGGCCACCAAATTTGCCCTTTTTTAAAATTTGGTGGCCCGACTTTCATTTTTGGTGGTCCCGGGCCACTGGGCCACCGTTAGTGTCGAGCCCTGTATTATCACATAATGTGTTGCCATGGCAACGGCAAATTTTTGAAAAAATCTTACAAAATGTTGTGGACTGAAGTACTCTCTCAGTTTTATAGCAATTCAATTGAAATTTGGGAGATATGGTCAATGTAATGTGTAGTTGTGCAGGAGGCCTTTTTTTGTTTTGAATAAATCTGTTGCCATGGCAACAACAGTTTTTGTCGAGCCCACTGGAGGTGAGGGGAGACTAAGGGATCGCCTGCGGCGTCTGTCCGTCCGTCGTCTGTCCGTAACGCTACAAAAAACTTCAATAGCTCTTTACTCTGAGCTTCAATTGCAATCAAACTTCGAGGGAAGAGGGGTCATACAAAGTTTCACATTTTACCATACATGATGGTCACCTCAAGGTCAAAGCTCACAGGCAGGGATCAATGAACTTTAGGGCCCAATGTTACGTTTTTATGGTGCGTTTCTATTATGGGTCATAACTTTTGATCCATAACTCCATTTGTGACCAAACTTGGATGGTAGATGTCCCTTGGGGAGTGAATGGTCACCCACAAGGTCAATGGTCACAGGCAGGGGTCAACGAACTTTTAGAGCCCAATGTTAAGTTTTTATGGTGCGTTTCTATTATGGTTCATAACTTTTGATCCATAACTCCATTTGTGACTAAACTTGGATGGTAGATGTCCCTTGGGGAGTGAATGATCACCACAAGGTCAAAGGTCACAAGTAGGGGTCAACGAACTTTTAGAGCGCAATGTTAAGTTTTTATGGAGCATTTCTATTATGGGTCATAACTTTTGATCCATAACTCCATTTGTGACCAAACTTGGATGGTAGATGTCCCTTGGGGAGTGGATGATCACCACAAGGTCAAAGGTCACAGGCAGGGGTCAACGAAATTTTAGAGCGCAATGTTAAGTTTTTATGGAGCGTTTCTATTATGGTTCATAACTTTTGATCCATAACTCCATTTGTGACCAAACTTGGATGGTAGATGTCCCTTGGGGAGTGAATGGTCACCCACAAGGTCGAAGGTCACAGGCAGGGGTCAACAAACTTTTAGAGCCCAATGTTAAGTTTTTATGGTGCGTTTCTATTATGGTTCATAACTTTTGATCCATAACTCCATTTGTGACTAAACTTGGATGGTAGATGTCCCATGGGGAGTGAATGATCACCACAAGGTCAAAGGTCACAAGTAGGGGTCAACAAACTTTTAGAGCGCAATTTTAAGTTTTTATGGAGCATTTCTATTATGGGTCATGGTAACAGCATATTCTGAATGAAAATCATACAAAGATGTTGTGGATTCAGATATCTCCCTCAGTCTTTGAGCATTTGGCTTGAAATTAGGCACATGTGACCGTTATAGTATGTTGATGTGTAAACGTGATCTTTTGTCATTGTTAGACGATGTGTTGCCGTGGTACTAACATTTTTTCACTAAAAAGCAAACAGAAATATTGTGGACTCAGCTTACACCCCTATTCCTTAAGCATTTAACTTGAATTTTGGCACATGTGACCACTACAGTACATAGATGTGCAAACCTAATCTTATGCCATTGTTGACCAATGCGTTGCCATGGTAACAGCATATTCTGAATGAAAATCATACAAAAATACTGTGGATTCTGTTAACTCCCTCAGTCTTTGAGTATTTGGCTTGAAATTTGGCATATGTGACCGTTATAGTACCTAGATGTGCAAACCTAATCTTTCATCATTGTTAAACACTGCATTGCCATGATGGCAGCATATTTTGATTGAAAATCATACAAAAATGCTCTGGATTCAATTAACTCCCAAAGTCTTTGAGCATTTGGCTTGAAATTTGGCACATTTGACCACTGTAGTACGAAGATGTGCAAACTTTATCTTTTGTCATTGTTGAAAAATGTGTGGCCATGGTAACAACATATTTTGAATGAAAATCATGCGATGATGTGATTTCAGCTATCTCCCTCAGCTTTTGAGCATTAGACTTGAATTTTGGCACATGTGACGGCTGTGGTATATAGTTGTGCAAACTTCATTTTTTTGTTAATGTCAAACATTGTGTTGTCATGGTAACAGCATTTTTTAATGAAAATCATATAAATTGCCAATTCACCTATCTTGCTCCCTCAGGTTTTGAGCACTTGACTTTTAAGATATGGCACAAGTGACTATCAGTGAGCAAAATATACATTTATTCAATGTTGAACAATATATTGCCATGGTATTTTTATTTTCAATGAAAAGCATTCAAAATAATTTGCTAGTTGAGCTAACTCTCTCAGTGTTAGGTGAGGGTAATAATCACATTGAGTGATAGTTCTAGTTTGTTTTGTTTCGTTCTTTTCAGAAATCATATTCATTTGAGGAATTTTTAATAGTTGCCATTACGGAGTACATCGTTTTGCTTGTTTCAAATGTGACTGCCCAGCTCAAAATCCACAAAAGAGGAAGTATAGGTCAAATCATTTTTTTTTAATACTTTGGTCAAAGTACTAAGTTCTAAGCTTGAAAAAATATTTAACTTATTAGAATTTGATCATCCTAGCTTATTCAAAAGGGGCCAGGACCTGGGCAAGTCCAAGATAAGGTCCCCCCAGAAGGCAAATTTCATCTTCGCTCAATATTGACTGTTTGGTATTAGTTTGAAGCTTATGAGTTGAAGTTTTGATTTCCATGGAGGAAAAAAATTATATCATATGATATGTAAATTTCAAGGGCTTCATTGCATAAATGTGAAATACAGTGCAGGGCTCTCACTTAACTTTTTTCCTTGGTTGCCAACTGGGCAACGTATAGAGTTTTTTTTAGGTTGCCAAATGGCAGTTTAGGTTGTCATAGTGATAATGTTCAAAGAGTATTGCGTAATGTGTAAATCTGCAAGGTTAATTATGGCGATGATAAAGAGGGCTGTTTACAGTGCTGTTTACACGACTGTTTCAGGGTGCTACATAACTTTTTTTTAATCACTTGCCTGGTCGGGCAAGCAGATTTGCAAATTATTGCAAAACACTTGCCCGAACAGGAATTTCACTTGGCCCGGAAAAAAAAAATCAGAAAATAAAAATTAATGCAAAAAATCACTTGCATGACAAGGTTTTAATGAAAAAAAAGAAAGAAAGTGGCGTTGATAAACAGTTGATAAAAAGAGAGAAATAGCCTATATGAGGCCAATTATCAGGGCTTCAATATAATATTTGAGGAGGACTAGTACCGTGCTCCTCAGCACTCCTTATCCCCCCCCCCCCAAAAAAAAGTAGCCTACATAAACCACCTGCGTCTCAGTAGCAGGTATTTCTACCAAGTTTCAAGTCAATCCAACTCAATATGACGTCATACGGGCCCGTCAAAGTTGAAATTCCGCGCGCGCGTCAATGGCGATATACAGTGCAACTATGCCAAAAAAAACGCCAATTTCAAATCCGATTTTACTCGTCAGGATGGACGGTGACTGTTGTGTTATATGAGCGCACTACATTTATCACAACATCCCCCTCCTTCCTCCTTCTTCATCCCACCGCTGCCACCATGTTGTAATAGTGGACCAGATTCAATGATGAACAGAGGACATAGTTGTTTAACGATAAAATGAACAACTTTAATCCACTATCACAAACTAGCGTCATGTAATGACTGCTGCTCTGACCGTATCACTCAAATATAGAATACATAGAATATGCGTACACTTGTGATAAATGTAGTGCGCTCATATAACACAACAGTGACCCCCCATTTTCTTTACATATTCTGAAAGCTGATGAGTTGTACATGTAATTTCATGGGTTGGCAATGCTGAAAAAATGATTAAAAAATATCAAATTTTTTAATGAAATAAAAAAAGTAAATTTTCAAAAAGACGTCATCGAATTTCAAGTTCACTCAAGCGTATCTCACTTATCCTTTGCCGATTTTCACCCAGATTTCCGTATGTTGTTGCTTATTTAATGTTTTTTCAAGAGTGTCATTCAAAAATTTAGATTGGATGACGGCATCACCTAGAAAAAATGGATTGAACGTAACCTTGTCAAATTTGACCAGTTTGCTCTATGGGAGTGCAGTTTTTCTGGAAATGAAAATTGACATGACTATCTTTATCGAGCACTAGCTCACTTATCCTTCTGTGAATTTCTCCCAGATTTTAATATGTTGTAGCTGACACTTTGGGCTATCGTATGTGTTCCCTCCACTTTTTCATACGACGTTGACATCACATCAAAAAACTTGGTTGAAATTAAAGCTGATCTTCGATGTATTGAGATATTTCTTTCTTTCTGCAACTTTCTTTGCAATAACTCAAGAAAAACAGCCCCTATCACCCCCACATGCTTAGTTCATGTCACGTACATTATTTCATAAAATAACAACTACTTGATCGGACACCATCTTGGCTATGTAAATTAGGGTCAAAGGTCATAAATGTTTCATCCTGTATCTTGGTGAATACATGTCCTATCTTTCCCATGTTTTGCACAGGCAAAGACCATGTTACAAGAATCATTTCACAAAATAACCACTTTTTGCTCAGATGCCTAATCTCTGTTTTGACGTGAAGTCAAGACAAACATATGTTTTGCATCAGATGACATTAAGATATAAAACAAAAATTAAGATAGTTCCTTGAAATGTGACGTACTTGCTTAATTGGAAGAAAAAAGAAATTTAAAAAAAGTAAAAAAACAACAACATAGATTTAAAAGGACAATTAATAAATGGCATGCCTTAAACATTTTTCTGGAAATATACATCACATTCCATCCAGAATTTTGTGCAGGAAAGAAATATTTCTTCAAATACATTAATTGCATTTGAAACCGACCTCGCCACATGAGCACTAGATCCACCCGATTTTTTAAAGTGAAACGATGTATTCTGACCGCCTGTGGATTACAGGCTTCAGCAGATGAGGATATTTAGTCTGTGTGTTTATTCCATGCTACAATTCTAAACTACAGCATATCACATATTGTTCAGCATATGACATATTGTGTATTTTGCTTGAAAAACATCAAATTTATCTATGGTTTGTGCAATAATGAGATTCATGTAGAAGTGATTTGTCTTGTGATATCTGTGATTTGTTCTTCATAGTGTTCAATGTTGGCGAGTACAGGCGAAAAGCAGTAGGTGGAAAGAGCCCTCACGACTTCTTTAGACCAAATAATGATGAAGCCCAACGAATTCGGTTGTAAGTACCCCAAATCCTTGCATGTATACCTTATTTTGAGTACATGTATGTGTTATCAGACATATGCAGATTCAAAAGAGGAATACAAGCAAGCGGAATGCCATTGATTGTAATAATTACCTCAACTTAGTAGAGTGCCATTTTGTTTTCCATGTTTTCTTCATCTATCCAGTTTTCAATGTTGGGGAATACCGGCGCAAGGAGGTGTCGGGCACCATTTCCCATGATTTCTTCCGCCATGACAACTCAGAGGCATATAAGATTCGATTGTAAGTATTTTTTTCGTAGGTGGCTATAGTGGTGGTATCTCAGGTTCCAATAGGGATATTAGACTTCTAGAAATGCAAGATAGATGAAGAACTTGCTGATGAAATTGCATTTATCACAAAGATAAAAACAGAAATATAGAGAAAAATATCAGCATAATTATGAATTTAACAGGAAAATTATCATGTGTTCCAAATGTGCATGGGTACTCATGAAACACATGAAGTATTTTATCAATATTTGAAGAATTTTTAAATTGCTGTTTACCGTTCAACACTTTTTCGTCTATGTCAACAAAGCATGCTTTCACCAGAAATTACTCATATTCATGGCTGTCCTCCACAGTTGAGCATACTTTAGAGTAGATGTGCATGCTGCACCTACAAGCAACCACCATTATAGCTGTCTTGGGAATTTCGAGTCACCACTGGCGTTGTTTTTCCAAAGAAGTCCTAGCTGTTTTGTTTCTGTTCTTTTGTTGTTATTTCATCATCTCAGCCAGGAGTTGTTCATGGTTCATTTTACCTGACTGTGCCATTTTCTTTCAAAGAACTGTTGATAACTCATTTGACAGGACATGCTGTCCGTAGCTTGATTATCTTACTTTTTTTTCGTAGTGTGTTCCTGCTTCACTCACCATTCAGCTTTTCTAGTTTTCAATAGTGCACAGTACATAAATAGATAAACCTACACTTGTTCAAGCAATGATTTCATACTGTATTACAGCATGTTATTTGCCTATAAGTCCTATTTGACATGACACTGACTTTTTTCATGCCAAAGAAGGCAAAAATCATTGTATTACCTCAACATAAAATTTATAACTGTCATATTTCTTTGATTTAAGTGGGAAAAACTGGAAGACATAGATATGGAATTTAGCTATCAAATTGGTGTGTAACATTCTTGCATGTTCTGGAGAGCAACTCAAAATGGCAATATGAGTAATATTTTCTTGATGACAATGACCTCAGCATGTATTGGCTTATAACAAAGAAAAAAGAAAAAAGAGATGAAGTTGCCAATATATCAGCCCATTTACTGCATTCTGTCTCCATGTCCATTGTAAATTCTCATGTAAAATACTTTCTTCTGTGTGTCTATTGAGCTTCCTAATAACTATGCCTTCTGTCGTTCATGAAGTTTTCATGCCTCCACCATGAAGTGACGCTGGAGGCATTATGTTTTCGGGTTGTCTGTCCTTCCTTAATAATAATAATAATTGATATGATTTATATAGCGCCAAATCCACTCTGCAGAGTGCTCTAGGCGCAGAAGGAAGAGAAAGTGAAGGAGATTCCTTGTGTCCGTCCTGTCCGTAATGAATTTTGTGGAGAGTGTAACTAAAAACCATTTGAGGTATCCTAATGAAACTTGGCACATATATATTAACCGGAGGGCCAAACCCCCAAAACTCGCTTTATACTTTTCGAGTGAGTTCCACTCCCTCTACAAACTAAGTAGACCATGCTTATTTTCATGTTTTTATTGTAACAGACAAGATTCCACTGGTCTACCTTAAAAAATTTGTTGCGAAAGACTCCAAATCCAAGATGGCGTCCAAGATGGCCGCCATATTTACTGAATTTGTTATTTGAAAGATAGAATTTGATAGAAACATCAGATCTCAACAAGTTCAATGTCATATGAAAGAGAATACAATTTTCTACAAGTTGATACCATTTTTGGGGGTTATTGTGATAACTGGATTTAGATTTTAAGGAAAAAAACACTCATTTTTAAATATTTTTCTGAAAATAGGAAAATCATGAAAATGCTTGATCCAGTATAAATCAGAGAAAAACTGAAGGATTATCTTGAAATGTTTCAAGAATTTTGTTTGACATATGATTAATATTTGGAGAAAATTAGGGGCAGTAGCATTTTTGGTTCAGGAGTTATAACGTCTCAAACTTGAAAACTCACTATGTAAAAATGGCCACTTTAGTTGTGACCAAGACCTTGTTGGTCGTAAAAACGTCTACGCGTGCCAAGACTACTATATGCACCACTGGCACTGGCGCTTCTAGCAGTGCCAGTGGTGCATGTAGTAGTCTTGGCAAAGACTTTTTCTTTGACAAACAAGGGTTTGTGCCTGCAAACTAACTTTCCATACCAAGTGGTAGCTCAGGTGACGCTGATCTCTGTTATTTCAAAGTAGATTGTTTTGAAGCAGATGAGATGAAGCAAAAATATTTTTCAAATAGAAGTAGAAGCTTGAAACAACCTTGCTATAGAAAGTTCAAAACAAAATTTATATCAATCACTCAAAAAATTCGAGATTGCAGGCCATCAAAGCTGACAAAGTGTATTGCGCCAAAGTAAATGTATTATTTCGATTTTGATACAATTTTGTCTGTTTTGCTGTCTATTTATATGGTTTTTATATGTTCTGAATATTGTAATGCTATTTCAAACCGTCTTCGGTTTTAATGGAGATATTTTTCAGAATGCACCATGAATTTCTCTAAAAAGTAAAAAAAAAAATTAGAAATGTTTATGAAAACCATGTAGAAATTAACATCTTTCCCATATTAATATTTGGAGAAAATTAGAGGTCAGTATTGTATTTGGTTCAGGAGCTATAATGTCTCAAACTTGAAATCTGATTTTACATAATATCATGTATTTACCCGCATCTGTTCCCAAAGACTTCACAGAGGGTCAAATCCAAGATCGTGCTTACTTTTTGAGTTCCACTCTCTCTGTAAACAAGACCATACATAATATTAAACATACTAAGCAATGTTCCGTAAGTACACCTCAGTAGATTTGTTGCAAAAACCTCCAAAGTACAGATGCGGTCCAATAGATCCGCCATTTTTATTGAATTTAACATTTCAAATATAAAATTTGATAGAGACATTGGATTGCAACAAATTTGATGTCATATGAAGGAGAGTAAAACTTTCTAAAAGTTGATACCACTTTAGCTGTGTATTGTGATAAATGGGGGGGGGGGAGGAAATCCATATTCTTTTATTGTTTTGAAAAAAGGAAGAAATGTAAAAATGCGTGATTTAGTATTTTGTCAAAGAAGAACTGAAGGATTAGTTTGAAACCTGCGATTGAGATTTAGATTTACTGAGATTGATACACAATTCATATTTATGGAATTACAGGCAATATCACACACTGTTGACAAGTTAACATCTCAAACTTGAAAAAATTATATTTATGCGTTATAAATTTTGCATACAATATGTTTACATGGTCGCATGTAATACTGTAATGGTCTAGCGACTTGCAAGTGCCTGCAAACTAACTTTTCATTCCAAGTGGTAGGTGACGCTGTTCGCTATTACTGTAGCATTTCATAGTAGATTGTTGTGAGGCAGATAAAATTGAACAGAAAGTATTTTCCAAAAAGAGATAGGAGCTTGGAATTTGGCACAAATTTTGCTTATGTGTCATATTTATTGACAAAAATAGTATCCACACAAAATTCAAGATGGCGGTAATTAATTGAGGTTGTCGTGAAAGGCATTATTGTCCCCGCCGAACGAGTTCGAGCAGGGGACTATGAAACGGGCTCCGTACGTGTGTGTGTCCGTGTGTCCGTCCGTCCGTGTGTCCGTCCGTCCGTCCGTGTGTCCGTGTGTCCGTGTGTGCGTCCGTGTGTGATCAAAATCTTCAATTTACTACTTCTCTGTCATTTATGAGCCAATTTTGATTCTGTTTGCTTTATATGATAGCACTACATGGGAGCTTTGAAACTTCTACACAGAATTTCAGTCGTGACCTTTGACCTTGACCTTTGACCTATATTGTACATTTTGCTACAAAATGCTACTCCTTCGCCATTTCTAACCCGATTTCGATTCCGTTTGCTTTATGTGATGGCACTAGGTGAGGGCTTCAAAACTTTTACACAGAATTTTGACCTTTGACTTCTTTGACCTTTGACCTTGATTTTTTGACCTATATTGTACATTTTGCTACAAAATGCTACTCCTTCGCCATTTCTAACCCGATTTCGATTCCGTTTGCTTTATGTGATGGCACTAGGTGAGGGCTTCAAAACTTCTACACAGAATTTTGACCTTTGACTTCTTTGACCTTTGACCTTGATTTTTGACCTATATTGTACATTTTGCTACGAAATGCTACTCCTTCGCCATTTTTAACCCGATTTCGATTCCGTTTGCTTTATATGATGGCACTAGTTGAGGGCTTCAAAACTTCTACACAGAATTTTGACCTTTGACTTCTTTGACCTTTGACCTTGATTTTTGACCTATATTGTGCATTTTGCTACAGAATGCTACTCCTTCGCCATTTCTAACCCGATTTCGATTCCGTTTGCTTTATGTGATAGCACTAGGTGAGGGCTTCAAAACTGCTACACAGAATTTTGACCTTTGTCTTCTTTGACCTTTGACCTTGATTTTTGACCTATATTGTACATTGGCTACAAAATGCTACTCCTTCGCCATTTCTAACCCAATTTCGATTCCATTTGCTTTATGTGATGGCACTAGGTGAGAGCTTCAGAACTTCTACACAGAATTTTGACCTTTGACTTCTTTGACCTTTGACCTTGATTTTTTACCTATATTGCACATTTTGTTACAAAATGCTACTTCCGGCGGGGACATATGTTACGCACCGCGTAATTTCTACTTTTCCTTGTTTACCATTAGTTCACGTGAAACAAAAACCCAGCTTTAGTTTATTCCTCAAACTAGTTCTAGATTGTGAGGTAAGGATAGAACAATTAAGGTTTAAACTTAAATCAGTATAATTGATGCTAAATGTTGTTAGATATACTAAGTAGATCTGATAAGAATGGTTTTTTTTTATACCTAGCTGTCAAAAGTTATCATGGTTATGGTTTCTTGAAAAGAAATGGTGATTTCTCCGTATGTTTTAGGCTTTATTATAATTTTTTTTACATGGTAGAATGTTTTGTGATACAACTAACCTACACATATAAATCGAATGTGATATCTCTCCCAATGGCAAACAGTACCTTTAGTGTGTTGCGTCAAAGTTAAATCTCAACTTATAATTTGATATAGTTTTTAATCTTCTTATATTGCTGTCTACTATATGTTTCTATACATCCGAACGATATTGTACTAGTGTAAACCATATTGAGGGTCTTTTTTTTTTGGGGGGGGGGATGGAGCTCATTCCAGTGTTTGGGTAAGGCCCGATCTTTGATGAAAAAAAAGAAATGCTTGTGTATCAAAAATATGCTTTTTTACTTGAATACATGTTACTCTGCTGTAACGTGAATGATGATGGTATATATATGTGTAGTAATGTCTGATCCGTAGATGTCCTTGAAAGCCCTTCTGATCCGAGGGAAAAACCGCCCCCCCCCCCATGAAATATCCGACGTGGCGGCAATTTCTTAAATTTGCTCTTAAATGTGTTGTGCGAAATTACTTTTCAGTATATTGTTCGAATAAAACTGTCCAAATTGATTATTCGTATATTCACATTTACAAATAAGCATGCTGAAACTGTATTTACTGTTATTAGATTTTTCGTACATTGTTTTAGGCTGATTTCATGTGGATTATACAGGCATGAGATTTCTCCGCGGATCCGCGGATTTCCGCGGATTTTGAAATAGTCTTGGCGCGCGCAGACTTTTTTATGACCAACAGGGTCTTGGTCACAACTAAAGTGGCCATTTTTACGTAGTGAGTTTTCAAGTTTGAGACATTATAACTCCTGAACCAAATATGGTACTGACCCCTAATTTTCTCCAAATATTAATTATATTATGTCAAACAAAATTCTTGAAATGTTTCAAGATAATCCTTCAGTCTTTCTCTGATTTATACCTTATCAAGCATTTTCATGATTTTCCTTTTTTTAGAAAAATATTTAAAAATGAGTGTTTTTCCCTTAAAATTTTAATCCAGTTATCACAATAACCCACAAAAATGGTATCAACTTGTAGAAAATTTTATTCTTTCATATGACATCAAATTTGTTGAGATCTGATGTTTCTGTCAAATTCTATCTTTCAAATAACAAATTCAGTAAATATGGCGGCCATCTTGGACGCAATCTTGGATTTGGAGGCTTTCGCAACAAATTCTTTGAGGTAGACCAGTGGAATCTTGTTTGTTACAATAAAAACTTGAAAATAAGCATGGTCTACTTAGTTTGTAGAGGGAGTGGAACTCGACCTCTGTTTTTAGCTTTCGGCCCCCTGGTTATGTACAAGTGAGCAAAGTTGTGCCTGTCAACTTCTGGGAGCACATGCTCAAGGTGAAAGGTGAAAGGTCAAGGTCAAATGCTCTAAATGTAACTGTTTCCTCCATATCCATACTATGCCTGAAGGTATTTCACTGAAACTTAGTGTTACATGTATTATCTGATAGAGATTCTCTGGAGAAAGTGTCGTCTCATGAGGTCAAAGGCCAAAAGTCAGATGAACGTGCTAAAATTTCACTTTCTTCTCATCTTGGAAATAGTTCAGGGTGTCTTCATAGAACTTATGCATATACTGACTGACAGTGATTCTCTTGGGAATTTCGGAGTCATGGGTCAAAGGTCGTGGGTGGAAAGGCCAAGGTCAACTCCTCAAAATGTCACTATTTCCCTCATATCTATGGAATGCCTGAAGGTATTTTCTGGAAACTAGTGAATACATGTATTACACAATAGAGATTCACTGGGAATGTGTTTGGCTAAAAGGTCAAAGGTCAAGTGAAAATGCTAAATTGCACTTCCTCCATATTTCGGAAGTAGCTTAAGGTAACATCATGAAACTAGTACATATCTATAGGTACTGCCTGACAGTGATTCCTTGGATAATTTCAGGGTCACAGGTTCAAAGGTCAAAAGATTTTACTATATTATGCTGAAATTACACACATTTTATCCATACCTTTGAGATTACTCAATGCATAAACTTAGAAAAGGGTGAAAGGCCAAGTAACACTCAAATCCCCAAATACATGCTCTCTCAAGCAATATAGCCATTTATCTTTCAAGGAAAGTGAACAAGCAACACAAAGCAAACATGTGATTTTAATTTTTTGCCAATTATGTGAAACTGTCGTCACACATTGTCAAGACGTACTATAGACTTATTGAGAGAATCATGCTGCATGCATTATGACGGAGGCATGCTAGTCGCGATAGCGACATTTCTAGTTTTTTTTTTTGTTCTGTTAAATTTTAGTTCTTGCTTCATTTAACCAGCATTGTGATTGATATCTGTTTAGAAGTGCTTAGTTGTTGTTGTTTTTTTTTGCATATTTTTATCGGATGGTTAAGTTTATCACAAGGCACTAATACCAACCTTACTTGCTCAGCTAAACAAAGCACTCGAGTTTACTATATTGTGATATGCTTATTTGTCTGTTGTCTTTTGTGTTTTAATAAAGTCATATGATGTTTATGGTACATTCTGTATATCATATTTTCTCCGTAAAATATTCAGTTTTTCATCTTTGTAAATACCCCTTTTTTGCCACCCATTATTACTAAACCCACCTGAGTAACAAATAAAACAGCTTTTCTTATTGATAATATATTTTGTAATGTTACGCCTTCTCCAAAATCAAATATTATTGTCTGATATGTCAGACTGCTTCCTAATTTTCACTTCTGTCCTAGTTACCATGAAACCAATTAGTCCCATTAGAGAAGCATTCAGAAAAGTAATACTGGATAATTTACAGAATCCGAAGAACAGTTTAAATGAAGAAACTTTGAGAGAAGTATGAAGCACTCATGATACTGATTTATTGTTCAATGTTTGTATGTAAATTTTGAATTCTCATTTAGATAAATATGTTCCTTTGGTTGAAGTTAAACATGTATAAAAAGCATCCTAGATTACCATGGACAACAAAATCTCTTTTATTATTTATAGATTAAAAAAATTATTTATATTATGCAGATGGAAGCAAACATACTGAATTCTCACTGTAAATATACTATACATGTATAAAATATTCTTTCAATACTACTGCCGAATATCTTTTTCAAGCATGACTTGAGTAATTGGAAATGATAAACGGGTGAATCCACATCAAATCAACCAATATTCAGACAATTTGTAACCTGACCCACTTCAATTTTTTTAAAATTCACACCAAATGTGCCCCCAAGTGTCTGACGGAAGATTCTGAAATATTTTGCCCCAAAGTGAAACCGTTTGCCAAGATACGGCCTCCCTTTGCAACCAATGCATGGCCGAACAACACAAATTAATGGTGATAATAATGTGCATCCATTATCTATAAGCCTACAACCTGGATAAATTGGAAACTACTGTTAAGTGTGTGCATTGGGCATCATAGATCCTTAAAGTACCCATTACAGACTACCAATACTGCAAATATCAACATGATTAGGCATTCTCTCTGTGAGAAAATCAATTTTGAAATGTGCTGTAATGCTCAATGTGTGGTGAATATGCTCATATTAAGGCATTGTGGCTATTTTAAGAATAATGTCACAGTCAAATGGTATGTATGTACATGACTTTTGATACTAATTGGAGCTCAAAATGGAACAAAGAGGAAAATAATTTGCAATTATTAGCTGTAACTCATCAATATAGAAATTAAACACCCTATAATTAAAAAGTGTATTGGAAATGTAAATGATTATTGATTTGATGATTTTCACCTGTATTTTCAAGGTCATTGTCATGTTAGCCAAATCAATTACTACCAGATCTCCTAAATACTTGTTACAGACTACCAGTACTGTAAATATAAATATGATCAGACATTCTGAGAGAAAATCAAGTTTGAAAAGGTGTAAATCGTGTATGTTTGGAATATGCTAATATTAAGGAATTTACAGCTGTGTTCAGAACAATGTCAAAGTCAAAAGATCTGGAGATGACTTGAAATACTATATATGTAGCTTAAAATAGAATAGAAATGGAACATGATTAGCAGTTTTCAGCTTAAAGTCACCTTGAGTACTGAAATGGCACACAACTAAAAATCGATTTAAATACACTTTAACACCATTATGGTTATGGAAAACTGACAAATTGACTGTTTTTTATGGTTTTCAGCTGCATTTTCAAGGTCATTGCCAATAAGACAAAATGACATGTGATTATCCTTTTGGTACTAATTACAGACTATCATCACAGAAGATACCATTGTGTCTTGGCACTTCATCTCTGATTTATCACAATTTAAAATGTGTTGAAAACCCGATGTGTCATTTTACATCGACTTTTGGGTGTTTATGACCCTTTTCAAATGCATAAAAAAGCTATTGAGCATTCTGGTTACAAAAGTTTTTTGGTAACCCATGAAAATATAGGTAAATGTCTATCAATAAACAAAAATTGGTGTCGCTCCTTGATGGGACGAGTGGTGATTTTTGACCTTGAACTTGGCAACTTTTTGAAAAAAGCCAACTTTGAGGGTGCCCCACAAGAAAACAAAGAATATTTTTTGGTCGATTTTTGGTAGGTGTGTAGAGCAAGTGAGAGTCTGTAAATATGCATAATATTGGCTTCTAAGCTCATTGAATTTTGAAGTTATCAGCTTCCAAACATGCACCCCAAAACATTAACTTTGACGCTTAACACCATTTTCGGTGACCTCGTGTACAATAACTGATTGTCAGATCCATATATTGTGCATGTTAGGATCATAAAGTTCTTCCAGTTTACAGAAAATGAGCAATGTATTTCATCTAACTTGGCTGCAGCAGTCACTCAAAAATAGCAAATTTCATTTAATCAAACTCTGTTGTTCGGCCAATTGCTAACAAAACACACAAAACTTTTACTGCTGCACTGAAATGAATGTGATAACCTAATAGTAAAACCAAACTAAGCAGCAGATGGTTTTGATATAATATTTTATTCTTTAACACAGTTATCAGCCCACAGACTGCAATCTTTACCCTAAAACTTCATGTACAGTTTATTGGGGGCTGTAACTTTTCAGAAAAAGCCTGGATTAAAAAAAAAATAATGATTTAGATTTGACCCATTTCAATGTCACTCTTCAATGAAATATATCCAAATATTAATTATCCAAACTTCCAAATTTTTGGAGTTTGATGTTTTCCCTCATGTGGAAAAGCTTGTCATGCTGAATCAGGACCGCCAGATTTACCTAAAACTATCAAAAAACAAAACAAAACAAAACAAACAAACAAATGTGTAATGTGAAGAAAAATAAGCTTTATGAATAATTGTATGGTTTGTGAAATGTTGAGGCTGAGGTTTTCATTTACACACAGAGTTTAGTTTGCTATGCTATAACTGATTTAATGTGTGAGTTAGTGCTGTTACGTGATGCATGCAGAGCAGGTTAATGCATTGCAAACACCTTCATGGCTATGCAAACTTGTTCATATGGCACTTTAAATAAGGCTCTGTTTAATCTCGAAATTGACATAAATAGAAACAACAGTGATAGTAGCTGATGACAAAGAACAAGTTGTTACATGATTGTGGAGCCTTAGCATTGTCTATAAGATTAATTCAGTGAGTGTTTAACATTCAATAAATTAATAAAGAGCTGTTTTAGTTAATGCAGAGTTGCTTTTGAATATTCCGTAGTCCCATACATCATAATGTGTGGAGCCAGGCAGGTTTTTTTTTTTTTTTTTGGGGGGGGGGGGTTGAAAAGACCTTGATTTGGTTGTGAAATTTAGGCTGCATCTAGAATTACTGTTTTTAATAGTTGTGTTAATAAAAAAATTTAAAAAAAAGTAGTGTTGGCAAACATGGTACTGCTTGTGTATGCATCTTCATATTTGCATCAGTAATGTTTCGCGTTCCTGATATGTTTTTGTTGAAAATGATTTCAGGTAAAGTGCATAGTCATGGAATATTTCACACGTTTCACATTTGAAATCATTAAAACCTTTTTTTATATTGAAAGTAGGAAATATGAGTGTATGTGTGCACTTTTTTTGCAGGTGTGCGCTCAAAGCACTCCTGTTTTTCTAAGGTACTGTTTTTTATTCCAAAGGTTAATTAGTCTGAAAATAAAATTTGGTTCATTTTCCGAAGGTTCATTCTTCTGACTCTCGCACAAATTCCCTATAGCTAGAGTTGTATTCAGATGAAAATGAGGAAAGGGTTCATTAATTCGAACATTTTTTATGTTATTCCCAAGGTTTTTAATTAAAAAATGAAATGAGGTTTGTTCATCCAAAGTTTGATACAGTTTGTTCCTTCAAAAGTAGCAAACCCGGTTGGGGGGGGGGGGGGAGGGATCACAATTTCTGAAGAGTAGTTATGAAGGTTTGATGGTTCTAATCTATATCATGACTGGGGAGCTCACAGGATCCTCTGAAAGGGGATGATCAGTACACATATTTTTTTTTTCTGCCTTTGAGTGTCCTCTTACAATGATAGTTTCCATGTAATGCATTACTCATCTTGATAATGATGTGGAAGAGGGGAAGGGTGTTATACCGATGGAGGGAGGAGGAGAAAATGCTTCTTTAATTTATCAACACAAATACAGATTGTCATTATATTCCATTTTGTCATTAACTGATCGTTTAGGTATTTGTATCATGTGTGTGTTTGTGGGTGTGTGCATGTGTGTGCGTTTTCATTTAGCTTTCATTATATAATATCCTACCCTTTTTTTCATGACTACACCAAATTCTGTCACTTAATGAAGTTTATTTCATCTTCGGATTAACGAACCTTATTTCATTTTTGGTTTAGCAAACTTTGGGAATAGCAAACCTTATTTTATTTTGGGACTAACAAACCTTTTGAATAATGAACCTTATTTCAATTTCAAAATAACAAATCTTATTTTATGTGTGGATTAGCAAACCTGTAGGATAACGAACAGTATTTCATTTTCAGATTTATGAACCTTTAAAATAACAAACCTGAAAAGTGAACCTTATTTCATTTTCAGAATTGATAACCTTCAGAAAAAGAACTGTTAGCGTTTTTTAGTATGCATAACTGGTATGACTAATTTAGTAATATATACATTGTACATGTATTATGCTTATTTGGTATCATGATGCTGTACTCATTGTTTTGTTCAAAAACCTTGACTGCAAACATTTTTAATGGATGATATTGCTCCATGGTTTGCAAGGACAAAATAGTCAACACAAATAATTCCACTGTTGTAGTTACCAACTTTGACAATTACTTGAAAAGTTGTTAATGATGCATGTAGAAAATTGGATATGACTGCTCTGAGCCAGCAGTTTATGACTTTTATTGTATCCTTCTACTGCAACATGGCTTTGATGTTCCATCTAATTACATTAAAGAGAAGCAAAGATGTCATTTTGAAAGAGAAGTAATTTCATTCATTGATGAATATACATAGAGAGTTGGGGATAATTCTGCTTATCATCTGTGAATTAATTTGAGTGATTTTTTGATCAATGCAAAGTGTGAGTCATGGGATAATATATAATTTTGTCTCACCTTACATCAAAAAGTGTCATACATGCGCTACTTGCAGGAGAGCCAGAAATTTGCCCTTCTGAAATTGATTTCAAATTAGTTTAATGGTGTTTTAGTTCATTTAGATCCAATGTCAGAGCTGATCACCTCTAAACGGTATCAAAACATGTTATGACTACATGAGTAGAAGCTGGCAGTAGCTTAGGAATTTGTTGTGAAGATTTGTGTAGAGCTGTGGACGAGACAGATAATGAATAGATAATGTTCTCATGACCTTTTGTGATGTCTGATGTTGCTGTCTGCAGGCAATGTGCCAAGCATGCTCTGGATGACATGACTGCGTGGCTGGACAAGGAAGGGGAGGTTGCTGTGAGTTTATGCAACATTCTATAATTTACAAAAGATTATATTCTGCATGTAGGCCCCTTTTCACAGTGACAGGAACTACAAATAAAATGTGTAGATTATAATTATTTTCTCATTGTGTACAAAGATTACTGTATACACCAAATATTTCACGAGGTTTTTAATTTCACGAATTTCGCGAGTCAGGTGCTATTCTCTAAATTAAAGACACGCAAAAATATTGACTCTGATCCCAATGTGGACGTGACGTGCGCGTGTACATTTCTCTGTTCAGTACAGGACTCCACGATCGCAAATTTAACCACTCGCGAAATTGTGGGGAATTCCCAATTCACGAAAATTTAGACTCGCGAAATATATAGCGTATACAGTAAGCTATTTCCAAAATGAAGTAGGTCTTGAATGGAGCCCTACTGAATACAGCATACACATGAGTTTATGGTATGCAGGGGTCGCACTTAACTTTTTTTTTTAACTAGCCAGGCGGACTACTTAGAATCAATTTTGACACTGAAGCAATATTTTGGCTAGCCAGACGGACTAGTAGTGGGGTGGCTTTGTGACAAATATACTGATAATCGTGACACGCCGGACAAAAGTGTCATTTTTTCCTCAGACATTTGTATATATATGAGGATCAAAATTAGGGGGTGCTCCAAGAAATCCGCTAACAGAAAAAATGAGAAAATGCCCTTAATTTGTACATAACAATAATGTCTGAATTTAAAGACTATACATAGGGCATTCGCCAGGTTTCTGTACAATGCAATGCAATGTACATGGTTGCTAGTCTTAAAATTCAGACCCATAATACGACATATTATGTGCATGTTTACAGTAATACACCATTTTTACTGGTTTTCCTATGGTAACAGGTGGTTAGTCTGTGTTGCAGACCTGAGGGAGGTGTGTTGGAATAGTCCAGTTTTCTTAAGCACCTTTTCATTAAATAATTTGATATAATTTCTGGTAAAGGATTTTTTTTAGTACTGTCTACCTCCTGTAGAGAAATGGCAAAGAGTGACATGTGACTCTGGCTCAGATACTTTAAATCTTGGGCAATGACTGAGCCAGGTGTAGGACTATGTCACAGCTCATTTTTTCTCCCAGAGCTACTAGTTTACCAGTAGAAGAGCTGCATATTCCATTGAGAACTTAAGGTTTTGGGTATTGCCCTACATATTTCCTAACAAATTTAACCCGTTTCCTCCAAGATTGTGTGAATTCCATAGGTTTAGCGCAGGGATTACCTGGTTCCCGTAAGCAATTTTTATAGTCCGCACTTCCCCTCTCTATATGTTTCTTATTTCTTATGGGGGTTATTCAAATGTTTAAAAAGGTTAAAAGTTTGTTTTCATAGATGAAGTTGAATTTAGACAATTTGAATATTTTTGAAAATATATTGATATTTGTAATTTCACTCATAAAGACTTAAAGCGGTTTGAATATTTTTGGTCTGATAGCTATGTATAGACATGTTATTAAAAAGTAAAAGCAATGTTTGAAGGGTTCATATTATCCAAAGAGGGTGGGATGTAGTTGGCTGGTGAACAAAGTCTATGGGGAAGTTTAAAGAGTTGATAGAAATAAAACAAAATCGGCATAGAGCAGAATCTAAATCACAATATAATATATGACAAATTCCCGACCCCAAATGCGGTTGATTCTATGATGCTTTATGTGAAAATACATTCCACCCAAAATACATGTGATTGATAGGAGGAAAAAGTATAGTACATTAAAAACAATATAGTTCAACTAACCCCATTAGTCCAGCAGCATAATGAAATGATTGTTAAGTTTTATCGCCTTGTCAATTGAAGATGATGTTACATAATGACAATTATCAAAGTCAGCTAGATCTACTAGTATATCAAGAAACCAAAAAGAAGGGGTGGGGTGGGGTGGGGAGAGAAGAATGAAGTAAATTATTAGTATCTGTAGTTTTGGTTTTCAGTATATTCATTTTAGTTTCCTTAATTTCCGTTAGGTCATCATGGATTGGAGCATTTGTGTACTAGTAATCTGCCAGGAACAAACGCAAGAAAAACTTAAAGGTCCTATATATACACTTTTGGGAGAGTGACTTGAAAAAAATGTTCAGGATATCACATTTTATGCATAATATGTGTAGGTCTGGGGACATTTCATGAAGCATTTTGTCCGACAAGTTTTCGGACAAATTTGCTCTCTGCCAATCAGATGCAAGGATTTCTGTAGTTTGTAACAGTTTGTCAGAAAAATATCTGACCAAACTGCTTCATGAAATGCCCCCCTGTTGTATCACAAGACATCCTACCATATACAGTTTTTGCAATCAAAGCAAACATATAAAGAGATATCAGTATTTTTCTCATTAAAGCATAAATGCGGACGGTTTAGTCTGGAAACATGTTATCATAGAAATATTGTTCACATTTTGTGTTATTAACAATACTTAACATTGATTATACAGATTCATTTTTTTACAGAGGTTCTTTCTATCCGTAACTCACACTTAAGAATAATTTTCAAGCACTAATTTTGGGTTTTTGCCTTTAATTATCCACAAAAAGGAGGACTCAATGCATAAAAGGTGTATGCTTTATTTTTGGAAAATGTTGAGGAGATCAGGAAAATTATATATATTGATGTAGATTTTGGACCTGAAGGAGCAGTTGAAGCATTTTTAAGGAAAACAATGCCTTGTGGAATCGTTCTTATCATCAAAAATTAATAATGACAAACTCAAATGAAAATTGGAGGGGGGAAGAAAAGATGAACATAATGACATGAGATAGCTTGGTAAAGATTAAATGCTAAAATAGACAATGCAGCCTCTTTTCTCAGTTCATACTTATCCAGAGTGTGTGCTTTCTTTCCAGTACCGGTATTATTATTTAGATAGGTTAGGGGAATCCCTTTGAATTGTGTGATACATCATTTTAAAGCTTACAGTCTGCTCTTTCAGAATCTGTCCTTAAAGGACAAGTCCACTTTCATGTACACATGGATTCAGTGAATACAACAATATTAGTAGGACACATCACAGAAAGCTTGGAAAAAATCGTACAATCCGTTCAAAAGTTATGATTTTTTAAGGTATCTGCACAGTCGCGGCTGGATGAAAAGACTACCACAGTGTATGATGGCACATGCGCACATTCTAAGGAAAATAAAATGAGAATTTCACAAAACCATACTTTTTGAATAAAGTTCACATAGTTTCTTTGACTTGCTACTGACGTATGTCAAGGGTAATATTATTCCCCCTGCCTTCTGAAAGAGAAGTCGAGTATCCTTTTGTATTAAAGCGAAAATAATTTATGTTGAATTTTCTTTATTCATTCTTTATATCGTTGTACACATGTGACATTACAAGGTATAGTAGTCTTCTCATCCAGCCTCGGCTGCATGAGCAGAAACTTCAAAAATTCATAACTTTAGAACGGATTGTCCAATTTTCCTCAAACTCTCACTGATGTGTTCTACTATTGTTGCTGCATTCACTCAACCCACCTGCTATAAAGGTGACAAATCTTTGTCTGGCGACTTTTTTGTTGATCAATTATACCAACCTTGATGGAAATCTCTTCAAATTCATAAGTTCTGAAGTCTCCTTTAAGTTTAACCAAAATCTATATATGTAGTTGCCATGGCAACATACCACTTAACACTAATGAAAAGTATTTCAAACCTCTATACATCCCATCGATCAGTTGTACCTATTCAAATGGAATCTCTTCCAAACTGGAAAATAGCCTCCTGTAACTAACTTCAATTAAAAACCCTAGTTTTGGGTTGCCATGGCAATGCACAAATCAACAATTATATTTGACCCCTGGTTTATACTCTTGGTACCTTCTATACAACGTTCATATCAAATTTTGTGAAAACTGAATCTTCCTACCTGGAGAAATAAACAAAAACATGATTTTTAGAAAAAGTTCATTGACCTTTGACCTTTGGAAAATTCACTCCAAATTCAATCAAAATATTTTACTTGTTCTCAATATTCTTCCTGCCAAGTTTTATCCAGATTGGATATTCCTGACCTGAGAAATAGCCAAAAAACCTATTTCACAAATAAAGGTCATTGACCTTTGACCTCTGACCTCCTTCCCAGCATCAATTTTCTTGGAGCACCCTATTTTTTGAGAAGGTACATCATGAAGTACCTTTGGTGAAAAAATCATGCTTTTGTCCGCCGTGTCACGATAATTTCACTAAGCCACCCCACTATAGTAACTTCAGAATTTTATGATTTTTAGCTAGTCCGACGTGATTTTGGGTGGCCAATGGCCAGCGGACCATTGCCAATTTTGAACCCTGGTATGTGATTTGCTGTTGGCTATAGGGAATGAATAAAAACCAGATATACAACTGATGATTTTTATAACAAATATGACAATCGCATTGTAACTGATTGACAAATTGTGACCGTGCATCACAAAACGAACAAAAAGTTGCACACGCTGATTTTGTGTGAGAGATGAAAATAGGTGAAATAGGTCAACATAGCCAATCTTGACTTTTTCATATTTTCTGAAAGAGCAAGTCTTCTACTACATTATACTAAAGTTTGGAATCATAAAACGAAAAGGAAATTGAATTTTTATCAGTTTTTCTGGAACATTTTTTGGTAGAATAATGTGATTAGGTGTTTCTAAAAGAGTCCTCTGTTCATTTCTTAAAAAACCCTGTCCATGCTGATCACTTTCAACTCCAATAACTTTAGAAGGGATAATGCTACTGCTTTGAAAGTTGGCATTGATCATCAACAGAATGTGTTGATAAAGCATGCTTAATTTCAGCTTAATCTGATAATCTCTTCATTGTTGTTACTCTGGTGGTTATCATCCTGTTATTTGTTCCGTTCACCGTGCAGCTAGCATGGCTTGGTAAAGATTAAGCGCTTGAATAGACCCAGGGGCCGTATTCTGAGAGCTTATTAAGTGTCTGATTAGCACTTAATTACCGAATTGGTATTCTGAGAGCATGATTAAGTAGGGGGTATATTAACTACCATAGCAACAAGCGTTTTGGCGGGAAGGACCTACGCGTTTGCGCGTATCAATGCGCGCGCACCTCTGAGAGGACTTAATCACAGAGTTAATTACGAATCGGTATTCTGAGGGTGTAATTAAAGGACAAGTTCACCTTCATAAACATAAGGATTGAGAAAATGCAACAATATTAGTAGAACACATCAGTGAAAGTTTGAAGAAAATTGGACAATCGATGCAAAAGTTATGAATTTTTAAAATTTTTGTGTTGGAACCGCTGGATGAGGAGACTACTACAGCTTGTGAGTCATATGCGTACAACAGTATAAAGAAAATGTAAAGAAAATTCAACATATTTTCACTTTTTTCGCATAATAAAAGAGCACTTGACTTGCCTCTTTCTAAAGGCAGGGGGAATAATATTACCCATAACATTTGTCGGTAACGAGTCGGGGGAATGCGTACTTTTTTCAAAAGATGAAATTTTGTGAAATTCTCTTTATATTTTCCTTATATTGTTGTACGCATGTGACATCTAAGTTATTCACACACTGCAGTAGTCTGCTCATCCAGCGGTTACTGCACAAAAACTTCAAAAATTCATAACTTTTGAACGGATTGTCCGATTTCCCTCAAACTTTCAATGATGTGTTCTACTAATATTGCTACATTCTCTCAATCCTTATGTTTATGAAGGTGAACTTGTCCTTTAAGTATGAAAGTTAATGGAAAACTTAATGATACCAAAGAGTGTCATTAACTACTCCGATATCATGCATTACATCACGTTTTCTCTGCCACTGCGGTACTTACCGTCTTAGGTAACCGAGGAGCAGTTGAATCTTGTTATCATGGTATCCGTAAAATTCAGAGAAAAAAAAGAAATATAACCAATCTTCGAGGAATTTTGTCATTTTATTTGAGCAAAGAGGTTGAGATCTTCGCGTTCGTAGGTGAGGGGTTGTAATCAAATACCGGAGTGTGCGCACGGAGCTCTTGGGCTGTAATTACAGGGGGTGTGGAGGAGCGCGCATTGAGGGCATATTTGCGCGTGTAATCATCATTTTGGCTTCTAACAACGCGTCTGATTGGATGGAATAACAATTAGATGGGAGGGATCTAAAATAATTACAGGAGACTTAATCATACCTTAATTACGTCCTCAGAATACCGATTTTGCCCATGATTAAGGGCCTATTAACTTCACGACTTAATCACGAAGTTAATTACAGACTTAATTATGACCTCAGAATACAACCCCTGTTCTTCAGAGCCTCTTTTCTCAGTTCACACTTATCCAGAGTGTGTACTTTCTTTCCAATATTTAGATAGGTTAGGAGAGTCCATTTGGATTGAGTTATATATCATTTTAAAGCTTAGAGTCTGCTCTTTCAGAATCTGGATACTTTTTGTTGGTTTTGTGGAGCCGAGTCACAATTGCCCTTCATTGATGTAAGTGAAAAGCGATTGTTCAGTGTTTTAGTAGTAGCCATGATAAAAATCATGGGCATACTCACTCGGGTTGGACTAGATCCAAAGACCTCCAGATTGCTAGCCAGGCAGCATATCTGCTAGACTACTGAGTCCATGGGCCAAGTCAGATGTTGGTACCCCCAAAAGGGACAAAACCTGTGTGGTGCCATTTTGTATCAAACTATGATAGCAATTCCAAATGAGTAGATTAGTCTTGAAAAATAGTCTTCAACCAATGCGTTCAGAACTTTAATAATCAGTCTGTCTAGTCTATGTTTAAGGAGGCCATATCCAAAGGCTATGTTACATGGTACCTCCCTTTATGTTACCCCCCCCCCAAAAAAAAGACATTTTATTTCTGCAAAATTGTAGCAGAATTTGTCCCTTTAAAGCCTCTGTTACACTGATTCAAATCAACTGCGAATCTACCCGAATACACGTGTTCGGGTGGATTCAGGAGCATTCTGTTCTCCTTCGCTGAATGGGCGAAAATTCGGGACGGATTATAGAACATGCGTGGAGGGATTCGGCTCATTTTGAAATGTTCAAAACCAGCCAAATACCCTCCAAAATACTCCCGAATGTGGCCCCGACAAATGCCATTCGGGCCATATTCGGGATGTATTCAGATGGAATTCGGTTTGATTCGGGGAGGTTTTCAGGGCATTCTGGGCAGATTTGGGCCTATTCGTATCTTCGTATCAGGGGAGTAACAGCTCCGAATAATCTAGCCAAATAGACCCAAATATTACGAATAGAGCTGAATCTGCCCAGAATGCCCCGAATACCTCCCCGAATCCATCGGAATCATTACCAGAATACAGAGCCGAGTACAGGTGAGTGAACTGAATAGGCCAGAATACAGCCGAATAGCAGCCAAATAGGTCGAATGAGTGGCCAGAATGACCTGAATAGTCTTGTGAATATAGCCTGATTGGGAGGCCATATTCGGGTCCGATTTGTGCCGAATTTGGACGATTCTGGGGCATGTTCGGCAAATTCGATGGCGTATTCGGTGCATTGGATTCGAGTCAACATTCGGGTGGTCATTCGGCTGCAATCGGGGCATTCGGGCCACATTCGGCTCGATTCTGGCCACATTTGGGTTGGCATTCGGCTTTATTCGGGATGCCCAAAATTGATTCGGAACAATTCTTCGCGATTCTGCTCTGATACGGGATCTGTTCGGAACCTATTTGTCTCTGATTCGGGGAGCTCCCCGAATCAGAGAAAAATAGGTTCCGAATCCAATGAATCCATCCGCTTCAAGACATATTCGGGCAGAAATGGTCCAAATTTATTTTGGAGAATTTGGTTCTGGAGTAACCCTGGCTTAAAGGGATCATATAGTTTTGGTTGAGACCAAACTTCAGATTTGTAACATTTTTCGGTCAGATAATGAGAAATCTCTTATGAAATATGAAAGAGCATGTAATTTCAAGAGGGATTCAATGTTTATTTGATGAAAAGTCATTTTGAAATGGCTGAGATATCCAAAACAGAGCAATCCTGATAAAAGGTGGGACCCACCTTTTATTACGATTGCTTTATTTTACTTTGTTTTTGGATGTCTTAGCCATTCCAAAACCGATTTTCTACCGATGAACTTTGAATTCCTCAAGGAATGGTATGCTATGTATTATTTCATATGTGATTGCTTGATATCTCGCAAAAAGTTAAAGCCCAATCATCATCTCCACCAATACTACTGTAAAAGTGGATATTTTCGCGCGACTAATTTTTCGCGCTTGGCCGGGTCGGAAGAGTTTCGCGTGTTTTTAATTCCGCGGAATCAAGACATCACGCACAGGCACATATGGCAAGCAAAAATATTCGCGTGCTTTTAGTTTCGCGCTAGTTCTGGTTGCGCGAAATGCGCGAAAATTTGAAGCAATTTAAATGAAACTTAGGGTAGATGATGATATTGAGGTATAGATGTGCAAGACATGTTTTTTGTGTTTGTCGGACAATGCGTTGCCATGGTAACCATAATTTTACCAAAACCTTGTGGATTTAATAACTTCCATAGTATTTAAGCAATCAATTTCAAAATTGGTATCTATGATGATCTATAGGTGTAGTTATGCGAGACACTCTTTGTGTTTGTACTTGACAAGCGTTGCCATGGTAACCGCATATTTTCTTTGAAATCTTGTGGAGTGAACAACTTCCACAGTTTTGAAGCAATTGAAATCAAATTTGGTAGGCATTATGGCCTTGAGGCATAGATGTGGAACGCACATTTTTTGTGTTTGTCGGACAAAGCGTTGCCATGGTAACCATAATTTCACCAGAACCTTGTGGATTGAATAACTTTCACATCATTCAAGCAATTAAGATCAAATTTAGTATGTACGATGATCAGGAGGTGTAGTTATGCGAGACACCAATGTGTTAATATAAGAAAAATGTGTTGCCATGGTAACCACTCATTTTTGTATCAAATTGAACCATTTAATCTATGAAGGTGAAATTTGGTGTGTATGATGCTCTTTAAGTGTAGTTTTGCAAAATGTCCATTATATTTGTATCGGACAATGCGTTGCCATGGTAACCGCATGTTTTTTAAAATCCTGTGGAGTGAACTTCTTCCAATGTTTTCAAGCAGTTGAAATCAAATTTGGTAGGCATTATGGCCCTGAGGTATAGATGTGGAACACATAATTTTTGTGTTTGTCACACAAACCGTTGCCATGGTAACCACAATTTTACCAAAACCTTGCAGATCGAGTAACTTTTCCATCATTCAGTTCATTTAATTCAATTCATACATTTATTCAGTAATAAAAATCGTTTCGATATAAAACGTTTACAAAATGTAGCAGGTACAGTTCTGAGAAAGCCAGAGGCTTGTTAAAATAGAATGTACCCTTGAAAACAAATCATACTCATATTGCAATTTAAACATTAAAATATCAAACGATAAAAGGAGCACAGAGAGAATGAAGCATATTAAAACAAGCACAAAATTGAAATTAACAGAAATTACCAATTACATCAAGGGAACATGGAGAGAATAAAACATACTAAGACAGAGGACAAAACAAAACAAATAATATCACATTAGAGGTCAATAGCACAATCAGGGTATGCAATTGTGTAACAGGGCAAAAATGAAAAAACTTGGTGAAAATGCTTTTTTTGTTTGTTGTAGCTGAGTGTTCAAATTTTCATTTCATGTAAAGAAAGAGTCAAAATTTTGCATTAAACTGCGCATAAATTAGCATTTGAATTAGGGGTGTCGAATTACATTGAAATGACTAATATATTGGAAAAATTCATTAAAAAAAAGGAGAATGTTTTTTTCATCTGATATTGCTGTTAGATATTCTTGATAAATATCCCTTTCATTCACCACCAGCACATAGCCATGACATATCACAAAATATGAATGAATTTCATATTTTCACTTCTCGAAATGGATGATCAATTTTGTAGGCATTATTTTGAATTCAAATAAAACCACTTTTACATATTTTATCATATTTCACTTTTGCCAAAGAGTGAAGAGGCGAAACTTTCAGGAATAGGTAACAGACATATAGTGGCCATTATTACAAATTTTTATGAAATTAGGGCTGGTACTTTGGAAGGTCTATATTATATTTTTCATCAAAAAATTATCTGTACAGTTTGACCTTGAATGTGTGCACAGTGTTTGGATCAATTCTCATATTTGTAAACACAGATAGAAGAATGAATGTGAGATTTATGATGACTTGAGTTGATAGCCAAGCTGTGACACTCAAACAATGACATATTAAGCCCAAATACTATGTTTTTGCTTATGATATCTTTAGAAATTAGACAAGCATTGAAATATGAACACTGAACACTTAGATATGACCTTCATGCAGTATAACATGGGCGTGTATCGCACTTTTTTATGCTCAGCAATTTGTAAAAATATAAAAAAATAAGTTCCTATTGCTCAAATTTGCTAAAATTTTCATACAATAGATTTCTACATATGTACAATTCATGGTTAAAAAAAAACAAGGATATTCAATAAGGGGAAAAGATTCTTTAAAGTAGTCAAATTAGGATATACCTCACTGAAAATACTGAAAAACGGCTGCACTTATTTTACTCAGCATTTGAAAATGGCTCAAAACTCAAAACTGGCTGAACATTTATTGGCAAACAGCGCACCATATTGTAGTGTGTCTTCAGTACTTTCAGGAAAAGCAGAAAAATAAGCTGTTTCTCCATGTATAGCTGTACAGCATGGGTTAAAAGGTCACAATGTCACAAAAATAAGCCAGCATTACACTCCTACCAGGATGGGACTTCAGACCTTATAACTTTCTCCAGCTGAAAGAACCACTGTTTTTTATTGCATGCAAGCAATGCCAGGAAAAAATCCATTAATTTGATACCAAACACATAGGGGAAATTCAAGTTACTTCAAACAAAGTGTTGCATTAATTTCAATTATTGCATCATGACAAATGTTCACACAATGTTTTTTAGCAATTCGACCAATAATTTCTTAGCTAGACCCCAAATGCATGGTTAGTAACGTTACGGTTAGTAACGTTACATTTGTCCGGAGTAATTCCGCAGGTCATTTCACCCTTTTGTAATTGACAAAATGTCACATGACTTCTGGAGTATTTAAATGTATTTATCTTTTACCCTTTAGCAAAACTTTGAGGAAAAAATTTCAAAGGAACCCACTGTAATTTGCATTTAAGTGAATTTCAGCATCCCCAGTCCCACATGTACATTTTAAATGATGGTTTTAGATCTCGCGAAATCAATAAATACGAAAGATAAAATCTACTGAATTTAAAAGACCTTAATGATTGGTGAACATCCATGGCATTAGTTGATACCTAGATTAAAGAGTAAGATAAAGAGGCACATTTCTTTTATCCATGTCATGTCCACTAGACTTAAAATATGGACCTCAAATCTTGATTTTACGTAAGTTGTAAAACGCTTTTTTTGACGCATTACATGGGTTTTGGGGGACTTTTTGGTAATTAATCTTTAATAATTAACAGTAAATGAGAAGAAATTACCTATTGTCTTCCCACATGTGATTACTGATGTCTTAGCATGCTGCATGTGAATTTTTAAGTCAGTTGGTGCATTCTTTTAGAAGTTACAATTTTTTAAAGTGAGAAAGTCATGATTGCATACCCTGATTGTGCTTATCACCATGAAGCAAAGCAAGCAAAACAGAACGAGGTATAGAACGAGACTACAAAAATTTGTGTAAATAGTACGAGAAGACATTACCGATTGCAGCTCATGTAAAATACATAATTAAAAAATGTAATTCAAATTTCCTATTTTGACTAAAATGAGGAGAGGGCAAGAGCATATCGAAATTTTTTCTTGAAATTGTTCGGAGGCAGCTTTTAAAGATTTTCCGGAATTCCGGAGTTCCAAATATTAGATCCATGAAACCTTATCAACTGTTTTTGGGCACGAGTTGTTCGGAAAAAGAATGGATAAATATTGAATTGATGCCGTGTGTTTTTTGAGTGAATTTCATTACAACGTTTGAAATAATCCATAAAAACAGATGGAAGTGTATTGTGAATAAACTTATACATAAAAATTCCAGTCTTGTACAAAACCAAATCAGACAGAGATAAGACGCCGAGGCGTCGAAATAGATCATGTGTATGCGCACGATAATGTGAGCCAGTGCAAAGACGAATAACCTGTTTCTGTAACACCACTAGTCTCTTTAAAAAGTAGGCAGATGCACGACCCCATATGAGGTTACAGTAGTTAAGGTAATATAGTGGTGTTGTACAGTGCATGCAGGGCATTTAATGGTAACATACAATGTAGTACGCAGCTTATGCAGAACACCAATATTCATGCTTATCTTAAGGGAAATATATCGTATATGACTGGTCCAGGATAATTTCTGATCAATAATTAAACCGAGGAAATTGACATTGTCAACCTGTGAAATATCATTGTTATTAAGTTTCAGTTTTACATCTGCAGAGGCACTTTTATTCTTCATATTATGCAACATATACTTAGTCTTTGATACATTGAGTTGCAATTTATTAGCTTGAAACCAGTTTGAAACCTTTTCCAACTCAATCAGTATTTGCTACAGACAAAAGTCTATCTAAGCTTGTATCTGCAAAAAAGATGGTGGTATCATCCACGTAAAGTATCATTGTGAGTGACTTTGAGACTCTTGGAAGGTCATTGACAAAGATCAAAAAGAGAAGAGGTCCCAAAATACTTCCCTGGGGGACCCCTATCGAAATCCGTGCAAGGGTAGATAGAGAATCTTTAACCTGGACACATTGTTTTCTGTTTGAAAGATAACTTGAGAACCATTGATTAGCTATTCCTCTCACACCATACCATTTAAGTTTGTAAAGAAGGATTTCATGATCAACACAATCGAAAGCTTTACTGAGGTCAATGTAAACACATAGTTTCTTTTCATCATAGAATATATTGAGCAATTCAGTTGCATAAAGCAACGCCAATTCAGTTGAATGGTTAGCTCGAAAACCAAATTATTTGTTCGTTAGCACCTTGTGGGTGGTCAGGTGGTTGTACAGCCTATCATAGACAATGCGCTCAAGAATTTTCGACAACGTTGGAAGAAGGGAAATAGGTCGGTAGTTACTTAGAGCATTGACATCACCATTTTTAAAAACAGGAACTACTTTACTGACTTTCATCGATTCTGGAAAAACACCAGTTGACATAGACAAATTGCAAATATGTGTGATAGGAATCGAGATAAATGATATAACATCTTTTATAACACTGGAGTTAATACCATCAGTACCTGTGGACATAGATTGTTTCATTTTAGAAATGACTTTCAAAATTTCACATTCATCAGTTGGATACATAAATAATGACATAACATTATGTGAGCTCAAAAAAGATGTGAAATGTTTTTCTGAGGCTTCAATATTTGAGGCGACATTTTTACCAATATGACTGAAGTAATCGTTAAAACTATTGGCATTCTCATTTTCACTACACACTTTTTTATTATTTTTATAACAAAAGAGGGCAAAGGTTTGTGTGTGTTTTTACCGAGTAACTCTTTCAGAACATTCCACGTCTTTTTCAAATTATTTAGATTAGTTTCCAGGAGACGTGCATAATACGACTTTCGATATTCATGGAGCGCAGAATACCAGCTGTGATCCAAGGTTTCTTTGCCCGTTTCTTGTCTTTATCTTTATGTCTAGATTTAGTACGGTATGTTTCTTGCAAACACCGGTAAAAATATTTATGAATGTATCATACGCAGAATTAACATCTGACTGGTTTGTTACAGCTGTAAAGTCAACTGACTTAAGTTCCTCATTAAGGGATGAAATACGAAGTTGTGTGGAAAAACATGGTGATTTAATAAAATTACCATGTATCCCATCATGAGTGAACTGAAAAATTGGAAAATGATCGGAAATATTGGTGTATAATAAACCAGAAAAAATTGATTTGTCAGTTACATTCAAGCAAATAAAGTCAAATTTAGTATGTATCATGATCTAGAAGTGTAGTTTTGCAAGACACCAATGTGTTAGTTTAAGGAAAATGTGTTGCCATGGTAACCACTCATTTTTGTATCAAAATAAAACATTCAAGCTATGAAGGTCAAATTTGGTGTGTATGATGGTCTTTAAGTGTAGTTATGCAAAATGTCCCTTGTGTTTGTATCAGACAATGCATTGCCATGATAACCACACTTTTTAATCAAACCTTGTGGAACTCAGTGTCAGCTCTGTAGTTGTACAGTAAACTGAAATTATTCTGTTTCCAATTCGACAAGTGCACAAACTTGGTATTAACGTCATTGCCCTCATGACATCACATACTTTAAAGCGACACTAGGGGCGGGGGTATTAATCACCTTCAGTGATAATTCTAGTTTTCATTGATCTTACTTTGAAAAAAAAAATACAAGGATAAAAAGACTGCTATTCAAAATGATTTCGTTGACCATTGTTATCGTCTAGCACGTCCAAGTTTTTCCTGCTAGCCTAAAGGTCCAGACTGTGGAAATCGATACAGCTTACATGCAATACAATGCAGGAATTCTTACGATAATGTTGTGTAGCGGTGTTTAGCTACTCGGGATCAGTTATGTTCATGGTTTGATATAGAGGTACCAAGTGCAGATACATTGTATGTAAAGTAGACGCAAGAGAAACATAGGCTCCGGAGACTGGATTTGTCTTTCAGAGTATGTTTATTTATTGAGTTTTAGTTTTTAACTCAAGAATCAAAAGGTTTATAAGTGCAAGTCGCCTTCACAATAATATCAGAGAGCAATCCGAAGGTGGCATGCTCCCATGGTGGATGTTGGACAAGAACTATAAGTCTTCTTCTCTGCATGATCCAATTCTCCTCATACATTCAATGATACACTACGGTGGTAACATGTTGTGAGTGGGTGAATGGGGGTGGAGTCTTTGTATTAAAGAGAGGTTTTAATTGGGCAAAACTTTTGTTGTTATAGAAACAAAGGCAGGATTAGCTTTATAAAGGAGATAGTATTCATGGTTTTGGATTCAACAACAATTCTAAGTAATCAATGGGGGGAGGGCAGGATGTTTGTGTTTGACTTTGAGTAGCCTGGTCATAAATTAATTGGGGCTAGATGTACAATGTATACTCAAGGGATGTTGAATGTCTATGATTCACTGGATGAGGTGGAGAGTATTGTTAGGGGTCATTGACTGGCGGAGGTGAGCAGGTACGTATATCCAGACATCATTGTGGAATGGGAGGGGGTAGTGATAACTTTGTGTATCATTGCACAACATTCCTTTTGTTTGGAAATTAAGACTCCTCTCTTTTTTTTTCCTGAAAGGGAAGGGGTTTACACACAAGAATTCATTATAATGAATTACAGAAATTAAAGGCGATTGACCATGTGTAAACTTGCTAGTGAAACCATTCATCGTTGTTCCAGTCTCTCTTGTGCTTTCTTTCTTACTCAAATCTCTGGTTGTTTAATCATGACTTTATTCGAGTTCAAGTAAGTGTGAGAATAACAAATATACAAAAGAACCAGGTCCACCGTTTCATTCAAAACGAATGGCAGGTTTAGACACGTACATGAGGATACAAAACAACAATATTAGAGTTTACATTATTGCAACCCATATCACACATAGAATATCAAATATTACCGGTGATCAATCAATAAAAACAATCAATACATATAATCCTATTTCTGTGTTACAATAACAGCAGTGATGTAGTTATCATCCGCAGTATTAATACAATAATCCGCATTAAAATATCATATAATAAATTATACAAATACACATATAGACCTATATATATATGCATATACATACATACATGGGCGTACAAACAACCAACACTTGCTGTATTATTATTATTATTATTATTATTATTATTATTATTATTATTATTATTATTATTATTGTTATTATTATTGTTATTGTTATTATTATTATTATTATTGTTGTTGTTATTATGAGTATTTATGATGGAATATTTGGGAAATTGTCAATCAAAGAAGTATACTAAATGTTTGGATAGGAACCAAGTATTGAAAGACAATAATCTCCCTCCCGTGTGAGGGAACGTTTGATTTGTTGGAATTGAAGTAACAGATCTGGTGCATACTTTTTTGATGAAATATTCAGAAATTTGTTAATCTCCATAGTGAAGTTATTGTATGGAAGGGTACCTAACGGGGAAGGGAGCATCCATGTGAGGGAGATTTGGCATTTTCAGAATTGAAATTAAACAATTTTGTGCACACTATGGGGGAAAGATTTGGACAGATTTCTATAAAAAAAAAAGCAAGATAATTATGTTGTCCCCTTGCCCCCCAGGAACAACTTCCCTGCTTATGAGGGAGCGTTTGCATTTTTAGAATTCAAATGAAAATATCAAGTAAACACATTTTCAATTGAATTTGAGAAATTGTCAGTTACCAAAGTGAACTGAGTCTGTGAAGGGAAACCAAGCAGGGAAAGGGTTAAAAGAAAGGAGATATCCCCTCCCACACCAGGAACTTTTTCATTTTTCGAACTGAAGTGACAGATCTGGTGCATGCTTTTGATTAAATTTTTGGACAGTTTCCTATCAAAAAGCAAGAAAATTGTCTACTCCTAAGGAATGATTGGGGTAGAGGAGGCCCAAAACATATGTCCCCCCCCCCAAAAAAAAAAAAAAAAAAAATGATGCTCCTTCCCATAGTTGCATGCATTTCATGGATATTTTCATGCAGGTCAATTTCCTATTTTGTCAAACTTGAATTTCCATATGTGCAGAGACTCCAACTCTCCTGCTTTTGACAGGAAATCTCCCACTGAAAGCCAATTCTCGCAAAAGCTCCCGTTCTCCCGCTTGAGATTTAAAGACCTAATAAAATGCATGCAAAATGTTTTAATATGCAAAAGAAATGTAAAATATATGTCATGATTTTTCAATGTAAGTATGTTTTCAGCGTCTTTCCGGTTTTTATCGCTTCTAGAAACTCCCCCAAATATCACATTTTTGGAGGACCTCGTTGCAGTTTTTGCGAAAAAAATATGTCACGTGACCAACACCCCTGAACCGATTGATGACATATAAGCACGGAGTTGAGCTCAGTTAGCAGACGCCGCTCAGCACAAGCACTTAGATTACCAGCTTGGTACACGCTCGTACACGTTATAATAGCTAGCCCGGCCAGGCCCGGGCCCGGGATGTGCGCTCCCGGTCGACCCACTGACTGTCGACATGTACGCACTAGTACCACGTACATTATCACTAAGTTAGCTTGCACAAATACCTGGTACCTCGAGCATGTCTTACCCTATATGGGTAAACTTCGACATTGATGATGACGATGATGAAGACTGCAGCTCTGACGATAGCGGAGAAGAAGAGGAGGCACATGAAGTTGAAGGGGAAGATGGGGAGGGAGAGGCAGCCGATGAACCAGAACGTTATCGTGGGGCTGCACCTTTAGCTTACCGATATGAACCAGCTGCATCTCCCGCTGCCAGTGCAAGAGCAAATGAACATGGCACCACGTCCGAGAATAGACCTCACGGAAACGATCGCCTGGGAAATACAGAGTGGTATGTGTGGTATGCCCCCATAGTTTAACGTTAGAAAGGATATAGTGTATTCTACATGATTGACACTGTAAGTTGTAACTGTTTGTCTAGTAAGTAGTAGAAGAACAGACCCAGCTTGCTCACAAAGTGAGCAGCTACTCTGGCCGCCGCAAGCGGGAGCGTCCCGTCCGTGGCCTGGCCTGTCGGCCGGCGCTAACAAGTTAAACTAGTAGTAGTAGTCTACTAGTACTACTGCTAGTAGTAGTACTAAGTACCACTAGGTCTAGTAGACTAGTAGCAGGATCTTTGGTAGTAGTACAGAGGCTACACTCTATACATTAGGGGGATTAGGGTATGTTACAGGGTGGGTCGTGGCTCAAAAAAAAAAAAAAGGAAAAAAAAAGGCATAACCAGTTTCCCATGGTCAGTTTCTGCAATAATTGTTATCAGTAATCTAGATGCGCCATTTTCTAAGAAAAACGATACCAAGAATGATCGTCAATTTTGGTCGAGTAGTTTTTTTTAATGATACAAATCATACTGTGGAAGGAAGCCCCACTGCCGTGCTTATCTACCGATGAACGCCACGGTGGGGCTGAATTCATGAGTAGGCCTAGGCCTATAAACAGGCGAGTCGCCGTAGTATTAGTACAGACACGCAGTGTTGGGGCTATCATGAAATAGGCCCCACAGCAGTGCACGTGCACCCGTGAGTTTATAGCAAGCAAGGGTAGGTTCTAGGGTTAGGGTTTAGGGTTAGGTAGGGTTGTATTTATGGTTAAATTTGCCGTTAAATTAGTCGAGGGACATATAAGGAAGTCCTTTTAGCCGCATTCACGAGTATTATACTGTGGAAGGAAGCTCCACCGCCGTGCTTATCTACCGATGAACGCCACACGATGGGGCTGAATTCACGAGTATAAACAGGCGAGTCGCCGTAGTACTAATAGTACAGACGCGCAATGGTGGGGCCTATTTCACAAGTTTGCCTACAAATCTATGTAAGCTTAGCGTTGCCCGAGTGCGAAGCATCCTTTTCTCGCCACAGTCTTCATGGTCTTACAGTGAAAATAATGGATATTCAAGCGTACCACGTTGTAATCTGTATTATTGGCAGTATTAAATCCGATACAATTCATTAAATATTCTTTTGTCCAAAGGCTTAGCCAATGACAATAGCGGAGTGCAGCGCTAGCTATGCGCTCTCTAGCTTGCTCCCCCGCCAGCGCTAGCCGCCGGCCGGTGCTGTCACTGCGCTGTGCTAGCCTTGCTAGCTTGCTGGCTATGGCTAGGCTGGTCGGACAATCGATATCGACGACTCCGATCTTTGACGTCATCACAATTTAGAAGTGATAGTGCGCCGCATACGGCGAAAGTATAGAAAGTTTTCCAAAAACCGAGGAAATTGCATCCATTATGTTAACAAATATAGAACAAAATTCAGAACAGTAAAAAACCCCGCACGACCACAGAATTACTTAGAATTTAACATTTGATATTATTACATCATTAAGAAAAACATTTGTAAACCATTTTATTAGGTCTTTAACTTCTCCCGCCCTGGCTCTGTGTCTCTGCCCTCGGATGTGTTTTCTCTCGCTTGAAACAATCTTTCTCCCGCCAAAACACTTCTTTTTTTTAATAGGAAATGACGTATTATCAAGCCAAAATATATGATATTTTGTATCATCGTATTTGAAAAAAAAAAACCACAGCCTGAAATAGCAGGAGAGAGCATCTAAAACCCTAGAGCTTCCAGGGCCCTGGACCCCGGCTGCATTAAGGGACTTTGCACTTCGGGGCTCGTGATGTTCCGTCTCGCGCACATCAAGTCTGAGTCTCTAGTTTGCTAGGGATTTCAGGCAGAAGAATCTCCAGATCAGAAGGTGCTTGGGGTTGGAGTCTCTGTATGTGAAACTGATTTTTCTGTTTTCCTTTTTTTTGGGGGGGGGGGGGGGATTTGCAATATCCTAGGGATTACATGTATAATTACAAAATTTTGATGGCATTGCTAAGATAGCAAAGTATTTAAATGCTTTACAATGACACTACGCATGTATGAGAAACAAACTCCAGCTTTTTTTTTTTTTTAAGCAACAATTCTTTTTTTTTTTTTCAGAGTATGGAAGTACAGGTTTACATGGAACAAAGGCTGATTCATGCCTTTAATAGCCAGATACAATGGTTGTGCCAATATCCTGTCATGCACAAACACTGAAATGTACATGTACCAGGAAGTGTATGTGTGACCGTGCATCACAAAACAAACAAAAAGTTGCACCCCTTGAGTTTACATGAGGACTCATGAAAGGTAAAATGGGTGAATCGAGTCAATTTTGAGTTTTCCATATTTTCTGAAAGAGCTATTCTTCTACATTATTCTCGAGTTTGGAATTATACATTGAATGGGAAAGAGGGTTTTCAGCAGTTTTTCTACAACCTTTTTTTTTTTTTTTGGTGGAGTATTGTGATCTGGGGTCCATTGGATAAAAGTTACAATTATGGTAACTTTGCCATCCAATGGTAACTTCCATGGAATTCTTGATTTTGATTGGCTGTTTAGTACTGTTGCCATGGTAGTTACCATTGGATGGCAAAGTTATCATAATTGCAACTTTTATGCAACGGGCCCCAGGTTTTTCTTAGAGGCCCCTTTCATTTCCGGAAAATCCTTTGCTCCATCTTTACTTGCAACTGTAATAACTTTTGAAAGGATGATGCTACTGCTCTGAAAGTTGGCATTTATCATGGTCAGAATGTGGTTAAAGACCATGCTCAATATCAGCTTAATCTGATAATCCCTTAATTGTTGGTGCTACGGTGGAGAACATCATGTTTTTGTCCCATTCATGGCACAGGTAGCTCGGCTTTTTAAAAGATTAAGCAATTGAATAGACCCTGTACTTCAGAGTCTCTTTTCTCAGTTCACACTTTCCAGAGTGTGTGCTTTCTTTCCAGTATTTATATAGGTTAGGAGAATCCATTTGAATTGAGTTATACATCATTTTAAAGCTTAGAGTCAGCTCTTTTAGAATCTACCCTTAACTAAAAATCCATGTCTGGCTATGTTTTGTTTGTTTTGTGGTGCAGGGTCACTTATATGGTCATAGTCATCTCATGCACTACTGTATATGCGCCCATAATTTAAGACTACAATATGTATATATTTTGTTAGTACCGGAAGTGGAAACTGGTTAGTGGGTAGATGTACATCAATGTAAAAAATTGGCAAGCAGTACATGTAGGTGAAACATTGGCACTAAGTAGGATTTTTCCTTCGTATTGAATATTAAACAGATCCTACACTTTAGTTCTCAAAAGGATTACTGTTCAGGACGTTGGTGGATATAATTGGCCGGGGGGAGGGGGGGGGGGAGGGGGGAGGGGGGATATGAGTTGTATGCTATTTCTCAAGGAGCTTGCTACAGAGGTCACAGCATGGACTTGAGATCCTGAGGGAAAATAATATCAACGATGCCTGGAATGAAAGCAGTCTATATCTGTTTCATGTTTGTACCAAACAAAATTAGATGAAATTCAATCGCATCAGGCAGTGCACAAATACCCCCATCTCTCTTGATGGCGATCCCGCTACAGTCCTAAAAAATATCAAAGCGCGGCATATCATGGCTTGATCGTTCCAAATATTCTCCATCGTATCTTGAGTGTTTTAGAAGCATGAATTGTTGTCATCATCATCATGATTGCCACCAAGTTTTGAACATATCAAAGACTTCCTCAGCAAGAGCTCGTTGGTTTTAGGGCATATCACAATTGCCTTATGAGGGTATTAAAAGCAGCATATTCGTAGCTCTAATGTGGTATCAATGCGCAAAGCGTAACGCATTGAAAGCGGCTCCAATCACCCATGAAAATTTTCACTTTTACAATATTATGCAAGAGGAAATGACCATGAATGAAAGAAATTGATGCACCAGGCAGGGGAGGTGGAAATAGAAAAAAATGTAGAGAAATTTCTTTCTCCATATACTGTAAAACATGATATATTCGCGGCATGAAATTTTCGCGAATTGAAGCTGACAGCCTTTTTCGTGGCATGAAATTTTCGCGAAGTGCCACTAGCGTTCAATGCACATAGTGTAAACAAGAACTTTCGCGTGCATTTTAATTTCGCGAATCTTGGCGCTCGCGAAATTCGCGAAATGAAAGTGCACACGAAAATTCCTCGTTTTACAGTATTTTGATTGTTTGTTTTCATTTACCATAGCTAGTCAAAAGGAATGTATGTAGTTTAAGTTGCAATCATTGTAAATATCTTCATGAAATTGGCTCACTGTCTGATATGATTTGAAGTTTCTTCATTGGCCAATTCTTCAGTAAGCATGCATCTTATCATTTGAATATGGATAACCATTGACCCGTTATATCTGCCAGTCACGTAATGCAGTCTAAAGGCTGTTGCTGCCAGAGGCTATTTCACGTGCATTCACAAAACTGTGTTGTTGCAAATTCAAGGTGATGTCACCGATACTTATGAAAAGAAAACTACGGAAAACACGGAGAAAGTAATGGCCTTTTATATTGGATGTAAATCAGCATCATGTCATGAATTATGTGGTGTCATATGATTTAAGTATTTTTTGTATGATTTACATATAATGAATAATCACATCTCTTGTTCAAAAGAAACCAGTAATGAAAAATATTCATAGCCTTTATACAGAAAAAAAAACAACTATCAATTTTGAAATCTTCATAATGTAAGCTCTGATGGTATATAAATCATTGGGTATAATGCGTGAATACAAATATGAGGAAATATTGAATAATAACTCAAAGATCTGTGCTATGTGGACTAGTCTGGTCTATAAACTCATAGACCGTATGGATGGTACTACAGTAAATTAGGCCTATACGTACACGTACGGCAGTGTTTGATCTTACATAGATGTAGACCTATTCCCTCAGCAGCCTGCTATAAACCTCCAAAGTGAATACAAAATACAAATGAAAGTATCAGTAACAGGAAGTGATGCAAAGGACTGGGATGTCCGGGCAGAGTTCACAAGCTATAAATAAGCTATTTAAATGATGCCATCATCTAAGCCATTTCTGCTATGAATTATCCCATAGATCGGTGTTCGCAGCATTTGCACAAACTAGGGGATATCCCGTAGATTGGCGGATATGGGTAAAGAGTGCAATTACACACCAGGTTCTAACTGGTGTTGTTCTAGAGAATGCTAAGATGTAGGAGTGAAACCGTTCTGCCCATCCACATTGGATTGACACAGGCGTCTTTTTTTTTTCTTTTTCTTGCAAGAATACCCGTGGTGTCAAGCACTTGCCCATCACATCTCCTTTTTCCTGTTCATCAATATTGTTTTGTAGTATTAATGTAGCCTTCACATTCTAGAACATTAATATTCCGTATATATTTAAGGATATATTCAAGTGTATGGATACAACTAGGGTCCAGATGTAAAGAGGTAGATCAGATGGACCTGATGATCTACAATATGTAGTTGTAACAGGATTCCCCTGTATTTGTGAGTCTGCATGCAGTTGTAAATGTAGGCTTCCATTTTGTAGTAGGCAGTCATTTGCAGCTCCATATCAGTGATTGTTTGTAAAATCTGTGATGAAAAGTGACTAACAGAATGACGTCGAAGGATTGTAGCAGATGCCAAGTATTGCCTATGAATACTTCTGCCTTTTATTATAAGAGATCCTTGTCATAATGCTTCTTTTGTGTTCTGTTGGTTCATTTAGTACTGTATACACCATATATTTAGCAAGTCTATTTTTTTTTTTTCGGCGAATCAAGGCTTCCCAACAATGTTGTTAGTAGTTAAATTCGTTATCATGGAGTACCGTACTAAATAGGAATGTGTGCGTGCTCGTCACATTATGTCAGGATCAGAGTTCATATTTTTGCATGTTTTTAATTTTGTGAATAGCAGCTGACTCTAGTGTTGGGTATCACAGTTGTCATTTTATGTTTTATATTGACATACAACTGTAATATGTCTCACATGTATCAAAATGCTGAATGGTATTCACTAGTTTGTCATTTCTTGTTTTATACTAGGTCTTTGATGCCACAAATACAACTCGTGACAGGAGACAGATAATCCTGGACTTCTGTAAGGAGAAGTCTATCAAGGTATGCCTTTTTTTTCAACTTTGCCGAGTTTTCCCTCAACCAATCAACGTGTAATACTATTAGTTACCCCCTGCTTGTTCATGAAATACGGGCAAATATCTACGATCTGGTGCCATATTCCATTCGGCCGGAGGCCGAATGGAATATGGCACCAGACTGTAGATATTTCCCGTATTTCGTAAGAACAAGCAGGGGGTAACGATTTTATCTTTTTAAGTGTAAGTGCTAACCTTCTTCTCGCTGATTTCCCCTCGTGAATGATGTTGAAATCGCCGGCTGTCAGCCATGACCATGTAGACTTAGGCCTACGTCTCGCGAGCTGATTACTGTATGCGTGCATACAAATACGTACACGTACTCGCCATAAGATACTGCAGTAGCCAGATAGATATAAGTTGCTGTTGTTTATCAAGCGTCTAGTGGTCTCAGGTTATGTGTGTAATATGCTTGAGGACCGCACGCTGTCCATTTGTTTTGTACAGGATTAGAGTGCACTTTCCTATAATAAAGCGTCTTTGGTACACGCGCAGCTGGCTGTGTAATACAGTATCATGACATCATATCACGGAATACGGGATATATTCAGTGGTTGATTGACCAATGAGATTACAGAATTAACGATCACTAAAAGATAAAATTCAGTATCAAAGCAGACAGCACATTCAGTTGTGAGTTTCTTCAATTTGTCTTCTTCTACAAATGAAATTTGTTAAGATTGCAACTACTGATCCATAAATTAACAAACATGTCGGAAAAAAGGAACCAGTGGGACTCATTTGTTAATTCATAGATGAACAGTTGCGATCTTAACAAATTTTATTTGTAGAGGAAGACAAATTGAAGAAACTCACATCTTAACTGTCACCCCTCTGAATAATATCTCTCTTTCATACAGTACATTGTTCACAGGATCTCTTGAAAATGATTTGCCCTTCTTTCCAGACTAATGTGAAATCCTACACTTCACAAGAATGTTGCCATTGTTCATGGTCTAGCCTTGTTTCTTTGTTTTGTTCCATGTGACTGTATAATCAAAGGGTAGTCAATTAAATTTGGGCCTGTACTGACTAATTGTTGGCAAGCTTTTCAAGAAAAGGGGCTATACAGAGTACAACACATGCATATTCACATTCTCAATTGTCACACTACCCTATATGAAAGCAGTAGTGTCAATATTGCATGAAAAGTAACAGTAGTTTTTATGCCTCCGCCACGAAGTGGTGCCGGAGGCATTATGTTTTCGGGTTGTCCGTCCGTCCGTCCGTACGTACGTCCGTACGTACGTCCGTCCGCTTTCGTTTACGCGATAACTTGAGTAATATTTACTGGAATTTTACCAAACTTGGTCCAAGTATGAAGTATGATGGGGCAATTATTTGATAAGATTTGGGGTGAAATCGGCTGAAGGTCAAAGGTCAAGGTCAAATCATGAAATTGCATCTGTTTACGCGATAACTCAAGACTGGATGGAGCAAATTTCACCAAACTTTGTTGGAGGATGATGTATGATAGGACAATTACTTGATTAGTTTTTCAGTGAAATCAGACAGAGGTCAAAGGTCAAAGATCAAGGTCAAATCCTAAAATTTATCTGTTTACGTGATAACTCAAAACTGGATGAAGCAGCTTTCACCAAACTTGGTCCAAGGATGATGTATGATGGGACAATTAGTTGAGTAGATTTTAGTGACATAGGCAAGAGGTCAAAGGTCAAAAGGTCAAGGTCAAATGCTACAAATGTTGCAATTTCCCCCATATCTATGCAATGCCCAAAGGTATTTTCTTGAAACTTGGTGTGGACATGTACTACTGCGTAAAGATTCTCCAGAGAGAGTTTCATGTCATAAGGTCAAAGGTCAAAAGGTCAAAGGTTAGATGAAAATGTTGCAATATCACTTTTCTCGCAAATGGTTCAATGTATCTTCGTGGAACTTGGTACATACGCATGTACTGACTGGCAGTGATTATCTAGGGAATTTAGGGGTCATGGGTCAATCGTCAGGGTCAAAGGTCAAGGTCAACTCCTCAAAATGTTACTAATTCCCTCATATACTAGTATATGCAATGCTTGCATTATTAGTTTCAAAACTTAATACATGCATTACCTAATGGAGATTCTCCGCGAAATTTCGAGCCAGAAAGTCAAAGGTCAAAGGTTAAAGGTCAAAGGCCAGGTTTCAATGCCCCCCCCCCCAAAAAAAAAAAAATGATAATAATATCAAAAATCTATTTTCTACCGTCATTCCACTCTTTTTTCATACCTTGGAAATTACTCAATGCATATACTTATAAAAAGGTCCGTCAGAATTAAAGTAAAAATTCTCAATTCCCCAAATATGTGTACCTGCACTCTTAGAAAATTATAACAAACCCACAAGACATTTCTGACAAACCTGTCATTTCAATATTTTGCCAGTTATGTGAAACTGTCATGGATCACACATTGTGAAGACATTGTACTATACGCCTATTAGGAGAATCATGCATTATGGCGGAGGCATCAGTCGCCATAGCGACATTTCTAGTTTTTTTCTCTCTTTTGATAATGCAATGCACTTAAGCCCTGTGCCATGTAAAGAAAAGAAAAAAAAGGGCTTCTAAAATATTTGACATATTTATATTGAATGCATTTGCTTTTTTAAACTTATCATTCTGCTGTACTTTCTGGAAATGCCCATTGACCCAGCCATGGGGTTAGTAGATAAAGGTACCATATGCAAACAATCATGCAAAGCTTTGCATGTTTTCAATAGGATTCAGTCTGCCCAAGATCTTGTTGTTACAATTTAAAATAAATATTCAGTATATATATATATATATATATATATATATATACCAGGAGAGCTAAAAAACATGGCTGCCAAAGCACTACAGCGAATGGGATAGCCTTTCCTTGGACATGCCTTGGTGGCTTCAATTTTGGGGTAAGACAGTTAGGATTTGGACAGGACATCATGTAACCGATTATTTGACCATTAATCAAAAAAAGTCATTTTCACCAAAATTGCAGATACAAGGTCTTGTCACCCCAGGGACGATATATATACAGGGTGGCCCAAAAAGAACGGAACACCTAAGATCTTTAATTTCAGCAATATTGTTGCAAATGTATCATTATTTTGCATACTATTGGAAACGCCATTCTTTGTCCAATAGATTGACACCAAGTTCTTTAATTTTGGTTAATGTGTTATGATTTTAGGACCATTTTTTTCAACCCTTGCAATTTTCAAAATGTGATCATTTTGCACTCTCAGAGATCCCGAAACCAGCGACAATTCGGCTTGTCATAGAACCAGTAGCGTTCACAATGTGTGGAATGTGGGGCGGACAATGACAACCACACCGTCCTCCCCACATTCCACACACTGTGAACGCTACTGGTTCTATGACAAGCCGAATTGTCGCTGGTTTCGGTATCTCTGAGAATGCAAAATGATCACATTTTGAAAATTGCAAGGGTTGACAAAAATGGTCCTAAAATCATAACATATTAACCAAAATTAAAGAACTTGGTGTCATTGTATTGAAAAAAGTATGGCCTTTTCAATAGTATCCAAAATAATGACATATTTGCAACAATATTGCTGAAATTAAAGATCTTAGGTGTTCCGTTCTTTCTGGGCCACCCTGTATATGTGACCCACGACAATGGTTTCAGGCAAAAGTCAGGAATTTTGAAAATTCATATTTTCATTGAATCACATTACTCATTTTCTAAGCTTTGCAGTGATATAAAAACAAGTGTATTCTCCAGCACTTTAAGTGGGCATATAAAAGCGAAATATAATGCACTTTTTCATTTGTTAACCCGACAAAATTGCAAGAAAACAGGCTTTGAAAATTCACCTCTTGCTCAAAGACGATGAGCGTTTTTCTACTGGGGACACCTCACATCACCTTGTATCACCTCGTATCACCGTGAATTTTGTCCCCCGTATCACCTCATATTTTACGACTACCAGAACTGCTTCTACCGAGCGATAAATATGCGGTGATATGCGGTGATGCGGAAAGATGGGAGAGAACTTGCTGTGAACTGGAAGTCGGGTATTTTACAGATGTGGTCGCAGGTTGCGCGGTATGGGAAGGTAAACAACATGATCAAGATGGCACAAACTAGATCGGGAGGTACACATGAAATGTGCATTTATATTTTCGCTTTAATACTAGCTGTTCTCACTGCCAGTCAGTGAGTCAGGAGTCACGTTCAATCTGCGGCTTGGAGAAGGAGAAAGTGGCCGAATATTTCAGGAGATGCAACGTCTCAAACTAGAAGAAGTATGCAAGGCTACGTACGGCATTCCGCTTTGTTTTGGCGTCCAAAAATGAAATGCCCTTCACGAGATAATAAACAGAAAGATGTTAACTCCGCAGATGCCATGGGTCATCAGCAGCACACCAGGGATCATCGGTGTTTCGACCATTTAAGTGCTGTACACCTCCCCCTGGCTGGCCGGTGCTGCGTTGGGATCCCCTTGACAGCACCCCCATGGCATCTCAAAAACAACACAACATAAAACAAGACAAAAACAACAACAACAACAACAACAACAAACGCTTGGCATCAATCACCTCTACTCAAACACTCTCTCTACACCCCCCTATTCCCACCACCCCCCAAGCCTTCCCACCTATCCATGCAGATCCTGTCTGCGCTGCCCCACAAATTCTCCTGATCCACCTTTCCCCGTCCCTACCACCTACTCCCATCCCTCTGACCCACCTCCTTACCGATCATCCAGCAAATCCCCTGCACCCCACCTCCACAGTATGCACCTCCGCTCTCCACCCCCTTTTCTCACACTCCTCTCTCAACTCAGCATACCTATCCAACTTTCTTTCCCTTGCCTCATCCATCCTTGTTTCCCATGGCACAGTCAGCTCCACCATTGCTAACCTGTGCACAGATCTAGCCACCAGCGCCATGTCCGGCCGAAGGGCAGTTACCACTACCTCCTCTGGCACTGTACGGTTGCCCTCATCCACCCACACCTCCCAATCGTCCCCCGCTGCTAAGATCCCCCACCATCATCCCTCTGACCCTTCCTTCTCACACTGCATCTCACCCCCTCCTTCAGAAACGTGATTCCCCTCACCCTAGGAGTCCCATTCTTCTTCCTTGCCTCCACTGCCACCCTCGCCACCTCCGCCATCTCCTTCAACACCTGGTTGTGCCTCCATGTTTAGGCCTGTAATGAATCTCCACATGCTGACAAAATGTGCTCTAGTGAGCCCTTCACCTTGTTGCAAACCCTGCATCCACCATCCTCCACAATGCCCCATCTCTGAAGATTCACTATTTTTACTTCTGTCATATCTGCCGTCACTTGAAAATAAAAGATTGCTGCAGATCCATTCTCCAGTCAATATTCTCCAACATATAATTTATTCAAACTACAAGAAACAAGTTAGTGTATATCGTGGTTCATGCAAGCCGTGAAACAAGAAGTAACAGTACGCAGTACAAAGTGAGTGTACAGTGTAGACTGTACAGTGTATTGGATACTACAACACGCAAGATACGTCAGTGCTGTGAACACAAGCAGGTGTGTGACCATTCGAATAATGCGGGCGAAATCTCCCAACAATTTGAGACTTCCGGAACACCGCGAATTTCGTTACCCGGTGTGTTTCTACTGAAAATCGCCCCTCGCATCACCGCGCATTGACCACCTCAAAAGGTGGACGACAGAGCACCTCGCATTACCACGCATCGGCCACTACCCGATCTGTTTCTACTGAGGAAAAATTTGAGGTGTCACTGCGCATGACCGCGCATCACTGCGTATTACAGCAAATCACCCTGCATCACCTCAAATTTTCATCGCTCAGTAGAAACACGCTCAATGTCCGAGCAGCGATGCGAGGTGAGAATCACCCGTCCATACGATGGTGCCAATCGAGACTAAGCTCCCCCTCTAGCAACCACAGTGCCTTCTGATTGGCTTGCTGAGAGAGTCAAATTTCTCGCTCACCTTCCTCGGAACTCGGCGTGCAGAGCCGAACACAATGGGTTTCGCTCGGCTTTGTTTACCACTACGTCTTTCAGGATGGCGGATAGGACAATTGCAAGCCTGCTGGTGTGTGTATGGTGCAAGTATTACCCAATGGCATCCACATGCCCCGCCTGTGTGTGCACATATAACAGGAGCGGGTGGCGCATTTGTGTCCACATCTTTACAAATCACGTTTTCATTGTGGTTAATTTGTATTTTCATCATTGGGGACCCTTTCAAAGGCAGAAAAAATGCTAACAGTTAGAACTGACAAGGGTCACGCCTCCTGTTATTTTGTTTTTGTTTTTTTAATTTTTGTATATTTGTTATGTTGCGTTATTTTAAGAATATTGTATGTTTTCTTTTTACAAGATTATGTCATTTGCTGCAATTGAAATGTGAGTTTTTGATTGCATGTTGCGCCATTTGTGTGGCGAATCAAACCATGTTCACCATGCATCTGTTTTCACGTTGGAAGTTAGTATCGCTGTTCACTTTTTGTTTCATTTCCACTGTCGAACATAGCGGTAGAAAAGCATGGATAGTAAAAGCCGATTTGCGTATACTGCAGAGCGAGCATATCCATTGTAGCAACAACAATGGAGCATGCACGCGTTGACAAAACATTCCCGAAACGCTGCGAGACGTGTCTCCGAAAGCCGAACTATGTAAATGTGTGCGACCCACTAACCAATCACACATGACACGCTGCACTGTAGCAACACTGGTCACATTGGCACAGCGTTTGAAAGAAGATCGAAACTGACGAATGCGATCCAATATAGGGTGTTTAAAATTCAATTTTTGCTTGGAAAAACTTAGTCTTATGCTATGAAATTTAGTGTACTAATACATGTAGAAAACATATCAAGGATTCTATTTCTGCAAAAAACCAAAATCGACTAAAATAATGGTCAATATCTTTGTACCCCGCCTAGGAGGGAATTTTTGACATTTTACAGCTGCAACTCTGTCTAGGAATATCCAGTTGTAATATGATTCAGTTGGAAGGGTGGCGGAAATGAATATTGTAAAACAAGATATATCCGTGGCATGAACTGTTCGTGAATTGAGGCTGACAGCCTCTTTTGTAAATTTCGACTGGCATTCACTGCATATAATGTAGACAAGAACATTTGCATGTATTTTAATTTTGTGAATCTTGGCTGTTGCGAAATTCGCAATATTACAATGCACATGAACATTCCTCGTTTTACAGAAGTTGCTGCAATGAAATGTTGGTGAGAAAGACGAAGTAATTCGTAGCTACCTCCATAGTGGGGAATGTCCAATAGTGATATCAACTTTGCGGACTGGATAGAAATGAGCTGAAAATAGATTATTATTTACTTGAACATAATATTGGTGATATATATCAGAGGTCAAGGGTTGAGATCAAAGTTCGCAACTTTTAATTTAAATTGTCATTTTTCTGGCCTTAACTTTAGTTAGAAATATCCAACAACAAACTATTGTCAATCGAGCACATATTCCTTAAAATATGGATAGGGATGAAAGGCCAAGCTTAGCTAATATGACATTTTTTTGGGGGGGCCTCATTTTTCTCTCTGTGTTAGTTCAAGAGTGTGATTACTGATAATTTGGAGAGTATTTTGAGAATATTTGCTTTGTTTAGGAAGGGTAATACCGGTAATTACATCCGTCTTCGTCAGTAGACAAGATCAGTAAACTTAATCAAAATGTAACTGAAGGACTATGTATGGCAGTTGTAAGCCAAGGGTTGCTTGTTAAGTATAAGCATCCGAGACAACTATGTGCTGTAGTAAAATTGCTTCATTTTTTTTTTTTGTAATCCAATACTCCTGTTATTGAAGTAACAGTAATTGCTGCATTGTGTCTATATAATCCCTTGTGATAATTTTCTTTTGATGACCTTCTCATTAACATATAATCAGTCAGTGCATTATGTTGGAGGCTCCGCTTTGGTTGACTGCCCTGTGTGAATTTATTCCCAAATGTACACATTTGAGGACCTGTGGAACATAACACTGCTGTCTTGAGTATGTAGTACAGATTGGTCAAATGAAGCCAAGTGCTGTTTCTGCTCTGATTTCCTTTGGTTAGTGACGAAATAAGGAAATATACACACACAAACATATGCCTATGTTGGTACATTGCAGCCTGATTGTACAAGCGATTGGCTTTGAGGTGTTCATGATATTGAAGAGGTCTCAAGTCTCCTTACTTGTACAAGAGCTGCCATAGGAATTGATAGTTCCTCCATATCCTGAAAAATATTATAATGGCCTTGTTGGAATTATCATTGCCGGTCAGGAAGCATGACACATGCAAATACAGGCATCTGCCTGATGGCTCTTAAATTTCATGTAAGAATGTTAACTATGCAGCCCTGACAATTTCGAATGTCCCTTGCATTGATGTAAAGGCATTACTTTGTAAGAAGATAAGCACTGGTATCCTCAGCCAATATGATCTTCAGACTTCTTTACAATGACAATGACCTGAAGTGCATTCTTTGATTTACTGTAAAACATGATATATTCGCGGCATGAAATTTTCGCGAATTGGAGCCGACAGCCATTTTCGTGGCATGAAATTGCCACTGGTGTTCAATGCATATAGTGTAGACAAAAACTTTCGCGTGCATTTTAATTTCGCAAATTTTGGTGCTCGCGAAATTTGCGAAATTAAAATGCACGCGAAAATTCCTCGTTTTACAGTAAAACATTTATTATTTCAAAGATGCTCGATAACATGGCTTGCTTAATATGCAGATATTTGTTCTGCTCATTACCACCATCTACGTGGAAATTTTCATGATGGATAAAGAGATTGCAAAAAAAAAATCAAGGTAACAGCAACACCCAGGTACAATTCTGTGTCATATGATAAAGGGGAGAGGGGGGAGGTGTAAAGAGTACCTTCATATTGGGCATCTTACTGCCATTTCAACAAAAAGCCAGTTCCTCGAGTCTGTTTCCAGGCTAAGCATGCATGCAGTATTTACAGGAATAACTTGCAGGAAAGCCAAGTATGAATAAATGTCTGAGCGTATTTGTTTTTAAACCAACTGAACAGTTTGCACACCCAATGCAGTATAAGGTATTGCCTGTAAGTGTAAATAGTACATGTGTGCATACTCAATAGAATGTTCATTGTCAATGGAACTATAGTCTAATATGGTTGTACATGTTCACATTGCCTGACATGACACTTTGACTTTTAATGGTGATCATATTTCTCTTCATGCATCTACTCATTAGCTGCCTGTGTCTGGCTGTCTGTATGTGTATGTGTGTGTGTGTGTGTGTACACGTGTGTGAATGGGGAGGTGGTCTGCTACTGGGAATTTTGTTAATCACATTGTGTAATGAGGGTTTGATGTTAATTTCATGTTATACATCATACATGTTGCCAACCAGACAGTCTGGAGAATAACTGCTGCATCTTCCTTTTGTCCCCCACCCCCCCCCCCCCCCCCCAACAACCTCAGTGGTTAAAGGATTGAGGAGAATTATGTCTATCTAATTTCTCTACATACAACATACATGCAGTTGCCCGACAGTCAAGTTTTTAAGCTGTTGGCAGTTGTAATGGGTCCTTAGTGGGAAGAGGTAAAAAATTGGTACTGGTACCATATATTTTATTGCATTTATCTGAAACTCCCTCTTCAGTCTGAGAAAGAAAAAAAAAGATGCTATCTGATAAATTGTACGAAGGATTCAGCTGTTTTGCTACAAAGTTTTAAAGGAAGTTGTTTGAATAGCAAACTTGCATAAAAAGTTCATGAGTTTGAGGTAGCAATATTGATGGAGGAAAGAGAACAGACACATGAATATTTGATTATAATATCATTTATAGCTCCACACTGAAGGGACCAGCAGTTTTGATTTCTGTGAATGGCTCTTTAAACCTGATCAATGGAACACATAATGTTGAATGTTGAATGTTCAACTTAATTGTTAATGTTGCCATTCTCTTTCTTCAACAGTGCTTCTTTGTTGAGTCTGTCTGTGATGACAAGGAGACCATACAGTCAAACATCCGGGTTTGTATTTAGCTTGTACACGTACTTCTCAATTCTGCATGTATGTCTTTGGGTGTGTAGTATGTTTTACAGTTTGTGTTTTTCTCTCCTTATTTTGTATTTTTCAGTGATACCAAGCTGCTGATCCGAAACTGACATGTAATGTTTATCGGAGTTTTTGGTTGTCTTTTTTGGGTGCGACTCGCGTTCCATACGGTGTATTGTGTAAGCCCGTTGATCCATGTCAACAGAAGATACAGCTTTCACATTGGGCGCGCACACACACACAGACACATACACACTTTTTTTAATTGGAATTTTGTCAAACTTGGTCCATATGGGGCAATTACTTGATTAGATTTTGGGTGAAATCGGCCAAAGGTCAAGGTCAAACCATGAAATTGTATATGTTTATGCAATAACTCAAGACTGGATCAAGCAAATTTCACCAAACTTTGTCCAAGGATGATGTATGATGGGGCAATTCTTTGATGAGTTTTCAAGTGAAATCGGCCAAAGGTCAAGGTCAAATCTGAAAATTTATCTGTTTACATGATAACTCAAGACTGGATGAAGTACATTTCACTTGGTCCAAGGATTTCGGATGATGGGCCAATTAATAATATGTAGTTTTTGAGTGAAAGTGATAAGACGTCAAAGGTCAAAAGGTTAAGGTCAAATGCTCAAAATGTCACTATTTCCCCCATATCTATGCAATACCTGAAAGTATTTTCTTGAAACTTAGTGTATACATGTACTACCAAATATAGATTCTCCAGTGAGAGTTTCAGGTCACGAAGTCAAAAGGTTAAAGGTCAAGTGAAAATGTTGAAATTTTATTTTTTTCTCCATGTCTCACAAATGGTTCAAGGTATCTTCATTGAACTTGGTACATGTGCACGTACTATAAACTGGCAGAGATTATCTAGGGAATTTGAGGGTCATGGGTCAAAGGTCAAAAGGTTAAGGTCAAATGCTCAAAATGTCATTATTTCCCCCATATCTATGCAATACCTGAAAGTATTTTCTTGAAACTTAGTGTATACATGTACTACCAAATATAGATTCTCCAGTGAGAGTTTCAGGTCACGAAGTCAAAAGGTTAAAGGTCAAGTGAAAATGTTGAAATTTTATTTTTTTCTCCATGTCTCACAAATGGTTCAAGGTATCTTCATTGAACTTGGTACATGTGCACGTACTATAAACTGGCAGAGATTATCTAGGGAATTTGAGGGTCATGGGTCAAAGGTCAAAGTCAACTCAAATGTTTGCAGGATTTTTCTTGAAACTTAATATATACATGTATTACCTGCTGGAGATTCTCTTGGAAATTTCCTGCCAAAAGGTCTAGGGTCAACAGGTCAAAGCTCAAATGAAAGTGCTATATTTCACTTTTTCCTCCATATCTTGAAAGTGACTCAAGGCATCCGTGAAACTTACTGCATATTCATGTATGCTCTACCTGACAGTGATTTTCTTGTGAATTTTAGAGTCATAGGGTCTAAGGTCAAGAGTCAAAGGCCAGGCTAAAATGTATTTTTTTTTTTATTTGATACAGAAATTACACTTTTTCTTCATACCTTGAAAATTATTCAATGCGTACACTTATAAAAGGGTCAAAAGTCAAGTAAATATCCTCAAATCCCCAAATGCGTGTACCTGCACTCTTAGACAATATAGCAAACCTAGTTCAAGGAAAGTGAACATTCAACACATTTGTGACAAACCTGTCATTTCAGTGTTTTGGCGGTTATGTGAAACTGTCATCACACATTGTCAAGACATTGTATTATTCACCTATTAGGAGAACCATGCATTATGGCCAAGGCTCATAGTTCATACATGGGCCCCAAAATTTGGAACATCCTTCCAATATCTCTGGGCTTTTCCACAGTAAAAGGGTACATTTCAGGGGTGTTGTTTTCTTTTCTGTTTCCAATGTGCATTATCCCCTCCCCCCCCCATACAATCTTTTAGAACACTTTAATGATAGATGACTTTCCAAATTTTTGCCAAAATTAAAAATTGGGGGGGGGGGGGGTGGTAATGTTCATAACACTGGACAGACACCATGTACTGACATGTAATAATAATGATTATTACAACTCATATTGTGCCATTTCCAGTAAAGAAATGCTTGAAGCACACTTGTAGATGAAAGCATTCTGAGCATAAAATAGAGAAATGAGAAAAGTTCAAATGTCATGAAGCAAATGAGTTTTCAACTTTTATAGTCTTTTATAACTCTGTTTCTGATGCATTTCTTATGTGAGGTGGTAGTGAATTCTACAGAGATGGCCCAGTACGTACAAAGGCGCACTCCCCCCCCCCCCCCCCCCCCCAAGACTTACTACATGCCAGAACCACAAGTAAACCTGAGTCTGCTGACAGGGTTGTATTAGATTATGTTGACTAATGAAGCATTATGCAGAGGAGCAGAATCGTGTACACTATGGAAGACAGAAAGTAAAATTTTGAATTTGGGAAATGAATAAGGGAAATGCGATTTTACTTCAGGCAATAAATGTTGTATCCTCCTCAAAGGCCAGTCCATAGTACGTTATTGTGTTTTATTTCTTTGAACTTTCCAGAAGCACATCTTTGTGATGAGAGAGAAGAGCTGACAATGATGGTATCCTTTAGCTTCAACACTTGTTTGCTTGCTTGTATCATTTCTGGCTTTGATACTGATGCCTTGTACCACAATTCTACTTCCTTGTTGCTGTTAATCTTTCAGGAAGTCAAACTAAACAGTCCAGACTACTACGACATTGATAAGGAGAAAGCTATTAAGGATTTCCTGCAAAGAATAGACCACTACAAGGAAACCTATGAATCTCTTTCTGATGACCATGACAGGTGAGTAACAAAGATCCACAAAAATGTAATGATGTTGAATGCATTTCTTGTAATTGTAAACGCTGAGGGATTTAAAGAATGTTGCATAGTTTGGATGCAATCTAATCTGACCATTTCATTTCAGTGAATTGCCAGAATATGTAACATTTATACCCATACAGGGGATAATGCATCATATGATGCATTCTCAAGTACACATCTAACAGGTAACTCTGTGATGAGATTATATGACACACTCTTAGACCCTGTTTACAGTGCAGGGCTGGGCCAAGCCCGGGCTGAGCTCAGGCTGAGCCTGGCCTCAATTCCGGTACTCGGCCCCGCAATTTTGTCCGTTTACAGTGGAGGGCTCGGCCCGGGCTTTTAATTAAAACCTTTCAATATTTTGTCGTAGTGGTGCTCTGCTTGTAAACAAACGACTATTATTGGGAGCGCGCCGGTCGCAATTTGGTACCGCATTTGACCCAGTTTGCGTTTACAGTGAGAAAAGTCTGGGCTGAGCCCGGGCCGAGCTGCGACTGAGACTACCTCCAGAGCTTGGCCAAATGCGCGGCCAATTTTGGTACCACATTTGGCCTTTTGCGTGTTTACAATGAAATGAAGGCTGGGCTCCGCCGCGGCCGAGCCCGGCCTTTTCACTCACTGTAAATGGGGTCTTAGGGAGCGCTCGAACGCTCCTGAAGTGTACCGTAGCATACTGTACCGAGCCAAAAGTGGACCACTTCCCGATGTGCTCCAAAAGCGTACCAAAAGTTCACTGTAAAGCATGCGCGTATCATGCGCATGCGTCACAATGCAAAGACATCATTCTCTATGTTCGGGACAGCTGTAAGTAGTTCAAGCGCCATGTGGATGACATTCTTGCTGCAAAATGTGTGACCTTTTCTAAAAATAACTCGTAAGGTACACTTTCTCGACATATCGCTCGAACGCTTCAAATCTGGCACAGTTCGGTATGGTACGCTTTGGTTCGCTTTAGAGCGCTCGAATGCACCCTGAGTTTCGTTACCAGCTTGAGATCTTCTTTGTCTTCATTGAAGGGCTAACTACAACAAACTTAAGCATGCCTGTCAAAAGACCATTTTGGTAATGTGTTTAAGTTCTATGCATGCCTTGTTCACTGAAGTTGCCCGTAACAACCAAAAAGCTTGCCAAGACTTGCCCTACTTAGCAACAACTAAAGCCCAGTTTTAACAGAACTTTTCAAACGAGAGTTACCACGGCATAGGGCAATGTCAGGGTAATCTTTTTTCACCCTGCCTGTTTAAACGATCCCTGCAAAATGTTAATTAGATGTTCTCGCGGTAACTTAAATTCTACCCTAGCATCACCCTGACATTACCGCGATTCTACCCTGACAACCCTTCTATTAGAACACAACTGTGGTAACATTCTTTTGATACACTCAACTCGCAGTGGCAACATTGCAGTCAGAGAATGATTGACACACCACACGCTGATCACGTGCATGGATTGTAACCACTGATATCTATGTAGTTGAGATCAGTGATTGTAATTGCCTAGTCTAGAATAAAAGGTGGCTCTGGCCGGTAGGCATAGTAGTCGCATTAGTGGACACATCCCCTTCATAGAAACCTTCCTGGATAAGGTTTTCGATGTGTGTCTGTTAAAACGGTATCCCGTGCTCTCTTCTGCAGTTCTATTGTCTGAGGTGATGAGCTTTGTTCTGTGGGTGTGAATGTACTGACTTTATTGGAGTAAGGTTTATCAAAACAGGGCCTTAAGCTCTAACCAGCAATATCATATATTTTCATAAGATGTGAATTAATGACATCATTTTGCATGTTGCAGGAATTTGTCATATATCAAGATCATCAACGTGGGTGACCGCTTCTTGGTCAACAAAGTCAGTGGTAAGCAAGGGTTTCTTCATTCTTTGTTAAAGGGCTAGAGTTAACCATCACTCCTTTTTTTTTTTTTTTTTGGTCACACAAGAATTTCTACTCATGACATGGAAAATAGCATTCTGCTCAAATTAAAGATAAGTATGGACTATGATACAATACAATGATCTTAATTTTGCTCCCAGGCTCAGATTTATGTAGACATGTCCAGAGTGTTTGCGTACATTACTTTGGCAACCATTGCATTAGCATCGGCTTTGCACATACAACGTGCATCTACTTATGGATGTAAATGTGGGTCTCACACAGCAATGAGAACACAATCACTAAACTTGAAATGACAAAGATGATAATCCCTAGGGGCTAGTTTTGGTCAGTGGGGAAAAAAGCACATAAATCGGCAACACAGATGGTGGAGCTCGGTTCAGCAGATGACATTCAACATCAGTCCCAGCACCAACTACCAGAAATACATCATAATTTTGAGGACAACCTCCTAACACCGACAAATTCAGTTTTTATCATCGGTGCTAGTGCCAAGTTAGCACCCAACTTGAAATCACCTATTGTTTTGGCAAAGAAAAATAATGTGAAACAATACAGCAAATAAAGAGCACTGAATACTATCACAAATATAATACAAAGACAAAATGCATGTTTTTAGTAACTCTTTAGATAGCCTTCAAGGCAACATTGTGTTTGATACTACCCTTCTTGAAGTACTTTCATCTATTGAATTTTTTATGTGTTTCAGTTGATAATAAACCTTCATGAAGTCTCATATCAAAAATATTTGTAAAATTATTTGTGTAATATACACCATGTAGGTGTAATCAACAGACTGAAATATTGCTTTCCCTAATCTACATTGATGATGCTATATTCAATTTTGATACTGCCTTATTTGAATTATGGAATTTTAGTTTGCAGTAATAGGGCCTAATTATCATACATTATGATAAACTTCTTTTATTGCAAATAAAGACACTCAGAATTGTTTTAAACTTTCATCCCAATTACATACAGATTTCTTGTTTTCTGACCATAACATTTTGAAAATAAGAAGATAAGTAAAATACATCCTAAAGTATTTCATGATTTATTTAACCGACATAGCCAGGTTCATGATTACCCTACCCGAAGATCTAATGATTTTCATCTTCCTTTATTGAGAACAGTGCACTCTCAAATATATTTGTTTATACTGGCTCCAAATTGTGGATGATTTAAATGGCAATTTAAAAGAATCCTTACAAATACTACATTCAAATATAAGTATAGAAAGTACTTGCTTTCGAGATATATAACATTGTATAATCAAATCAATTATGTGATAATTCTGTTTTCACCTGTCGCGATAATATAGAGTAGCATTTATCATACAGACCTTCTATTCCTCCATTCTTTCTTCTCTCTTCTGTCCTCTCTTTTCTTATTATTTGCTGTTTTGTAATGTCATTGTGCTCTCTCTTATATGATGTTGTGTTCTTTATGTATTACGTATGAATGTGTTAATTATATGTATAAGTGTACGTATGTATGTACATTGTGTATGCATGCATGTATGTGTTGTCTTTTCCGAGTACACACGGCTCAATCCATGTGTCTGTATAGCTTGTAAAACTGCAGTTGTCAGTGGCTTATTTTGTAAATTGTATTTTTTTTTTTTTGTATTCGAAAATAGTTACTTTTTTCTGTTACATATGAATCAGTTCTGGATAATATGTAGTACACATTATGTCTCAAGTGACCCACATCTTACAAGCCCTTCTTTTCAGTGTTTCAGTGGGCCACTAACTATATATATATATATATATATATATATATATGTATATATATATATATTTTTTTTTTGTCAATTTTTAAGTGTGCTTTGATATTTTGGTTATTTAATAATTGTATGATAGTTTATTATACTTCATGATACTTCAGATATGTATTTTCCCAAAAATGATGAAATGACAATTGTATAATCGTATAATGTGTACTTTGTATTTTTTTTTTTTTACTATTTTTTTTTTTGGTGAACAAATGGAGATAAATCTCGGTTGAACTGAACTGAATTGAATATTAGGTGGAGTGCAGCAGGGCCAGATCAAATTTCAGCATAGACTGCACCCACCAAAACACTGACTAACCTTTTCAATATACAGAGGGGTGCAGATTTGTCTTGCATGCATGTCATACTTGGCTTGAGACAAAGTACCTCCATGAGACAAAGTTGGGCTAGACTATCATATAGCATTCCCAGTTTCATCCAACTATTAGCAACCACCATGTTGCATTCTATGCACCGACAGGTTTTGACTTTGCCTTTTAATAGTAAATGATGTTTCTGATGTTCCTAGGCTCTGAGAAACCTGAAAAATATGATTCAAATTAATTTAATATCATGCTCTTTATTTTTATGCCTCCACCAAGAAGTGGTGCCGGAGCAGCATTATGTTTTCGGGTTGTACGTCATCCTTCTGTCCGTCCGTCCGTCCGTCCGTAATGAATTTTGTGGACAGCGTAACTAAAAACCCTTTTGAGGTATCCTAATGAAATTTGGCTTGTATGTGTATTCGGGGGTGAAGTTGTGCCTATCAACTTTTGGGTGCACATGCGCGAGGTCAAAGGTCAAGTTCAAGGTCAAATGCGTAAAATTTCACTATTTCCACCATATCTATGCAATGCCTGAAGATATTTTCTTGAAACTTAGTGTATACATGTATTACCCAATTAAGATTCTCTGGTAAAAGTTTGGGGTCATGAGGTCAAAGGTCAAAAGGTCAAGTAAAAATATTAAAACTTCACTTTTTTCTCCGTACCTTGGAAATTGTTCAAGGTATCTTCATGGAACATAGTATATATACATGTACTGACTGGCAGTGATTATCTAGAGAATTTAGGGTTCATGGGGTCAAAGGTCAGGGGTCAAAGGTTGAGGACAACACTTCAAAATTTTACTATTTCCCTCTTATTTATGCAATGCCAGCAGGATTATTTCTTTTTTTCTACACTTGGTGTATGCATGTATAACCTAATGGAGATTCTCTGGAAACTTTCTTTTTTTTTCTTTTTTTTTGCCTCAAAGGTCAAAAGGTTCAAAGATCAAGGAGAAAGTACTGAACTAACTTTTTCCTCCATATCTCGGAAGTGGCTCAAGTTATCTTGAAACTTAGTACATATCTTAGTACATATTTATGCATGTTCTTCCTGACAGTGATTATCCTATGAATTTTAGGGTCAAAGGCCAGATGAAAATGGTAACAATGTTCTTTTCAATACAGAAATTGCACTTTTTACCCAACTCAATATCTTGAAAATTACTCAATGCCTCAATGCATAAACTTATGAATGGGTCAAAGTCAAGTTAAAGTCCTTAAATCCCCAAACACATGCTCTCCTATTCTCGTCCAATTAAACCTAGGTCAAGGAAGGTGAACATTCAACACATTCGTGACAAACTTGTCATTTTAATATTTTGCCAATTTTGTGAAAATGTATCACACATTGTCCATATGTACTATAGACTTGTTAGGAGAATCATGCATTATGGCCTAGGCATACCAGTCGCCTTAGCAACATTTCTAGTTAAGATTAATTTCTGTCTGAATCGTTGAATTAAGAAAATATTTTGAATTTGTCTCATGGAAGCTCTTTCAATTTTCCTCTTTGCATAGCAATGCGTGTGCTTTGTTTGCTTGATGTGTTGTAGGTCACATCCAGAGCAGGGTTGTGTACTATCTGATGAACATCCATATCATCCCTCGCACCATATACCTGACCAGAGTAAGTTGAAAACATCTACTTGTTTTAAGTAAGTTTGTAATTTGAATGTATATGAATGAAAGCTGCTCATGGAGCATTTGTATGGTACAATTCAGTCCCAGGTTTACAAGTGTATTCAATCACTGTGATTGATAAGGCTGCATCATTCCATAGTTTGTTAATAGAAACCTAACAACAGTTGAGAGGTGAGGGTGACCAGCTCTTGACGTATGACTTGTAAATCATTCTAATGTGAAGTGAAAGGTTATGCTTTGTCTTCATGCATACTGGCTGATGTATTTTTATAATTCCAAGCCATATAAGGCTCGACATTAGCAGTGGCCTGGTGGCCTAGGAGAAATGTATTTCAGACCACCATCACTAAAGAAATTAGATGTTCTGGATCAGCCCACCAAAACTTTGTGAGTACCAGTATGTTTTTTTTTTTTTGTGTCCCGAAAAGGGAGGAATAACTCACAACTCAGTAAATGCATCATTTTCAGCTAGATTTTGCAAGAAACGTCTGCAGAACCCCGCTAATCACACTTTATTTTTTGACCAAATTTCATTTACCTAAGAATAGAAGTAGGTATACCACTTTGTTGAGTATGATAATTCTATGAATACATGGTGCTATTGAAAAAGTAGTTTTTTATGCCTCAAGTCAATATTTGACATGTTAGATTTGGTAATAGTGAATTCAATCACTGTACGTGGTATTTTAAGCCTTTATATCACACCTGTCAGTTTTTCACATACATGTAATTATCATGATCATGCCCCCACCCACACATACAGGATAGTGTGGGGAGGGGGGTATACAGGAATCATGCTTAGATTGGGTGGCCAGGTGGCTGGTCAGGCGGTTGTATTGTCCGTTGCACAATCTTGTGGATCTACATGTGGAACTACTCCCTCAGTATATCCCCACCCGCACATCATTATCACATTCCATGCCTTGACTTGTTAGTGGCAATTTTTCATAAAAATCCAACAAAATGTTGTGGATTGAACTACTCTAGCAGTTTTAAAGTAATTTAGCTGAAGTTTGGCACATGCAATCAATGTAATGTGTAATTGTGCAAGACACCTTTTTGGGGGAGTGTGAAGAAATCTGTTGCCATAGCGACAACAGTTTTTATACAAATTCATACAAAATATGTGGATTGACCATACTCCCTCAGTCTTCTGTATTTAACTAAAAATTTTCAAAATATGACTCAAAAGATTCAAGGTGTTGCACAAGGTGTTTGCCATTCTAACAACATCTTTAATGAGAATCATGCAATAATATTGTGAATTTGGTTAATTCCTTCATATTTTTTTTTTACCACCTGACTTGAAATTAGGCACATGTGATTGCTCCAGTTATGTTAATGTGCAAACTACATCTTTTGTCATTGTTGAAAAATGTATTGCCATGGTAACAGCATTTTTTAGTGAAAATCACAGAAAAATATTGCAGACTTCGCTAACTCCCTCAGTTTTTGAGTATTTGGTTGCATTTGAGCACTCTGTTGAGAAAGCGTACCTCATGTGTTATTCTTAGAGGGGTCACGCATTTTGTAGCACAAGGGTCATTCACCCGCTGTACTTGAACTACTTACAGATGTCCCAAACAAAAGAATGAACTGGTTGCATTATGATGAATGTGCCTGATACGTGCATTCTCACATGCGAACTTTTGGCTCGCTTTTGGTACTCTTTGGAGCACATTGGGAAGTGGTCCACTTTTGACTCAGTTCTGTATGGTAGGGTACATTTTAGGAGCGTTCGAGTGCTCCTCTGGCGCGGGTACAGTACGTTACAGTTTGCTTTGAATAGGAAAGCCCCTGAATGCACCCTGTGACTTGAAATTTGGCACATGTGACTGCTGTAGCATGAAGATGTGCAAACTTCATCTTTTGTCATTGTTGGGCAATGTGTTGAAATGGTAGCAGCATTTTTTAATGAAAATCATGCAAATTACCAGTGGATTTAGCTAACTCCCTCAGTTTTTGAGCATTTGACTTGAGATTTGGCACATGTGACCAATATTATATTTCAGATGTGCAAAACACAACTTTCAGCAATGATGAACAATAAGATGTCATGGTAACAATATTTTTTTTCAATATACATATATGTAAATCATAAAAAGATAGAATGGATTGAGCTATCTCCCTCAGTTTTTGAAAATTTTTGAACAAATTTGGCATGTGTAACTGGTATAGTAGGTAGATGTGCAAACTTCATCTTTTGCCATTGTCAATGACTTGTTGGCATGGTAACAGCATATTTTATATAAAAATCATACGAAAATTTTGTGGATTTAGCCTCTGTTTTTTCGTACATTTGAATTGAAATTTTGCACATGTGACCAGTGTGATATGAAATTATGAAAACTTCATCTGTTATCATCATCAAACAATGTGTTTTCGTGGTAACAGTATTTTTTAGATAAAATCACAAAAATCTTGTGGATTGTGCCGATTCCCCCACTTTTTGGACATTTCACATGAGATTTTTGCACATATGACCACTGCAGTTTAAGATGTGTAAAACACTTCTTTCGTCAGTGTTTAAAATTGTGTTGCCATGGTAACCACTTTTTTTAAACGAAAAAGCATTTTTAAAAATGGGATTGAGCTGACTGTCAGTTTTCAGCATTTGACTTGAAATTTGGCACATATGACTCCTTATACCATGTACAGTAGACATGTAAACTTCTTTTGTCAATGTCAAAAATGTGTTGCCATGGCAGTAGCATTTTTGTAATGAAAATCATACAGAACTAGAAAAGCACTCTGAGAGTGCAGACCTCCGCCAAGCAGCTACTTTCCACTGATGATCTTGCTCTTCCCAAAGAGATTTTTCTCCTCTCCACCACTGGGGAAAAGCTCTTTGGGCTCTTCCATAGAGATCAGTGATTTCCACCCATACAATTGTAGGTACATTCATGCTGAAAATCGCCCGATTTCCCGATATAGAAGCCTTTGTTACGTCATAAACCCTCGGCTGCGCGGTGCGCCTCGCCCTAGCAGAAACTACAGCACGCACTTTAGTTGAAAATCTCAAAAATGCGCAGCTTAAACTCCCAAGTTCATTGACCCTACCTGTCAAAATATCAAAAATCCTTCATAAATTCCCCAAAAATTATCAGATCACTACCAAAATTTAATCATTTGTTACTTGTGTCATTCTCAACCTTTCCTGTCAGTTTCATCAAAACCCGTTCACTACTTTTTGAGTTATTTTGCACATGGACAAACAAACAAACAAACAAACAAACCAACGGTAACGAAAACATAACCTCCTCCCTTAGCAGAGGTAATTATTGTGCATTAGGTTAGCTTACTCTCAGTTTTTGAACATTTGGCTTGAGATTTGGCATGTGAACAAAATCATTTTTTTTAAATGAGTAAAATATTTCTGTTGTCAATGTTGAACATGCCATGGTAGCAGCTTTTTTTTTTTAATTGAAAAGCATGCAACATTATTGTGGATTGAGCTACTCCCCTCAGTTTGGAAGGGGGTATTAGTCACATTCAGTGATAGTTGTAGTTCAGAAGTGTGTAATGTTTTTCTTTTTTCAATGTTTTTCTTTGATTTTTTGGTCACCAAATTTCATTTTGGGGCCACCTAAAAAAGAAATGTGATTATTTTGGTGGCCCAAATGGGCCACCAAGTAGAAAAAAGTTAGTCTTTCCTTGTGTAAGAACTGATTGGACATTTGTGTTAAATACACCTGGATGATCAGGCATGTAAAGTAGTAAAAGTTGGTGTTGCCGTCACTTCATCGATGTGGAGGAATAAAGACGATTCTTTCTCATGAGTAAATTCCTTGAGCATGAAGCACTCCTGTAACAAATCATGGTCTTGAGCTGTCTCATATTTCAAGAATAAATCATAGCTCCAAGATACATGTGAGAATGGAATACTCCTCAATTAGTGTAATATCCACACTGTTGATGACTCATTTGTAAGTTGTACTCCTGCCTTTATTTGCAAACTGAATCCTTTCTTCCCACTATCAATAAGCATGGAGAGAGCTTGCACAATCAAAATGGACGCATTGGAGGCGACTCAGACCTTTCTGAGAGAGGCCAGCGGTATGCCAAAGCCCTTGGCGAGTATATGCAGGCTCAGAATCTACAGGACCTCAAGGTCTGGACCAGTCGCCTCAAGAGGACTGTTCAGACTGGGTCTTGCATTGATGTCCCTCTAGAGCAGTGGAAGAGCCTTGATGAACTTGATGCCGTAAGTGTGATACTGTATTTGAGGGTGTCTAGGGTGTCTGGTGTGGCCTGTGTGTAGCTATAGCATGACCATTTCAAACCAATCTACCATAAGTTCATCAAATGCATTTACACATACATGGGACTGTGCATTATATTCCACCTTTCTACAATGAAAATGTGTATCTGACAGATAGTTCTGCATGACCTGATGGAACTGACAATCTTTCGGGAATATTACCAGCTTTGGTAAATGACCCATTTCTTATTAAGAGCTTACTGCAATGTGTGCTATAATTGTCTATGAACCACACAAAGACAGTGTAAGGAGATGGCTGGGAGACTCCCGTAGTTCGCACACAAATTAATATACGCATGCATGTATCATATTGATACACAACTCCACAAAAGCCTAACATGCCCTCTACCATACCAGACTTGAAAGGGGGCGGGAGGGAAGGAACTCTGGAAACCAAAGACTGTACCACACTCACATTCCTTAAAGTGAAAACAAAGTTCTGGTAAGGGCTTGAGACCCCGTCTGGCACCATTTCATATTTGCTTGCAATATATTGAAAGAGTCTACAAAGAAACTTACCTGGCTGACGCGGGTTGCCGGAATGATGAGTCATTTTGGAGTATTTTGAGAAAAATAATAAAAGTCTGAAAACCGACTTTTATTCCAGAAGACTCCAGACGAACTTGGTCTCAGGGAGAACTCAACCCTATTTTAGACAATTTACATGCAGTTCGTGATCGCCATATTCTACTGTATAATACCAAACGAGGCCTAACTGAACAGACAGGAAAGTGCGTGCTAATCCTGTACAAAACAAATGGACAGCGCGCGGTCCTCAAGCCTATACGCACATCACCTCAGTTGCTGAGACTAGTGGTCTTGAAGTTTTTATTGTTGTTTATCAAGTGTCTTTGATTGTTTTTAGAGGTGCTTGATAGGTGCACACTAATTTTGCATGCGCGCCAAAGAGGTTTTCGATGCGCGCGTTGTAACAACTCGGACCATTACTGCGAGTAGCCAGAACGCAAAGCGCTACAATGTAGTTTATACAGGCCGCTCCCATAGTACAACACTGTACAATCCAGAGGGACAACCAATACAACTCAGCCCGCCGTCAAAGCAAGGCCGAGTTATCCCCGAGTCCAAGTTTAGCCTGACCCCATTTGGGTAAATTCTGAGACTGAACCTTTTTGTTAATATTTCGCATTTCTTCGTTATCCATCGAATATCTTGTTATTATAGCATTGTTCCGCACATTTGCTAGGCATACGCTCACATTTGGGAGCGAAATTTGACAACTTTTGCAGGCGTACCAGAACTATGTTTTGGCTTGAAGTGCCAAACAGAACATTAAAAAGAAGTACCACAAGTTCATGAACTCCTTCTGCAGAACGTGGGTAAGAGCAAAGAATTATCTAGAAGGTCGCCTAAAGTAAAGGATATACACTATTAAAAATGCTACAATTTGATTTCTTTTTAGTTTACATAGTCAAAGCAAGAATAAAGGCGGTTTAGTTATGTGTCTTAAAAGTTGATATTTTAAACGCTTAATGTATCAAATCATAAGAGCAGTTAAATTGCATGTCAAATGTAAAATACATGTACAAAAAGAATATGCGCTAAAATTTCAATTAACTAACTTTCATCTCTGTATTTAGTCTGAATGCTTTTTCAGTTGCTTTTGTGATCAACAGTTAACTAGTTTTTATACTCATAAGTAGCACCTGTAGATCACCTTGTCAGGTGAATATTCACACGTCACATGCATTCATTGTAACAACAAGCTGGAAGCACATCGCCACAAGTGATGCAAGCATCTGTTTCACACATCACACTGTACAGCAATAGTGATAATCGCTCTGGTATTAGGACATTGGGATTTCAGTACAGGAGAAATAGGATGTCTATGGAATTAAGTTTTAAATCCATGACAGGTTGAAAAAGATGATACTTTGTGTAAAATTATACACTTTGTCGTAGCAAGGAATGAAGTTGCCTAACACATGAACACAGTCCTACTTCTCCTATCCAGACATGTTGGGACTAGTGCTCAGACATGGGTTTTTCTTGCCGATCAGTTATTCGCGGAAAGACATTGTTGGAAGAGACAGTGATAAACTGACCTCAGGTTGAGTCATCCTTCAGCGCCAAGAATCAGATAATTGATCCACACTCAGCTAACATAACCATTGGATCATTTGAAGCTACCCAGACGGTACGATATCACTTACAGTCAGCCAGTAAGACAGCTAAGAGAGTATTTCCACAAAAATAACTTCAAAGAAGCTCCCATACATCCCCTTGTATGTAAGAATTTCAGAAATGCCTGAAAAATGCAGAAAGAGGTACAAGAACGAGTAAGAGCAAAGCGCAGTCAGAAACCATCACAACTAAATCTAGCAGAGAAGAAACTAGTAATAAGTATCAAAGTGGAAATTTATGCAGGACACTGCAGAGACAACAAAGCGCTCCAGATTATCCCATATCAAGCAAGTTACAAAGCAAAGCAAGCAGAGGACTTTATAAGGTTAATTCTGGTTGTTTGAGCTAGTAAATTCAACACATTGTGTATGGTATAGTTCTATTTTTTACTGTTCAGTTTTCATTGTGCATTTCGTCACTTCTTCAAACTGAAGTGGAGATAAAATGGAATAAGTATTGAGAAAATTTATTATTGATCTTATTTCTAAAAATCCCTCTTAGATTAGATGGAATTCTGAGAAATTATTGTTCTCTGCACAGTGACATATCACATTTGTTTCTCCAAAATCCAAATGACTTTATGTGCATGCATTTCTCTCTTGCTTTCTTTAAAATGTTTGTACATACATACATGTATCATTGAATGAATATATTATGAAGCTAAAGATCTTATTACAGAATGCTCCAGATTGCATGATTTCAAACCCTCAAATTAAAAGAAGTCCACACCGTGGGAGGGGGGCAAGCCACCCTCCCCCCGCTTGGTCGCTCCGCTCCCTCGCTCTGGTTCTCAAAACATTTTCGGTGGTTTTTCTAACATCAGTTTTTATGCCTCCGCCACGAAGTGGTGCCGGTGGCATTATGTTTTCGGGTTGTCCGTCCGTCCGTCCGTCCGTCCGTCTTTCCGTCGTTGCGTCCTTCCGTCCGTAATGAATTTTGTGGACAGCGTACCTAAAAACCCTTTTGAGGTATCCTAATGAAACTTGGCATGTGTGTGTATTAGGGGGTGAAGTTGTGCCTATCAACTTTTGGGTGCACATGCTCAAGGTCAAAGGTCAAAAGGTCAAGGTCAAATACATAAAATTTCACTATTTCCACCATATCTATGCAATGCCTGAAGATATTTTCTTGAAACTTAGTGTATACATGTATTACCTAATTAAGATTCTCTGGTGAAAGTTTGGGGTCATGAGGTCAAAGGTCAAAGGTCAAAAGGTCAAGTAAAAATATTAAAACTTCACTTTTTTCTCCGTACCTTGGAAATTGTTCAAGGTATCTTCATGGAACATAGTATATATAGGCCTACATGTACTGACTGGCAGTGATTATCTAGAGAATTTAGGGTTCGTGGGTCAAAGGTCAGGGGTCAAAGGTCAAGGGCAACACTTCAAAATTTTACTATTTCCCTCATTTATGCAATGCCAGCAGGATTATTATTTTTTTTACACTTGTTGTATGCATGTATAACATAATAGAGATTCTCTGGATGCTTTCTTTTTTCTTCTTTTTTTTTTGTTTGCCTCAAAGGTCAAAAGGTCAAAGATCAAGGGAAAGTGCTGAACTAACTTTTTCTTCCATATCTCAGTTCCGTGGCTCAAGTTAACTTGAAACTTACTACATATTTATGCATGTTGTGCCTGACAGTGATTATCCTATGAATTTTAGGGTCAAAGGCCAGATGAAAATGGTAACAATGAACTTTTCAATACAGAAATTGCACTTTTTCTCCATACCTTGAAAATTACTCAATGCATAAACTTATGAATGGGTCAAAGTCAAGTTTAAGTCCTTAAATCCCCAAATACATGCTCTCCTATTCATCCAATTAAACCTAGGTCAAGGAAGATGAACATTCAACACATTTGTGACAACTTGTCATTTTAATATTTTGCCAATTTTGTGAAAATGTAATCACACATTGTCTACATGTACTATAGACCTATTGGGAGAATCATGCATTATGGCGGAGGCATACCAGTCGCCTTAGCGACATTTCTAGTCATGCCTGTATTATGTTAATCAGGTGCTGAAGTTGAGATGCAGTTTATACACAGGTGTGGCCTATATGCTGGCAAATACGTATGGTACACATGCAATGATTTCCATTCAGTACTGTAGTAGAAAAACAAATTTGTAGCATGGAGAATCCTAAAGTAGAGGTACATTAATTCAGATGTTATATTTTGATATCTGTTTGTGGATACGTAAAAGGAAATTTGAGGACAGATTTACATGACTTTAATTTTTTCTAAATGTATGGTTATTTGTTTTCCCGACTTTACAGGGTGTGTGTGATGGTTTGACATATGAAGAGATACAGTCTAGACATCCAGAGGAATTTGCTTTGAGGGATCAAGACAAGTACCACTACAGATACCCAATGGGAGAGGTTGGTACCTGGTACTTGTCTATCTTGCTACATTATGACAATGTGTTCATGAAAGTTAGAGAACATGTGTAAGGCACCAAGATACAGAATTAGTGTTTGCTTGTATCCAGATCATGTTTTAAGAGATAGGAAAAACCATGTTTCTTCTGCTAAGGAGAGGGTCCTTTAGATGTTGTATGAGTTTGTCACTCTTCACATTTGAGCTCCTATCATCTGCTTGTGTCATGGATCTGTAGGATATTAGTGTTCAGCTACAAAGAATCATATAGATAAGTTGATTGTTCTTCAGAAAAAAGCTGTAAGGTATATTACAAATTCAAACTATAGAAGTCCAAGTTTGCCATTGTTTATTCAACTTCATATTTTGCCATATGAAAAATTAGTTATCTTGAGTTTTCTTGATTCTTATGTTTAAGACACAAGGTGATCCGAAATCTTTCATGAAGGATGCGTTTGTGTTAGATTCTACCGTTCATGCTTATAATACGCGTAAAAGTAATCTCATTCATCAACCCTTTGTAAGAACTCAAACTGCCCAAAATTCATTTGTATATGTTTGTATTAGAGAATGGAATAATTTGCCATTGAGAATTAGGTCAGCCTCAACACTATCCAACTTTAAACGTACATGTCGCATTTATTTTGAGGGAAATTTGTAAAACAAGAATTGATCAGGGAAGCTGAATTTAAAAGTATAGTAAAATATAAAGTATCATTCTGCAATTTCATGTGAACTACATGTATGTGCATGAGCGTTTTTGTGACACGTGTTTGTGTGATGGAATGTGTGTGTGTGTGTGTGTGTGTGTGTGTGCTTGTGTTGCATCTGTCCTATGTAAATATGTTACTATTATACTTCTTGTTAATATGTTTAAAGTTTAAAACTTTAGTTTTTTTGTTTTATATGTTTATCCGGGACCCCTTTTTTTTACAAGCTCTGCTTCTTTTGGGGTCCCAAACCATTCATTATTCTTAATGCTGTATCCTTTTTTAAAATGTCAAATGTTTAATGAATTGGTTAAATAAACTTTAAACTTGAAACTTGAAACTTGAAATGTTTATGCCATAATCATAGTCTTGTTTGATAAAACTATTCAAGTGTGGCCATTCTTAGGTTCTCTTTCATTTGTTATCTCTTCAAGTCTATATAATACTTGCCATGCATATTGCTTTTGTATTCTTGTGTGAGAACACAGTACCCTTCTTTACTTTAACAAGAGCACCGACAATCTGGAACAAAATTTAAAATGGGCACATTACTATGAAAACAACTCCATTTGTGCAATTTGCCATATGCCATGTCTCAATAGATTACATTAATTATGGGTTGGGCAAATACCAGTTCATAGCTGGATGAGTACAAGGGTGTGATAGCAGAACATTTGTATGGTTTTCCCATAGGAGCACATTTTTCCATTTATTCATATGAATTATTCTTGCATTGAGTTGATTACCTGTGGGTAACAGAGTACTGACTACCTTAAACAGGATCAGAACTATTACTGGCTATCAGCTGGAAACTCAAATTCTTGTAGATAAAACTCCTGTATGGTAATTAGGAGGTTCTGGATTTTAATTCCACCTGAGTATGTATGCCAGTGATTTATTGATGTTTTTATTGATTTATTGATGTATTGATTGTGATTTATTGATGGATTGATTGATTGATTGATTGATTGTCAATGAAGGGCTGTTTGTCAATCAGTCACAATTTTTTAATTTATTGAATAATGGCAAACCGAGAAGAGTTGCATAGTTAAAACCCCATACTGCATGCTTTAAAGGTTTTTCTTTAGGAAAGTCAGCTTTACTTTAGATAATACAATCTAAAAATGCAAGCAATGTAGTTGACAAATGTCAATTTCAGTTCAGTATGCACCGTAAGCTTTTCAGTGAAAAAGACTTTTCAGTGAAAAAGGCTGTTCTTTCTCATTTTGAAGGGACTGGTGCACAAGTTGTGAATAGCATAGATCATTCAGATTGTCATTGAATGTGTCATTTATGTTATTGCAGTCGTACCAAGACTTGGTCGCAAGATTGGAACCTGTCATTATGGTGAGTTGTCCAGCTTTATTTATTTATTTTTTTTGAAAAAGCATGTGATATTTACTGTAGATAAATACAAACATGCATGTAGACATTTCGATGTAGCTATTGTAGCTAATATAAGCTATGTTTTGTTTTTGGCAAAACATTTCTGTGGCTTCTTGTGCTTTTGATGGTGTATAGATTTGAAAGGGGTAGGATTGATGGCAGTCTACATTGCAAGACAACATCAATCTCTCTTTTAGCCATATGTCATATTAGTGTACTTGCACATTATTGATGGGCAGCCTGCAAAGGTTCTGAGATATTGGCATGACACTCACTTGAAATGGTTTCAGATGAATACAGCTGCCTTTTCAACACTTTTCAAGCATTTATTTATTTGTTGCATGGTAGACTAGAAAGCATATTTTGAGAAGCTACATTTGACAAAACAAGAGCCATGACTACATGATGGTACTTGGTTTTATGAATGATTGTACAATGTGCTATAATAGGGTAGGAATGTGACATAGCATGACATTAGGTTTCAAATAGTTTCAACACAGACTAAGACAATGTAGTTACACTTGCATCTTTTAAACCCAAGAGAATAATTTCATTACCTGGTAGATGTGCCCTGGGGACTTCACCTGAACACATGTAGGATTTGGTCTTTGATTATTTGACTAAAGTGTGCTTTTCAGTTATGTACTGATGTATATTAAGCATACATGTAGTCATCCTGTTGATTTTGTTGTGTACACAGGAATGATGATGAAACTGATAAATGTGATATAAAGAACTTTGAATATATTTGGTACTGGTCATTTTTATTTGAAAATGGGTAGTTCAATTTATTTGGTTTCTAAAGAAACATCCCTGTAGAGTTTAAAATACTACTGGCATCCACTATTATATTGAATGTATCTTTTTGATATCAACTGTACTTGGAACATACTCTAGTTATATAGCAGGACACTTGGATGAGCTTACTGTAATAGTATATTTAAAATGATATCTTCAGTAAGATTACCTGCTGCAAAATTTCGAAGCCAGTATTAAACGTTCACTGTTGGGTTCTGGCTCTTAATATGATTACATAAAATGTGTAGATTATATAACTTGCATGTAATCCTTTTCCTATAATTAGATGTGTATGTTCTTCATATTTGGCACTTCATTGAGCAAATCTTTCAAAAATCAATGTTTTGTTATGTTGTATACTTAAAAATACACAACTTAGGTAGAGCTTGGCTTGAGAAGGCACATATGGCAGCATTACTGTTTGAAGATTTTACTCTCGTAGTAGGAATTTAATCAAACTGATAAGTGCGAGTCAAGGCTCCATTCACAAATCATGCAACTAGAGGATCATATGTTTTTATGGTATAAATGTGTGTTTATGTACAAAATAATTGTGGTCTGTCCACTCATAAGAATGATAACTTATGTGTCCCCATGATACAGGAATTGGAGAGGCAGAAAATGTTCTCGTCATCTGTCACCAGGCGTCATGAGGTGCCTCTTGGCCTATTTCCTTGATAAGAACTCTGGTAAGAACTCACAAGAAGTGTATGCACTCCTCATGCTATGAGGACTTTCATGGTATGGTAATATATCTGTATAGGTATACCGTGAGACTCCTACTGACCAAAGCAAGATTTTTTTTTCCCTCTTATATCACTGATTCTGGTCCTCACCTGTCCCAGGGGATATTTGACCATACTCTTTGATAAAAAGAGATCAGGTTGTTGGCCATGTATTCAGTTCAACCTGTGTGGAATTAACTACCGCCACAGTTTTCTATAATGGAAGTGATTTTGCCCCTCTTAAAGAGAGAACGCTGTTCTAGGATTTTCTATAGCTCAGTTGGTAGAGCACCAGTAGCAATCCACAGGGTCTTGGGTTTTGAATCCCGGTGGAATCCCATTTCTCTTCCTCCATTTCTCACTAATGAATTACATTCATAGCTTGTCAGTTTCCCTTTATGTGCTAGTTATGAAGTATTCGTAAGGCATTAAAAAAGCTGCTGAAAATTCCTAATCCAATAGTATGGGCCAGTGGAGTAGATTCGAGTCAGAATGTGCATAATGTCATATTGTATATGATTCTGCTGATTGTCAATGTATCATTCTGTAGACCAGTCCCTGCAAGCCTAAAACTTGCACTAAGAAGTTGTAACAATATAAAATCAGTTGACAAACATTTTGCAGATATGTAAGAGAGGTGTAAGGTACCTGCAGGTAGACCTCACTAGTCTTGGCCAAATAATCATATTTTACAGTAAAACTGTTTTCATAAGCACTAAGAGTATATTCTGTTATTCTGTGACATTGCTGTTCATGCTTCCTGCGTGCATTATTAACGATTGCGATGTTATGCATCATGATGTCAACTAGTGAACTGGTGTACAGTGTGCAAAATATTCATAGTGAATGTGCAGTTGAACCCTTGGCTGCAAGCCGTATTTAACTATATTGTAAATTTTCAGTATTAACAACAATAGATGCAGAGTGAATGTAAATTTTCAGTATTAACAACAATAGATGCAGAGTGAAAAAATCATAATCAACATGTAATTAAGTATATTATATGATACAGATGTGATCCAGATTTGGATTCTTTCTCCACTTGCACTAGCATCTTGGTGGAAATCTACATTTGTTGTACATCCAGATCACTTTTAAAAGGGACCTCCACGCTAGGAAGAGTACTGGTATCTTTTCCCTTTTTTAAGATTCATTCCAGTGAAACATCAATAGCTTTGCTATGATGTCTTGGATAAGCAGTTTAGTTTTATAGTAATTTTGCTTTGGTGTGATAGAAATAGGTTTGGAAAGTTTATCAAATGCAGAAAGAGATAAAAGGTCAATTTTTGTGTGTTTGTGTAATTGAACAAGATCAGAAAACTTCAAAATGGATGTATGGAGTAAGTACTTATGGCAGATATTGGGATGAAGTGACGAAGCAGTTACAACCCAGTCAACTATGTGCTGCAGTTGACTTGCTCTAGTTATTTTCTGTACTTTATTAGACATCTGATGGATTAATGCTCAAAGTGTTAACATCCTGTCATGCCTCCACCATTAATAATAAAATCCCAATACAGTTGAACCTCTCGTATCCGGACAAGTCGGGACCGGGGCTCATCCGGATAAGGGATTTGGCCGGATATGGGAGACTCAATGCTTTATACATGTACACATACATACACATGTACTGATGTAGCCCATTGTAGTACCACATGTAGTAATGTGTATACTGCAACCTTTTCATTGTTACACTCAGTAACAGACCCCAAAATAGAGGTTCGTGTTTGCAAGAATGAAATCATTTTCTTTTATAAATTCTTGGGATGATTTACCTAAATAATTATTAAGAAATGTATCTAGTATATGTAATTCATTGTGTTTGTGTAGGAGATCTCAAGGAGTTGGGAATCCCCCTTTCCTCCCGTATTATCACAAAAAAAAATCACGGCGAGATTGCGTCCGTATAATAGAGAGATCCGGATAAAGGGAGGCCGGATAAGAGAGGTTCAACTGTATACCAATTATGCTCTGTATCACTACATACAAATTCAAAATCTTGTGAAAAAGGCGCATTTTAACCTTTAAATCTTGCATAAAGAAAAAGGACCCCATTTGTGGTTAAAACACAGTAACCAATAAAGATCAGCTTCCAGTGTTTTCCTTCTGTAGCGTCTGTCTCTCTTACCCAGCACAGTCCCATGCAAAACTGTGCATGAAATCTGCTGACCTCAGAAGTCGTCGCAGTGACAGCAAGCTACAGACATAACAAATTGCACAGCATGTACAATTTGAATATATTTATATAGTATTGTATTACCCAGTATAAAGTTTCATTGTATCAGCAGTTACATGAGGTGTTCATGTTTTCAGCACCTTGAACTGCCTGTGCTCAGCAGCTTGTAGAAATCACTACATCAGTCCCAACAATTTACAACCCCCCCCCCCCCCCCCTGTAAGTGATCTTCAAAGATTTTAGAAGAAGTTAATACAATGAATCGGTAAATTGATGACTCTTGTTTCAGGTTTGTTCATGGCAGACTCGGGGGTGTCCCCCTCCCCTTGGGACCAAGGGAGTGGGTTTGGATGTGTCCAGATGGGGACTTAAGTTGTACATGTTCATATTTTTCTTGAAAACCCCTTGATGAATGTTCACCAAACTTGGAAGGTGGCATGCCAAGATGTTAATATCTCAAGTTGTTCAATTGGACACTATGCTCTCCTTTGGGGCCCCTAAGGGGCCCAATCCCCCTCCCAATATTAGGGAACTTTCAATGATATTCATCTCTGGAATCAGAAGTGATAGAGCTTTAAGTCTTTTTTTTTTTCTTCCACACTGCATAGTCCAACCTGCTATAAAGTACAGTGTACTTGGCAGGTATTTTTACCAGTGTGATAAAATATGCAAATGGACACCATGCCCCCAGCTCTCAAAGCTGCCCCTGCCCAAAGTTTCCAATGTTCTCAGGTAAGAGTCTGCAAGAATGCATGGAAGGTGAACTTGCGATACTCAGGTGAGCACAAGATCCCCAGGTCTCTTGTATATTTATTCTATTAGATTTAAAGTTAAATTACATTTTCATAAAAGTCGATGAGGTAAAATAACATTAACTGCTGTGCACACACATACAATGTAAATAAACAGAAGAATGATCAGCTTTAATGCTGCCCTCACTTCTGCTTTGGTGTGGTGTTAATCAACTTCAATGTGAACATGTATAACAAGCTGTTGGTGTGTGACCTGTGCGAGACAGTGAGCATAATGTGAAGACAATTTAAGCCTCGACTGATGCTAGATCAGTGCGGAACACCGCCTCACATCAGTCGCGGCTTAAATCTAATGACCAATGTGAATGCGGTATGGCAGTAGTCAGCTAATGATATGATGCCACATGAGCAGCAGGAAAAGATTGATTGAGAAGATTAGAAATAAAAGAACAATTGGCTGCCTGAAATGGGGTTAAGGATCAAAGGTCAAGGTCAAAGATAAGAAAATGTAAGTTCAACTACCATTTTTCTGGTCATACATATACTTTCACTGGCTAAGACAAGTAATATTGTTTAGAGTATTGGAAATAAAAAAAAATGCAAAATTGTCTTTGTGCTGATATGGTTAAAAGCTTGATCTGTTGTCAGTCATCAAGATCAATTATCTTCATAGAAATAGAAATGAAGAATCATGTACTTATAGCATATTGTAGTGTTTGCATGAGAAGCAGTCACACCCCAGTCAACTACACTACAGTCAAACTATTCTTTTTAACTGTGCTTTAGCTGCTTGGGTTTGGCTTGCCTGGTAACTTCCAGACATGTTTACAATATTAAGCTGTTACATGTTTTCGAATTTATTTGTATTCAGAGGAGCTTCCGTACCTGAAATGTCCACTCCACACAGTCATCAAACTGACACCTGTAGCATACGGTGAGTGAAAAAAAAAAATGTGGAGTTAGATATGTTCCTTATGATCTTATTTTTATGTTGTAAATAACTCCAATAATGTAAAACTGAAAAAGTGCTTTCTTGATACTTTGAAAGAAATTGGTATTTGTAATCTACCTTTGTGGAAAATTCTCCCCCCCCCCCCCTCCTGAAAAAAAATAAAAAAGATCCTGGCTTCTTCCCATGCATTCAAGACATGTTTTTTTTTGTTTGTCGGACAATGCATTGCAATGGTAACCATAATTTTACCAAAACCTTGTGGATTGAATAACCTCCACAGTATTTAAAGCAATCAATTTCAAAATTGGTATCTGTGATCGTCTATAGTACATGCAAGACACTCTTTGTGTTTGTACTTGACAAAGCGTTGCCATGGTAACTGCATATTTTCTTCGAAATCTTGTGGAGTAAACAACTTCCACAGTTTTGAAGCAATTGAAATCAAATTTGGTAGGCTTTATGGCCTTGAGGCATAGATGTGGAACACATAATTTTTGTGTTTGTTGGACAGAGCATTGCCATGGTAACCGTAATTTTACCAAAACCTTGTGGATTGAATAACTTACACATCATTCAAGCAATTAAGGTCAAATTTAGTATGTATGATGATCAGAAGGTGTATAGTTATGCAAGACACCAATGTGTTAATATAAGAAAAATGTGTTGCCATGGCAACCACTCATTTTTGTATCAAATTGAACCATTTAATCTATGAAGGTAAAATTTGGTGTGTATGATGCTCTTTAAGTGTAGTTTTGCAAAATGTCCTTTGTATCGGACAATGCGTTGCCATGGTAATTGCATGTTTTTTTTTAAATCCTGTGGAGTGAACTTCTTCCACAGTTTTCAAGCAATTGAAACCAAATTGGTAGGCATTATGGCCCTGAGGTATAGATGTGGAACACATAATTTTTGTGTTTGTCACACAAACCGTTGCCATGGTAACCACAGTTTTACCAAATCCTTGCAGATCGAATAACTTTTCCATCATTCAAGCACTTAAAGTCAAATTTAGTATGTAGGCTTGTCATGCTCTAGAAGTGTAGTTTTGCAAGACACCAATGTGTTACTTTAAGGAAAATGTGTTGCCATGGTAACCATTCATTTTTGTATCAAAATAAACTATTCAAGCTATGAAGGTCAAATTTGATGTGTATGATGGTCTTTACGTGTAGTGATGCTGGGGGAAAGCATGTTTCCATTTGCTGTAAGTTTTATACTCGGTGTCAACTCTGTAATTGTACAGTAAACTAAAATTATTCTGTTCCCAATTCGACAAGTGCACAAATTTGGTATTAATGTCATTGCCCTCATGACATCACATACTATAAAGCAACACTAGGGGCGGGGGTATTAATCACCTTCAGTGATAATTCTAATTTTGCCAGATATTTGGCATGAGTGGCAGAGTTTATTTAAAAAAAAAAATCACACCACCAAAACTCATTGTTGTATCTTCACATTTACCCCCATACAGCTCCAATTTCCTTTTTTTTTCTCTGTATATGTACATATCTGGTGTCCTAGGTGATGTGGCCAGTCAGTCCTGTTACAAAGCCCAAACCATGGTTTTGAGTGTATGCTCTTCCACCGATTCGAAGTTAATAAATCATTTTCATGGATAAAGCTGCTGTGAAACAGCTTGGGTGTATTCAGTATTTTTTTTTTTCTGGCATTTACATCTACAATTATTTGTCATATTAGCAAAGTTGATATGACTGGTGTTACTGCTGAATCAATGGTTTATCAGTACTGGCTATTGTATATTGCCCTGTTAAACCACAGTAACCCACATAACACACACAGACAGATAAATGTGTGAACTCCTTTATGTGGGGAATTGTATACTTTACATTGACAAATGCAAGTCCAGTTATGCATAACATGCAACTCTTGTGAAAGTTGAATATTGCTCAATTTGAAGTACTTTATCCACTGGCAGTCTCTGGGTTAAAAGTTACATTATATGTAATTTTAAGTCTCCAATGTAGTTTGGAAAGTAAAGTGGTAACATCAGTTCTTATAGAACGGGTAGCAAGAATCCTGCGATCTCATTGGTCGAGAGCTATGTTTTCATTTATACTGGCTGCATGCTGAGTCATAGTGGTAAACATGTTTATCGCGCACTTGTAACAAAGGTTCGTGCATTAAGCAAGCGTTCACGCACTCAGTACGAGACGCCTATTGGTTAAAACAACCATGCATCAGTATTTACTGATGCATGGTTGGCCATGCGTCCAGTAAAAACTGATGCATGGTTTTCGGGCTCTCGTCTCCGGCGAGCCAAAAGGAAATGCATCTAGTAAATTTGTAATCGGGTAACATGATAGAAAAATGGGTTTTTGGCAAGAAAATTACCCATTCTATAAAACAGATGACGCACATGTCTTTTCGTGTGTCAGTCGGAATATAGTGTGCATGCGGTAACTATGGAATTTAGCCTAAACCCACTCGGCTTCGCCTCGTGGGTTAAGCATTCCATAGTTACCTTATGCACACAATTCCGACTGATGTGCTTAGACCTGTGCGTCATTTGTATACTGTCAGAAATGAAAAAATATATATTTGTAGAAAAATGTTTACTGTCTTATGACAGGTTGCAGAGTGGAGACAGTAACTCTGAATGTTCCAGCAGTTGACACCCACAGGCCCAGACCAGAGGTGAGATTATTATCTTAACAAGCACTCTTTGCTGCTTTTAGCTTTAAACTTTGAGTTTGCATTAAAGATATGAGCAAGGAGTGTGAAATGTATGTCCACAGCAGGAAGACAGCAAATGTAGTACTGTCATGCTTTTTATTTTGTTTGCACTTTCCATCTTTCATCATGCTGTCATTTACTTAAAGTATTCATTTATTTAATGCATATATATATATATATATATATAAATATGTATTCATTTTGGGGGGTTGTAATTTTCTTGGTGGAGGGCCCATTTTTCTACTCAAATTCTGTTACAATCCTCTGTCTTATGACTTCATTCTTGACATTTAAACAAGTTCACAATACTTATTCTTTGCACTGCATTTGATATATTGGGCATATTCTGGAATTCAGCTGTGTTTCTATTTAACTCATATTTCATAGTCATAAACACATGTACACAAAAGATTGAGACTGGTGATATATGTTATCTCACTCACAGATTAGACCGACAGTAGTTAACCTTGGCTTTACTTGGGGTCAGTGATCAATATATGCAAGTGCTATCAAGTTAAGATTGTTAATGTTTCTCTTCAGTGTGACAAGGATTTTAATGCCAGATTGTCCAAACAATGTTTTATGGGACAAGAGACAGTTAGCATGTGACAGCAAATTTGACTGAACCATTTTTTTTGGGGGAAAAAATAGAACTATAAATTGAATATTTGTGAAAAGAGTAAAAAATGATTAACTCTTTGAATGATCTTGTTTCATGCATGTATCCTCTTTGAGCTTTTATTTTGGTCCCATCATAGTTGAAGCATAATCAGGCATATTTGTGGTGTGTATATCACTTCTGCCTGTCACCTGACAGTATGCCTAGTATGCAGAGCCAACATGTATCTTAAGGCAACAAATTGCAAAACACTTACCTTGGTCTAGTTGGACATGCCAGTCCTGCTGCTTTGATGGACCCACCTGCTTGGAGCACAGTGCCAGAAGAATGCACTACTGTATACGTCGAATATTTCGCGAGGGTTTTATTTTCGTGATTTATGCAAGTCGGGTGCTGCATCATGTATTCGCAAAATTTAAGACACGCGAAAACATTGACTCTAATCCCGATGTGAATGTTACGTACGCATGTACGTTTCTCTGTTCAGTACAGGACTCCGCGATCGCGAATTTAAGCACTCGCGAAATCGTTGGGAATTTCCGATTTGCGAAAATTTAGACTTGCAAAATATATGGCGTATACAGTATTCCTCAATTTACAGCAATATGGTTATGGTGGATGTTAATGAGATGGTGGAAATATTGTGTATCAGATTTGGTGTGGTGTGAATATGGTTTTGATCTCCTGGATCATTTGGGATCATTGAGGTGTCCAAAGGAAAAATCCATGGGCATATCAACCTGCATTAATGTAATCCATTTGCAACTCTTTACCCAAATTCTAATGAGTGCTGAGATCAGGACAAGATACACTTAATAGCAGCTGTTGTGTGTTTTTAGTTGGGGGAAAGAAAAAAAAAAACATGTTTGAGGGTGCACAAACGTGACACCATGCAAGAGCTCCCTACATGAAAAGATTCTAACAATTTTCATTTTCCAATTTTGTTTCCCCCAAACAGAAAGTCCCATCCATTCCAAAGGAGACATCTGATAATCAGTGACCCAAGAAGGCTTCCTCAATTAGGCAGCAACAGGAGATCAAAACAACAGTTGAATCATTCTTCTGTAGCCAGCCAATGTAGCCACTAACCACATGACAACTATAGGCATCTTAATATAGTTATGGTGCTGCTCTTTAATCATACACATTGTAATGATTTAGATATTGAATGGTTGTGAAACAAGATTTAAAATGCTCTCTGTCTTCTCAATGAGTTATGCTTTCTTCCTTTGGTCTAGTGCAGACTGCATCCTTTAGGAAGCGTTCCCTCACTTTTCTCTTTGTCAGCATTGGCTGTAGAGGCATACTGTGCTGTGTGTGTGATGCAGATGTAGATGCATCATTACTGGTTGTATGTGGCATTACAGTAAATCAGGTATACCTCTTAATTTGATTTTTTTTAAATGCTTTGCCTGACACTACTTCATTATGCGGAGACAATTGTACTAGCTTTCACAAGACAAAAAAGGAAAGAGGAGTTAAATTCAAAGTGCCCAATGTTAAAGAGGACTACTGTGACATTGCATAATTATGTAAGCAGTCTTTTTTTCCTTGGTTTGTAATCTGGCATGTTATTACAGATGCATCTGATACAATGTTTAAAGGCTTCCTGAAAGCCAGTTGTGAATCTGTCAAGTCCCATTTCATGATTATGTCTGCTGATGTGAATTCCAGCATGTATTTTAGCAAATTATATATGAAATGTCTTTTATTATGATCAGATTTTCCAGATGTTTTGTACCATTTAAACTCAACTTGTCATCAGTAAAGTCAGCTGGCCTAAGCGTAACAGTACATGATGGTGCCAGTGTGTCCTTGCTATAACAAGGCACACCAGTTCATAAAAGCAAGACAGGTTTTATATAGATTATGTACAGTGCTATTCCACACCTTTTCTTGCCATAGACCCAGTCCAGGAACACTTTTGACGTAGCAACAACAATCATTATTGACCTTTCTTGCTATTAGCCATGTTCAGACGTATTTGTAGTCCGAGTGAAATTTTATGGCGCAGCAATTAGAATTCAAATATATGCTTATCTTACCACGACCCTGTGTCCACACGACGGTCGTGGGAAGAAACTCCGACCAATTTACCACGGCCTTCGTGGGGATCACCGTGGAGGGTCTGTGTAACTTCCGGAAGTGGTAGCGCCGCGCACATCAACCATACCATTGTTTTTTACTAGCGGCATTCTCCATTCTTGTTGATGAGAATTTCTGAGCGCTAGCTTCTCCGTCGCGATCGACTAGGTTAGAGTATTGCGTGCGCACGTGTACTCGCATTTGACTCTGAAGTTTTACCTAGGTTGTATGTAAGGTTTGTAAGGTCATAGGTACTCCGAGGGCTTGTCGGCACGGGCAGTTTACTCCGATTGGCTAGTCGTGGGAGCGAGATACTCCTGAAAAAACTCAGGAGTATCTTCGTCGGAGAAAGAGGTCGTGGTAAGTTCGTCCGACCAGAGGAAGTTACCTCGACCTTGTTCAGACGGGCACTACTCCGACCTTTCCTCCGACCTTCCCCCGACCATGTTTCCTCCGACCCTTCCTCCGAAGTTACTCCGACCAAAACTGCCTCTGTCTGAACGCAGCTATGGTGAGTTTGTGTGCTAGTCAAGGCATGATGCATGAAATTAAGCATTGTGATGTGTAATGCAGCTGGCTTTACTATTGATGACACCACAACTGGCAAGACTGATGTTTTTAAGAAAGTTTAGTGAATACAGAGAATAGAAATGTGTGATACATATTTTGATGAAAACACGACCAGACAAACCTGTTCACATCAGCAGAAGTCGACATGGTATTAGACCTTTGAAAGCAGCAAATGATGCCAGATGAGATCATAGCCCACCACACAAAATTATGCCATCAGTTCATTAAAACCTATTCCTAGGCAAATGCTAAAAAGGAAGAACATCACAAATTTGAATTGTTTTTAAAGTACTGGGTGTTACAAAAAAGCATGTCCCACATTTGATCCTTAATAGTTCAAAAACTATTTATCAGATAATACTGACATTGATATGAGCAATGGCCTAATAGTGTCCAATTTTGTTGGAGGCAGTTCTAAAATAACAGCATAATTCAGTTTCATTAAATTAAACATTAATTTTTCAGATAGGTTTCAGATTTTGCTCTATTTTCAACCCTCTGTACAAAACTTTAACTTTGCACAGAAGTCAGGTGATGTGTATGGGAGTGTGTAGTTGACACCCAGACAATGGTCCTGGACAATGACCAGAATTTGAATGCTCCATTATTTATTCATGAGGAATTTCACTATCACAGCTAGTCTTTATTCTTTCTGAAATGTGGTGCATGGAAGCACATGAAAACATGGGCTTACTTTTTTCATATGCATGCATTTCCCCGTTTGCTAGGAATTCAGACTAGCAGTGCCCAGGGCAATCCATCATTGATAATTAATAAGGCATTCATGTGCCTTTGAGCAGAACTCTGAATAGGTGGTATCCAGGTCCATTGTTCAGGGTCGTTGTAAGTACACACTCACATACACATCATTAGTTCCTGTGTAAAGTTCAGATTTTGTTCAGAGGGTTAAAAATTTAACCAAAATCTGGAACCTAACTTTGAAATTAATCATGGATTTCATGAAACTGATATAGGTTTTCATATTCAAATCACCTCCAACTAAATTGTACACTATTCAGCTAGTACTCATATCAATGACAGTTTCATCTGATATATAGTTTTCGAGCTATTAAACATCAAAAGTGGGAAATGTTTTTTGTAACACCTAGTACATGTGTGTATGCATGTGTGTAGGAAGTAATGCATGTTTCCGATAGACAGATAGGGCTTTAGGGATTCTGAAGGTACAAATATAAACTGGTAACAACTAGATGGACCAATATCCTACATTCCCTTTAATCACAAACACAGATAATTGCAAAGCAATTACATAGGTAACTAATTGTAATTTACATTTAAAAAACGCCTTTCATGTTATGAGCTGCTATTGCCCTTGGAAATTTGACAAAAATATCAACATTGCAGATCAGCAGTTGCAATCTTAACAAATTTAATTTGTAGAGGGAGACAAACTGAAGAAACTCACACCTGAACCTTCACCCCTCTGAATAATATTCTTCTTTCAATATCAACATTGGCAGCCTAGTACTTGTCAGGGAACATCTTTTACAGCTCGTGAGTAGACGTCTTGCAGTTGTAAAACAGTATGTAAGTTCTTGTTTATAAGCTGTTATTTCCGCATACAGATATTTTCACGAATGAAAAGTTCACAGACATTTTTGAGAGAAGTTGTCTTTTTTTACAAATTGACAATGATGCTCTCATAAGTGCTCTATTACCTTAGTGTATGGGGACATTTTTGCGTGTTGATAAATTCGTGGTGTAACAGTGCCTCGCGAAATGCACAAAGATTAAACCCTCGCAAAAATAACAGCTTATACAGTAAATGAGCTGACACACAGAAGTATTTAAAGTGTGTGCATATATAATTATACAGTCGACCTCTATTATCCAGCCATCTCTTATCCAGACTTCTCTATCATCTGGGCATGTTAGCAAAGTGATTTCAAACTCAATTAAAACTCCAACCAAACTCACACAATTTACCTATGATATTACCAACAGAATAAACAAAATTAAATTGTAGACATACAAATCATCACACACAGCTTTTACCCAATGGGCGCTGCGTGCTTGACGTTGTAGTGATACCAGTGTAATAAGCAAGTAGTGTTTCACCCAATGTTGACATTCAAAGTTATATCTATAATATATAGATATGACTGGAGATGTCACCGGAGGGAGTCACTGCGTACACATGCTTATTGAAGCTAGAATAAGGAGACACTAGACATTAAGGAGACATATTTATACCCCTGTATACACAAGGTATTGTATAAGGGGTATATAGGAATCAGCATGTGGTTGGGCGGTTGGGTGCTCCGTTGCAATTCATGCGTCGCAAACTCCTACAGTTTTAAAGTGATTTAGATGAAACTTAGGATACATGATGACATTGAGGTGTAGATGTGCAAGACATGTTTTTAATTTTTGTCAGAGGAAACATTGCCATGGTAACCACAATTTTATCAAAATCTTGTGAAGTGAACTACTTCCACAGTATTAACGCAATTTATTTCAAATTTTGTATGTATAATGATCTCAAGGTGTAGCTATGCAAGACACTCTTTGTGTTTGTACCTGACAAGGCATTGTCATGGTAACTGCATATATTCTTGAAAATCTTGTGGAGTCAACTTCTTCCACAATTTTGAAGCAATTGAAATCAAATTTGGTGGACATTATGATATTGACATGGAGAACTTTTTTTTTTGGTATTTTGCCAGACAAAGCATTGCCATGGTAACCACAATTTTACCAAAACCTTGTGGAGCAAACTTCTTCCACAGTATTAAAGCAATTTATTTCAAATTTGGTATGTATAATGATCTAAGGTGTAGTTATGCAAGACACTCTCTTTGTTTGTACCTGACAAGATATTGCCATGGCAACTGCATATTTTATTAAAAATTTTGTGGAGTGAACTTCTTCCCCAATTTTGAAGCAACTAAAATCAAATTTGGTGGACATTATGGTGTTGTGGCATAGATGTGGAGACCTGATTTTTGTGTTTGCCAAGACAAAGCATTGCCATGGGAACCACAATTTTACCAAAACCTTGTGAATTATATTCCACAGCATTCAAGCAATGAAGATCGAATCTAGTATGTATGATCTATAGGTGTAGATATGTAAGACACTAATGTGTTAGTATCAGAAAAAAGACATTGCCATGGCAACCACACATTTGTTTCAAACAAGCATTCAAGCTAATAAGGTCAAATTTAGTGTGTATGAAGATCTTTAGGTATATTTGTGCAAAATGTCCTTTGTGTTTGTACCAGACAAACCCTGGTTCAATTCTTATTCATAGGAGTCTGAGCTGCTGGAGCGGGGGTATTAATCACCTTCAGTGATAGTTCTTGTTGTGTCTCAACGTTTCCAATTACATTGTATATCATATCATATGTAATCCATGCTTTACTGCTGATGATGCTCAGTACACGTTTCCTATACACTAAAGCTAGTTTATGGTTTAAGTTTAGTGGGCCAGTGACCCCACCAGACTTGGGTCATCCCATTCACAGAATGTGTGCAATTTCTGGACTATATCAGCCCAAAGTTGCACTCAGTACCATTATAGCAAAATGTTTGAAACTGACATTTGTAATTCTTACTTGACAAGAACATACATTTACTAAACTACAATGTTACATCATCTGGTGTTCTTCACCTTATGATTTGAGAGCTTGAGAAATGTAAGAGCACACATATTCTGTTTTTTTTTTTCTCTACACTGTCACAACAAAAGCAAATACTGCAACCTCAATTTTTTTTTCCCAACTCATTTTTTACATCTACCTCGTACTTTGTACCATGTATATCAAAGTATTTCTCCTGCTAAAATTACCTTACAGTTATACTAGAGTACAAATGACTACACCTCAGGAACTTAAGATACTGTAGCCAAGTCTGATATATGAAACTAGTCCCATAGATTTGTAAAGGTCTTTCCTTTCAAAGTTGCTGCTGTGTCCAACCAGCATCTTGGGCAATGAGAGTCCCATTTACAGTTTTTAATGTGGTATCTGGCATGCTTTTAACTCTTTTTTTCCCTATTTTTTCAGTTACCTACAAATTTGTTGGTGATGCATTCCGAAGTACATATAAGTACATGTGTATATGTGACCCGCTACAACAAAAGGATCCGAAAGTCGAGGGAGGTCAATTTTCTGAAAATGACATAACATTATTCCTTACTCATCTACTTTAGTTTCATTTATAACATTTATAACACGACGCATAAAAGTACTTGGTTGTGAAGATATTGATGATTTATGAGACCATGTTGAGTGGTCTAGGAAATCAATGTTTCGAGAAAGCAACCTTTAAAGTTTCCCTTCCGACGCAATCGTGATCAAGGAGAGGTAAGACAGTTTTCACCTCTTGACAATAGAAAGTCCGCTCATAGCAACCTCTGCAATGTTTGCTCAAGCTTACCGCCAGCAGTCTTCACATGACCAATCAGAAACCAGGATACCACGCACTGACCAATAAAATCCCTCCCTCATTGCTAGGGGTGCAGTCTATCACCAGTACTTAATCCAAATCTTCAGACACATTTCTGTTCCCTTGCAAGTCAGAAAGTCATGGCCCAGAAAAACTCTAATTTCTTGCATTTCCTTTGATCATTTAGCTTCTAATTAGATTTTGGCAGATGATAAGACGAAATATTAGACTACAACATTATGCCAACAACAGAAATTTGATGTTTTCGACCAACTTTGATGATCTGACTTGAAACTCGATTTTCTTGGCTCAGCTGTCGTAACTTTCGGATCCTTTGTTGTGGTAGGTCACATATGTATCTGCATGTTCCTTTGATCATTTTGCCATGTCAGCAGTTATATCACATAGCCAGCACATTGTGATTCTTTCAGGAGGCTACTAATATCATCTTGTTGAAATTCGCTCACCAGAGCTAAAGACTCGAGTGAGCTATTGCGATCATTCATCATGTAACGTGCATCGACTCGCATCGCTTGTCATGCATTGTGCGTTAATTTTTTACCTTTTCATCTCCTTCAAATACCCAAGGCAGATTTTCACCAAACTTGGCAGGTTACATCCCTAGGGTAATATGATCTCAATTAGTACAAATGGGCAGCATTGCCACCCCCACCCTCCCTTGGCCCTCAGGGGTCCAAGCCTCCAAATTAAGCAATTTTTAAAGATCTTCTCTACAACAAGTCATAGTCATTTCAAGTTTGTTCATGGCAGATTAATGGATGGGCTGAGGGTAAACCAAATTGCGACCCAGTTTTCAAATTTTTATCTTTTTTTTTTTAATGCTTGGTTAAATCTTCTCCAAAGTTGGCAGGTATTATTTCTAGAGAATTATATATTTGTACAAATGGGCACCATTCCCCACTTTAGGAGCCCCCAGGAGCTTAATTCCCCGTGGATGAGGGAGACTAAGCCCCAACTTAAGGAATCTTTTCAAATTTCTTCTGTAGAACCAGAAGTTATAAGCTAAGTTTAGTGCTATGAGTATGGTACATAAACTGAAGTAGATTTGTTCATGGCAGATCCAGGGTTGGGTCTTGTTAGTGACCAAATTGAAGCCTATAGTTTTCACATTTTCATCTTCATCAAAACACATGGTCAAAAGTTGTCACCAATCATGGCAGACTTGGTAACAAAATATATACAAATGTACTTACACAAATGGGCACCATATCCTTACCCCACTTGGAACCCTCAGGAGAATCCCAAACCCTCCAAATTAGAGAATGAAAAAAAAAAAATGTATGAAACCAATAAATATTCTTGAGTATAGATGTACCATCGGGACTGGGACCGAATTGGGGGCCAGTTTTCACATTTCAATTGTCTTTTCGAAAAGGCAAGGTCAAATTTTCTACACACTTGGCAGGTACAAGTATTTCTGCCAGTATTATAGAATATACAGCGGACACCATGCCCCCTTGAGGCCTTCGAAGACCCCCCCTCCCCCTTTGCTATGTCCTTATGTAATAGCCTTATGTAACAGTCTGCAAGAAGGCATGGAAGGTGAACTTGAGACCCTCGTGTAAGCACCAGACCCCTGTATACAGTGCCTCTTGCTTCTGTCTGGCATTCCACCTATTGCTGAATATTTGTTCATTAGCATTAACCTTGGAAACCAGCTGTTACTCCATGTATATACTGTATATCATATATACTGACCTTTATTTCTATCTACAGATACCATTGAGTATTGCTTTACATGAGATGTATGTCCTGGCATTACATTTGTATCCATTTGAGGACTGTTCATACATCTACCCTGTGATATTGTAGTGTTAGCAGGAGTATATTTGATTAAGCAAAATTGTAGAATGTTGTTTTGTGTGTAATTTGTTGATAATGACATGGTTGCCGTGACACTCGTGCTCCACTGCAGAAGAAGTCTCTTTCCTGGCTGGCAAGTGTATATTTGTGAATAGAATTGGATAGGAATTTGTTTGGGAGATTTTTTATGGCAAGAGAGTAGGAGGGTCAATGTAAAATGTTACATGATATCCGCAATTCTAAAAGAAAAGCTCAGTATTGGCTTTTTGGAAAAAATCTTGCTTGGTGTATAATCTACTTTGTATGTAGGCAGGTTGTTATCATGTATTCTTAAGATTCATATGAGTGTACATGACCCTGAGTGATGCCTTGCAAAAACCTGTGAGCTACGGTATCAAGGTTTTACATACCTCATTCACATTATCATTTTTGATCTTGTTCAGTGTTTGTGCCTGTATCACGAAAATTGCAATAGATTTATCATTTTACAGTCATAGCCAGTATTTTTTCTGTAAGTGACATTCCAGTAATATCTGATGAATAATGATGAAGTGTGTGGAACTTGTGGTATTCAAAGATGCATTACTCCCTCATGCTATAGTCTGAAAAAAGAGTATGTCTGATAAATATACAATTACACTAGTATACTATATTGTAATTAGGATGGTTTATCATTAGTTCACTTGAGTCTTTTGGCTCAGGTGAGCCATTGCAGTCATTGTCCAGCATGCATTGTCCATCTTGCATCTTGCGTATACTTTTCACTTTTTCAGATTCTTTATTTAAAACCCCATGACGGATTTTTACCAAACTTGGCAGGTAACACGCCTAGGGTGATATTATCTTAATTTGTTCAAATGGGGAGAGGGTAAAAGCCCTCAAACTAAGAAATCTGTACAAATCTTAATAGTGCTATGAGTCAGTACATACTAGGTGACTGCAGTTTCAAGTTTGTTCATGATGGATCTGGGGGTGCTCCCCTTGGGGCGGGGGGACCCAAAGTGGGGCCTAATTTCTGCATTTTCATCTTCTTGAAAAACTTAAGAACGGATTTCCACCAAACTTGTCCCCTGGCCCCCGAAGGAGCCCAATAGCCAAACTTTGGTCCAGCCAGCGGACCCAGGGCCCTAAAAAATATTCATTTATTTATTTGTTTTTTAAATAAAAAATGACCTGAATACATTACAATGCACATTGGGGACTGTACTTTCGAGTTTGTGTATGGCAAATCCGGGGGTAGCCCCTTTAGGGTGAGACAAAATTGAGGGCCAATTATCACAAATTGATCTTAAAGGACAAGTTCACCTTCATAGACATGTGGGTTGAGTGAATGCAGCAATATTAGCAGAACACATCAGTGAGAGTTTGAGCAAAATCGGACAATCCGTTCAAAAGTTATGAATTTTTGAAGTTTCTGCTCAGTCACGGCTGAATGAAAAGACTACTATAGCTTGTGATGTCACATGAGTACAACGATATAAAGAAAGCATAAAGAAAATTCAACATATTTCCATTTTTCTCGCATAACAAAAGAACTCTCGACTTCTCTCTTTCAGAAGGCAGGGGGAATAATATTACCCTTAACATACGTCAGTAGCAAGTCGAAGAAATGTGCACTTTATTCAAAAAGTCAAGTTTTGTGAAATTCTCTTTTTATTTTCCTTATATAGTTGTACGCATGTGACATCATACACTGTACCAGTAGTCTTCTCTTCCAGCAGTGACTGCGCAGATACTTAAAATATTCGTAACTTTGGAATGGATTGTCCAATTTTCCTCAAACTTTCACTGATGTGTTCTGCTAATATTGCTGCATTCTCTCAATCCTTATGTATATGAAGGTGGACTTGTCCTTTAATTTTAAAACACATGGTCAAATTTCCACAAACTTGGCAGGCATTATTGCCAGTGTGTTAGAAAATACAAATGGACACCATGCCCTCATTGAGGTCCCCCATAGCTCCCCAAGTTTGTGTTCTTGGGTAATGTCTGCAAGAATATGTGGAAGGAGAACTGATACTTAGTTGAGCACAAAACCCTCAGGTTTCTTGTTCAGCGTCTTTTAAAGAAACACATAATCTTTTAAATTCCACCATTTAATCAGTATAAAACAAAAGATATTTATCCACACTGCGTGCTCAGTAACACAAGAGTTTTCTGAACTCATTTGGTGCCAAAATACAATGAGACTGTGGTAGTAAAACCCATTTAGCAATGGGCAGAACAGAAAGTAAATGGTATGTATATCTGCTTTCTCAGCCAAAAGACAGATGATGGGAGAGGATGTAACATCCAGCGTTTATTGAAGACATGGGTATCAGAGAGGGAGAATTGAAAATGAAAAGAAAGCAGTGAGAGTGGCAGTGCCATTGAATATTATTGAATGATTTGTACCTTTTTTTTTTTTTTTTAGATGATGCTGCTTTGATAATGCTTTGATATATGTAAAGGATTCTGTATAATGGTGTTTGTAAGCATAGTGCCTAAACACAGTCTACAACAGACAGAAAAATGAAACATTGATTGAAAGGAAGACTCTGGTGTGTCAAGCTGTTAAATTGTTATGGTTTTTCTCTAAAAATTTGTGAGAAGACTATTTGGGATGAAACAGTAATGTTGAAAGCATGTTACGTTCCAGGATGAGTAATTTGTAATGAAAAGTGGAACATGCTAACACCGTAGTTTTATGTTGTGTCTCATTAAATATGACCTTTCTTTGACAAGATTCCTGGCCAATGATACTCAAGTCTTTTCTTGAGAACAGTACTCAGGAGTCTTGTCAAAGCCAAGTCATATTTAATGAATTGATCTTGTCATTTGTTAATTGATTTCCATGTGCCTCAGACTTTATGCCCAAGTCATAAAGTGTAAGCCAATGAGTCCTCCACAGTTCATTTTGATTTGTTGTGAATTATTGTTTGTACATGGCTTTGGACATTTCCATTCTGACAAAATGATAATTGTGTAGGATTTATCTGTATGAAATCTTACAAGATAAAGCTCTTTGCAGAAAATGGAAATTGGTAGTGTGCATAGTTTCACAGTGGGACTGACAATATATGCAAAGCAGGTTTACCTTGGCAGTCAACTATTGGAAAGGAGTGCTTAACCAACATAAATTTACAAGGACATCGTGATAATTTTTTTATTCATGCTGCACAAAGGCCATATTTTAAGGGCATTGTTAGAAAATGAATAGTAAGTATTCAAGAAAATTCATGAATTGTCTGTCTCTACATATTGTGCTTGGAATACTGGGAGTGAAATAAATGTTCATAAAGTTAGATAATCACAACAGTAACATGTGTCTTCAACTCTTTATTGTGGATGTGGACTTTTTTCTCACTGTCTGTTATTTCTTCTGTGTCAGTCTGAAGGCATTTACTATACGTGAATTTGAATAGACAATGTGTTGGATGGAAATAATTTATGTGGCCATGGAAATTTAACATATTGGCCATTTGCTAAAATATCAGCATTTACAGTATGGTAGTGGATGGGATTTTTGTTCTGTTTTGTTTTGTTTTTGTTTTTGTTTTGTTTTTTTAGATGCCAAGACTAGAGTATGTCGAGTCAAGATGGTGTAAAATGCAATTTTGTTTTAATATATTGACTATTAATCTTACGATATGGTATGTGACTAGAACAAAGAGATGTATACAGTGGATAAAAAACATTTACCCTTGATTCCCCCCCCCCCCCCAATGGACACACATGGAGGCATACTCTAAATAACAAGTGTTCTGTGGTCCCTGCCAAGGATGTTTGCACTCATTTCAGAGTCATGGAAAGGCATCTGATCAAAATTATGAAATGACTTGTTATATTCTCGTGAAATTCACAACTGTAAGAACAACTATTCACAGTAATACATATAGTTGGCAGTAAATGTAAAAATGTGTTTATTACAGTATGGTATACATCACACTTTGGTGGCATCATGCTTTCTGACTGTAGCATGATTTGTAGTCCATTCAAGGTTTTAGCAGTGAAGAACATTGATTTTAATAGCAACCCCCCCCCCCAAAAAAAAAAAACAAAATACACACACACACATGCAAAACAAAGCAGCAATAACAACAACAACAACAACAACAACAACAACAAACAGTGAATGTTTGAGGAAAACTGACCTGGTATCAATTTTGGAATGCCCAGTTTGATTTAAAGATAATATAAAGTTTTGGTACCTCAAAAGTTTCCCTGAATTTTTGTGTTTCAGGTTAAAGTACCTTTCATATAACTAACACTGTAAAACTTACTCCCCCAAAGTGCTCTCATGTCTCAGTAATCATGCCATTAACTGCGACCAGCAGCCCCATACGCATAGCGTAATGGGGCTTCGCGTTGTAACATTCAGGATCGTGACAGATTTAGTATCGCGGGTAAATATCAACTTAAAATCCAAAAATTTCTTCAATTTGAAGACTTACCAATTAAGTATTGATAACAGGCTTCGGGCAACGTTTGGTTCTGCCAATAGTCCCTTTCTGTTCAAATTGATGACTGAATGTGACTCGCTCGAGTGGACCTTGGGAGAGCTACTGAATACTACGGCCAGCGCATGCGCACACAAACATCTTATCTGTTCATGGATTTGAAATTTGTGCGCATGTGATGAGCGCTTTGGGGCGAGTAAGTCTCACAGTGTTAGTTATATGAAAGGTACTTTAACCTGAAAAACAAACTAAGACAAGGAAATTCAGGAAAACTTTTGAGGTACCAAAACTTTATATTATCTTTAACAAAGGGTGTCTCAGTCAAATGATTTATTGTTGTAGTATAGAAATTGTCCATCCGCAGGGAATTACATACCAGTGGTCTGACAGATAAGAAATGAAGGGGTTTATTGGAATAAAAGTTATTGTAGGCATCAGCCAACTTGCATCTGTGCTATATAATACTCTAGATTATACAAACAATATAAACATCACACCAACACCAAATCATGAGGTATAAAAACAAATCACATTAGTTAGGTTGACTCCAGTAGAGTCGTGACTAAAGATATTGGTTGGATTGAAACAAACTTCAGGGGTTTGTGCACGTTGAATGTCAAGGTGCTTGGTATTTGGTTTACTTTGTATTTTGTTTCATCCTTTTGTTGGATGGAAGTAACAGAAATTGAACTGATTTGAATTGATAGAAAGAGAAGAAGTGGAATCTCTTCACAGTTTCTGCAAATTTATGTGTAGGTTCTATACCATTACAATTGAATGGTTTACATTTCCTCTGGCTTTGATGTCCTATGCTCCAAGCCTCTCTCCCATAGAGTTTGAATGTTGAGTCCAAAGAAGATGTTCTTGATTTTAACAACTTTTTAGCTGTATTTCAGATTTAAAAAATGCTGACATCCTGTTTAGAACATGGTGGTAATATGGAATAAATCTTTCCAGTTTTCTTCATATCTTCTTGTTACTAATACCTCAGGACTAAAGAGAAAAGAAAAGACAAATATAATTCATAATTCATAAACAGTTAAAGGGATGATACAGTATTGGTAGAGATGAGAAATGGGCTTTTAACTGTTTGCAAGATACCAAGAAAACACTTATGATATAGTACAGAGCATTCCATTTTAAGAGGAATTCAAAGTTTATTTGATGAAAATCAGGTTTGGAATGACTGAAACATCCAAAAACGAGGTAAAACAAAGCGATTGTAATAAAGTGTGGGTCCCACACTTTATTAGAATCGCTCTTGTTTTGATATCTCAGTCATTTCGTAGCCAATTTTCATCAAATAAACATTGAATTCCTCATAGAATTACATGCTCTTTCATATTTTATAAGAGGTTTCTCATTGTTTCACCAAATAATGTTAGAAACCTGGACTTGGGTCTCAACCAAAACTATACGATCCCTTTAACATTTAAATATCTTGTGCACATTTGTGCATAATTTTGTTCCCCAGGTTTAGCATCTGAATATTAAATCTTTTGGATTAAAAAATAAAAGATAGTAGCATTGTACACTTAAAGAAGTACAATTTTTACTTTTTTTTTTTGCTTGCCTTGTTCTCTGCTTACTGAATGATTGCTGCTGAAAATATTAAGAGGGTCAGTGAACTGCTGCTCTCTAGGTTTGTTGTTATTGAGGAATGATGTATTCTTTAACAAAAGTACTGCGTTTCATCAAAACAATCTATTAACACCTGTGAAGGAGCACGTAACTTGTCAGTGGCATGGAGCATGGGTATGAAGGAGAGATTCTCTTTACTTCTTCTCTAACACACTTTTCTTCAGTGTTACAGTGAAAAATACTGCATAATTGACAGAAAGAAGGCAATTCATGAACACTCATATTGGTGGAGGATATTGACAAATTAACATGATGGCTTGTATTATCTCTCATATTCTGGACTAAAACATTGATAGGAATTAGCAGTCAATTATCTGTAGTGAATGTGAGGTAGCTTTTGTAATTAGTGTAATCATGCAGATTTCAAAAAAGTGTGAAATGGTACTGCTAAATTATGTGTTGTTTGCCTTTTGGTTCAGGGTATCTTGTGTGTATGTGTCTGTGAGTGTTAATGGGCATTTGTGTGTTTTGAATGTTAAAATCAAAATGACACGACTCCTTTTTTTTGCTTTATGTGCAAGTTATGACAGGACATAAATATTTGTTTGTGAAATTTTTGTAAAGATGTGCAGAAAAAAGTGATAAATAGGGATGAAGATGATACATTATGCTATGGATATAAGCTATAGAGAGAATGATATTCTTAACAGATACAACAAAGAATTTTATAAATGATAATGAAATTAAGTGAAAAAAGATAACCTGCTTTGCTTATGATTTAAGATTGCAGTTTAGTCATTAAGTACACTCAGAATTCAATCAGGTTTTTGTTGGTCGTATTCAGCTAATGCTGATCTGCTGCTCAAAAGTTGTGTTTCTATTTATTCTTTTCTTTGGTCAGATTATGGTAGTCTTTTTTATGAAGTCTTCATAAAGGACAATATCCGAAAGAGGAGACCTATACATAAAAGTACTGTAAAAGTGGATATTTTTGTGGGCGTAATTTTTTGCGCTCGGCCTGGTAAGATGGGTTTTTTGTTATTATTATTATCATTATTATTATTATTTATTCGGCATTTGCAAAACAATACAAGTGATAACAGAGAAAGAAAGAAAGAAAGAAAGAAAGAAAGAAAGAAAGAAAAAAGACAAGAAACAAGACCTAACCTACCTGGAACATGTGGCAAGCAACAATATTTGTGGACTTTTATTTTTATGCTGCTTCTTGTTTGCGCAAAATGCACGAAAATTTCAACACCGCAAACGTTTCCATTTTTACAGTAATAGACATGTATAAACCCACTCAATTTTAAAACACTGCAACTAATGTCGGCTGTAACTGGGGGGCTTCCAAAATAAGAAAAGATAATTCAATGGGTTTGGCAATGAGTCAGGTGCATTGCTATGTCATTGCATATATCAACTGTTGTTAGACACACTGAAGCCCCCCCCCCCCCCCCCCCCCCCCCCGCCCCAGGTGTAACTAAATGTACGAATGTTCAGTGGCAGTATATTTGGTAGGAATGGTAGAAATAGGCAATTGTAGCCATGAATTGATAGTGCAATGGTGAATGATCAAAGATCAGTATCAAAGGGCCACTAATAAAAAAAACCACAAACATACAACAACTTACATGAACAGAAAAAACAGCCACTTCCCATCATTACTTCAGCTACAGTAGGAATGTCCAGGGATGATGTAAAGCTGGTAGACATAATAGAAATCTATCAACAGTTATTTGCATGAATATCACAATTATTTGCATGAATATTACAGTGATAGTAGCTCAAGGTCAACAATAATTTTACCATGGTTAAGACTCATTCTCAAATCATTAATGTTAGCTTGTAATTTCAGCAATGATTTGTGGTGAGAAGGAAAGAAATTTAGAAACAATTTGATGCTTGAAATAACAGATTTTTATCTTTTTATATCCTTTGTTTCAACAAAAAAAGGGGGGGGCGTGCGCCGGTTGCGGTCTTCCCTGGATCCGCCCCTGTAGATGCTTGCCAAAGCATTGATTGATGAAACATTCTGGTCACTTCGTCTACATAGGTTCATTCTTTGTTGAAATACGAGTTCCATAAATTGCTATGTTGGGCAAGCTGCTGCATCATGTCGCTTTGAATTGAGTGAAGTGCCTAATCAACTGAGAAAAATGAAAGGTCATTTGCACCCATGTGCACATGAGCTATCTCCGAACTGGCTTATTCTCCATCCATACACAAATCTATTGACTTTTTGTGTGTTTTGCTCTGACATTCTTGATTCCTATCTCACTTTTCATGCACTGTGTATTGTAGGTCTGTGACACAAGCAGGAGCTCACAGGAGGCACTTGCTACTGTTCCAGATGCAGAGTTTGCAGAGGGACTGGGGGAAAATGATGTATACATCAGTGCAAAGACAAAATACTACACATCGTGGTCGGGATTGGCTGGTTGGCTCAGCTAGGTACAGAAGTGAATTAGAGAGGTACTGGAGTGATATGGATCATTGCAGCTTGGAATTTCTTCTACCAACAGAGAATAGCCCGTGTAAAGTACCACATACAGGATTATAACAATGCCAAACTAATGGATTCATGTGTAATTGACACTTCCAAATCACAAAATTGAGGACTTCTTTATACTGGCATGCATCTTCTCTTCCCCATGACATCAAACAAGCCACAATACATCTAGTCCTCTCTTGTTATGGAATGTAACAGAACTTTATAACTCTGTCTTGGGCCAGTATGCAGGTTGTGTGTGCCCCATTACTTTGAAAGAGAAACTCCAAGTAATAGTGAATTACCCAAAAATACAAACAAACAACAACTTAGAATGTAAAAGTTACTCACAGATACAAAAAGTGACACCTCCTATCCAGTTTTTTATGCCTCCGCCACGAAGTAGTGCCAGAGGCATTATGTTTTCGGGTTGTCCGTCCGTCCGTCCGTGGACAGGGTAACTATCAAAACCTTTTGAGGTATCCTAATGAAACTTGGCATGTTTGTGTATTAGGGGGTGAAGTTGTGCCTATCAACTTTTGGGTGCACAGGCTCAAGGTCAAAGGTCAAAAGGTCAAGGTCAAATACATAAAATTTCACTATTTCCACCATATCTATGTAATGCCTGAAGATATTTTCTTGAAACTTAGTGTATACATGTATTACCCAATTAAGATTCTCTGGTGAAAGTGTGGATCATGAGGTCAAAGGTCAAAGGTCAAAAGGTCAAGTAAAAATATTAAAACTCCACCTTTTTTCTCTGTACCTTGGAAATTGTTCAAGGTATCTTCATGGAACATAGTATATATATACATGTACTGACTGGCAATGATCATCTAGAGAATTTTGGGTTCATCGGGTCAAAGGTCAGGGGTCAAAGGTCAAGGGTTACACTTCAAAATTTTACTCTTTCCCTCATGTTTATGTAATTCCAGCAGGATTATTTTTTTTTACACTTGGTGTATGCATGTGTAACCTAATAGAAATTCTCTGGAAAGTTTTTTTTTTTCTTTTTTTTTTGCCTCAAAGGTCAAAAGGTCAAAGATCAAGTGAAAGTGCTGAACTAACTTTTTCTTCCATATCTCGGAAGTGGCTCAAGTTATCTTGAAACTTACTACATATTTATGCATGTTCTGCCTGACAGTGATTATCTTTTGAATTTTAGGGTCAAAGGCCAGATGAAAATGCTAACAATTTACTATTCAATACAGAAATTGCACTTTTTCTCCATACCTTGAAAATTACTCAATGCATAAATGTATGAATGGGTCAAAGTCAAGTTAAAGTCCTTAAATCCCCAAATACATGCTCTCCTATTCATCCAATTAAACCTAGGTCAAGGAAGGTGAACATTCAACACATTTGTCATTTTAATATTTTGCCAATTTTGTGAAAATGTAATCACACATTGTCCACATGTACTGTCTAGACCTATTAGGAGAATCATGCATTATGGCGGAGGCATACCAGTCGCCATAGCGACATTTCTAGTTTTTTTTTATGGTCTTGTGATGTTTTGAACTGTACACTTGGTGTCATGAAGCGTATTAATTGACCTGTTGTGTTTATTGCCAAGTCTCCAGCAAGCTTGATTGTAGATCTTATCCTCCACATTGATTGTAATTATCTTGTTGCACGTCTCATTGCATTTCTTTCAACTTGTAAGACATATTATATATCATTGTAAACATGAGCGTGTAGAAATTCAAGACACCAAAGTTTGTGAATCAATGTTTAGTGTTTCTATCATGCTTTCATAGTTCTAGGCCACAGGTATACACAGTACTGAAAAGAATGGATAAAGAAATGTAGGGTAGAACAGAAAGAGCAGTGGAAACTATACTGCGATCATTCACCATGTGGCATGCGTCGTGCATAACTTTTCTACATCTTTTTTTTTTTGTGAAAACCTTATCATGGATCTTCACCAATTTTCACATTCTCAGCTTCTTTTTGAGAACCTTGCGACAGATTTCCATCAAACTTCTAAGATAGCATCCTGAGGATGATAGGATCCTAATATGTTAAAATAAGCACCATGTCTGCCCCTTCCCCTCCCCAACCCCTGATGCCTGCAGGGGGCCAAGAAGCCCCCCCCCCCCCCCCCCCCCCGAATATTTAGAAATTTTCTTCTCCAGAACCAGAAGTTATAGAGTTAAGTTAGTGCTATGAGCAAGTTCATTGATGACTGCAGAGTCAAGTTTGGGGTTAACAATCTGTAAACTCTTCTTCTCTTGAATCAGGAGTGCTAGAGTTTAGTGCTGAGTTAGTTCATTGGTGACTGTAATATATAATATAATATAATATGATATAGTGTAATATAATATAATAAAATATGATATGATATGATATATGATATGGTATAATAATAATATGATATGATATGATATATGATATAATAGTAATATAATATAATATAACATGATATGATTTAATATAATATAATATATCAATTTCTAAATCGCAAGACCTATAGACATACAGTCAACCTCGCATAAGTCGACATCGCATAAGTCGACAACTCGCTTAAGTCGACACAATAAAAAAGTCCCGATTTTTGCCTTTGTTATTCCTTGAAAATTTCTTCGTCTTAGTCGACATTTATAAGTCGACAACTCGCGTAAGTCGACCTGATTTTTGAGTGCCAACTGAGCTAAAATACGTGTTAATTCCCTCGTCTAAGTCGACATAATTTTTTCGCTCAAAATATTATCGCCATTCTCTGAAAAAGAATTGTTTTCCCGCTCCGATTCGCAGCATTTCTACTCGGTAATTCGCTAGTGTACGGCGCGGTAGCGTTTGCGCCATGCGTCCATTGTCTTGTACGCCAAAATAGAAAGGGCATACACTCATTTACTAGTCTATACATTGGAGAATTACATGTGGTACCGAAAGTAGTTCACTCTCCCCCTTTTCTCCTTCTCGTTATTCTCAAAACGCACACATTTTGTAAACCTATAGGTCCTAGCAGAGAATCATTATCAGAACATAAAATAGGTGTTTCCGTTTATCCGAATATTCTTACGTTGATTACATGTATATCGAAACCGTATTAGAAACCTGGGCCCATTTTTAGAAAATAGATTAAAATGCAACTACATGTAACTAAATCCAACTAAAAATCAAACGCAGGTGTATCAAATCACGTGCAACATTGCACATAAACGCAAGTGCGTTACTGAAAAGGCTTACGTTTGATAATCGTAAATATGAAACCAGAAAATAGTTGTACGAACCTGAAACTCAATTGCGTTTAAACGCAACTTTAAAAATCAAATGAAGTCCATCAAATCACGCGCAACGCTGTATTCAAACGCATGAGCATTGCAGAGAAGACTTGCGGTTTTCGTAAGAAACTAGAAACTACGTCTAAAAGCTTCTCTTAACATCCAAGGAGATGCGTTATTGTTGAAAAGTTTTGCATTTTTTTTTTATTTCGTACGCAAAATCAAAAATTAAACGCAACTCTGAAAATCAAATACAGTTGCAAGTCCATCATATCACACGGAACGCTGAAAAGACTTGCGTTTGATAATCATACGAAACTAGAAAATTTTAGGGAACTTTTTTCTAAAACTCAATTGCGTTTAAACGCGATTCTAAAAATCAAATGCAAGTCCGTCAAATCACATGCAATGCTGTGTTTAAACGCAAGAGCGTTGCAGAGAAGACTTGCAGTTTTTGTACGAAACTATAAGAAACTGCGTTTAAACGCATCTCTAAACATCTACGGAAGTGCGTTATTGTTGAAAAGACTAATTTGCATCATTTTATTTCGTTTATGCAAAATTAAAAATTGAACGCAACCCCGGAAATCAAATGCAATTCCATCAAATCAAACGGAATGCTGAAAAGACTTGCGTTTGATAATCATATACGAAACTAGAAAATTGTAAGAAACTTAAACTCAATTGCGTTTAAACGCGATTCTAAAAATCAAATGCAAGTCCATCAAATCACACGCAACGCTGTGTTTAAACGCAAGAGCGTTGCAGAGAAGACTTGCAGTTTTTGTACGAAACTATAAGAAACTGCGTTTAAACGCATCTCTAATCATCTGGAAGTGCGTTATTATTGAAAAGACTTGCATCATTTTATTCCGTATACGCAAAATTAAAAATTGAACGCAACCCCGGAAATCAAATGCAAGTCCATCAAATCATACGGAACGCTGAAAAGACTTGCGTTTGATAATCATATACGAAACTAGAAAATTGTAAGAAACTTAAACTCAATTGCGTTTCAACGCGATTCTAAAAATCAAATGCAAGTCCATCAAATCACACGCAACGCTGTGTTTAAAACGCAAGAGCGTCATGACGTAAATCTCTCGTTTGAAGAGGCTACACCCCAGTAAATAATGCCAGTGCATATCTTGGCAATCAATGACTTAAAGTCAAAGATATAAAACACCTGTTTCTTGACCCTGGCCTTATCTAAGCATCAGTCATCGCCACAGCGCCACAGGAGGGGGGGGGGGGGGGGGGGGGGGGCACCGCGAGAGGAGGAGATTTTTTGGTTTTGGCATGGGCCATGTAGCTCCATGGTGCGTGTGTGTGTGTACGTGTGTGTGTGTGAGTGTAGACATTCAGCGTATGCAGACAGAGCATGCCTGTACTGTAGTGACCGGAACTATTGTCATTCCATTTTGCTCTCCCCTTCTCCCTCCCCCATCTCTCCCCCCTCTCCCTCCCTCTCTCCCGCCTCGCTCTCCCCCCCCCCCCTCTCTCTCTCTCTCTCCCTCTCTCTCTCTTTCTCATGATCCAGTCAGCAGGCTGATTGTAACCAGGGAGGTAGTCTCACCTCCCCGTTGTAACTCACTGCCAAATAGCACATTGTCAGCACCGGCAAACTGGCAATGCTCTCCTTCTTATTCCTGTATTTTCGTTATTTACGGGTCGATTTTTTTCGTTCGAAATGTAAAATGGATGACCATAGAATTTCTCAATAGAATATAAAATTGAAAACTTTAGAAAGGATAGAGAAAATTGAGTTCACTTTGAATGGTCTGCCACAGGCAGATATCCTTATCATGCTCTTACGTAATACGACAGCTGCTGGAGTCATCAAACCCTGGCTTGGCCTCCAGGTTTGTCACGCCTGAGCAGAAAGTTTATTTGCAATGGACAAGTACTTCGACTCCCAACTCCCAAACGACAAAAATACGCACCCCACTTTGGGTATGCCCCAGTTGGGGACTCGCCTCAAACGAGGGATTGACGGCATGGTTGCAGAAAAGACTTGCAGTTTTTTGACGAAACTAGAAACTGCGTTTAAACGAACAAAAATCTCTACGGAAGTGCGTATTGTTGAAAAGACTTGCATTATTTTTTGTTTCGTAAAGGAACTTTCGCCATGACTGAACTTAGTCTGCACTAGCAGGGGAAAGACATCGCAACATTTACACGTTTCAAACTACCAAAACGCATGCTGCTTCACGAAATGTCAATGAAAATAATGTAGTAGCAAATTACTGTTACAGTTCGCTATGCCGAAGGTTTGAATTTCAGACCAAAGTTAAATTAGTCTGACGTTGGGAAGTGATTTGTTTTTACGAAGGTTAGTAATCTGAAAGATGTCGTTTTTTATCAAACTTTTTCTTCTTCTTTTTATTTCAGACTGGCATGCGCCGCACAGAGCGGTAATGTTGCGAATCGGAGCGCGAGAACAATTCATTTTCAGAGTATGGCAATAGAAATTTAAGCAAAACAAATATGGCGACTTAGGGAAGGAAAATCACACATCATATTTCAACTCAGTCGGCACTGAAAAGTTATCTCGACAGAATCATACGAATTCACACGCATATCTTCGCAGCAACGCATTTGAATTTAAATCGAAAAGTTGCATGCAATTTGGGGGATATGCGTTTGATTTTTCAAATCAAATTTAAAACGTGCAGTGTCTAGAAACGGGTCCAGGTTTCCGATCCCGCTCTCTCAAAATCTCTCTAGAGATTTGGGAATTTTGCGTTGCCGTTACTAATCCGCGCGAGATTTATGCATGATCTAAAACATAATTGTTGTTAATGTCAGTAGGTATGTTTTGGCGGCAAAAGGAGTAAGATTTGGGTAGCGATCCGCATCGTAATCTCACTCTGTATAGGGGAAATTAGTGTTCATTTATAAGTCGACAAAATGTCGACTTACGCGTAAGCAAAAGCTTCTGATAAGCTTGATGATAATGAACAGTTAAATGAAAAGATGTGTTTTTAGTCGTGATTTAAAGACTGCTACAGTTGGGGATTTGTGGACTTCTAGTGGTAGATCATTCCAGAGTTTGGGAGCTGCACAGGCAAATGCTGTGTCTCCCAATGTTACTTTTGTTTTATGTTTTGGAATTTGTAAGAGAGGAGTGTCCTTAAAACTGCGCAAATTATGAGTATGTCTATGAGATTTAAGTCTGTAGTTTCAAGTTTGTTTATGACCGATCAGGGAGACACATTTGGGGCCCAATTTTCACATTTTCATCATCTTCTTAAAAATGCATGATCCGTTTTGCACCAAACATGGCAAGTATTTTTTTCTAAGATGATAGAATATACATGTGTTCAAATTGCCAGAATGTCCTACCTGGGGGTCACCAGGGGGCCAGCACCCCCACTTTTTTTTTTTTTAACATTTTCTTCTATGAAACCAAAATACTCTGGAGTAAATACAAGGTATATTTGTGAGTATATATGTGACCTCGCTTCACAAAACCAACAAAAAGTTGCCAGACATGGATTTTTAGTTAAGAGCAGACTTTAAGCTTTAAAATTATGTCTAGCTCAATTCAAATGGACCCTCTTAGCCTATATAAATATTGGAAAGAAAGCACATACTCAAGAAAAGTGTGAACTGAGAAAAGAGGCTAAGAAGTACAAGGTCTATTCAAGCGTTTAATCTTTACCAAGCCGTGCTAGCTGTGCAATGAATGGGTCCAAAAAACAAAACAAAAAAAAAACAAAAAACAAAAAACAGGATGTAAACCAATGGAGCAACAGCAATGAAGGGATTATTAGAACAAGCTGAAATTGAGTGTGCTTTATTGACATATTTTGTCCATGATTTATTCCAATTTTTAAAGCAGTGATGATGATGTTAGTCCTTCCCAGGTGAAGACGACCACAACTTCTAGTATCACTACATTCCATGAGTGCGAAAATGGCTAATCAGTCTGATCCTTGCCCTAAAATATCCGGTGCAGTGTGGACATGAAAATGCCGGAGGTAGGCCAGACTGAGAGGTCGCTCTGCTTTTTCGTCGCTCCTCCACACATCTCACTTCGTAGCCTGATACACCAGAGCTGACCACGGACCGCCAGGCAGATCGGTCTTGTGCCGTTGTTTCCCATGTGTCCAAGTTGATGCTACAGCATTTCATGGAAGCTTTTAGTGTGTCCTTGTAGCGCTTCCTCAGGCCTCCTTGAGAGCACTTACCTTCCATTAATTCACCATGGTGCAGTCACTTTGGCAAACGTTCGTCGGACATTCAAAGTACATGCCCTGCCCATCTTAGCTGGGAGTGCTTGAGCATCGCATGAATACTCTCCATCTGGGCTCTCTGAAGTATCTCCGTGTCCATGTTTGGCAGGCGTATAGTTGAGAGGGCAAGACGACTGTGCGGTACACCTTTAGTTTGGTCTGAAGACTTATTCATCTTCTCTCCCACACCCTGTCTCTGAGTCCTAGTGCTTTCGTGTGATGGGACCCACCGTCTCTGAGGCAGCAGCATAGACAATGCTGCAGAAGAGAATCCAGTCGGACTCAGCATCCAGTGAGTTGAAACTTTGTTGCAGCTTGCTGTCCATCTTTTTAATGAGTGACTGCTTGACATGATCTCTCTCCATCTTTGAGACATTTAGACATTTCAATACCTTCTATCCCTGAGGATGTCTGTGTGGTTGAATGCTGATGCTGAGCTTTAAGATCAACAGACGGTGATCTGTCCAGCACTCTGCACCGCACATGGCTTTGGCGACTCTAACATCTTGCCTGTCACTTTATCTGAAGATGATGTAATCCAGCAAGTGCCAGTGCTTGGAGCGAAGATGCAGCCATGTCGTCTTGGTATGGTTGGGTAGACAAAAGACTGTATTGGTAATGAGTAGCTGGTGTGCAGCACAGGTTTCCTGTAGCAATAAGCCATTACTTTTGCATTTGCCCAGACCATTTTTCCCTAGGACTCCTTTCCACGATGCATAGTCGGTTTCTGACCCTAGCGTTGAAGTCGCCAATGATGATGAGTTTATCTGCTTTTGGCACGGCGAAAATGGTCGCTTGCAGGTCCTCATAGAACCTTTCCTTGATAGCATCAGGGCTGGTCATTGTGGATGCGTAGGCACTGATAATTGTGGCATACTGCTTTTTGGGCAGTCATTAGATGATGGTTGATACCCTTGGGGGCACTGCCAACTTGTTGACTAGGTTATATTAAATGGCAAATCCTACTCCTGCCTTGTGACATTCATCTTGTTTGCGGGCGATCCAGAACAATGTGTAACTGGTGTGTACAATATACCTCTGGCAGTTGACCTTCATCATCAAGGCATGTCTCGCCAAGGGCAGCAATCTGTGCCCTGTACCTTGCTAGTCCTGTAGCAATAAGTGCCGTCCTTCTCTCTGGTCTTTCAGTCCTGGTATGGTCCAACCAATTGTGCACATTCCATGCGCCTATGATTAGTGGTATCATCTTTGGAATGATTAGGATGATAATGAGTGAAGTTATGACTTGTGCGCGATTTGGATTATAGTGAGGAAGAGTTGTGCAGGGTCGTCAGCCTCACTAGTCCTAGCCCATCTATTTTCCGTGGCAAGACTTAATCAAGACGGCAGGATGCAATGGATGGCCATTAGTGTCTTACGTGTCTTACTGTGCCCTTGTTGCGATCCACAACGTTGTGCTGTATCCTCGCCTTCCTGTCCGTTGAACCAATCTGATGGTTTCCTCTGTGTAGTCCGTCAGATCCAGTCTTCGCATGCATAGGTAGACAAGCTCTATTTCACCAAGAGTTTGAGACCCGTTGGTATCCCTCACATAGTTACTGTTGCATGCAAACAGCTACTCATAGGAGCCACATGTGAGAGTCGGGGGCAGGTGTAGAACTAGTAGTTGTAGGTGGTGCCATGTGTAGAGCTCCAGCCAGCGTGTGATGATGAATTGCTGTGATGACGTCATAAAGTGTTATCTACTGCGTGGATCATATCATGAGTACTGTATAAGCTGTTATTTTCGCAACGGATTAATTTTCACAAATTTCTTGAATCACTGTTGGACCACAAATTTTACAACATGCGAAAATGTCGCCATGCGCTAGGCTATTTTATAAAATGGGTTCAAGAATGTAGCCAATCGGAAGCGCTGAAATGAGTCACGTGGGCGTTGTTTACTTTAGTACCATTGCAATGCGCGTGTTATCCTATGGTGAATTGCCAATCGTCTGTGCGTGCGGCTCCTTTGAATTGGATGCAGTGCTTACTGTATATGCAAAGGTTGATATCGCGATATCGATTGCCAGCGAAACGAACAAAAAAATGGCTGCCTCCAGCTCGGATCCGTTGCAGGCGCAGTTTGAACTGTTGAATGACGAGGAATTGGATGAATTAATCAATGGAACTGATTCGGTGAGCACGAAGCGATCTCTGTAATTCGGATAGCAAAGATTTGAGGCCTTTGTGAAATTTACCAAGACTTCGTTGACGGATATTTCCCGTGAAAATTTGGATCAGCTACTGTCAAAATTTTTCGCTGGGGCAAGAAAGGAGGACGGTACATCGTATTCGTACAGCAAATGTAGTATTCAGACAATCAGGTATGCAGGACAGCGTTACTATATATCTAAACGAACAAGGTTTTGACATTTGTGACAAAAGCACATTTCCAAAAAGCAATAGAGTTTACAAGGCAATTCTTGTAGAGCTCAAGACAGAACTCGCCTCGTGTTCATTCACCTCACTTCCATTTCCACAGTGAGGTGCATTTCCACAACAATTAAGCCAATAACATTATATTGGAACTTCTACATGAGTTGGTGTTTAGTCTTCACTTCACTTCACTGTTCATCTTGAATTTGGTCGACGTTTGACTTCTGAGCTTTATAAAGGTAGATCTAAGTGAAAAATAACTCATAGACCCATTTTATAAAACAAATGATGCACAGAATTATTTCGTGGCGTTAGTGAAGGTGCGGCGCACTCTCGAGTATTGACAATGGTGCAATATGCTCTCGGCTGCGCCTCGTGCATGTTGCCCCATTGTCAATACTCTGAGTGCGCCGCACCTTCACTAACGCACTCTATTCTGTGCATCATTTGTGTAATAGTGCACTGTACAATAGCCTCGGTGTCAGTTCCCAAAATTAACATCTTGCAAAAATGTATGTGATCTGCTCATTCGCGAAAATATCTGTACTGGTACGCAAAAACTAAAAGCTTATACACTAAGTTCCCATAGCGTGTTACTAGGAATCAATGACAACACTGCGTTGACTGTAAATGGTGACATCACAAGGAGGTTTCTTGACTTGATGTGCACTTGTTGTGTATGTTTCTAACGTATGCGCCTGTTACTATCGTTATGAAAAGCAGTGTTGTGGTGTTGTCCTTTCCAAAGTTTAGAGTTCCTTAGCCTGGGTGATGTCACAAAGGTGGTTTGTGTCGCAGCTGGCTGGATAAGTGCATGTTGTGTGAGCTGTCCAGGGCACAAACACCTGTTGCCAGGACTTGATAAAAACAAGTTGTTATGGCTTGAAAGGTATCTTCCTGAGTCCAATGATGAAAACCATACAAAAGTATGATAACAGTGATGATAACTCACTAAATGTTGTTCTGATATAAAAATTGGCACCTCCAGAGGATTCCAAGATCCTAACTCTTAAGGTTGTGTTTTTTGGTTTTTTTATCAGCTGCTTCCAGGAGAGTAAGTTGCTGACCAGATTAACTCATGTCGTGCATCAAAGACTCACACATGAAAGTTAATGGAAAACTTAATGATACCAAAGAGTGTCATTATCTACACCCGGTGTCAAGCATTACAGTGTTTTTTCTCAGCCACAATGATGCTTACCGTCTGTGGTAATTGATAAGCAGTTTAATCTTGTTGTCATGGAATCTGTAGAATTCAGACAAAAAAAAAAATACTATTAGATGATCTTTGAGGTTTTTTGTCATTTTATGTGAGCAAGGAGGTAATTGAGATCATCGTGTGCGTAGGTGAAGGGTTGATGGGGAATGTGATCGAAGGTGAAGGCACCCGCAAAAAAAAAAGAGAAAAAAAAAGTTTCCAAATAAATTTACAATGAAGATCAAGAGTCTATTCTATACAGTCGTGATCTAGAATAACTGCGACAAACTCGAACTACACAAGGGAGCAGCCCAGAGTTAGATCAAAAAGTTACTGTGCATACAATACGCTAAATTAAAAGCAGCATGCAATATAATTTGCATTTGACTGCATTGCATACCAACATAATTTGCTATTAGTCAGACTCTAACGCACCGAATATGCAGAACTTACAATGAGAAGATTACTAATATTGTAGCATTGCAGGAAGATCCATCAACTCTGAAATTCTCAGTGCAGGTTGGATACCAATTGGTCATCCAAAACACAGGTCATTTTCTCTTCCTGAAAACTTTGGTTGATTTTTTTTTTCTTATTTAGTTTCATGCATGCTGTTCTAGCTAACACCTTGCTCTCTACAGGTATGAGCTGCGCATACTGCGTGCGTCTCCTGTATGCTCCAATTGCTGCTGGCTGCGCCGGCTGGCTGGGTGCATGGTAGGGTGTGCTCCACCACCGAAACCCTGCCATGCCTGCTCCATAACAGCAATAGAGATGTAGCGGACAGCATTGAGATTTCCTCCGTGGATTTTCGACTCGACAAGCTGCACGTCAGCAAGTCAATCAATCGTATGCAAATTAAATTGCTCACTGAACTGCTCCAACTGGACTCCTCCATCCATCCATGCTTATTTAACTCCCATTTAACATTCATCATACTTGAGCCACGTATGATGAATGAGAGACAAATTTTGTTGATCAATGCATCATTTGACTTCCAGAAACTGTAAAAGCAGTAAAAGGCAGGTATTATTGCCAATGTCATAAAATACACACATGGACACTGTGCCCTCCTGCAGGTCCCCCAAAACTCCCCAAATTTTCTATGCTCTTCTTGGGTAATAAGTCTGCAAGAATATGTGGAAAGTGAACTTGTGATACTCGCTTTTCTTGCCCCAGATGGAGACCCTCTTTTCAGGTCAAAGGTTAGAGAGTGTTACTGGCTATCTGTAAACTGGTGTGTCATAAAAGAGAAAATTCATTATGTTGTTTATGATGATTGCTGTTTATAGTTATTTACTCCAGCAGTTTGTGCAATTTGCCATGTTGAACCTGCAAGTGAGTGCTTTCACATTTTTTGCTAATATGTTGTATATTTGGCATAATATTACAGTGTATTGAAATGGTATTGTGTCTTGTTACAAAAAGTTGTCAGGTTCAGTGTATTTTCCTATGAGCAAATGCACTTATTAGCCCCATTGAAAACCAGGAAATGATATATTTACATAAACATAAATTTACTCACTATCAGATGCTGGTTAATCATTATATGTGATGTCCTGTATGCACATAAGAATGGTAGTTTTATTAGTTATGCAATGTTGAAATTTCTGCATAATAGGCCTCATTTGTTGCACACGTACCAACTTTCCAAGATTTTGAGTATCCTGGAATTTATAAAAAGAGGCAACTTCTTTTGCTTGAGGAATGTATGATAATGCACATGTCTATATCAAAGACAGGATCAGGAAATGTTCTTGTGGTGAAAATGTGACTTAAGCTGTAACGTTACAAACCTTGTTAAAGAGACTGCCAAAGAGATTTCAAGGTCACATGACCCTGGCTGCTAAAGGGTAGCATATGTTACAATACTTAATATTTAAGTGGTCACAACTTCCAGCACATTTTTTTTTCAAGTTCCCAAGAAACCAAAACATGAAGTCATATTAATCACCATTAGCTTAATAGATCAGCACATCTTGAGAATACAATGTGCTTGCAAAGGTAGACTTCCTCTCCCAAAGGCATTCTCATTTCCACAAAATTTTCCTAGTGTGTGGCACTTGAAATATAAATTATAAAATGTAAAATGAAAAAATACTGAATTGGTGTGGAATTGGGAAATTGGAGCCTTCATTGATTGTCCCTTCCTGCCTGAAATGCTGAAAGTTGTTCAGGTTGAATATGATTTTAAGCGTGAATGAGATAAATGCATCACATCATGAGTCTATCCTTTAAACTTTATAAGATTGATAGCAAAAATGCTTTGCCATTTCCAACTCAGTAGAATTAGGACAGATGAAAGTGTACTGTGTGTAAGATATGCAATACAGGTTATGTTTCATTAACAGCATTGTTTTATATTGCACATGTATAGTGAGATAATCAATGTGCATGAAATTATAAACTGTTTCCTCTGTAATGGATTGCAGTGTGTTTGTCTGTAGTATAGCAATACTAGTCGTATTTTTCATATTCAGAAGAATATTTTGTAATTTGTATGACTTTGCCTTGAAATGTTAATGAATGTACCATTGATATTACTATACATAAAAAAATAGGAAGGCACTAATTAAGAACAATGCACATACAGTTTATACCTGAGCAATATGAAAGAGTGGATGGAAAGCCTTGTGTGTTTATGACTGATACAAAGGTAAAGTAGATATCTGCCTGTGCTCTGTTGATTATGTTCATTGAAAAAATGGTTTTGAGATTTATAGTTTTTTCATTGTACATTGAGAATCTGTCGAACATATCACTTTCTGCCAATTCGGTATGTAATGCTTTTGCGTTGTTCAGAAATCATATGCCTATGGCCAAGTGTGTGACTGGTTTGATTGTAGTGTACCAATATGGGCTATTATGATATGGTTGACCTATTGCTTGGAAAAACTGGATGTGCTATGTGCACCTGGTCATCTGTTTGTCATCGCCATAATGTAAGAGCAGGGTGCAGATCGTTAAATCAGATGATAGAATTGAGGCATATCATCAGAATCACAGCAAATCATATGATTGATACTCTTGAGACGGTATTTGTGTATTATCACATGTATATACATACATACATGTACATTTATACAGTAGTGTACATTATTGTGTAATTGTGTATGTAATTATATTACACATAAATGCATATATGTATGTTTTAGACTGTGGAAAAAATGGAGATATTTTTAATAAGACTGTCATAAGCAACTGGCAATCCCCAAACCAAACCTTACATGAAACAAATCTGAACTTTGTAGATATCACATTAATGTATGCCAGAGGCTTTCACATGCACTGCCATTTGCATATGACTGCCATTTTTAGCTCACCTGAGCTAAAGGAGTCACGTGTCGTGCGTAAACTTTTTACATTTTCATCTTCTTCTCGAAAACCCCATGACGGATTTCCACCACACTTGGCAGGTTGCATCCCTATAAGGGGATAGGATCTCATTATGTTCGAATAGGCACCATGCCAACCTGGGCCCAACCCCCCCCCCCCCCCCCAAATCAAGGAATCCTTAAAAATCTTCTTTTCTAGAACCAGAAGTGATGGAGCTAATTTAATGATATGAGTAAAGTACATTGATGACTGCAGTTTCAAGTTTGTTCATGGCGGATACAGGGGTGCCCCTCTTAGCAGGTATAGCATCCCTGGGAGGATAGGATCTCAATGTGTTCAACTGGCCACCAATTCCCCCCCCCCCCCCCTTGGAGCCCTTTCATTGGGGCTTTAATTGTGCATTTTCATCTTCTTCATAAAAATGCTTCGTAAAATTTTCACCAGTGCTTGGGTGATAGAATATATATATTTGTACAAATGGGTACCATTCCCCACCTGGAGCTCCCCTGGAGAACAATGCCTGAGGTAGGTGGGGGGGGGGGGGGGAGGGGGAGACAGACAAAACTTCCAAATTATGGAATCTTTACAACTCTTTTTCTCTCAAACTGTAAATGATAAGCCTACTGTGGCATGTGTAATTTAGATTAAGTGACTATAATTCTGAGTTTGTTTGTGTCAGACCGGAGGGATCAGATGGGGGGGGGGGGGGGGGGGGGCAAATTGGTGCCAATGTTCACATTTTGTCTTCTTGAAAAGGTATGGTCAGATTTTCACCAAACTTGGTAGGTATTATCGCCAGGGTGATGTAGCTGCACAAATGGGAGCTCCAATTGAGCTTCAAGGGGCTCAATGCCCCAGGGAAGGGGGGGGGGGGGGGCAAAACCAAATTTAAAAACACTTTACAAATCTTCTATCTAGAACCAGAAGAGATAAGCTATGAAGTAAGTGTTACGAGTAAGTAGGCTGGTAACTTTAGTTTCTGGTTTGTTCATGCAGATTATTTTCGTCTTCTTCTTGAAAATTCATGATCAGATTTTCACCAAACTTGACAGGTGTTATTGCTAGAGTGATATTCATACAAATGGGTATAATTCTTTATTTGGGGTCCCTCAGGGGCAGAATACCCTGTGGGGGTGGGATGGGGAGTAAAAGACAAAGACCCCTAATCAAGGAATTTTAACAAATATTTTGTTTTAGAACCAGAAGTGATAAGATAAGTTAGTGCTATCAGTAAGTAGATAGGTGATTGCAAAGTGTGGGTCCCACGCTTTATTAGAATCGCTCTTTTTTGGATATCTCAGCCATTTCAAAACCAGTTTTCATCAAATAAACGTTGAATTCCTCGTAGAATTATATGCTCTTTCATATTTCATAAGAGGTTTCTCATTATCTCACCAAAAAATGTTAGAAACCTGAAATTAGGTCTCAACCAAAACTATACGATCCCTTTAAGTGAAGGCACTTTCAAGGATATTTTATTTTATGGTAGACCCAGGGGTTTGGCAGGGGTCAAATGGGTGGGGGCACAGTTTTACAGTTTCATCTTTTTGTTTTTGAAGTGCATAATCAAATTTCCTAAATACAGGTAGGCCTACAATATACTTGGGTTTCTTGGTGTTTTTTTTTCACCTGTGTGATGGAATATGCAATGTGCATCATGCCCCCATGGAAATCCTCAAAGCTGCCCCCCTAAGTTTGCAACGTTCTTTAGTAGTAGTCTGTATGAGTGCATGGAAGGTGAAATTGCGATACTCGAGTGAGTGCAAGACACCCCGGGTCTTATGTTGCACTATAATGTGTGGTAGCCTTACAACATTCCAAAAATGACCCTATAGATAATTGATTGTGTCATTGTAATGAAGTTTTCATCATACTGGAGATGAAATTGTTGGGTAAATTCATTCCTTAATTTGGCAGTTCTCTCGCGGTGCATGGTCATCATAGTGAGGTTGAAATTAGCATGGAGCCTGATCTCTATGCAATACTTGCCCCTGCCCACTGAAAATCATAGAGCAATTGGGAACAATTTTGTCACAAAGTGAATTTCAATTCTTTGTCATTTTTGTTGTTTTGCTAGGAGGGATTGGTGGTCGCATTGATAATAATATGATTATATGAGGTCTTCGTCGCATTGTTAATGATATGATTATGAGGTCTTCGTTAATCCATAAATCTGCAACTTTTCACTGGAAACTCATAAATCAGGGTGACATACAGAGTTGCTCATACCTTGATCATCAGCATGTTAATCTGGTCCCTGAACACAAGCTGAGGAGAGACCTACTCTCTTCAGGGTTGATTTGAGACTTGCCAGCCTTATGAATGGTGACATGGAGACTGAGATGCACATGCATCATTTTGAATCAGTAGTGTCTTCTACTTGCCAGGAAATACCAGTTTTTGTTCAGAGGTCAACTATCAGCTAGTTGTATTATGAATGCTTCAGATCACTAGTTGGTTTTAAAATTTAATGTTATAAAGAAGTTATGCAACTGGAGACAACACTAGCCTGAAATATCCAAAGTGCAAAAGATCTGTTCATGTATATTCTCCAAGACATCACAGTAGCAGTCAATATTTTCATCATGTTTTATTTAAGCTTCATTACACGCAAGTGGTACATCAAAGATATGTATATGTGTGTATGTATGTGTGTGTGGTATAATTATATATCATCAAACTAATGTTAGCATATGACACTGACATATGAACATGCTGTTAACAGATATTCTGTAGATTATAGAGATAAGTATCATAAACAATTCCATATTTATTGTACTTTTTTTCAAATTGCAGTAATAAGATGAGCATTAAAACTAACAACAAATGACCTCTGACTGTCATGTCAGTGGCAGGGATGTCTGTTATTCTCACCCAATCACTGTATTATGCCACGAGCATAGGGCCATATCACATGGTTCATCATGACTGTCAAACCTGAAGATTGGTCTTTAGTCCCATTCCAAGAAAGAAACACCATATACCCATTTATTTTTATCCTTATGAAATAGCATTCCCAACCGTTCAGCATAGCTGGCAATATGGATAAAAAATTATACCTAAGCAAAAGTTCATTGGCATTTGCTTTTGACCTTTAACCTTTGATCCATCCGCATTTAATGCTATGTATCTTTAACTTTTTGTATTCCTTCCTACCAATATTACAATTGAACTATTCATAATCAATATCATGTATTGGAAATGACATTTTTGGGGCAAAATATGTGACCTTATAGTCCTTAGACCTGACAGATTTTGCTCAGAATACAATAAGGACACCCATACTTCATGTTGTATGCTAGTGATGTCTGTGGCTTCTTTTTTTTTTTTACAATCCACTATAGAGCCACTCATAAATTGCAAAAATGAGATCCGAGGCAGCGGAGGAAGAGACAGATTGACAACCTGTAAACATTATGCCCCCAGCCCATTTTACGCATAGAGATGGAGGTATACAAAGGCGTATATACCCTCTTGGTGGTTGGGGGATGCCACGTAGAATACTACTCTATTATCATTGTACCCAGTTGGCTGTTAGAACAATAGCCAGTAGAGATTTGGCTAGTTATTTGCAGGGTAAAATTATACAAAAGTGTATAACCAGGGCTCGACACTAACGGTGGCCCGGTGGCCCGGGGCCACCAAAAATGAAAGTCGGGCCACCAAATTTCAGAAAAGGGCAAATTTGGTGGCCCACCTCGGGCCACCAAAATTTTTTGAAAAGTGTGTCAATAAATTCGTAACTTTTTGCGCAGGAAATGCATAAATGCATGCAGTGAGTGTGCGACTTATTTAAAAAAATGGACTTTTATCAATGTTTTTTTTTTTTTTTCGGGCCACCAAATTTTCCTCTCGGACCACCAAAAATTTGAAATTGATGATTTTGGTGGCCCCATCGGGTTACCGAAAAATAAAGTTAGTGTCGAACCCTGGTATAACTATCAGAAAGAGAATATTATTTTGAATGTACATGCAACCATGGCAGTGAGAGTGTACATATATGCAAATTCTCATAGGGAATAATTACTGTGTAGACCTATGTTGTATTTTAACCGTAGGCCTGCTGTGGTTGCTTCAGATATTATTTGTGTAGATGAGACAAAAAAAAAATTGTAAGAGTTGTTGTCTGAGTGGAAACCTGGGGAGGGGGGGGGGGCATTTCATGAAGCGTTTTGTCAGATATTTTGTCTGACAAACTGTTATAAGGTACTGAAATTCTTTCGTCTGATTGGCTGAGAGCAAATTTGTTTGACAAATTTGTTGGACAAAACACTTCGTGAAATGCCCCCCCCCCCCCCACGATATTGACCTGCAAGATCTTCAGTGGGTTCTGTTATACAGTAGCCCCCAATTGATTTCAGATCATATGAATATTCTTTGAATAAGTCAAGTCAATGTTCTTTAAAAATTTTGAGATTTGATAATGGCTGTGTATACTTTAAAAAATGACCAGAAACGATGAATGGGCACGTGGGATTTTTGTAATGTCACGTCCATGCATTTGGGTTGAGAGTGTAATTTTCCAGTGTCATTAACTTTTAAGTAGAAAGAAATGGTAAAAAGATTAAAAGACTGACATGAAGTATGAAATATTTTGTTTCCGATAAGGGTTAAAGGTTATCCACAAGGCTAAAGGTAAAGTGAGTATACTTCATCATATTGTAATTGATTGGTGAGATGTTTGGAGGCACTTATCAATTTAGAAGTGGAAATGTGTAGCATGACAGATTTTGGTAAGGTTTTTTTTTTGTCTCTGAGGAAATATAAGAATATATTTAAGTTATTAAAATATTTGTACAGTAGTTTTGATCACTACCACTTTTTGTAAGAGTGTTCATACCTTTGCAACAAGTGTACTTGATGAATTGATTTCGTACGAGTTAGTTTCAGCTTTTAATTCTATTCATATATTAGTTGTTTGTATCTCCTGCTTCATCACACCTGCCTAAGGGTGGTACTAATGATATTGATATATCAGCTGAATAAATATATAATAATAATGAATGAAAAGACCAGCCCCATTAGTAAAGGTACAAGTTTAAGTGCCACAGAAGTTTATACAAACTCAAGTATGAAGTCTTTATATTCTTAGTGTGCACTACCCAATCTTCATCTTGGTCTTCATACCTCCTTGGTCTTCCTTATAAACTTCCATTCACTTTGTAGTTGCACACATATGTTTCAATTAGAAATTATGTTATATATCATTTTAGGAGAATTATATATGAAATCCATCTCAACTTAAGCTGCCTGACATTCATGATGTTGCAATGTTGCTGTAAACGTCAATATTTTTGCGTGTGAATAATTTTTCGTGCTGAGTGGCTCAAAAACACATTCGCAGGTTTTTGAATTTGCGCTTAGTAATTGTCAACTCATTCAAAATATGCAGAGAAAAATGTGTAGATATATTCACAGGTTTTAGAATTCGCGCTAGCCAAAAGTAGCGTGAAATACGTGAAAATTAATGTACTGTGAAAAGTTCTGTTTACAGTATCTTGTCAAGTACACAATAAATGCAGTGTGATTATCTTTTTGGAGCTTGCAATTTGCTAAATTTCACATGAATGTCTGTTACAGTCTAGACAATCCACTTCTTGTGGCTGTTATGCATGCATTCTGCAAAATAGTCACAGTAATGTCAGTATCATCAGTCTCATCCCACAAGAATGGAAGTAGCCAGTAGTAGTTCACTTGTGTAGTGTCATATATGGAAAGTTGTGAAAGGGGATGGCTAGTAACTGATCAGTGGGAATCAGTGGGAATGCTGGGGGATGATTGTTCCACTTCTTGTGGGATTCATTTAAGAGAACATCATATATCTATTGTTGTGTGAAAATTATTTGCTTCAGAACGGTCTCATATTCAAGTAATGTGTATTTTAATGTCCTGTCACTGTACTGGCATGCTAGCCTGGAAACATTAAACTGCACATTACTTGAATATGAGACCATTCTGAAGCAAATAATTTTCACACAACAATAGATAGATAATGTACTCTTAAATGAATCCCACAAGAACTGGAACGATCATCCCCCAGCATTCCCACTGATTCCCACTGATCAGTTACTAGCCATAGGGGAAAAATGAATGAAGGCAAGTCACCCCATTTGAACTTTTCTAAAAAGACTATACTAACCTCAGTGACCTTCCACTGCTAACATCTCATATTTACCTCTGAGTATTTACTGCATGCTCCAAAAGTGATTAAGCAGTGCATATTCTGTAACTCTACTCAGTTAAAAATGTAGCAGTTATACACTTTGGCTTATAATATACTCTTGTGCATGCAGTAAATAAATCAGTGATAAAGCAACATGAGGAATATAACTTTTTATCTTCTGTACACCTGATGTATATTCAAAATTGGAAAGGTTATAAGGAACCCTGTGCTGTACAATGATTAAATCACAGCAGTCTGTACTAGGTTCCTTTAAAACTATGTACATGATATATTTGTTATTGATTTGTTGAATTATTTTTGATGATGTATCATTCATATGCCTGAAGTGTGATGACTGGAGTAATTTGTAATTTATGTACACTGGGATATATAATAGCAATATGCACTGAAAAGTATATATGATTTTAGAGATTTGAGAGTTTCGTGGTTGGCCAGAATTACAATAAAGTTTTGTAAAACAGGAATATATTGAATTTTCATTGTCCATGTTTGTCACTCTGCACTACAAACATCTGCTATCCCTGAAGGTCAGGTTTTTGTTTTTGTTTTTGTTATGTTTTGTTTTTGTTTCACTATTTCTAATACTGTATGGAAGTGGATATTTTTGCCTGAGTAATTTTTTGCACTCAGCCAGTGAATGTGAATTTCGCTTGGTTTTAATTTGGCAGAATCAAGGCATTAACTTCTGGAACGCATGGCAAGCAAAAATCTATTTCCGTGCCTTTATTTTCACACTAGTTTCTGGTAGTGCGAAATGCGCAGAAATTTCCACATCATGGAAATTTCCATTTTTAAAGTAGCTGAAAGTAATCTTGTGTTTTGATCTGAAGTTTGGAAGCATGAGATAAGATTCAATAGTGGTGTGTTTGCAGTTTCATAGAATCGTGTGCTCACTCCATTACCAGCTGTAAGCAGAGACTCAACCCCAAGCATCTCTGAAACAGGAGAGTCTCCTGCTTGAATGACCTCCTAGCACGAACTGGAGACTCTGTCTGCACGAATAATATTGTGTGCTTGTAGCATATATCAAGACCTTGTAGTGTGATGTAACTTGCGGCTCCAAGGCCCGCTTAACCCTAAAAGGGCCGGCGTTTCGGCCCTTCGGCCCCTCGACGTTTCGCGCTATTATTCTGTAACGCGAGAAGGCCTCGTCGCGAGGCTTCTTGACTTTGTTTGTTCAAGTCTCGTGCAACTTTTGAGACCAAATTTGCGACGTCCGCGCATACTTTTGCGAAGCCACACCCGTTTTTGTAACGGAATGTCGCCCCAAAACAGGCGCAATTTTGTGATTTTGTGTATATTTCCTATGGAAAACAGTGCTCTGTCATGAAAGTCATAAAAACCTGATTATTTTTACAATTAATCACTTTCATTGATTAGTTTTGTGCTAATTATGGTAGAAAAGTGGTCAGTGACAATTTCCAATGAAAAAACAAAGAAAAAACAAAAGTTGAAAAATAGAGAAATACATAAGAAATTCTTAAAACAATAAAATACATAAGAATTGAAATGAGTTTTGGAAGTTTTTGTGATGTACAATTGTTGAATATGCTAAAACAGATGTACAGATCAAAAATTAGACTCTCAATGCTTTTGATTAGGCTAAA